>NC_133945.1:5553780-6153780 GCF_031877795.1 Strix aluco | reverse complement strand
ACGAGCCGGATCAGAGCCCACAGAGAATATTTCATGAATATCACGAATGCAGCGCTGGTTTAAGCGCTGTTCGGGGGGAAATGGGGTCCCACGTGGGGGGGAGGTGGTGGCAAGGCTCGGGTGTGAAGCCGGACGCTGAGATGAGGCTCCGAAATAACCCGGCCCATCTTCTCCTTTCAGCTTCTCCCGCTTGAAAACGTGGCTCTGATCCGCTGAAGGGCCCTGGCATTGCTGCTTCAAGCACCGGAGGAGCACTGACTGCCCAAGGTGGAAACCCTTCACCCTAGCTGGCGAGGAAGAGTCTCATCAGCGGATCTCTGGGTACTCTGGCCTCTCTGAAACCATACAGACAATTGCATTCCAAAAAATCTGATTTTTCGCGGCCGCTGCCCAGACGCAGTGGTAACTTCATCTTGTTTTCAGGTCAACCTAGTGCTATAAACTTGGGGAGAAATAAAAAGGGAAGATATTTATTTTTGTTTATTTTTTTTAGATTTCTGTACTAGCTTGTTTGCAATATGATACAAACATGTACTGTTTGCTTCCTAGGAACCTGCCCTCATTAAAATGAGAATTGATCAAAAGAAACTTTGGCTTCATTGTGCTGTTGTGGGTTTTTTTAAAAGCAAAACCTGGTACGGCTCTGATCGGGGCAGGCACTTCAGCGGTTGGGTCACTCCCAGATTTTTCTAACATGATTTAACTCCTTGACAGTTTCTTCTGCAGCTTTACGGTAAATCTCTTTTACTGCCCATCGGGGAGTTACTGCCAGGCGTTACTGTCAATTAAGATGACAAAGTTAGAAATCTTTCCTGGACTGGACTGAACAAAAGCTCTGTGAGTCCTCACTGCTCTGGTTAGAGCTTAATTTTATATACGTCTCTGCTGATGGAAATAAATGTTATTTCCCATTAAAACAGGGAGAAGCCTCGAGGTGAGGGTGTGCTGGAGTGAGTGGGATCCGGGCTCTAGAGAAAACTGAGGTTTGGGGGCTGAGCCCGGCTCCCGTGAATCGCTGAGCTCTTGCCCGCCAGCGCTGGCGGATTTTGCAGGAAATCTGGCAAAAAGAGACATTTCCACTCCTCTCGCATAAACCGCCTGCTCCTGCCAAGTCCCCGCAGCCGACCATGGGGTTTGTGCTGCCTTTGGTTTGGATCTGAAAGGAAAAACCCGTCGCGGTGCTTGTCGGGGGAGCCGGGCACACTCTGAGCCCTGCTGCCCGTGCTGCCCCTTGCGCCGGGGCGCTGCCATCACCCCTCGCTGGGTCTCCGGGACAATTTCGGGGTGCTGTAACACATGAAGGATTGTTCTCTCCCGGTTGATTCCCAACTGGTTTCTCTTCCACGTCCCTTCTCCCTTCCCCCCCCATGATTTTCCAATTTCTGCTCTTCGTTAGTGCGGCGCAGTGCTCGGATGGGCCAAATGAGACATGATTGCCAATAACCCATTAGGCAGCTGCACTTGGAAAGGGCCGTACCTGTCAGGGTGCCAATCAGGCAGTGGAGTGGCCGCCGAGGCCCTTCTTGATGGAGGTAAGTGATAAAATGAGGGAGAAAATGTAAAGGTCAGCTTTGCGCAGGAGGATGCACAGAGAGCGGGGGATGAAGGACGATGTGATGAGAGACGCGACCCGAGCGCGTGCTTCCGCCCTCATCCGTCGGAAAGAAACACTTGTACGTGCCAATTACTGGGGCAAAACCAGCTCGATGCTCAGTTAACCACAAGCCCTTCACTTCTCACCTTGTAAAATAATTTTTCTGTTGCTGTGGAGGAGCAATGAGCCGATTCCCCACTGGGGCTGTAAAATAATTTCCTCTGTGCTCCCAGCTCTCCAGAGAGGTCTGGGCCTTCCCTAGGGGTCAACAAGCTCAATAAAATGGAAGAAAGCTTAAGAAGGTGTTTAATTACACCTCCCGCCTTGGGGCAGGACCCAGCCATCTCTGATGGATGTTCATCTGATCCCTTCTAAAAGACTGGTCCTGGGAAACATGCCAGGCTCCCCACCAGCTGCCTCCTGTCCCCCTCACTCTGTGGGGCTGCGTACCCACACTACGGGGACCCCACAACTTGAACCACGGGCACCCCCTGTCCTGGCCCCCATGGATACCCCGAGATAAAATGCAGCCCCAGGGATTCTCTGGGAGGATGCTGGGTCCCTGCCTGCCACAGCCTGGGTTTGCAGCAAATTGGGGGAATGAAAGCTTTCAAGGGGAGCACGGACAGGCCCAGAGCCTCAGCAGCACATTGGCTCCTGACCCCACTCAGGGTCCCAGTGCCCTTGACCGCCACGGAGCAGCTTTGTGGGGGGTAACTGCAGACAAGGAGGGTGATTCCCAGCACCTCTTTGGGCTTTGGGAGACATGGGGGGCTCAGAAACCCCCAGGTGATGGTGGGACACCTCACCCCTTCCCTCCCACCACGTCCCACCAGGTCACAGAGGCTGTGGGGTGGTGGGCAAGGGGTGCCAGGGGTGCTGGGGGTGCAGTGGCACCTGGGTGGCTTTGCCATGCCATCCTGTGGCCACGCCGATGCCAGGGCATGGGGAGGGCTGAGGAGCAGTGAGAGGGGTGAGGATGATGCCACCATGTCCCCATCCCTGCGCCCTTGCAGAGGGGGAAACTGCTCCCATGGGGGCCCCTCTGTCTTCACGGCCCCAGCCAAGACCATGGGCCCAGGAGGGGATGGAAGCTCTGCGCTAAAGCCCATCCTGATGCTCCGTGTTTAGGATTAGGGCAGCCCAGGGATGGGGCTGCTCCCGGTCTCAGGGTCCTGGTGCAGCACATGTGGGGTTTGGACCTGGATCTGGCCACTGGCCCAGGTCCATCGCTGAGGTGCCGCCTGGGAGCTCTGCAGATCCAGCACCGCCGGGGCCGGAGCTGGGGCTGGCTGACGCAGCGAGGCTTTCCCGGACGGGGTGCGCCGTCACCCAGCCTGTCGTGCCAGCGGATGCATTTTGTTCCAGTCCAAGAGGCAGGCGAATCCCAGGGGCTGCGGCGGGCAGGAAAACGTCCCACCCCAACCCGGCCCGAGCCCGGGGCGGCTCCTTTTCCTTCCCGGCTCCCCGGCCTCTCCCAGGGGAGCAGCAGCATCCACCGAGGCGGCTGGGCACGCCGGGGCTGGGGGCTTTGGGGACAGGAACCGGCAGCCCCGGGGGAGCTGGTGTGAGCTCACGCCGGGGCTGGCCCACGCACACACACACAATGGCTGCAGGGCTCCTGCGTGCACCAGGAGGAAGAAAACTCCCCAAGGAATTTCCTCCGTCGTCGGCTCTGCCCAGAAGCTGTTCCTCGCCCCGGCGGGATGCAGGCGGTTGGGGCTGAGCCGAGCCAGGGTTGAGCCCCTCACTGGTGTGTGGCCATGGTTGGGTGGGGGCCAGCTGAGGATGGAAAGCCCTTGGGCAGAGCTGAGTAGCCCAGACGGTCCCTGCGATGGCCCTGAAGGTCCCTGTGGGAGCCGCGGGCTGCGGGACTCGGCGCTGAGCTGGGGTCTGCCAGGGGTCTCATCCTGTCCCGTCCCGCCGGGCTGTCCACACCTTCCTGCTGATGCTGCCCCAGGGAATTGACTGAGGCTGGAGATAAGGGGTAGGAGCTGCAGAGAGCAGGAGATAACGGTATCTCTGTGCCTGCTGCTCTGCCTATTTCCAAGCTGTCCAGAGCGCTGATAAGGTGTCAGCGGCACAGAGACACGGGCAGAGATCTCCCCGGCTGAGCTGTGGCAGCCCAGGGCTGTTTTCAGGGTGCCCACAGGGAAACGCCGGGTCGGGACCCTCCTGCGGGCCCCACGCTCCCACCCACGAGTCTCCCCCCAGGGTGTCCCGAGGGCCATGGCAGCTCCTGCCTCCCCCGTGTTGACTGTACACAAGGGCTGTATTTGGGGAGCACCCGCGCTGCTTCGTGGGGGCAGCTCACCTGCCCTGGGCACGTGCCAGCGGGAGTGGAGGTGACCCATGCCAGCGCTGCGCTGCCTGCTCTGCCTGGCTCTGCCTGCTCCCCAGGCATCCTGCCAGGTCCCCAGCCCCTCTCCTGGGGATGTGCCCACTCGCTGCCAGGTCCGGCACAGGAGCGGCTGGTGGTGCAGCAAAGAGGAAACATCCTCTCGGGGTCCCCTCCAGCCCCTTCTGGGTGCTGAGATGCTGGGTTACAGGCACCTCCCCAGGCCTGAGCATTTCCTCTGTCTGATTTTCTGGTGGATATTCCTTTGAATGTGTGCAGGAGACAGCAAAACCCAGACGCAGCCCCATCAGGCAGCGGAAAGAAGCCATCCTCCCCCAGCCCAGCCATGCAGCAGCTTCAAGAGAAGCGGCCTCTTAACCAAACTGTGCTCCCCGAACCCCGTCAAGAGCTGCAAAAACCTCAGGAGCCAGCGAAGGTCCCTGGGGGTGTCCTAACCCTTCTGCTCCTGCCAAGAAGATGTTGCAGGAATGGTCCCAGCCCTCATGGTGTCCTTGGGTGCTGGGGTGGCATCCAGAGCTGGACATGCCAGCAGAAGAGGTGATGCCTCCAGAATCCTTAGCCTGGGCCATGACTTTCACTGCACGGTAGGATTAAACCCGGGCACGGCCATGCTAAAACACCAGCACTGTGCTCCCAGCACCCCAGGGTGCTGCAGCTGCGCTGGCGGAGGGGATGTCCCAGCTGGGTGAAGCTGGGAACCCCCCATCTCCATTCACCTCCAGCCCTGCAAGAGCCTCTTGAGGCGCTTCTGCTGCTCCCTGCTCAGGCCACCACCACCCCCCCGGGGCTCAGGTCCAACTCCTACATTTGGTGACGCGGGGCCTCCGCTCTGCTTCTTCTGGCAGGAGAGGAGCCAGCTGCAGTGGAGTGTGGCGCAAATGAACCCCTACATCCATGTCCTTGCTGCGGCAAGCACAGGGACACGCCAGTGTGACACCGGCACCGGCACCAGCTGGCATCCAGCTCGGGACAAGCTGTGCCAGCACCAGCCTCTCCAGGAGCAAGTCCCTTTGCAGTCGTATTATCCATGTGCTTTTCCTGTAGCTGCTAAAGACATTTAGCAGACCTGGAGTATTGTGTCCAGTTTTGGGCACCTGAATATGAGAGGGATATCGAGGTGCTGGAGCGAGTGCAGAGGAGGGCAACAAAGCTGGTGAAGGGCCTGGAGAATAAATCCTGTGAGGAGCGATTGAAGGAGCTGGGACTGTTCAGTTTGAGGAAGAGAAGGCTGAGGGGAGACCTCATCACTCTACAGCTACCTGAAAGGACATTGTAGAGAGGTTGGTGCTGGTCTCTTCTCACAGGTGATTAGTGACAGAACAAGAGAGAATGGCTTTAAACTCCAACAGGGGAGGTTCAGACTGGACATTAGGAAAAAGTGTTTCCCAGAAAGAGTGGTCAGAGAGTGGAATAGGCTGCCCAGGGAGGGGGTGGAGTCACCATCCCTGGATGTGTTTAAGGGTCGTTTAGATGAGCTGTTGGGGGATGTGGTGTAGGGGAGAACTTGCAGAGTAGGGCTGAGGGTTGGACTCGATGATCCCAAGGGTCTTTTCCAACCTGAATGATTCTGTGATTCTGTGATTTTGTGATTTTGGCTTTTTGAGGGGAAAATAGCGGTCAGTGGTGGGTCTGTGGCCCTGCACGGCGCTAGCAGAGGGGTGCCCGTGCCATGGAGACACAGTGGGTGCGGAGCAGGGTGGGCTGGGGCGTGGAAGCAGCGTTGTTGCTTGCACACTTGCCCATGGGGGTGCTGGCACGTGGGAGGGCTCGGGTGTGCCCAACCTGGCTGGGGACTGTCGCCAGCTCCACGCCTGCACAGCACCAAGTGTTGCCAGGCCCCCTCCAGCTCGGTACCTACAGCACTGCTATCTGCTTGTAAATAAGAAAGGACCTGGGCAGATTCTTACCTCCCAGCTTGTGCAAGAGGGATCTCCCAGCTCTCAGCAGCATAACTGAACTTTCTGGACTTTCACAACCCACAAAACATATAATTAATCCTCCTAATGATCAGTTCTCCTTCTATCTCTATAAATCTAACCTGGAAAATGTTTACAGCTCAATAGTGCCACACACAGAGGCCTAGAGAAAATGAGATGGTGCTTTTTACGAGCTCTCCTCTCATTCCCAGTTCCTCTGGTAGCACAAAAAAATCATCAGCCTTTCCCCATTCTTCAGGAGCTGCTGCTCCCTGAGAGCAGACGGGACCCAGCAGCCCTGCGCCGAGCGACGGCGAAACAAGAGAGGAATGAGCACGGCCGCATCCATGCCAGGCAGAAAGCCTGAGACTTCATTTATTAATAGTCAGAGCTCTGTGGCAGTAGCAGTGGCTCTCTGCAGCTCCCAGTGGGGACCATCAAACCCCGCTGCCCACAAGGGTACATCCCTGAGCTTCAGCTGAGGGACCCAGGTCTTCCTCCACACCCAGGCAGAAGGTGCTGTGGGTGGCCGAGGTCTCCTGGGACGTGGAACCCAGCTGCAAACCAGCCCAGCGAGCTCCGGCTCCACAGTGGGAAGCTGGGTGTGGAGCAGGGGATGGATAAACACTGGCCAAAGCACACTGACGGGGAGGACGAGGCTGCGCGGGAGGAAGAGCATCTCCCTGCCAGCTGCTCCCACAGCTGAGATGGAAACCGGTGT
Source organism: Strix aluco (assembly GCF_031877795.1). Lineage (NCBI taxonomy): Eukaryota > Metazoa > Chordata > Aves > Strigiformes > Strigidae > Strix > Strix aluco. The sequence goes on along the minus strand of NC_133945.1, from coordinate 6,147,190 downwards.
CTCATGAAAGCCGAAGGGAGGGGTGTCCGGCAGCGCCCAGCCTTTTCCTTGCCCTCCCTCCCCGCCTTGGTGAAGCTCCCATCCCTGAGCAGGACAAGCGCAAGGGAGAGAGAAGCCACAAGATCTGCCCAAAGCCATCCAACAGGCACGAGGTGGAGCCACGAGCAGACAAGGGGCTCCTGGGGTCTTGAAAATGTGTCCTCTTTGACAGAAAATGACCCAAAGGCACGTGCAAAACCTCTCATTTCTTTGGAAGCACCGGCACTCCATCACCAGCTTCGGCAAACCATCCTCCCCCTCAGAGATCCCCTTGCCCTGACCCTCTGCACCTGCCTTAGAAACAAGCCAGCCTGGACAGGCTCGGGTTATCAGCCGAGGTTTTGCCAGTTTATGATGGACTCTATGGGCTCCAAATCTCCCTCCATCCAACGCACCAAGGAGCCAGCCGGTGGAGCCTGATTTCTGTAATTGTGAAACTTTTCACAGCATCTGTATTTTGCATTAGTGAGGCCACAGGATCAGGCCTAAAGCAAGGAGTGTTCAGGACACAGGTGTAATTCTCTGTCGCTGCTCAATCAAGTGCAGTGAAGGAATTAGAAGCAGATGTCAAACACAAAGAGCTTCAAACCCTTCCAAGCCAGTAAGCACACAGGTCCCGCGAACTTCCTCAGCCTCCAGGCTGGCCCAGTTCAGACTCAAGTATCTGCCCAAATCAAAACACACGGAAATTTAAATGGAAAAACCTTGCCCGTGCAGTATCTGCTGGATTTAATCATGGCTCTGTTATACCAGTAAGTGCAGGAGCCCTCCTATGCTCTCTTTTTTTCTACAACAGGCCACAGATGGGAAATGGCAGGATGGCCTCGAGAACTGAGGGGGTTTTGTACCGCAACACATTTTCAAGTTCTTTCCAGCTCCTTCACACGAAGCTGGAGCCACCCCCATCAGCTGCAGCAAATACAGCATCTCTCTGTGAACCACGTCTGTGCCAAAGCATGCGCTGAGCTGTGCACCCCAGGACAGGCAGGGCACCCCATCCCCGCGCACCCGGCGGGGCTCAGAGGCACGGCCACAGCACAGCTCCATCAGTCCCCACAGCCCTGGGATTGTGAAATAAATCCTCCAGTTTAGGCTCACAAGGTGTGCGACCAGAAGCAGGCAGGCAAAAATCCTGTGCTGCGTCGGGGCTCTACCCCGTCCCCATCCCTGATGTGTCCCTGCGGGAGCGGGGACCCGGCAGCAGCTCGGTCGGGGTCCTGATGCCCCCCAGGAGTGAGCACTGGGCTGCTGCTGCCTCCTGTGCCCAGTACAGACGGGCTGGAAGGTTCCCTAAAGCCTTCCCGGGAGCAGTTTACAGGTCCCAGCATCTCTGCTGGGTTACATCCTCTTGCCAGAGAGGTGGCACTCGACACCTGACCCTCCTTAATTTCCCTGCAATGAATAGATGTTTTTTTTGGGAAAAAAAAAGCCTTTTGGAGATGCCGAGGTTGCAAAAAACAAACAAATCCAGGTCACACCGGAGAAAATGCTTGTGCTCAAAAAAAAAAAAAAAATCATTTTTGAAAAATGCAAGCATCCCATTTTCACCTTTTTGACATGATTATTTTCTCCCCTTTTTTTTTTATTTTGCAGGCCGCCAACACTTTTAAAGAGACATTCAAAAGGGTTAAAATATTCTGTGTGACCACCCAAAAGATTTTCTCCCTTGTGTTTTTATTGCACTGAATAAAAAGAAAAACTTTTTTGTTCAAATAAACTTGAAACAATTCCTTCTCCTCCCCCCCTCCCTCCAGTTTTTTGGTTTAGCCAGTGAGTGGAAAAATCAATTATTTGCACTCTTCTAGCCTGATAAAAGCTTCAGGACTCCACAAAGAGGCTCAAGGGAGAACTTGCCTTGTACAGCAAATAAAACAGTGTCTGAATTTCCCGGCTCTCTGGCCTCCTCTCGTGTCACACAAGATTTTGTGCCGAGATCGATGCTTCTGCCTATAGGAAATGAGGATGGGAAGAACTGCCAGAGATAAATAATGCCATTTTTTTCCAGGATAGTGACTGTCCTCTAAAACGTGTCACCAAGCATCTTTTTGGTTCAAGCATCTTTCCTTTGACTTTATGTATGACTGCAGTGGAAGTCTGTTTTTTTTAAGCAGACTACAAATTAAAAGCAAATCAATATTAATTTCTGGCGTCTTTTATTTACCACCTCAAGCTGGCCGCTGCATTTGCTTCAGCTCTGTAAAAATCTGGCAGGAAAGCAGTTGAGGAAGGAAAAATACCACTGAGGAGAGGTAGAAACCCTGTGACACGGGAACGCGACACAGCACCAATGCTGCGACAATTCATCTGGGTCATCTCCTCCTTGTGAAAGACTTCAAGGAAACGAAGACCAGGAACACAAAAGGGTGAAGATGGGGATCTCTGTGTTGCACCAAAACAAGCTCATTTGAAGTGAAACCTGGACAGCCTCTCGGCAGGGGCTCCTGGGATGGAGGAGGAGCCTTTCCCCACTGGGAATGTCTGGGATCAGTGCGGCAGAGCTGCTGGGTCATGAACCCCAACCCGTCCCCTGTTCAGGGGGACACAAACCATTTCCGAGCTCCTTCACGTGAACAGCTGAACATAGGCATGAACCTACACATATGTATGAACCTACACGTAGGTACGGACCTACACACGAGCTCTGCGTGTGCCAGGCTGGCTGTCCGGGCAGAGACACCCCACAGAGATGGGACTGGGGCTGGGTGGGCAGAGGAGCTGCTGGGCTCCATCCTCCCCACCCTGGACCAGGGGGTCCCCGCATCCCATCAGCTCAGGATGGACTCTGGATGAGCGGCCTGTGCTCCAGGCCCTGCTCTTCATCACCTCCCCTTCATGGGGTGGTTCTTGCCCGTGTCCCAGAAGGCTGCGTTGTCCCATGGGTGAGTCTTGGCCCCGGTAACCCCTTCCCGGAGGGGAGTGGGGATGGGGTGCCTGGCCCGCAGATGCAGGGGGGGCCCAGCTCAGAGGCTTTGTGCCAGCAGCGGTCCCCAGGCTGGCCTGGAGGGTGGTGGGCTCCAACCGGCTGCCCGTTGGGCTGCCCACCGCCCTGGGCCGGGGAGCTCCGGGGCTGCCCCGGCCCGGGGGCTCTGTGCTGCACCGGGATGGGGGGGCCGTGCTGCTGGAGCTGGAGATGGGCCCGCACAGCCCCGATCCGTGAGCCCGGGAGGCCACGATCAGCTCTGGGCATCCCCACTCCATCGACTCTGGGGCTCCATCGGCTCCGTCCACCCGGTGTTGATCCTGGGGCCGGTTCCGGTGTCGGTCCCGGTGCTGATCTCGGTGCTGGTCCCAGTGCCGGCGCCGGTGCCAGTGGTGGGTCCCGGTGCCAGTGGTGGTCCCGGTCCTGGTGCTGGTCCTGGTGCTGGCCCGGTCCCAGTGCCGACTTCGGTGCCGGTGCCGGGTCCCGGTCCCGGTCCCGATCTCGGTGCCGGTCCTAGTGTCGGTCCCGGTCCCAGGTCCCGATGCCGATCTCGGTGCCGGTCCCGGTGCCAGCTCCGCCCTCTCCGTCCCCGTCCGCGGCTCCGCCCCGGCTCCTCCCGGCCCGTTCCCATCCCCGTCGCCATCCCCGCCCGCCGCGCTCCCGTCCCCGCGGGGCAGCGCGCAGCATGGCCGCGCTCCGCAGCGCCCCGGCCCCAGCCCCGGCCCCGGCCCCGGCCCCGGCCCTGGCTCCGGCCCCGGCCCCGGCCCGCCCCTCCGCGCCCCGCCGCTCCGCGCCCGCCCCGGGCCGCCCATAAAAGGGGCCCCGCGGCCGCCCGCCCCCGCCCGCCCGTCGCTCCGCTCCGCCGGGCGCCCCGGCCATGGCCAAGGACCAGCTGAAGCCGCGGCTGTGCCGCATGTTGAAGGGGGAGAGCGGTTACGGCTTCCACCTGCACGGCGAGAAGGGCAAGAGCGGGCAGTTCATCCGCAAAGTGGAGCCCGGTTCGCCGGCCGAGGCGGCGGGGCTGCGCGCCGGGGACCGCGTCGTCGAGGTGAACGGGCTCAACGTGGAGCAGGAGACGCACCATCAGGTGCGGGCAGGGGACGGGCAGGGGATGGGCAGGGCGGGCAGCGGAGCGCGGACACCCCCCGGGACCGAGCACCCCGGCTCCCGAGCCTCTCCGCCGGCTTGGCTCCGCTCGGCTCCAGCCTCTCGGGGGTGCGCTGGAGGGGTGGTTTTTCCCCAAAAAATATCAATGCTGGGGCATCCTTGGCCTGGCCAGTGCTGGTGGTTGCTGCGGTGGGTGCCCCCAACCCCCCCAAATCGTAGGCCTGGGCTGCAGGGGGGGCTTTGTGTGCCTGGGACGGGGGGCTGCCGTGAGCAGGGTTGTCTCGCTGCGGGGGAAAGGCTGTTGTAATGGTGTAAAGGTGGGAAAGGCGAAGGTGTTTCGGTATGGGCAGGGCCCTGCTGCGTTATGCAATCTGTGGTGGAAAGGAATGGGGAGATCCAGGCTTTATTTCCGGCTCTGCTGTGGGTTTTCTTGGCCACTTCGGGCGAACTGCTCCTGCTTGTGCAGCCCAGAGTGTGTAAAGGATGCCTTAAAATCTACTGATAAAGCTCTGCAGATGTTCAGCAGTTTGACTGGCTTAAGTAAGATAGGGCTTGTAGGGAAATAATGGCTGTTATTAGACCAGGGCTGTGAGTGGGGGGGGGGGGATCCAAGCGAGCTGTTTCTCAGTGCTGTAACAGGAGCTGCACCCTTCAGGCTGTGTCATTTTCTGCTTATAAACCAGAAACTTGTATTTGTTAAACAGCTTAGTCCAAAAACCAAGCAATGAGATTCAGGCTGCTTCTGTCCCCCTGCAGACCCAGAGCCTGGGTTGATTGTGCCCCTTTGCCTGATGGCCCGCGGGGCTCTGCGGAGTTTGATGCTTTAGTAACTTAAAACATATGGCCGGCCCTACTTGCTGGTGCTTTATCGGGGCAGAGCAGGGTTGTGCCTCACGTAACTTGAGGACCTGGCAGAGTTTTGGGGGGGTTGCGGGTTCCTGGGCTTCACCCACCTGGTGTGGATGTTGCTGTGCAGAAGGTGAGGCAAGAGCCTTCCAGGTGGCTCCAGTAAAGCCTTGGGGACTCCTCTCCCTGGGCTTGGTGGGTTTTCATGGCTAATTGAGCCTGTTTTGATGATCAGAGCCAGCTGTGTGAAAGTTAATGGTTTGCCTTGAATGTGATTTCAAAACCCCTGAAGGAGGATCCACATCTTTGATCTGGCTGGGCAGAAAGGAGGGTTGTGGTCTGTAAGGAGCTGCGTTGTATTGGAAGCCATCAGAGCTCCCTGCTGAAACTGGGATGCTGGGGATGGGCGGTAGCGGAGCTGAGACAGCAGCTGTGTCTTTGAAACGTGCGGGGTGTTTCCAGTAGGTCAAGTGAAAGGGGAGAAATTTTCCTGTCTTCCATTTTCTGCTGGCGGAGGCAGGATTCAGCCCTGGCACTCGCTCCCTGCTGTGGGATGCAGTGTCCCATCTGAGGTGTCACGGGGCTCGCTGCTGTGCTGTGCTCCCGCTGTGATGGTGTTAGTGTGTGTGAGCAGGAGCAGCCCTGCCCCGGGACATGCTCTGGGATCACCCTTCCTCCTGCCTCGATACAGGAGGAACCTCTTCCCCCCCCCAAAAAAAACCCCCAGCCCTGATGGACTGCGGGAAGGGCGATGTGGTGGTGGGTCAGACGCTGGCTCCTGCCGATTTAGAGCTGCTGGCTCGCCGTGGCCTCTCCTCCTTGTACTCCTGAGGTCCCCAACCTTGAATAAGTAACATTTATCCATGTGCGTCTGAAGCTGCGGTGGGACAGAGCCCGCAGCAAACAAGGCCTTGCTGTTTGGGTGTAACTCTGTTTCGAGCCGGAGCTGGCGGCATTTGTGTCTTTGTTCTCTGTTTTTTCCTGGCCTTACCCAAGGAGCGAAGGCAGAATGTGTTCTCAGGGCATTTCATCTCTTGGATGCAAAATTGCATCCTGGCTCCTCAGTTCCTCGCCTGGGCAGGGGGTGCGTGGGGCAGGGCAGTGGCCTGTGCCCGGAGCGAGGAAAAGCCCCCAGGTCCTCTCTGAGGCTGGCAGAGGCATCGCTTTGGGAATGAGAGGGATGACCTGGGCTGTTCCCAGCGGCACCGTGAGCCTCCTTCCCGGGCAGCTGGTGTTTGGCAAGGGTGGAAGGGCCTGGGCTGGCTCTGCCGGGCTGGTGCTGGTGCAGCCAGGGGTGAAAGTCTGTTTGGGTGGAGCTGCGGAAATCATGGGGCTGGGACCGGTGCTGAGAAGGTCCTGAGGCACCGGATGCTCAGGGGAGGCTGTGTCATCTTCAGAAGAGCTGCGGACTCGAGGCTGTGACCATGGCTCGGAAACGGGTAGGGTGCCAGGCGCTGCCGGCGCCGGGCAGGACCTTGCCATGCGCCTGGATGCCGCTTTGCCTTGCACCTCGCTGCTCCATCCCCACAGGGACCTGCTGCCTGGGGAGTTTGTCACAGAAAGCCCCTCCTGCTCGTCCCTGCTAACAGGGAGAGGGCGAGGGGCTGCTCTGTGCCTGCTCTCCATCCCTGCCTGGCTCAGCTCGCGGGGCTGGGGGGACTCTTGCTCCCTGGTTGCTCTTCCCGGGGCTGTTGGGGAGCTCAGCAGCGGGCTGAGCCCCAGCATCGCTCTCTGCAGTCCCTTTGCGTCTGGTCATGGGTCTGTGGGACCCTGCTCCCTGCCAGGGATTAACTCTGCTGCCCTAATGTCTGGACCACCCGAACTGCAGGCTCGGGGGATGTCTCTGGGCAGGACCCACCACGTTTCTCCTGCGTTTTCCCCACAGGCATCGCCTGCCTGCATCTCCTGCCACTGCTGCGCGTCGCCTGCCTGCTCCCAGGTCCCAGGCCTCGTGCGGGCACAGCCTTGCCGGTATCAGCAGCACCGTCTGATGTCGCATGTAAATAGATCTGAAAGGGAGCAGATGGATTTTCTGGGGCTTGATGGAACAGCACCTTTCAGGCTGGTTACAGATGGGAGCCCTGGGCACGCTGCCGCCCGACGCGGCGTGTGGAGACGGAGGCTGCAGCCTGCAGCAGATTAGTTCGTTCAGGACAAGCAGCCTTGTCGGCAGTCTATAAATTTCTTGTTGGTTGTTGGTTTGTTTTTTTTGTTTGCAGATACCGGCTCTGTTGACCTTGAAGGGAGCTTGCAGGGGAGTAAATAAATGCTAGCTAATTGCGCATTAGGCTCGTTTGTCACTTATAACCTTGGCAGTTGCAGTGTGTCTGGCCGGTGTGACCTAGATCAGAGCAGGAGCCCTGTAAGGAAGCCCAGCGTTGCTTTGGGGGTTTCCCAGCACACCTGGGGGGTCATGGGTCTGTGGTCTTCAGGGCCACCTCATAGCTGGATAGCATTGCCAGATACCACGCTGCCTCCTCCTCCTCTGGATGAAGGCTGTGCAGGGAGGAGGTGGCCCAGCAGAGCCAGCCCTCTGTGGCTGCTGGCTGGGATCTGGCAGCAGTTTCCCTCTGCCCTGCTCCTGTGCATGTGCTGGATCTGCCCTGGTGTGATCTACCCCCCTGCCTGGCTGCGATCTGCTCCTCTCCCCAACGTGGTGAGCTCCTTTCAGAGCCGTTGCCAGTCACCGATCCCCACGAAGGAGCCGGGCAGCGACAGGACAATGGTCCCCATTCAGCGCTGCCTGGAGCTGGATCCCGGCAGGGACAGGCCCATCTCCTGCTCCCAGCACTGGTTTCCCTTATCTCTGCTGGCCCCTGGCATGGAGCAGGGATGAATGCGCAGATTGGGTTGTTTCTTTCATAAATTCACCCAGGATGGGGGGGTAGCTGGTATGTGGGTGCAGCGGGGAGCATCCAGCAAAGGCAGCCCAGCCACCAAATGCATGTGTGGGTGCTTGGTGCCTCCCTGTGTGCCCCGGCTCTCCACCCTGCCCTGAGTGTGGGGGAAGAAGGACAGCCCAGATTGAGGAAATAAGGGTGTGTGGGACTGTTTGCTTGGTGGGACAGATGATGTTGTCCCTCTAAGGGACAAAACCAGGCAGCAGGGTTTCTGATCCTCGTGGGCAATGAAGCAGACTCCGTGAAAGCTCCTGTCTGAGCAGAGCGGGTGGTCTGGGCAGCTGCCCTGGGCAGAGCTGTTGTGGGGGTTGCAGGGCATGGAGTGGAAAGAACAATCACCATCATCACCTGGGGCTGAAGGCAATGGGCATTCCATCCTGGGGGTCCACCAAAGCCAGGCTTTGCCCTTCTCCCCCATCACCGATGGCTGGAAGTGACAGCAAACTTGCAGCAAGACCGAAGCTGCAGGAGAGCGTTGGGGAGTTGATGGTCCTTGGGTCCAGCTCCTGCCGCAGCTGGGAAGTCCCTGGGTTTCTGCTCATTTGTTCTTCTCCTTTCCAGGTGGTGCAGCGCATCAAAGCCGTGGAGACAGAGACCCGCTTGCTGGTGGTGGACAAGGAGACAGACGAGTACCTGTGCAGCCTGCGCCTGACGTGCACCGAGGAGATGGTGCACAGCGGGATCCTGCTGAACTCCAGCGTCTCACCCACCAAGTCGGTGGGCAGCGACAACGGGGAGGTCTGGAAGCCGCAGCTGGATCTGAGCGGGGGCAGCCTCCAGCGGCACTCGCACAGCTTCTCCTCGCACGGCAGCAGGAAGGTGAGGGCAGAGCTGAGCGGTGTCTGGGGCTGCTGGGTGCAGAGCTTCCCTCTGCAAGCATGGCTTGCTTCCCATCAGAAAAAAACCTCCCGTATGTGGCTGTTGGCTTTGGGGACCCCCCTGCTGTGTCCTGAAGCAGTGGGTGAGCTGTCTCTTGGCCTCATTTGCCCTTGCTTGAAGGGCTGCGCTGCTCTCTCCCCTTCTGTGCCCCTTGAGGGTCTGCTGGGGGCTGGCGGGGGGTCGTCAGCCCTGGGGATGAGTGACCCCATGGTGCCTCAGCCCCGGTCGGCGTCCCAGCTTGGCTCTCACTCACCCCTGGGGCCAGGCTGCACAGAGCAGGGACGTGATGAAGCTGGAGCTCGTGAATGAGCTTCCCTCTCCTCCATTATTTGCAGGAGGGAGGGAACATCTGGGGCGAACGTGTTCTCAGCTTTTTGCTTAAATAGGAAGGAAATTAGCTCTTTTTCAAGTGGCCTGGGTCTGGACTGTGATTCTGCAGTAAGTGCCTTTTATTGGTAAACTCCTTTCCAAAAAGGAAAGAATTTGGGGTGGAAAACGTCCAGTTTCCATGGCTGCCTTGCTGCTGGGGCTGGGCTGGCGGCGACGGCGCTGCCTTGCTCTCGGCAGATAACAGGGTTTGGTCCCAGGGCTGCCCGTGCTCGGGGTGTGAAGGTGGCAGGGGCGATGCGGGTGTCGCGTGGCTGAGCCAGTGACTGTGTCCCCACCCTGCAGCCCCGCTGTGCTTGCTGGTCTGTGCCATCGGGCAGGGAGTGCTGGGGCTCAACCACCTCCTCCAGCGTGGAGCTGCCATGGGCACACTCTTCCTCCTCCCCTTCCTCCTCCCCAGGAGCTTGCAGGGGCTGCGGTGCCTGGTCGCGCTCTGCCCCCTCAGGGGTGGGGTGGTGGCTGGATGCTGGCCCACAAGTGGGGCTGCCAGGAGGACATGGGAAAGTCAGGAAAGCTTCGTGTCCTCAGGAGCCCCCCCGGAGTAATGGCTGAAGAAATTTGCCTGCGCAGATAAGAGGCGATGCCGGTACAAGGCAGGAGGCAGTAAGGAGGGGAGTCTCACCTCCGGTCCTCCCCTCCCCTTGCAGAGGAGGAAACCCCCTTTCCTGGGGCTGGCAGGGGCAGGGTCGGAGGCAGTATTTACTTTTTTCCCCCCTTATTGCATGATTTGAAGCTGTTTGAAGCTCTGTGTGATGATGATGGGTGTGTTTCCCATGGGAGGCTGCTCACCCCCAGGACGGCTGGTGGGAGAGGAGCCGTTCCTGGGGGTGGCTGGGCATGGCTGGGGGTGGCTTTCTAAGCTGAGGATTTCCTATCCTCTCTCTGTTTCGTTTGCTGGGTGCAATCCAACAGTGTGTGCTGACGGGAAGTCAGGCGAGGGGAACAGGACAGTCCTTTCCGGCCTTTGGGTTTCAAGGAGGGTGGGACAGGGAGAACCAGACAGGGCTGGGGTGCGAGGGGGGAGAAGCACCTGTGTGTCCCCTCAGAGGGACTGGGGGGGCTTGGCTGGGGTATTTGGTGCTTGCTGTGCCAGAGCTGGGGCTGGTGTTTGGGGGAGCCTGAGCTGGACAAAGGGAACCGACTCTGGGGGTGATGCCCACCCTGTGGGGTGGAGGATGGGCTGCTGAGCGGGCAGAACTGAGCATGTTGGGTGTTTGCAGAGGCTCAGGTCAGCGGCTGGTTTGCTCCCGCCTCCGTGAGCGGCAGCTCTTTGAAGAGTTGGGTGCTGCAGCCTTTCCTGGCCAAGGTCACTTCTCCGTTCTGGGGCCTTGAGTGACCCTGGTACAAGGTCAAGGGTGGCTGGAGCAGCCGGACTTGCATCCTGCTTGTTTCAAGACCAGCTCCAGGCTCCTGGTCTGGGTGATGTGTCTCTCCTCCTAGATCCAAAAATAGCTGGAGGCCAGGGGAGCTATAGTGCACCCCAGTTCCTGCAGTGCTCAGCCTTCCAGCACCGTGTCCCTGCGTGGGGCAGCTTGAGCCTGATCCCCATCCTGCAGATCACTGGCACTGGGCCCCCGTGGAGTACCCAGCTCCTGAGTGCGGGGGCTGTTTGGGAGATTTCTGTCCTGGCTGTGGCCGCTGGGGTCCAGTCAGAGACTTGTCCCCAACCAGGTTTGAAGGGGACGAGGCTCTGAGCTGGGTGGCACTGGGAGAAGCTGGGTTTGGGCTGGCAGCACTTTAGTCTTTTGTGCAGCTTTCCTGGAGGTGTTTGAAGGAGAAGAAAAGGCAGCTCCCTTCCCCTGCAGACCCTTGGCCCCATCCTGCCCCTGTAGGAACTGGTGCTGATGCTCCAGGCTGCTCCCAGGGAGCAGCATTTTTTCTGAGCAACATTTGTTTATGTAAAAGCTGCAGTTTTCCTTCATTTGAGGCCGGGTTGTTCGGTGCAGCCTGAAGCAATGAGTAATTGAAACAAAGAGGAGGGAAATCTGGCACCCAGGGCAGCTGTAGTGCTGGGCAGCGGGGAGGCAATGCTGCAGGCAGGGTGGGCAGGGCCCTGCCAGCCTCCCCCATGCTGCCCCAGTCTTATTTTCCAAGAGGAGTGATCCCCCTGGGAGAGCTGCCGTGGGTGGGGAGGTCAGTGTGCACCCCCGGCAAAGACCTGGTGTCCAGGGCCTCGTCCTCCAGGAACCACGGTAATGCCATGAATAATTCAGCATGTATTTAAAATCAGGCTGCCTGCCCTGAGCGAGCAGGTCGGCAGGGCTGCTGGCACCTCCCTGGCACCCTGGGGACTCGTGGCCGCAGTGGCACGGGGAGCAGGGTCTGCCTTGCCCTGTGCCATGTCCTGCCTGTGCTGGAGGGGTTTGCCCACTCACTGCCTGCCCCACGCTGTGTCCCTTGAGAAAACCCCCATGCCATGTACTCCCCCGTTCCAAACACGTTCTAGTGGCCACTCGGCCGTTTTCTGCTTTTCCCCAGGGCTCTGGCTCTGCCTGGCACCCAGCATCGAGTCCCCTGGGAGGTTCGGAGGTAGCGGGCGGGGGGGTGTCTCAGGGTGGCAGGGGCTGCGTTGGGTGCTGAGCAGTTTTTATTGCAAAGGTGCCTTTGGGACAGCGGTGTGAGCTGGTGGTGGCTGTTAATTAAATGCCTGGGCTAATGGCTGGTGTGCTGCGGGGCCGGCTGGTGCTGAGCGGTGCTGCTGGGTGCTTGCCTGGATGCTGCCGGCCGGCCCGGGGGCGTTCACGGTGTTCACAGTGCGCTGGCAGCGCTTTTGTGGGTGTTGCTGGGACCCCCCGTTATGGCCACGTGGGTTTGAGCCACATGAGCAGCGTCCTTGGGATTTGCTGCCTCTCTGCTTTCTCCAGGTGTGTTTGTAGGAGAAACAAGAACAACAGGGAAGGCACTGGGATGCGTTTGGGGTGATGTGGTTCTCTGCCATCGCTGCTCCTGTCACACCAAAGCACAACTATGGGGGCGGGGGGGTGGGTGTGCAAAGGGACCTTTACAGCTGGTGTTTATCTTCTGGAAAACAAACCCACATCTTCTAGCTGCTGGATTCAAGCAGCCTGTTGGGTCTGGGAATTTTGACATAGGGGAATTCGCAGCCAGTTGTTAAACTGTCTGGGGGAGACGGTGTCACTGTAGCATTGCTGCTGGCAAACAGGAGGAGAATGGGTGACCCTCCCTGACACGGGGGGTTGTGGCTGGCGCTTTGTCGTGACAGCGAGCAGGCGTCGTGCTCGAGAGGAGCTGGTGTGCCTGGGGACAGGCATGCTGTGTCCTGGAGGAGGATGGACGAGCGCCTGGGTGCCTGTCGGGACCCACAGGTGTGGGGCCAGTGCTGTGACATCCAGACAGTAAATATTTACACTTCTGTTTGGGTCAGGAATAAGAACTTTTTCTGTTGCAAATAAAACTGTGTTGCAACATCTTCAGCCGCCAGCTTTCTGCCGGAGTGCTGGAAGGGGGGTAACTCGGGACAGATGTTTTTGGAGAACTTTGCCAACTCAGTTGAGGCCCAAAATTTAGGGCTTGTAGAATAACCACAAAGATGTAATAAAACCTAACATGAGCAGAAATGTCTGCAGTAATTATGTGATTAGAAAAAAAACACACAGAAAAAAAAAAGTGCATGGCTTAAATTAAAGCACTTCCCTGCAGCATCCTGTGCTCCCTGGGCCTCGGTGGCAGGCTCAGACCTGTGGGGAGATGAGGATCGGGGAGGGCAGCAAACCTGGGTGAGGTTCTTGCTGTGCTGGCAGCAGCCTGGGGAAACCCTCCGGCACAGAGCCCGAGGAGCTGTGGCCGTGTCCCTGCAAAAAAAACATTACAGGGCTGCCTGGGGATGGTGAGGGGTCTGGGTGCTGCAGGAGCAGCAGCAAAGCCAGGCTTGCTTTTGGGCTTAGCACTTCAATCGTGTCCCAGAGGCAGGAGTTGGGCCGGCGTGTGGCAGAGCTGTGGGGAAGCCGGTGCTGACCCCGCTGCATTATTGATAGTGCCGGGCTCGCCGGCATCGTGTGTCACCAGGCCAGGCGGAGTCGGTGCCGGTGGTGCGGGTGGGCTCTGGAGCTGCTCCAGCTCACAGCATCTTGGGGATGGAGGCTGGGGCATGTGGCAACAGGAGGGACCCTCTCCGGGGATGGCAGTGGGATGCTTCCCCCTCGCCTGGTGGGACAGTGGCGTGGTGGCCCGTGGCCATCTGGGCTGCGGGAGGCGGCTACGTCATGGGCTTTGCTAAAAAGCGTGGAGTGTTTTGCTTTCTCGGGAGCCTGCCCCTTTCCCATGCAGGCAGCAATAGGATAAATGCCAAAAAACAACTGATTTTTTTCAGACCATTGGTCCGTCTGTGCTTGGTGCTTGGTTAGAAGGAGCAGGATGAGACCTGTTTTTGCCGAGCCCCCTCAGTGTTGGGGTGTTTCAGGAGCTGGTTGCACTTCTGTCCCCCCCTGGGGTGCAGGCGCTTGGGAGCAGCGGAGTCTGCGCTGCTCGAGGGACAGCAGGTTTGGGGCTCTGCACCCCATAGCCTTGCGGGTCCCCACAGCGGGACTGGGGCAGCCCCAGCCTCGTTCCCCACGTGGCCCCGTCTGCTCGTGCATCGGCAGTGTGTTAACTTCTGATTTTTGTGCGTTGCTTTTGGTATCAGAGTGGGGTTTGCGGGAGCCTGGGCTCGGGTTGTGACAAGCCCGCGGAGGAGCGGCGTGGGCTGGGTATTGCCGCAGCACTCGGAGGAGGTGCTGGCAGGGAGCTGAGCCTTGTCCTGCTGGATGCAATCCAGATACGAGATGGGACACTTACCCATGCCGCTGTAAGGTGAAGAAAACAGCGTGCTGCTCACCATGCTGGGGCACAGCAGGAGCAGCCCTGGCTTCCAACCCTCCCGGTGCTGTGGGAAAGGGGTTTGGATGCAAAACGCTTCCTTTGGTGGAGACTGTGGCTGTGTCCCATCACCCAAAACGCCCGGGAGCTGTGGGTCCGCTGCAGGGACAGAAGGAGGGGGCTGAGCAGGTGTCCCCCGGCCGCAGCTCACCTGCCTGGGCTTGGTGTGGGCAGCGGGTCCCACGGAGAAACTCGTCTGGGGGGTTATTTTTGTGCCGGGGCAGCGCAGGAAGCCCCTCCCCGGGAGGAGAGCATCCACCCCACAGCAGAAACTTCCTCCGCTGCGATATTTTTAGTGAAATACAAAGCGAGTGGAAGGGAGCGGGAGGCAGGAGGCAGATTAGCATCGAGAGGAGCTGCGCCCTGCCAAGAGCCTTTGTTCCTGGGGCCACGTGCTCCCAGGGGACACCCGGTCCTGCGAGGGGACAGTGGGCTCCCCCCTGGGACCTGCCACCGCCCTGGGAGGGGGACAGGAGTATGGGGGGGGGGGGGGGGTGGGGTGTCTGCATCCCAGCCCATTGCCTGGCTGCAGAGCGGTGACGCTGCTGTCACCAAGAGATGCTGCGTGTGGTCCAGCCGGTGCTGCTCCCTTCTGCATCCTCAAGTAATCAAAACCTTTCCCTCAAAATGGCTTGAAAACTGATATTAAATGGGAGCTGTTCAAAATGCAGCTTGCTCCGGCACAGCCGGCCCTGGCCCCCTCTGCTCGCAGGGATGCGCTTGAGCAGCTTGCTTTAATAACAGCCCTGCTCATAAGTGGGCTCCTCGCCAGCTGTTTAATGGTTCTGTTCAATAGTAAAAATATTAAATGGTTTCAAATAAATTAAAAATCTTCTGGCAAAATCAGGGCTTTCTGCATGTGCCCTGGCAGCTGCACAAAACCTCTGCTGTGACTTTGCTCCATCCCTTTGAGTTTTCCAGGCTGGTTGGGCTCACGATCCTGACATGGTGGAGAAAACCTTAAAACAATATTGGGTTTGGGGTTGTTTGGGGTTTTTTTTGATTATTTATTCCCATCACCCAAATGAGTTGTGGAGGAGGGCACACACTGCACGTTTCCAGCTGTTTGTCCAGTTCTGTCCCTGGTGCCACTGTGCAGTGCGGGTGGGTAAAGCATCTCCAGAAGTTTGACCCCAGACCTGATGATGCTGCGGGTCTGGGTGAATCCCACCTCCTCCTGCCCAGCCCCACCCTGGGCATGGGGCTGCTCCCACCCAGGGGCAAAAGTTTTGGTGTTACAGGATTTCTTGTGGGGAGGGGAATGACACGGAGCAAAGGTGCTGTGCGTATGCTGACTTACAGCGTGCGTTCCCGGGCCAGAGGGGGCCAGGGCATCCAGCTGGTGGCTGGGCACACCCAGCCGCTGAAGGAGGTTTTAAAGAGCAGTTTTTAATCCATAAGGCAACACCCCTTTGCTGGTTGCAGCCCTAAAGGCAACGTGAGCGCGATGTGATGGTCGTGGCATCGCCTCTGTGTACTTCGTTCCTGCCCTGAGGTGGAGTGATTTACCCGGCACTATTGGAGACCTCAGTGTATAAATTAAGGTCTGAATCGAGCTGGTTTTGGCTCCCAGTCCTTGTCTCGGTCTCTAGGTATGGAGATTTTACAGGCAGTGATCTTGAGAGACTCCAGGTTGGGATATGAGAGGGAGAAAAAATTAAAACTCATAATCAGTGAAGGGCTTCTCCAGATCCACAGGTCTCTGTAAATAAGGAGTTGAACCCCAAGTTGTCAACATAATTATTTCTGGCAAGATCCATATCGTAATTTAATTTCATTACAGCTTTTGCCTGGACTCCTGAGTTTTGATTCCACTGCTGTGTACATTTAAACCGTAACCAGACTTGGAGCTGGATTTTGTTGGCTAAATATCTCTCTTTTCGCACTAAAGCCTTGCGAGAGTTTGTTACCAGTTAAAATAAGCCAGTGGTAGATGTCTGTTAGCGGTGAGTCTGTGAAAGCCAAATTGAAAAGTAGTTTTATGAGCAAGGGGAGGGTGAGAACGATGATTCCCTGTAGGTACTGGTGCTGCAGTGGTGTGCGGGGCTGCTCTGCGGGTGTCTTGGGCTCGGACTGCTGGGTGGTGGATCTTTCCCTCAGTGGGGTCTCCAGCCCCGGCACTGCACCGGCCTGTGCACTGCCCCACGGCTGGGGACACTGGAGAAAGGAGGGGGGTAGGTGAGTTGGTGTCTGCATGTGGTCCTGGGCCCCTCCACCACCATCTGCCACAAACCCAGTTAAGCAAGGCTCGCTGCCTGCACGGACCCTGCCACTCGATGTGATTAAACCCTCTTAGGGGTTTACAGGGTTTAATCCCATTAAAGAAAGAGCAGCACAAAAGGTGGCAGGAGGGCTAATCCTGCCTTGTTGGGCTCAGCTCCCACCCCGGGGTGTGCTGTGGCAGCTCTTCCCGCAGCCCTGGGGGCTGGGGCTGTGCCACCCGGCAGGACCAGCATCCTCTGGGTGTGACGCTCTGCTGTGGGGCAGGTCTCCAGTGGCTCTTCCTAAGCCCCATCACCTCCTGCCTTGCCATGGCTGGCGCAGGGCTGGCTCGCTTGCGGTGGGCTAGTAGTCACTCCTGGGCAGCCAAAGGCCATCCCAGGTAAATCAGTTAATTCTGGCCCTGGCGTTGTTCATGGTGAGCAGGATTTAATTAAGACAAGCCCTAATTAGTTCTAAGTGGAGTGAATAGTCTGCTTTGCCTGGAAGAGTTCCCTGCTCTTGTCTGGCAGCTGCTAATGAGTGCAGGTCTCCCACAGACATCGGGGGGCTGCATCTGTCCTGGGGATGGGGTACACAGGAGACCCGCTGCTGTGCTGGGGGGGCGCTTGGGGCAGCCTGAACACGGGGATAAAAATTGCCTCGTGCAGCTCCTAGGTTTTGCTGGGCGCCCGAATCCATCTTTTGGTTTTGCAGGCGGCCGTGCCAAGGCTGTTCTTGGGGTGGCTGCTTTTACTGCAGCTTTCTGGTCCTCTCACAGAGGCAGGGAGCCCTTCTCAGAGCCCTGCAGCCAGCACCGGAGTGTGCCCGGCACCCCGCACCCACCTTTGCTTTGGGGTTTATCAGCAGGAGCAGCCGGAGCCTGGTGCTGGCTCTGGGGGTTATCGCGGGAGGTTCTCCCGCTCTGCATCGAAAATGCACTTTGTCCTGGACCACCCGCCGCGGCGCGGGGCTTTGGCAGAGCTGCTGCCCAACCTCCTTATCTGCCCCAGCACGGAGGTGCCGTTTGGCCGCCTGGGCTGGAGATAAAACACCAGCACCTCGCCCAGGAGGGTGCTCAGCTCCCCGCAGTGTTTGGCAAGCAAAGGGCATCTTCTGTGATCTCAATTTTTAAGGAGCTGGGTTTATAAAACATGTCATTTTTGGAGCTGAGTATCGCAGTGGTACGGGCTGAGCCAGTGAGCTCTGCTGTTCCGCGGTTGCATCGGGTCTCAGGTTGATCCCGTGTTTTCTGGCAGCGCTGTGGGACGCAGCTGGCGCCAGCGATTTGCGATGGCGGCTGTGGAAGGAGGGTTGAGTTGTGTGGAGGAGGTTGAGAGCCCCAGGCACAGCCATGGACTTTGGGTGCTGTGTCTGGATCAGCTCCAGGGACAGATTTTGGGCAAAAGCTTTGAGTTGTGGGGTTTTGGGAGGAAGGGGTAGCTCGCGTGTCAAGCCGAGGGCTGTGAGCAAGGCCTTTCACTCCTGCTTTTTGGAAAATTGCACCCCTGGATATTTTATTGCAGAATTTTTAAATACAAAAGGCCTTACATTTGGTTAACCCTAAGCACGGGTGCCACAGCGCTGGCTTTACTTTCGGTATAAGGAATGCAGAGGATGTTTGGAGCCCTCCCCCTGCCCTGTTTCCTCCAGCGAGCCGTGCCGCCCAGCCAAGACAAATATTGGTAGTAAACTATTGAACTTCCCTGGTCCCAGTGCTCCCCGGCGCTCACAGAGCAGCGCCTGTTCTCCCCCTGTCCCCGGGCAGGGGCCGGGCTGGGGAGGCACAGATGTGTCCCCATGCTGGGGATGCTGCTGGGTGGTGGTGGGAGCTGGAAGGCGTACGGCGAGCATGCGGTGAGCGTGCAGCACGCTCTGTGGAGCTGAAGCACCTGCGGGGCTGCCCCCAGCTCCTCCTGCCCTGCGTCCATCACACCCCTCGCCCCAGCCTGAGCACGGGGTGGGCTTGGTGGCAGAGCAGGGGGAGATGATCAGCCCCAAAGGGCCAGTACGGTGGCTTGTGCGAGCTGTCTCCCACCCTGCACGTGCTTTATTGGGCTCTGTAAGTCTAAATATAGCACCTGTGACCCCTTTCTCCGGGGCTGCAGAGGCTGTGAGAGTTCAGGGGGAGAATCAGGAGCCATGTCCTTGCTGGCCCGGGACACAGAACGCAGGCTTCTCCATCCTGTGTTAGACATCTCAGCTAAAAGCTGCCTTTCTGCTGGGCTGCAGGTTAGTTATTGACCTGCTGGGGACTGCACCCCCATCCCCAAAAATCAGGCTTTTGGGGGAGCTCCCGGTGGGTGGGAGCAGGAAGCAGCTGTGGGATGTGGTGCTGTGATGGGTCCTCCAGCCCTGGCACGGGCGCTGCAGTGTGGCCATGCAGCCTGCAGGGTGCAAGCCAGGAGTTCAGGGCTGGGGGGGATCTAATGGGGTGTATGGGGCCCTCTGGAGAGGGAGTGGTTCTCGCCGTGGTGCCCTCACCACCTCGAGGGGGATTTCCCTCAGCGTTGGTGGTGCTGAGCTCGTCGCCGTTGGGAGCGCAAAGCTGGTACGGCTGGATTCCTGCTCATGACCCAGGGTTATTAAAGGCAGCGAATGGGGCCAGCATTAACGAATGGTTTAGTGATTGCTCAAGGCTTGGCGGCAGCGAGAAGCTGAGGAGTCCAAAGGGCAGGCTGATACGGCGTGGTCAGCGGTTTTATGGTGCACGGCTCCGGCCAGGGCCTCCGGCTGCAAGCGAGGGCGAGCTCGGGTGTGGGGTGTGCGTTGGGTCCTGCCCTGTGCCGGACACTCTGTTTGGGATCCCTTGCCTGTCCTTGGAGCAGGCTGAGGACACTGAGACGTGCCAGCATGGGTGACAGTTGTGCCTCTGATTTGGGGTGCCATGGAGCGGGGCATGTCTCTCCCTCGGGGGCCCTGAGCTCCCTGCTGTGGCACAGCCCCTGTGGCGGGAGGGAGGGAGGACGGTTCAATCTGGGAAGCTCATTCCCAGCATCTCCCGCTGCCTTCCCATCTCCTGCAGCAATCCCTCCCCTCACCCGGGGGGTTCGTGGCGAGCGTGGGAAGGACTTTTCCCCCTGTTCCAGCAACTCGAGCTGCGGTTTGAGCCCTGTGCAGTGACCGACACTCCTTTCCCTCCTACCCACCAGAAAACAGATCCCTCTGGATCTGGTGAGATCCCTTTGAATCCAGAACAGAGATACCACGTTTCTTCTCTTGGACAAATCCCAGCCTGCCAGGACTCACGCTGCTGCCCCGCGTTGTCCCGGAGCTGATCCCTCCGGAGCAGGGGAGTTCGCTGGTATCCCGGCTGCGCGTTCCCTTGGCAGATGGTGCTGGAAAAGTTGTCTCTCAAAGAAAACACATGCACGTGGCGGTTTTGGTCTCCTCCATCCTCCCTCCCCCGTGTCATTCCCTGAGCTGGGCCAGCTGCTCCCTGCTCCCAGCCAAGCCTGTGCTGCTGTTCCTGGCTCCAGCCTCGCCCTGGGGAGAGCGCGGGTGCCTTTGCTGTCTAATTCTGCTCAAACGCCAGCAAAGCGCCGGGGGGGGGGGGGGGAAGCTGCTTCTTGTGACTGAGAAATTCCCCAGCTGGAGGATTGCTGAGGAATGGCAGGGACAGCTTGGCTGGTGGCTTCGCTGCTGGGGGGCAGGCGAGTGGGATCAGAGGGTCCCCAGCTGGCAGCCTTCGCCAGGGGATGTGCCTGTCGGGGACCCTCACCCAAGACTGTCCCCACCAGGGATGTGTGGTTGTCACCAGGATATGGCCCTGGCCACAGTCCCTCTCCTGAGAGGCTCCTTTGGGCTCAGGAATTTCCTTAATGTGCAGATGGAGCTGCAGCACGGTGCCTGGGATTTTGGAGAGGGGCATATTTAGTCCTACCCCCTCACCTGATCAGCTGATGAGGTCAGGCTCTAATTTCTTTGCAAGCAAATAGCTTAAAGCTGAAACACTGGTGGGAGGCTGTAAGTGAAACGCTTTCCCCATCACCCCGCTCTGGTGTGGGGTGCCCGGGGTGGGGGCAGGAGCCGTCCCGTCCTGTGGGGCAGCCCAGCCTGGCAGGCACTGTCACTGCGGGCTGGAGATCAGGCGTCCTCCCCACCCTTCACATCCTTCCTGCTCTTGTTTTCTCCTGGCGGGCAGTTTCTCGGGATAATAACCTTTTGTCGTGTCTGGGGCCGTGGCTGAGGTCCAGCTCTGCGGCAGGGTGCTGGCACGGCCACCCTGCTCTCCCAGGGGATCTGCATCCCATAGCGCCTGGGAGGGACCAGGTTGGGGTACACAGGTTTGGGGGACACCTGGACACTTGGTGCATGGCTCAGCGAAGGTGTGTACCCCTTCCCGCTGCTCCCGCAGTGCCAGGGGACTGCGAAGGACCTTGTTGATTTTTTTCTGATTGCTTTTGCGCAGCTCTGGAAAGGGCTGCTGGGCACTGCGGGTCACCGGTGACAAGCCACACTGTCCCCTCCGCTGTGTCTGACATGGCTGCAGGGCTCAGGGTGAGCGTCCCCAGGGATGGCGGGTCCCTGCTGTGCCCATCATCCTTCCCCTCTGTGACTGGAAGGAGCCGTGGGGTTTCCATGGCACGCCCAGTCCCCCTCCTCGCAGGAGCCACCCTTGGGCTGTGACTGAGGGCAGAGCGGGGACTTGGTGGCACCCTGGCTGGCACCGCCGACCCCGACTCGGTGCTTCCTGAAACAGAGCTGGCAGGGACTGGACACTCACCAGAAATATCCAAATTACTGTATCAGCTGTGGCTTGGCTGTGGGTCCTGCTGAGTACCCGTGGCTGGACACTTTCCGCAGCTAATTGGGCTCGCTCGGCTGTCTCCTGGCTGGCCGCTCGCTCCCTTTGTGCTGTGCCTTGGCAGAGGAGGTGGTGGGATGCATCCAAAGGGCACCGGGTGTGTGTGTGCCGGTGCAGCCCCCACTCCTCCAGCAGCCCCCCACCCCGGGCAGAGACACAGCACCTGGCTGAGCCCCCCCGGCTGGCGGGAGGATGCTGGGGCAGCAGCGCTGCAGCTCTTGGGGAAGCCAGCACAAATCTCAGTGTCTTTTGCCCTTTAAAAACAAATAATTTTTTTTTTGATGCTTCTATCACTCAAACCCAGCTGGAGCAATTTAAGTAATTGGAGCAATTTGAATAATGGAAGCAATTTAAATAAGCTACAGAAGCCCAGACCTTGGGTTCGGGGCTGGCAGCCTGCACAGGTAGGTGAGGTGCCTTGGTGGCAGTTTGGGTCGGTGGTGACGTGAAGCTTTGACACCAAGGCGAGGGACGGTGGCACCACGGCACAGGTTGTGCTGGTGCCCTCAGGAACCTGCAGCACCCCTCCTCTCCTCCTGGTGATATTAAAGATAACTCTGATTGTTTCAGGGTGATCACAGGCCCTGCTAAAAAAGATTTTTGCGGCAGCTCAGCTCCTTTTCTCTCGGGGCAGGGATTGGCATGGACACTGCTGCAGACCCCAGGGAGCACCCCAAACTCTCCCGGCTGTTGCGGTGTGGAGGCAGCAGCCGTCACCGCCCAGGAGATGCTGTAAAGCAACGAGCTTTAAGAGTGAGTGTCAGTCAGGCTGTCAGGTCTCTGTTGGAAGAATGAAGCGAAGTTTTTCTCTTTTGACCACTGGTGTCGGAGCTGAAACACCTTCTTGGCTAACGGGGTGGGTGGTAATTAGAGTTGTGGCTATATAAAAATGGAAGCAGGTTGTTTACTGAGCTGGTCCTGCCCGAGGAGTTATTCCTGGCCTGGCTGGTGGAAAACCTCTGAATTATTCCCCCTTCTGCAGGTGCTGGAGGGGGTCTCACCAGCCGGGGGGCACCTCTGGGTGCTGGAACTGCTGCCTTTCTCCCCCATCCCTGCTGCGGACGGGTGCAGTGGGGAAGGGGAACATCTGCTTGTGTTTCGGTGGGCCTGGCGTCCCACCAGTCCTGTCTCCCCTTCCCCCTCTTTTATTTATAGCATTTCACCAACATCTGGAGTTTGAGCCGATTCGGCGCTGGCTGACTCCAAGCCGGGGGACGGAGCTGGGTGAAACATGTGCGGCCGGCGAAGGAGGGAGGGAGCCCCCGAGCCCTTCCCGGCAGCGTGGGGGGGCCGCAGCATCCCAGCGTGGAGCTGAGGACCATCCAGAGGTTGGGAAGCCCCGGGAGCATCCTGGCTCTGCTTTTCCCAGCTATGGGGACGGTGGGAGAGCTGCTGTGTCCTTGCCCTGTGGCGCAGACCCAGGGGTGCTCTGCCTCCCCGCCTCGCAGCAGTCCCGCTTTCTGGCTGGGTTTTGAGGCTCCTTTGACATTTGCCATCAGCACTCAGCCCTGTCCCCCCCGCAAAGTGTCACTGAGGTCCCTCTGGCCCGGGGGGATGCAGGGCTACAATAGCCCCCTTTCTGGTGCTGCTTTAATGGGAAAATTTGAGTCATTCCTGGGGGAAGGGGAATGAAAACCAGCCCCGCTGTAGCAGGCGGCGGATCCCTGGCACGGCCGTGAATGGAGGCAGTAATCCCGCTCCTGGCCGTGGCACGAGCCCAAAGCCTCCCTGGTTCTCACGGCGAGCAGGGCTGCGGGCACTGCCGGCAGCCGCCGTGAGGGCTCCCGCTTCTCCCAGCTTTCCTCCTCTTTGTATCATGAAAGACAGTGGGTTTAAACGGCGGGGATGCAAAGACCCCCCCCACTCCCCTCCCCTTCCCAGATCAGGGCAATGAGCATCTGCTTAAAGTTAAGTGCATCCCCAAATCTGAGCAAAGGCAGTGGCCTTTGAGCTTCCAACAAAATTGTAGTAATAATAGTGGCAATTAAAGCTTGCCCGCGGCTCAGCTCGGCTCCCAGTATAACCATTACTGCCAAGGGAGGGTGCCTGTGTCAGGGCGGGTGTAAATGGGCCCCTTGTTCTGGTGGTGCTGCGGCCCTGGGCCCCCTTCCTGCACGAGTTTCTCCCCCTGCTCGGCTCCTTCCCGGCTCCTGGCATCACCCCTTGCTGCTCTGCGGCCAGTGTTTGGGTTTTGGTCAGGATCCTGCGGTGCTGGAGCTGCCCTTCTCCTCCGCAACCCCCAAAGGGGTCCCTCCCGTGGGTCCCTCGGTGCTCGATGCCTGCAGCAGAAAAGCCAAAGTATGGGGGATGGAGAGGTCCTGGCTGGAGGTGAGACAGCGGGGATGGACACTGAGGCCCTGAGCAGTGTCCCTTGTCCCCACAGGACCTCTCTGTGTCCCGAGGTGGCCGTGGAGCAGGATGGGAGCCCAGAGTTC
The DNA here is from genome assembly GCF_031877795.1 of Strix aluco. Lineage (NCBI taxonomy): Eukaryota > Metazoa > Chordata > Aves > Strigiformes > Strigidae > Strix > Strix aluco. The sequence goes on along the minus strand of NC_133945.1, from coordinate 6,123,796 downwards.
CCCAGCCCCGGTGGGCTCTGCTGGTGGAGGTTTTCTTTGCAGGGAGCAGGCGAGCAAAGGAGCCATTTTCTGACCGAAACCACATGTGAAAGGAGAGGAAACGCCATGGGAGCTGACTTAAAAGAAAATATGTTAACAATGTAAATTAGGCAGGAATGCTCCTGCCTGTGTTCTCTCCAGCTCAGCCGAGCAGAGGCGGAAAGGCCTGGCATGTCGCAGGGTGATGGGGAGCCTGGAGTGCATCCAGGCGGTGCCATTCCTCACAGCCACATTAGAGCCTATTTGGCTGCCCCAAGGAAACGGCAAAACCCACCGGGAGCTGCCCCGAAAGCACCGGTGGGTGCAGTGTGCTGTGGGTGAGGTGGTCCCAGGCAGGACTGAGCTGATTAGGGGACGAGCCCTGCTCTCTGGTGATGGCACACAGTGATGGGGCTGAGGTGGCAGATGGGCTCAGCCCTGCTTGAGAAAATCCCTGTGTCGGGGAGGGCAAGCGGGGACGGAGCTCCTGCTGCCATCGTGGTGCTGCCGTGGGATGCTGCCTGCTTCCCAGCTGTGCCAAGAGCATCCCTTCAGTCTGGGCAGGGGGTTCAGGGGGTGAACCCCCTTGCTGAGGTGCACGACAGCATCGTGGCTTCGCCATGCTGGCCTGCAGGAGCCACTCTGCCCCGTGGTGTGCCAGGACCCACCAGGCTCCGTGGTGGGTGGCACTGACCTGGCCTTAGCACTAGACTATCTCATTGCGTGTGTGTGTGTGCTCAGCTGTCCTCCTCTTCCTCCTCCTCTCCTGGAGGAACCAGGACAGCCGGGTGTCCACGCTGGCACCGGTGTTTTATTCCTAGAATAAACCCCTAAAGCATGACTTCTCAAGGCGTTTTAGCCCATCGCAGGTTGTGCATTTGCCCCACGTATTTGCTACAGGGCAGTGGGGCTGCAGATGGCCCTGGAATGTGGCTACTGATGGTTTTGAGCATCCCGGAGAGACCTGTGGCCATTCCGGTGGGGCTGGGCTGGGCTGGGCCGCCGGCAAGTTCACATCGTGCAGCCTGTGGCATCCCTGCTCCTGCTCAAAAGCGCGTGCCGATGCCTGCGCGACACAGGTCTTTGGAAAGCCCTTTTTTTCCCTATTCCTGCTCAAAGTCACGCTGCGGGTGCTGGTTTGAAGGCGCAGATTAGTTTTGTGAGTTAGCGCCCTTTGGGAAGGCGGCAGCGGTGGGCAGGGGCTGGGGGGAGCATGGGGACAGCCCCAGCCTAGGGCTGGAGCTTGGGGCTGGGTCAGTGGTGATGGCGAGAGGGTCTCTGACACTGGTGGCCTCATGGCCTTGAGCTTGGGCCGGCGTGCGGGCGCTGGAGCCAGGGAGGGGCTTTTCTAGGGGCAGGTGGGTTTTGCTTGGACAACAGAGTGTGGGGGGCTGCTCTGCTGCCCCTTAAAATCCAGGAGGTGAGTTTGTTTCAGGAAATAGAAAAGACCAAAGCGCGGGTGGTTTGGTGCTCCTGCGAGTGGATTCTGCTAGTGTGGAGGTTGGCACTGACTAATTATTTGCATGGAAACCCTTTGTTAATCAGTCAGTGACGTTTATGATATCAGCTCCGTGGTGGAGTGTGCATGAAGCCTCCAGGTGTATGAGATGGGAACGGTCCCGGTCTCTGCAGGGACCTGCGTGGAGGTGACACGAAGCCTGTGCAGGGGTGTCCCAGTGACCCAGGGGGGTGTCCCTGGGGGACCCCGGTGAGCCAAGGGGTGTCCCCAGGGGACCCCAGCTCTCAACAGCAGCAGCACTGGAAACTCGGGGGGGAGGGGGGTGGAAAAATCAGATGCTGCAAGAGTTACAATGAGATTATGAGAGCTGGCAACACCCAACCAGGCTTGTTTTGTTTTTTTTTTAATTGAGAGCATTTCATTGTTATTTAATGTCTTGTTTGTGCATTTTTAAATGGACCAGCTCGAACAGTGTTTCCGAAACCTTTTTCCTTCTAAAATGACAATGATTTGCCTCAAGTGGCAGGTCCAAGGGTGGTGTGGCGATGCAGTTTATCATCCAAGCAGCGTTTATCTACGCACGCACACACGTACCTGGCGGTGGCTATAGGCAGTGATACTTGTAGGTGGAGTATGCCATGCTATTGCTGTTTAATCCAATTTATGAAATTAGTGGCCACTGATAGTATCTGGATTTCTAGAAAAAGAATTTGCTTCATTTTGCAACTTTTTCTGCGTGCCATTTTTTTTTCACGCAAACACGCCAAAAATACAGTTAATTTTTTGTTGCTTTCTAGTGTACCTGTGAATCTAACTTACCCAAACTGTCTTTTATGTTCTTGGCGTGTGAAAGGGTGGCAAAGCCTCCTCCGGACTGATACTGAAGCATTTCTGCAGGGATGAGTGGTGGTGGGTTTCTGGAAGCCCAGATAACATGCCACTGTTACAGGGAACGCTTCGTCGCAGGCCTTGGGTTTCACAAAGGCAAAATTCGCCCCCCCGGGAGCTTAGGAAATTTCTTCCCAGAACACAACCAGGGAAGTGTTGGCACCAGTCAAAAAGAAAATAAATAGAGCTGGCAAGAGATGCAGCAGCTCCGTGTCAACAGAGCACATAAGTGCAAAGTGTTTGAGCATGTGCTCGGGTCTGGGTGAAGCGAGGGGAGCGTCTGTGTTTGCTTCATCCCAGAGAGGGGCTTTGTGGGCTTGTGGGCTAAGACCTGTTTTTTCCAGTGGCCGAGGATTGCGTTAGTCGGGAGCTTTAAGAGCCCAGCGAAAACCCTGGATCATCTCTGCGGGAGGTTAAGCAGTTTTGCCTGAGGATTTCTGCTCAGAACAGATGCTGAATGGGGATTTTTTTTTTGATTTATTTCTTTATTTAAAACAAAGATCTTGAATTCATTTCAGTTAAGGACCTTGACTTCAAGATTTTGTGGGGAAAGTAGAGCAAGCCCACGTAGGACACGGCACTGGTTACCACCCTCGCAGCCAAAGGGATCCTGCAGACGAAGCTTTCCCCTGTGTGGTTTATTTATTGAGTAATTTGATTTCACTGGTGATCTCAGGGGATCCCCTGAAAGCGGAGGGACCGCCCCTGCCAGCACATTCCCCCACAGCCGCCTGCCAAGCCCTGGGGATCCCCATGCTGGGACAGCAGCTATAGCGTGGCATTTTTGCATGATTTTCTCAGCACTTTTGCACTGCTGACCCTATAAAAACAGAGTAAGAGGAAAACGGTTAAAAAAAGTCATTTCTAAACCCAAGTAGGTGATCCCAGACGCGTTCCCCTCGTGCCCCCTTTTCCTAGCTACACAGAGCCCCGTGCATCCTTTAAGGTCGTGCAGATCCGACCCTCTTTGGCTGGTTGAATCATTTCCTGTTTTTTTCAGTTTTTGAAGAACTCCAAGCTGGAAATGTTTGCAGATAGGGTGAACTAACTGCTCCGGGGCCATGGGAAAAATACAGGCGTGCTAAATCTGCGGAGGGAGAGGACGCGAGCGCGGGGTCGTGGCAGAGGAGGGGCTGGTCCTGACCTGTAGCTGAGGTGCTGTGGGACCCCTGCCCTGTTTTGGTAGAGCTGGGTTTTATCGATCAGTGGATGTTGCAGCGATGATTTTTTTTTTTTTTTTTTTTTTTTTTTTTCCCCTTTTAAGAACCGATCTGTGCGTTGAGGTGTCGATGCCAAGAGCATCATGGTGCCTGTGTGGGTCTCTTTTCCTCCAAAACTTGCTCTGGTAGCATCCCCGCCACTCAGCTCCCTCCGTGCTTTTTTTATAAAAAGCTTCATTGCCAAGTTAATCTCTGCAAGAGTTCAGGTACAGCTTGCAGCTGGTCCAAGTGAGCCCTGATGCCTGTGACAGGGGCTGCCAACGGCAGCTCTCATTTTTAAGTGCTTTTTGAAGAATAGGGCACTCTGGGCCTGAGGAGTCTGGGTGGCCAACGTGTCCCTCCTGCACCAGAGCGGTGGCATTGTGGGCAGCTCTGACCTGGCATCCAGTGAGGGCTGGTCACTCGCATCCCTCTTTTTTTTTTTTTTTTTTTTTTTTTTTTCCTGGTGCTGGGATTGAGCTGGTCAAGCTGGTTCTGAGTCCCGATCCACCTCTGTCCCCCCTGGGCATTGCAGCCACGACCAGGATTCTCCTGCTTTTTGCCCCAGGACTCTGGGACTGATCTCATGGCTCGCTGTCGGGGAGCACAGTTGGCATGCACCCACGCAAGCAGGAGCAGATGGGTGCAAGCGGGTGCTTCTCCAGCTCTTGCTTTGGCCAGGGGTTGCCGAGTGCCAGCGCTTGGCCCTGGGGAAGGCTTTGCTGTCGCCTCCCTGCTTTGGGGTTCAGCGGGGCTGGGGGGCTTCAGGCTGTCAGCCCCGCAGGGGCTGGGTTTGGGAGAGCTCAATGTGGGGAAGCAAGTCGCAGAGGGAATGGAGGAGGTGGTTTGGTGTGTTCAGCCCCCCTGGGAAGGTGTAGCCTTAAATAATGGGGGGAAATAGCAGATTTTTTGTGTTTGTATTCCCAACAAAGGGCTGCACGGGGATGGAGACTGCAGTCATCCCAGAGTCATCCCCCGAACCCCTCCAACCCACCCCACCAGCTCGAGTATTTCATAAGCACCTCGAGGAGAGCTGTTCTGGGATGTTTATTTACATCCCATTGAGCCGGCGGGTGCATGTGGGGTCAGAGCGAGCGCCGACGGGGCGAGGAGGAGTTTCCCCCCACATTGAGGCAGTCGCGGTGGCTTTCTGCCTCCCCTCGCCCCATCCCCGGGTCTCACCCCATTGCATTAAACCTGCAGCAGGCGGTGGGTGCTGGGGGGTCTCTGAGGCGCCTGCTCACCGGGCGGCCACAGCTCACGGCACGGGGACACGTGTTCTCTGCGGCATGAAGCAGCTATTTCTTACTGGGGTTATTTGGGTTTATCTCTCGTCATCTGTGGCCTCTGTCCCCTGCCAGCAGCAGCAGTGTCACCCCGCCTGGGTGTTTCTGTGACCGACGGTGCCTGTGCTCGGTGTGGGTGACGGTTGATGCCCTGCACTTGGCAGAGCCACTCCCCAGCCCAGTGGGTCCCTGGGGGCAGCCGCTCTGAGTGTTCCTGCCTGGTGCTCCTCTGGAAAATCCCTTCTTTGAGGGGATGGAGGAGACAGGATCAGTCCCCGAAGTGACTTGGCCATGGTGGCCCCGGCAGCAGAAGCCAGCAGCTCACAGGCAGTGCCCGTCCGCCTGGCAATGGGGTGGCTGGCACGCTGTGCTCCTCCTGTGGGAATCAGGCACTGAGTCAGCGGTGCCATCAGTGGGTCACCGCTGTCCCCACGGGGAGCCGGGAGATCACTGAGCGCTGGTGAATCGATTCAGCTCTTCACTGCCCTCCGTATTTGCCCCACTGTGACTCACAGTGGCCAAGAATCACCTTGTATCATTGCAGAGAGTTATTCCCCATCGTCACTGGGGCACGCGAGGGCCCTGCGGATAGCCCAGCTCCACGGTGGCAGTGGGAAACGTCCTTTGGCTTGTTTGGCTCCTGTGGTGCAGAGTCCGCGTGGAGCTGGAGCCCCTTGGCATTGTCCCTGGGGTCCCCCCCATGTGCATGGTGGCCAGGCATCAGCCACAGGTGCCGTCAGCCCCTGCAGCCCTTCCTGGGGAGGAATTGGCTTTTAAGCAACACTGAGGGTGTTTTGCAGAAATAACCCCAAGGGGCTGCGAGTGCAAGGAGCTGTTGGAGGAGGGAGGACATCCCTGGGCACGTGGCGAGAGGGGAGGGGGTGCAGGTTTGGTGTTTCATGGCGCCTCTCAACCAAGAGAGGAACGTGGAGGAAATTGCTGCGTGGGTTTTTAATTTGAAAGGAAAGGCTGTATGAGATTTCACCGTAACTGTGATCTGAAAAAAATCTGTTAGCAGGAGGGGAGCGGCGTTTCTTTTAATGAAAGATTAAAACTCAGCCACAGGGGATGTTTTCCTTAAATCACAGATGAAAATGAAAACCCATATCTCTGAGACAGCTCTTGCTAGGGACATGGTGCTGTGCCAGGAGCCGTGGGCTGGGAAGGGGCCGTGGGGAGGCTGGTGGGGAGAGCGGCGTCCGCGGGAGTGTAATGCATCCTGCAGATCTGGAGAAAAGCTGGGATTTGTTGCTCCCCCAGCTGCCCTGAGGAGCCATAAAGCATTTTTCCATGGGATAGGGGGAAGTGCTAAACTCCTCACGTGCTCCTGTGCCTCCTACAGCACCATCCTACATTTATCCTACAGCAAGCTCAGCCTTTCCGTGCTGCAGGGAGCTGCCAGGCGGGGGGTTCATCACCCCGGCCCCCAGAGCCCCTCTGCTGGGAGGTGATCATACCCGCTGGCGATGCCCATGTCACCGGGACTAAGGGCATGGCACTGCCTTAAATAAATAACTAAGGTTAATCCAGTGTCTTGGTGAGCCTGTGTGCTTCGCCTGGGCTCTCGGGTTTGGTTCCTCCCTGCCCAGGGCTGTAGCCATGGGCTTGGCCACTGCCAGGGGGGTCTTGGTGTATGGGTGGATTATATCTGTGCTGCTTCTGGTGAAGGAAATGCATTTTTTGTTGTTGTTTTAATTTTTTTTCTGGAATGGTTTTGGACAATTGATTTTCTAAAATAGACTCAATGAGAGGAAATTCATTTGTTAACCTGTCCCCATTCAGGGGAATGGGAGGACAGAGTGCAGATATGGTGCTTCCTTGGTAGCTTTATTTATGATTGCATCTGCTTTAGAGCAAAACCAAACCTATAAATTAAATGTTTTGTCTGCCCTCAACCTCTCCTCTGTTAAGCAGGATTTAAACGGACAGAAGGAGCTGTGCCCACGTCTCTGCCACCTGAAGAAAGGCCCCAGTGGCTACGGCTTCAACCTGCACAGCGAGAAGTCCCGGCCAGGGCAGTTCATCCGCTCGGTCGACCCCGACTCGCCGGCCTCCAGAGCAGGGCTGCGGCCCCAGGACCGGCTGGTGGAGGTAAAAGCGCAGGGGTTCGGCTTCTTGGGAAGCCTTTTGGGGTTTCCTCGGCATATGCTGCACGGGGATGTTCAATTCTTCCCAGTCTGGCAGGAACAGCTGGGTCCTGGCCCCCCCTTGCAGGTGGGGAGAGGGACAGCAGAAGCTCTGGCTGGCACAGAGGAGGGTTGGAGCAGGCAAATTGCTGCCCCTGCGCCTGCCCGGGTGGCTCGGGGGTGGCAGCGGGATCCTGCGGGCAGATGGGGTGCTCCATGGGTGCCCATATCCCTCCCCTGCCGTACAGCGAGCCCTGTAGTTGGTGGCGTTGCCTGATGCCACCCAGTGCTGGAGCTGCAGCCAAAGGGGTGCTGGGGACACGTGGGACCCGTCCCAGCGCTGGGGAGGGGGTGACCTCCCACCCAACCACCCTCTGATCTGGCAGCTAGCCACAGGCATGGGGACAGGTCAGTGCTGCCCAGCTGAGTTGATGCCCTGCCAGGCAGGTGTTTGGAAAAAGAGGGGAAAAAGCTCCGCAGAGATTTGAAGACCCAAAATTGTGAAAGATGGGGAGAAACTGCTCTTGGAAGCAGCTTCCTGGTCACTGAGTGCTGGACAACACATGTCTTGATGTGACTGGGAATTGCCCTCCCTTTGGCTTATTTGTGTCTTGTGTTTTTCCTGAAGAAACGTTCCTGAAGAACAAGGTTCCTCCATCCAGAGCTGCCTGTGCTCCGGCCAGGGCTTGGGCAGCACATGGACAGAGGGATGGGCAGGGCTGGATCCGGCAGCCGGTGCCCCAGGCCCAGCAGCCATCACCCCTTTCGCTGCAGGAGCTCGTGGATGTCCCCTGCTCGGGGTGATGTGTGGCCCTTCCCCAGGAGGGTGAGGCCCAAAACCCTCCCGTGGGGACCAAGCCGTGGCCCTCGCCACCGGCTCTGGGGGGAAAAGGGGTTTTTACTCCTGGAAGAAAACACTCACATCCCACAGAGCTGAGCAGGTTGGGGAAGTACTAAGGTCACAGCACTCGCCTGCTTTCTAGCCCCGTCAATAATTGTTCCCCAGCCGGTGGGAGCTGCTGCCTCTTCCCAGCACCTGAAAGTTTAATGCCAGGAGCAGCGTGGGGCCGGGGCTGGGAGCGGGGCACCGGCGGCAGCAGCTCCTGGCAGCGCGGTGTCACAGCGAGGAGTTGCGTTATTTATTTATCGGTGTTTGGCCGAGCGCCTGGCACACACAAAGCGGCGAGGGGTGAGCTGGCGAGCTCGGAAACCTGATCCCCTCCGTACCCGCTCTTTGGGGCTTTGATAAATATTTGATGCTCCCCAGCCCTGCTGCCCTGGGCAGGTTGGGGGTGCTGGGGTGGGGGGAGAGCAGTCCTGTGCTGCCTGGCCAAGCTCAACCAGGGCTGAGCACTGGGTGTGAATTGGGGTGACCTGGAGTGACAGGAGGGGGATGTTGGGGACAGAGAGGGGTTACAAGCCAGCAGCTGAGGTAGCCAGTGAGATGCAAAACCTGGGGAAGGGGTTCCCCTTGTCCTGGCTCTCAGGACCTGCTTCTGCCCCAGGTTTGTGTTGAGGCATCCAAAACACAAAGGGGAACCCAAAGTTTGGAGCTGGCCCAGCTCAGGCTCCGCAGTGTTCACTTGCCTTGTCCCTTTGTGGCGCAGACAACCAGCTGTCACCTCTGGGTCATGTCGATGCTCCAGCCCCCCGACAGCCTTGGCACGACCCGCAGGCAATGGCTGCTCATCCCTGCTGTGAAATAGCCGTGACTCTGCAGCGAAAGGATCCACGGCTGGGCCAGGACCAGCCTCATCTGCTGTCCCAGTTCCCAGGGACGGGCAGGGGCAATGCCACACTAGTGTAGCTCAGTGACCTGGGGGGCTGCCAGGAATGGGGTTACCCCACTCCCAGGCTCGGTCCCTGGCTCTGGCATCGCTGTGCTCTGCTTCTTGGGGTCTGGCAGGGGAGAAGGCAGATGTCTGTCTGCAGGCAGAGGAGGAATAAAACTGTGTTGATGCTGGTGATCCTGGAGAGCTGTGGCCCTGCAGGAGAGCAGGCGTGTGCATGCAAGGCATGCAGTTATAACGTTATGTGCGGCTTAGAAAAACAAACAGAACCTGCTGTCCACTTCTCCTAACGAAGGCCTGTCTGTGCTAGACAGATTTCTGAAGCCTTTGGTTTGTTTTAGAAAGCTGGAGTAATGGAGTAGCTATTTTTAAGAGGAGGTTACTCCATTCCCAGTGATCTCTGCACCACCAGCTCTCTCTGCCCTTTTCTGTCCGAGCCGAACTAACCCATCGCTCTGCCGTCCCGCGGGCAGGCGCCTTCCGATGCCAAAGGCCGGATGGGCAGCAAAGGGTGTGTCGAGCTTTGCTGGAGATGGGCTGGAGCTTTGGAAAGAGATTATCGCACAAAAGCGGGTCCAGCAGCGAGGGGCCGGGCGGTGCAGAGACCTTCCCCTGCGGGACAAAGGGTGATTCATTCCCCACTGCGAACAATGCCTCGAAATCACAATTGTCCCCTCGCTGTGGGGAACAATCGGGAGCAGAGGATCACGTTCCCCAGCAGGTCCCGGCTCGCACGCAGGGAAGGGAGAAATGAATCCGTGCAGCAGGCACGGGAAATCCACCGTTTTCCATCACGGAGGGATGAACGACGGTGTGGTGATGCCACAGCCGCCTGGGCAGGGTGGAGGAGCAGGACACACCGGTGGCACCCAGCCCACTGTCCCTGCACATGGTTGCAGCCCGTAGGCAGCCTGAGATCCCTGGGGCACATCCAGGGTCAAGGCTGGGTTTGAAATCGCTGAAGAGGGGAGCAGGAGTGTTTTGGCAGGATGCGGGCGGGCGAGGTGATGGCAGAGTCTGGGGTCTGTGGTTCCCGATGGATGCGTTTGGGATGCGGGCAGGGGTGGAGGTGTGTGGTAGCATGAAGGATGCTCTGGCATCCCACCGGGTGGGGGGTGGGCGGTGGTAGGAGACCATGGCTGCCTTGGGAACGGGGAGGAAAAAGCCTGTAGCCTTCCTATCATCCCAATGGAAATTAAGAAAGGAAAATCTCATCCCTTAGGGGATGAGGAGTCTGCTCTGGGGGTCTGTGAGCTGGGACCAGCTTCTCTGCTGCGGGGGGCACAGACTTGGGTTCTGATGCCGTCACTTTGCAGGTGAACGGGATAAATGTGGAAGGCCTGCGGCACTCGGAGGTGGTGTCCCACATTAAGTCCAGGGAGAACGAAGCCAGGCTCCTGGTGGTGGACCCCGAAACGGATGATTACTTCAAGAAGCTGGGGGTGACCCCCACGGAGGAGCACACCAAAGGTGAGACCTCGCTTTCCCTGGGTGACCCTCCACTGTTCCCGTGACTCACCATGGGACTTCAGAAGTGAGGGAGAGTCATGTTTCCCTTCTGTCTCATCCCACGGTTGTTTCCTGAGCACCACCCAGCTATTTATAAATAGAGAGAATACTTCCTAATCTAGCCAAAACCCAATTTGTTATTTTTACACGGTGAATAATTAACTTAGGAACTTGCAGCCATAATTTGGCAAAGCGTAGTGGGATTTGGGGGGGAGCTCAGTGAGCAATGAGCTCGCGGAGGGATGCTCAGGTGAGACTGGTCCAGCTGGTTGGGGCTGGGAAACCTCCCTGAGGGCTGTTGCTTGGACCCCTCCATTTTCGGGGGCAGCACCCACACCCTGAGAGACGGGATGTCTGGCGTTAGAGCGGGTGGACCCTCAGGGTTTGGGGGAGCAGAGCACTCTGCCAGGGTGCTGAGTTGGGGTCTGGGGAGGGAGAATGTAATAAATCCCCCATTGCAATTAGGAGCATCGAGAAATACCGGAGCAAACGCTGTGTGCGTGCAGGAGGAAGGGTTTCACGCCACAGCGATCACAGGGGTGGCTGTTGCAGAAAATATTTTCCTTGCTGTTGAAACCTGGCAGAGAAAGCTGCCTGTCCACTCCCCAACCTGTTGTGCTGCGGCTCCCGGGTGGGGAGGGAGCAGGGCCCTCCCCAGCCCATCCTGCCCACCCCCCCAGCTGAATGGGGAGCTCTGTTTCCCAGTACAGTTGTTCTTATCTGATCCGCACCCCGGCTCGCTCGGATGCTCAATGGGGAGATTTGTCCCAAGAAATGGGTCAAACAGCGCTGAGAAGCGCACGGGGCAAAAGTGGTGTCAGATGCTGCACATCGGTTCGAGGAGGAGCTGGGGCGAGAGCTGTCTGCTGGCACGAGCCATAAAGGAGCCCTTGTTCCCCAGGGTGGGGACACAGCCAGGGCCACGGACACACTGGGGGTGTGGGGGGGGTGCGGGGGGGGTGCTCGAGCCCCCGCCTTGGCTCTGCAGCCCTCGCTGCTGGCTTGACGCATTCGGCAAAGATCAAGAGTTGGGCCTGCCTGGCTTGATGACAAAGTGCTCCGGTAAATTCTGTTGTTTGCCGGATAAGAGGAAATAATAATTGCACTCTTTAATCAAACCGTGTTGACCTCAAGCTGACAATTTCAGAGTCTTACAGCTGATCCTAAGCCCCTCAACGTTTTAGCCAATACGTGTATTTTATGCACCTTTCAGGATTAAGGAAACATGAAAATATTTCCAGACATGCCAAATTTTGAAATTACTTTTTTTAAAGTCCAGTTTCACTTTAATATTGCTCGTGATTTGAAGCTTGCTTCTCATTTAAATAATATTATCTCTTGGTGTCTTCTGATAGCAGAGACTTTAGCATCTTTTCTGCTATGAGCTGACTTTCTTCTCATGACCATTGCTCAGAGCGTATCGTACTGTAAACACGAGTCCAACATTCAGTATGATAAAATACTCAAGGCCAGGGTACCTGGGGAGCGGGTTGTTTGCTGCACACTGACACCAACGAGATGCTGGTTTTGGCAAAGAACGTTGGGTTGGTTTTTAAGATTCCTGATTTAACAGCCTCTGAAGAAAATTACTGAAAAAAAATGGGAGCGCGCTGAATTTAGTGCTCGTGGAAGGAAGTTACTTGGTCCCCTGCCTGGAAGGTGTTTTTTTCTGCTGAGAACACCTTCCTGGAAGGTGTTTTCTTCTGATGAAAACAGGGCTGGTTTTTAAGATTCCTGATTTAATAGCTTCTGAAGAAAATTACTTAACAGCCAAAAAAATGGGAGTGTGCTGAGTTTAGTGCTCGTGGAAGGAAGTTACTTGGTCTCCTGCCTGGAAGGTGTTTTCTTCTGATGAAAACATGGTGAAATCAAGTGAAGTCAGGGGAATTGGAAAGAATTTGGTTCCAGAAGGGCACGAGGAGGATGGAGAAGCATTTGTGTGGGTGCAGAAGCAGCGCAGGACAAAGTCAAGAGACAAGACTCATGAGCTGGGAGAGCTGGTGGGGTGGGCACAGGGGAAGGCGGGCTCGGGGTGGCTGGGTGGGCGATGCTGGGGGGTGCTTGCCCAGGACCCGAGGCCAGCAATCCCAGCTGAGTGCATTTACCGTGTGTTTTCTCTGTGTGGTCTCTAGGTGTGGTACCTCAGCCCTTGACAAACGGATCCGCACAGACCCAGGTGAGCACTTGCCTGCTCCGGGATGCCCCGCTGGCCGGGGTGGCTGAGCAGCAGTTTAGGGGAATGTGTTGGAGTGATCAAGAGGGATCAGGCGGGAGAGGCCAGGCTCCTGGTTTGCTGGTTTTCCTTGGCTCCCACCTATGACACGTGAGCCTGTGGGGATGAGTTGCCAGCCTGCAGAGCAGAGGGGGATGCTCACAATGTCCCCCAGGCTTGTTGAGCTCAGCTTAACTGCTGCAGGCTGATTTTAATTGCTACGTTAAAGCTGTAACAGCAACAAGGCTGGTTTTGGCCCCATTTAATCATTGTCCCTGGTGACAGAGGGAGGAGGTGAGCGTCTGCCCAGGGCTGGCAGGATGGGAACCGCGCTCTGCCCGGTGTGGGGGATGCAGGAGAGCAGCAGCAAATCCCAGGGAGCTCCCGTGTGTCCACATGTGCACACATGTGTGCAGGGTCCCTTGGGCAGGTCCCTCCCCTTGGGGCTCTGTTCCTGTCCCTAGACAAGCCGGGTGTTGCTCTCTGCCTGACAGGGTGGCTGGGATGTCTGTCCCCACCAGGCTGCAGCATTTTTCTGCCTAGCCTTTTATTTTTTTTTTTTTTTTTTTTTTGATTCTGTCTTTGTGCAAACTGGACTAACATTCTCATTCCCACTAGCTGAATGGAGGATCCACATCTTCATCTCACAGTGACCTTCAGAGTCCTGGGAAGGAATCAGAGGTAAAAACCCCAAACATTCCCCCTCCCACCTGCCTTATGGTGCTGTGTAAATGCCTTTCAATGCATTTTCAGTTTTGTCTCGCAGACTTGGGTGCACTTATATCCACCCAGCAAGCAAAATCCAGAGTTTTCTTTCATCCCTTGCACTGTAGATGTGCCTGAAATGGAGCTGTGAGCCACCAGCAGCTGCTGGTTCCAGCCTGGAGGTGGCCACGTTGCTGGGATGGATCGATAACTCCTCAGGCAGCTGGTTGAGGGCTCAGGACCCTCGGGGTGACATGTGCTGTAGCAGCATGAGCCGCTGGCCCAGAGATGTTCTTTCCCCTCTTTGGGGGACAGAAAAGCTCGCAGGGATCGCGTGGCCTCTGCCAGCAGCAGCAGATGTCCACTATTAACGGATGAGTTTTGTGAGGGTGCGATGCCTGCTCTGTCCTGGCTCTGGGAGGACTCGTGTGTTTGTCCCTTTGGGTGTCGTGGCCTCGGGGAGGAGGTGACAGTGCCCCAAACCGAGGAGAACGTCAAGGGGTAACGGCAGCAAGTTAATTGGCGCTTCGTTAGGCAGTGACTTATGCTCAAATATTTGAAAGGAGGTGTAAGATGAAAGGATGTCTCCAAGAGCTTTGGATCTTAAGTGTAATTACACTGCTGAGGTACAGGGCAGGAGGCGAGGCTGGGAAGCTGGCAGGGCAGGAGGAGCAGAGCTGTGAAGTGCTGCTAACAGGAACAAGGCAGGCTAAAACTTACAAAAAGCCACATTGCTTTTAGCTTGGAGCAGAGCAAATTTATCACAGTGTTTAAAGGAGCTGCTTGAGCTGGGAGGAGCGTGGATTTGGTGACCTGCTGGGCTGTTTTTGGTGGAGCCTGGCTGAATGCCACAGCAAAGGGCCAGAGAAGAGGCAGACCTTGCTGTGCAAGGTAAAACACAAGGCATGGATTGATACTCTCCCAGTGTTACTAATTTAGCAGGTTTTTTTTTTTTTAAATAATAAGTAAGGGATTCCTGAAGTGCTCAAAAATTCATCTTTAGCATGAGGCTCTGCTAAAAGTAGAGGAATGTCTCCATGCAGGTGCTCTGTGGGTGTCCAGTGGTGCTCGGTGCTGGTGCTGTCCCCTGCCCTGAGCCGGCTGGGAATGGGAGTCTGACAACAGCAAGTGCTCACGCAGCCTCCTCTGAGCACCCAGAGCCTCTAAAACATCTCGAACACCAGCTGTGGCCGAGAGCTGTGGCCAAACGCCTGCAGTCTGGCATCTCCACTTCTCTCTGAGCATTAAATAATACATGTCCTGATCCAATGGCTGCTGCCTTTGGAAAACCAGGCTGAGTCCCAGTGCCCGAGCGCCGCAGCTCCTCCCATGGAGTCACCTCTGGGCTGTTCCAGAGATCACTGTCCCACCTCTGCGCTAGAAACCAGAGTCCCTGGGGGTGTGTGGGGGGGTGTTTGTGCCCCCCAGCTCGTGGCCTGGCACGCTCAATCAAGCCACCACCCAGTTCAGTTTGCTTTTGTTAAGCCAGAGCAAAGCTGGAGCCATTATCTTGCAGTGCTGGTGGAAGACCTGCGGGGTTTGTGAAATTATTATTTTGGAGTTTCGCATGTGTGGTAGGGCAGCAACGTGAGCAGACAGGTTTTAAAATGTTTCCTTAGAACTGAAAGTCTTGCTTCTGGATGTTTGCCTGCTGCGGACAGGAGCGCGGTGCTCGCAGAGCGCAGCCGTGCAGCTCCGGGGTGCAGCCGCTTCTCCCTGAGCCGGGCTCCTCAGCACCTCCCGTACAGATGTGATCCATGAAGCTTTAGATTGTGCCCGCTACGGAGCGTGCTGCCTGCTGAAACCAGGATGAGCCAAGTCCCCGCAGGGATTGATGCTTCCCAGACCTGTGGGGTGTGAGGGGCTCAGAGACCTGGTGCTGGGTCTGTCCCCAGCAGGGATGCAAAGGAATAAAAACATTTTGGCCAGGATGTTAATTGTACCCTGAGGATGTGGTGGCCATCCTTCACCTACTGCAGGAACAGGAGGGTCAGGGTTAGTGGCACCTGGGGGCCCTGGCTTGAGGGCACATTCCCACTGTGACTTTAGAAAGGAAAGTTAATTTTCTTATTACAAAAGTACTTTTATTAAGCAGATGGAAAGATGCTGTTTTCAATCCAGTTCCCAAAGCAAATGCTGCCTTGAGTGGTGTCTTAGGGCGGCCGTGCTGGGCATGGCCAGCTGGGCACGCAGGCACTGCTGTCCTCCCACACCCCCCCATCCCCACCTCTGGTAGCCACGGGTGCTCTGGGGGCAAACGGGTGCTTGGGCACACAAAGAGGAGGGGGCCTTGCCACAAGCCCTCCCTGCAAGCCCCGAGGCTCACCCAGTTTGCTCCCTTGTCCCTGCCTACACCAGGGGCTTATTTTTTATTTTCCCAGCAGACAAGCGGAGGGGCAGCTTGTTTTCCCTCTGGCAGCAGCTTCTGCGTTTCTTCTTTTCCACTCCTAGCCGTGGCAGCCACGCATTCTTCAGGCAGGGGGAAAAAAAACCCCACAAAACGCAATGTAGTAATTAACTTTGCAGCCACGCGGACGCTGCCGCCGACAGTGAAACCACAGACACGGCGTGGGGGGAGGATTTTGACCTTCTGCTCCAAACCTCCCCCGCCCCGTGCGTTTGCTTATCACGCACGATGGAGGAAATGCCTCTCCCGAAACGTTGCAGGACACTGTGGCTGTGCTCGTGGCGGGGGGGATGCTGCTGTGGGCTGACATCTTTTCTCCCTTCTCCACGCAGGATGGAGACGCAGAGAAAAAAGACCCATTTGAGGAGAGCGGGCTGACCCTGAGCCCAACGGCTGCCGAGGCCAAGGAGAAGGTGCGGGCCAAGCGGGTGAAGAAGAGGGCCCCGCAGATGGACTGGAACAAGAAGCGGGAGATTTTCAGCAATTTCTGAGCCTTGCTGGTGGCTGCCGTCCGCCGGTCTCCTGCCCTTGCCCCAGCTCGGACGTTTCTGAGGTGCCTACGCCCTGTCCTTCAGTGTCCATGTGAGATGCTTTGTGCTCTGCTCTTCACTGGTTGCTTTTACAAGGCGTATTTTAAAGTCCTTTTTTTTTTTTTTTATTTTTTATTATTATTATTGTTATTATTATCGTTACTCACCAGCGATTCTCATAAGACAAATGTGACCAAAGCTCCTTTTTTTGCTTGCTCTTCAGCCTGGCTCTGGCTGCCCGCCGTCCCCTGTTCCTATGAGAAAGGACTGGAAGAGTTTAACTCTTGTTTCTTACCTGCATAATTTAGGCTTCTATTACTTTTTTTTTTTTTTTTAATTTGGGGTGTTTGTTTAGTTTTTGCGGGTGTCCCAGACTGAGCCCCATGGGATGCTCTGTGTCCCTGTGCAAATGTCTTACGGCCTCGTGCCCCTGCCGTGGTGGGGGCCTGCAGGGTGGGGTGTACCTGGCACCCCCTCCCTGGCACCCCATCTGCAGCATTAATGGGAAAACGGACAGTGGCTGTAAATTGCTCTTGTTGGCTTTGCTATTGAAACGAAAAAGTTTGTTTTGTTGTTCTTGGGGTTTTTTTTTAATGAAATCCCATACATTTCCAGTTAGTTTAGGAACATCCCGCCCCACCAGTGACTTCTGCCCTGGCAATAAAGGCCCCTTTTTCATCCCCGACAGCTCTGCAGAGGGGAGAGGGCAGGATTTAAAAACAAACCCCAAACCCAACAGCCCAAATGCCACAGGCCTCACCATTTGCAGCCATCGACGCAGCGCTGAGCGGCAGGGGAAGGCAGGGAGTGGGGCCAGTCCTGCCCTGCGCTGCTGCCGGCCCAGCAAGAAGATGAGAGCCACGACATGCTACAAAAACTCTTTGGCCAGACTCAAAAGCGAGCACAACCCAGGTCTGGTTTTGGGGAGAAACGCGGGGATGCGGCTGTAGCTGCGGGCTTGGCGCTGGGGTTCAGCTGGGGCTGTGCTGGGTCCTGGAGCAGGAGCTGGGTCCCACCTGGTTTGTTACTCCTGGGCTGGTGTTTGAGGCCTCCAGCCCATGAGCATGACCGAGGCTCGGTCTCGCTGTCAGGAGGGCGTCCTCTGAAGCCGTGGGGTCTCCGTGGGGCTGGCTACAACGGGATGATGGAGAGGGCAGTTGCTTTGGCTTTCTGTGGCCTCCCTTGAAAACACCCTGCTCTTGGCGTTAGAGCCTCAAAAATGTATCTTTAAAGCATTACAAATCAAACCCATGTAAGCTCTTTTATGACTTGCCTTTGGCTGTAAACGAGGGAAGATGACTAAGCCGAACTACACCACTCTTGGAGGTTGCAGAGGTGTTTTCCCAGGGCAGGGTCCCAGCCGTGGTGGGGCTGTCCCCCTCCTCATGCACCAGCAGCTCCCCGAGCCGCGGCGGCCGCCCGGTATTTCAGCTCAGATGCCAAGGCAGCAGCAGGAAGAGACTGGGCCCAGCAGGACAGTCAAGTACAAAACCACTTTCCCTAGCTAAAAGCAAATGGCAGCAATCCTTTGGCCATCGATGACCATTTTAAAATGCCTGACTGTGGTTTTTGCCCTGCATCCCTCCAGCACTGCTGTGTTACGAGCCCGGGGCCTCTGGGTTAGTCAGTGCGCTACGGCT
Source organism: Strix aluco (assembly GCF_031877795.1). Classification (NCBI taxonomy): domain Eukaryota; kingdom Metazoa; phylum Chordata; class Aves; order Strigiformes; family Strigidae; genus Strix; species Strix aluco. Next base: position 6,106,027 of record NC_133945.1, on the reverse strand, counting down.
ATCGTCACAGCTCTGGGTGTATTTAAGTATTGAGCTAAAAGGTGCCTTATAACATTTACTGCTCTCCTTGGCAGCGGGCTGGGGCTCAGGGTAGGGGACGGCAGCAGCGGGGCTGGGACATTTGGCTTCACCGTGGGGAGCAGCTGGTGCCCGTGGCTGTTGGCTGGCTGGCCGGAGAGCATGGAAAGCCTCAGGGGTGAAGGAGAGGAGTTCTCTCTTCCAAAAGTTCTCTTTTTAGGGATGTTGATGAGCTGAACAGGTTGAAAATAATGACTTTGGAGAGGAACCGGTGCAGGTGTGTGGCTGTCGGTGATGAGACTGGCAGTGGGATGATGGCTCAGGATGCGGAGAGGTTCGCCTCCCCTCCAGGACTCTGCCATTAACCCACCTTCCCTACCCCACTTCAAAGCCAGTTACCTGCTCTCTTTTTGCCCCTGCCCCCCCCAAATATTTGCTTCTATAGATCAGTAATCTTTTGAAGGAGCCCTTCTTTTTCATGGCATGCACATTGCTTCCCGTGCCTGCATAGCCAAACCCCAGGCAGTGCCCCGGCCTGCGCAGGGCAGAGCATTCCCTGTGACCCAAACGTGGCGCTCTCCGATGCATGTCAGAGAGCAAAGACCCCTTTGTAAATACCCTATTTCTCATGCAAAACTGGACCACTGTAGTTGACGGGGGGGGGGGGGGGGGGGGAGAAAAACAAAAAACATGTAGTTTTGAATGCAGGTCAAAAGAAATCAGGTGTGCAAATCTGTACTGGTAAGATTTTTAAATCTTAATCTCTGCTTAGTCCATGGAAACTGCTCCTGGTTAAAGCACTTACTGTATTTCTGACATCTTGTAGCTCAGTAGTAATTATTCAGTTCCTGTACATTTAACTTGGAAAAAAATCAATAAAGTATAAGGCTGTCAGCTGCATTGTAAAAACATAATGTACACTGTAATGTCAGTAATAAACTTCGTTTTCCCATGTACCGAGTACTTATTTGCTCGTTCCTCATCTGTTTGGTGGGGAACTTCAGAGCGGAATTACAGCCGCCTTTAGCACATTATAAACTTTGCTTCCTCCCTTGCCTGTTTAAAGAGTAGCTGAAATGATTCCTTTGAAGCTCTACAGTGAAGTCAGCACTGCCCTTTCTTTGAAGAACAAAACACAGACGGTGGTGATGTCCCTTCTGTCAGCTTCTGAGGCTCACACCAGCCTGGCTCCCGTGGCTACTGTAACCCTTGCCGGCACACAGAGAACCGAGCGCGACGCTGGCTTGTCTCCTCTGCATCACCCCCTGCTCTTCTGCTCCCAGGACCCAAAGGTCACTTCTCCAGGCGGCGGCCGCCTCTGATCTGGCTTGGGAAGGCTTCAGTTGTACGTTATTGACAGCAGAGCCCCTCGCTGCCAGCGCGAGGCGGGCGGCCTGGCAGGTTGCTGCTGCCTGCTCTCGGCTGGCAGGGCTGGTTGCTATGGCCTCCTGCTCCGGTGAGGTCACCCGTGCTCTCCTCCCCACTGCCCTCTGTTGCACAGATGCCAGTAAACCTCACGGGTGGAAAAAAACCACCCCCCCCCACCTTTATTAAATGTGTCTTTACAAGCAGCAGCAAGTCCCCTAGGACAAAGCACTTCTCCCGCCGTGGCACAGCCTGCGGCTCTGCCGGGGCATGCTCCGGCATTCACACGGGGGCTGGCGCCTTTGGCACTGACGCAGCAGGACTGCTGCACTTTGAAAGACCCTTTTTCCTCTGGAGAGCTCAGCTAGGGCCCAGAGATGCTAAGCTGGCTGCAGCAGCCTCCCGTTTCCCTGCAGTCACACAGCCAGCCCCATGCAAAGCACAGCTTTACCAGGCTCGGCTCTGGGCTGCAGCTGAGCCAAAGCAGCTCTGTTGCTCTACCAAGACCGGGTGATCCCTCAACGTCTCTTAGCAGCTGGGCAAATGTCTTGATTGAGGCACTCGTTGCAGCGAGGATTCACAGGCAGGCAGGTCTGCTGGCCAAAGCCCACCAAGAGCCAGTTTATCTCCCTCCAGAGATCCCTGCAGTGAGAAGAAAAACATGAGCTTTCTGAGACAGCTGCTCGGAGGGGTTAAAGAACAGCCCGTGCTTTTAAATGGATCCCTTTCACCTACTGCCTGTTCCTCTCGGCTTCCCAAGGCGTCTGGAGGCAGGTCCCGGGCTCCTGCTAAGAACAGCCCTCCTAACCTTTCCTGGCTGCTCTGAACTGGGCTGGGGAGCCAAGGGCAGACACATGAAGTGGCTGTGGTCCTTCTCTTGTGCCAAGGCGCGTGCCAGATGCAGAGATGCAACAGAGGACCTGGCAGCTGGCACTGGATACTGAAGATTAAGCATCAGTGAAGGCCAGAATCCAACCATGGTCTGATACTGCTGTCGCCATTAGGCTCAGCAAGGTCCTGTGTAGAAAAGCACCTGGCTTGGGTCATGGTAAATTTGTCAAGGCAAGAACCAGGCAGAAAGACCTCCAGGTACCTGGCTGCACTAGTGGTGCTCGATATATCTGCTAGCCAGGAAGCAACCAAGTAGCTGAGACGCTGCTGTTACAGCTCTCCAGGAGAGGAGAACACCTGCAGACTAGTCCCCCCATAAAGAGGGACCTGAAGGGCGGTCACTGAAGATGCAAGAAGCAGGATTGTGTGCAGACGTGGCTCCCGCAGGTAGCGCGAGGGGTTGGTGGGAGGGCAGGAGGCTGGGGTCTCAGGCCTCACCTGGGCAGCCAGTCCTCCAGCGCTGCCCGAGTTTCCTCAGGGTATCTGGTCTCCTTCTTCACCCACTTCAGCCTGTTGGTGATCCTGTGCACGTGGGTGTCCACAGCTAGGAAGGGAGAGCCCAGAGTTTAGGTGGGGGCAGACACACCTGAACAGAGAGAGCACGGCCAAAAGCTGCCCGGCACAGCACACCAGGTCCAGCCTGCTGGCTGGCAGGGACAGGCACGCTGAACAGGAGGGGAGGCTCGCTCGCAGAACAGACGTGCTGCTTTCTCCCTAGGCCCAGAGCCAAAACCAAGATGGGATGGGTATCCCCCCCCCACCACGCAGCTCGTGACACGCTCACACAATCTGACCCTTCCTTCAAAGGCTCGTGCGCTCTGATCCAGCAGGCACAGGGCAGCCTGTCCCGGGTTCTCTTCCTCCCTGTGTTTCAGCTGATGTTATGCAAGTTGCAATCTCTGCCCCTTAGTTTACCCAGATGGAAAACACATTTCATAATACCCACCAACACAAGAGGGTTTGTGAGGCTTAAGCGAATGTTTATAGAGTGCTTTGAGCTAAAAAGATCTGAATGCAAAGTATATTATTGTTAGATCAGCAGCGATAAACCTGTCTCTACGGCTAATTGGGCAAAACCCAGGAAATTGCTGTAAACAGGAAGACTAAGTCTTGCCTCTTTAATCAAAACTGAGCACACAATTATTTGGAAAACAGTTGGCTACTTTGGCTCCCTCTAGACTTCCCTCCCCCACAGCAGGGAGAGAACAGACCCCAAGGGCTGTTAAATGTAGTGCAAGAGCCACATTTGGTAGAGCTGATGGTCACCAGCGGGGCTGCAGGAGTCAGCTGCCGCCTGTGCTGACCTTGGCCAGGTGGCACGATTCCGAGCTTTCCCAGGGGTCCTCTGTCAAGCAGCAAATACACTTGGAATATTAATCTCTCCCCAGGGGCCCCCAGGACCCTGCAGCTGATCATCCAGCCCCATCTGCCGGCAGCTCCCAAAGGAGCATCGTGCAGGAGCCAACCTGCCCACGGCCTGGGCAGGCCCACGGCCACCGCAGACGCCCTCCCAGCCGATCACCGCTCAAGCACACAGCTCCGCGGGGTACAGCTACTCTCCTGCACTCTCTGATCAACAACACAATGAACAAATGTACCTGTGCTCACCCACTGCCCAGCCACAGGAACTAAAACGGATCAGAAATTCTGTAGCTACAGATTGCCTGAGGCCATTTCCGTCCATGACCCATCACGAATTACCGATTTCAAATGGTAATTTTGACTAAGCCCTGCTTCTGCCCTTTTATGGCTTGCCAAACAAAAATCCCAAATGAAATTTGTTTAAACAGAAGCAACCTTGGGAAAAAATAACTTCAGACTATCCTACAACTACCCCCAAACCACAGAATTGTCCCCACCTCTCTCTCACTTGACACCAAAGAGATTTCCAAGCATCATTCTGCCAGCACAGCTGTTAGGGTGCCTACCCAACTAGGCAATACTCACGCTGCTTACCAGCATCTGAAGGGAGGGAGTGCCTGTCCCTGGGGATTTCTACTGCCCTTGGGGATTTCTGCTATCGAATTTGGGGAAAAACAGTAGCTGATCTATGCTTAAATCCTACAGCAACTCATCCGCTGTGAGTGGTTGAGGGTCACATCCTTCACTCACCCAGATACTCTGCAGATGACTAAACTGAAGCCATGCTCTCGGGCAGTTTCCCCAGCTGCAATGCTTCCCCTCTGCCCAGGGAATGGATCAGGGAGGATTCAGGAGAGGAATGGGGAAAACATGGGCCAACCTACCTATCCCAGACACACTGTCCCAGGCAATGTTCATGGCCAAGTGGGCCATTTTGGGCCCAACTCCTGGCAGCTGCACCAGCTCCTCCACAGTTCTCGGTATGTCACCCCCATATTTCTGTTTCAGGATGGCTGTTGTCTGCTTTATGTACTTCACCTTGTTCTGGAAAACCGAAGGGAAAGGCAGAAAATCCAAGTTGCCCTCTGATACAGGAAAAAGAGACAAACAGCTCAGAAAACAAACCATTCCTGAGCGTACGTTACATGTGAGGCCACACACTGGAGTTTGCGGAGGGGAGACGGAGGTCTTTGACTTCTCCTTGAAAGCAAAATGCTGAGCCCTGATTAGCTCTAACCTCCCCTGCACACTCCAGGCACTGCAGCAAACAATCTTGCTGTGAATACAAATTGCTAAAACTGGCGTAAAATACACCCTTCAGCTTGACTCCAGGGGAAAGATCACCACAGGGCATGGCACGCAGGCTGAATACCGGCTGAGGGGGTATCTCTCAGGAGCAGGGCTGGTTTGCACCCACCTCCTGCCTTCCTCACCTGCTGCCAGCTCAGCGAGTGGCCCCAAGGACAAGCCTGCAAAGGACAAGCCTGCACCCGCTCTGTGCTCCACTCCTGGGGCTCTGAGCTGTCTCAGCTGCACAGGAGCGGAGGAGGGTGGAGGGGGTTCCTCTACGTGCACATCGGGTGCTGCTACTATCCTGCACTCACCCTCCAGAATCCTACAGGGTAAATGATCTGCCCAAGCGTCGCGTCGTCCATCTGCAAAATCCTGTCGACTGTGAGGCCGTGCTGCCTCAGGCGCAGCATGGCAGCTGATGTCACCTGGTCCTTGGTCTGGCTGGAGAGCATCAGCGACAGCAGAACTTGGTAGCGCATAACCTGGGGAAAAGGAGACAGTGAGACACCCCAAGATCTCCGGGAGGATCCAGCTGCCTCTGGGGCTCAGTTCTCCCGTCCAGCACCATCTTCAGTCCAGTGCATAATATGGACCTACCCTGGTTCAGCTGTATCCATCTACAAGAGACTGGAAGGCTGCAACAGGAATAATCCACAGCCTTTTAATTCCACCACACAATAAAGGGAGAAAAGAAACACCTTCAATCTAAGCAGTCAGCCTGCATAAAGGGCAGAGAGCAGCTACTGTCTGCTGCGATCACACACCCAAAGATGCCAGTGCTGAGCCACAAAGGGCCAGACAAAGCTTTTCCTGATGATGGGATTCTCAGGAGACCCCACAGGACGTAGAAGTACAAACGCCTGATGATTTTCCATGCAACTTCTGCTCTAAGGCAGCTTTTGAAAATCCCATCCCTTTCCCACCAGGCTTCTGTAGGAACCGGGTATCTGCCTCCAGTGAGCTCCTCACAAAACAGAATCTAAAGAACTGGGATGACAGAGACTGGGAGATGAAGCACAAAACCTAGAAGTTCCTCTGATGATGTCAGGCAGGGTTTAGCCCAGACCACTCACCTCCTATTTCTCAACTGATTTCTCCCCAGATGCAACTGTGTCCCCAACAAAAATGATGCAAGTAACCCGGACTGACGCAGGATAACGTGGGATACAACCCTTCCTCCATCTCTCTTACAAACAAAGTTTACAAAACCACAGGTGCACTGGGAAAAAATCTCTCAGTGGTGGAAGGAGGATAATCTCTGAGCGCATGGAAGTTGTGCAAGGAGCGCTGGTGTGTGCTGAGGGTTACAACGTCCACTTTTTCTTGGAAGCAATGACCCTGCTTCCCTAGGGAAGAGAAGTTATTTCCGTATCGCGCACCGCGGTCCCCCTGGCCCCACAGCTGCACTCGGTGCCAGCCCACATGGCTGCGGAGCACGTGACGCTGTCTGAATCCAGAGTCAAAGCTAACCCGTCTTCCCCAGGGATCCAAGCCCAAGGCATGATGCCAGCACTAAGGACAGCCTTACATGCAGCTGTGTCTTCTAGACCCCTCCCTCAGAGCCCAGCAGGTCGCCGTGGAGCCCGCAATTCCCGCTGCTCCACCGAGCCTGCCTGCGGGTTATCTCCACCTTCCCACACCAGCAGCCCTGCAGCCCCGGGTCCCAGTGCCGCACCACGGCCTCACTCTGCTTTGTTTTTTGTACTGATGCAAATGGTCCCCTCGGAGGGAGGTGTCATCTGGGGCCTTTGATTGCGTTCCCAGGCTTGGGGAGCACAGTGCCATCCCAGCACGGCCCTTCCTTTCAACAAGTATCCCCTCAGAAGAGGGGAGGAAGCCAACCTATGCTCATGCGCTGCTCTGAAAAGCACAAAAGCAGCCTGGAAAGTTTTTTATCAGCTCCCCTTGCCTTTTCTCAGCTACCCTTGCCTTTGCTCCATACTGTTTTTCCTCTGTATTACAAAGCCATCTTGCTGGATACTCTCCTTGGATTCCTACAGAGATTTTTTAAGAAGGGACATGTCTTCATGCCCTGCCAGCCTGCCCCAGAAGACAGCACTGCCACAATACACTCTCAGGGTTTTCACTCCCAAGTCCAAAACTATTTTTGCCTCAGCTCCTACTCTTGGTTCAGCCCGCTAACTCTTCTGGCAGCAGTTTAAGTCGAGGACAAGGGCCTTTCACAGATGTGTTTGCTAGTTGTTCTCTAATGGCCAGCACGGGCTGAATGCGAGCAGACAACAGCTCAGAAAACACCCACGGCCATTTCACAAGGGCTGTCTGAAGCCAACGAGCCTGGTACTGGACAGGCAGCGGCTGACTCTCCTCTCGCAGGATGAACGCTTTCTCTCATACGCACACTCCTGCAGTAACCTCTTGTGGGACCAATCCCAGCCTAAAGTCCTGATACGCCCTGTGTTTATTTTTCTATTCTGGAGACAGCCGAAGCGGGATGTATCCAGGGGCACCCTGAGGCTGAGCGAAGTGGGAGGGCTGCAGAAGCGGGGCTGTACTTTCACGTGCCTGCCTGACGGAGCCCTGCAGGGTGTTGTTACCTGCGGAGGTGCGCTGCTGTCATAACACTTCTCCACTCCCATCTCATCGACGGGAGCATCTCTCTTCCTCCTCATCTCCCGGATGCGCTCCAGCTGCTGCCGCCAGTCCCTGGGCTCCCAGCGCGGTCTCTGGGGCTCAGACGTCCCCTGCTCGGCACCATCCCCCTGCCCAGATTCGTAGGCAATGGCGATGCTCTTCCTCCTCTTGCTGCGCCTCGGGACACCGGCCGTGCCCTGGGCCCGGCTCACTGCAAGAGTTGTAAGAGAGATTTGTCAGGCCTTGGCCTAAAAAACAGAGCCCAGCGTTGGCCCCGCGTGCCAGCAACCCCCGCGGTGACCCTGACGAGGGCTGAACTCCTCTTCCTCCCAGTCCCAACCCCGCAGCAACGCCTCGCGTCCCCCCGGCCCTGCCTGGAGCCAGCCGCGGGGCGAGGAGTGGCTGGGCAGGACGTGGGCAGCAGGTGACAAGAGTTGGGGACACATGTCACGCTGTGGGCACGCATGGCCCGGTCACACGGGAGGCTGCTGAAGGGCCCATCCCGGGCTCCGAGGGGGACGGGACAAGGACACCAGACCCTGTCCCCGGGCTGGGCTGGGCTGGGCTGGGCTGGGCTAGGCTAGGCTGGGCTGGGCCACCGCTCTCCCTCCTTGCAGACCCCCCCTTCTCCCCGTACCGGGGCCGCACACGGCCCCGCCAGCCCCGGGAGAAACAACCGATCGTCCCCCCCTCCCCGTACCTCCGGCCGCACCCCCGGCCCTGCCGAGCCCCCGGGCCGCCGCCCGCCCACCGCCGGCGGACACGGTCGCGCACATGGCGGTGGCCCCGGGGACCCCCGGGCACTACCGGCCCCATCCTGCCCCGCGGCGGGCGCGCGCGCCCCGGAAGCGGCGGGACTTCCGCCGGGGGCGGAGCGCGGGGCCGGGCGGGGGGGGCCGGCGCGGAGCGGGGCGCGGGCCGGGGGCGGCGGGGCCAGGGCCGGGCCCGGGGGTCGGCGGGTGAGTGAGGGAGAGGGGGAGCGGCGGCCCCGTTGCCCGCGCTGAGGGCGCTTCCCCGGCCGGGACCGGGGTGCGCGGGGGGGGCCTGGTGGGGCCTAGCGGGAGGCGGGGCCTTGCCGTGCCCTGAGGAGGGGGGTATGGGGGGTGTGGGGCTGCCGGTTCCCCCGGCTGGGTAGTGTCCCCGGGGTGTCCCCTGTCAGGGGGTCGGGGTGTGCTGGGAGCGGGGGGGCTGTGGCGTGTCCCCCGTAAGGGGTTGTGGCACATCCCGGGGTGGGGGGGGGCTGTGGTGTGTCCCCTGGAGATGTTGGGCTGGGGGCTGTGGTGTGTCCCCCCGGGGCTGGGGACTGTGTCCCCCAGGGTGGTGATGGGGGGGCTGTGATGTGTCCCCCGGGGCGGGCTGGGGGCTGCGGTGTGTCCCCCGGTAATATTGAGCTGGAGGCCACGGCCTGTCCCCCTGGGCTGCTGGGACAAGGTCTGTGGCGTGTCCCCGGGGAGCACAAGCGATTGCTGTGACATGTTCCCTGGGGTGTGGGGAAGGCTGTGGGGTGTCCGTGGGGGCGTGGGGCATAGCGGGGGGGCTGCGTGTGCCCAGGGCAGGGTGCTGGGGGTGAGTGTCCCGCTCTGAGCGGGCGCAGGGGTCCCCGAGGGGCAGCGGGTTGGGGCTGGGTGGGGAGACAGTTTCTGGAGGGTGCTGCTGGCGATGTACTGTTGCTGTAATGGGTGTGCTTGTTCTCGCTCCCCCTCTTTCTCCTTGCCGTGGCAGCATTTGGGTGTTGGAACGCTGAGATTCGTAAGTCCTTCCTCACATCCAGCTACGTTCAACGCCGGCTTTGCGGTGCTGCGGGCTCGTCCCTTGCTTTTGCACGGGGAACGAGTACTTCAGCTCACACCCGCCGAAAAGTTGTGTGTGTGTGTGTGTGTGTGTTCCTGCTTCAAAAATCAGCTCAGCGGTTGTAAAATGGTGGTTGCTCCGTGCGGGCTGTGGTGGTGCTGGGCATTTGGAGCTCCCAGAAAATGGTAACCCCGAGCTCCCCATTCCTCAGGTGGCTGCAGGATGCGGGTGCTGAAGGCAGGAGCAGCGCAGGCTCTTTGCTGTTTTGTCCTCAGTGTTGGGCTTCTCCCTTATTTGAAACAGCCTGAGACAGCAGAGCTGTTTGTAAAAGCCACGCTGTGACAGCTGTTACTGGTGTTTTCCTGCTTAAAGATTCCCCTTGGGCCTCCTTTAACAGAAACCCTGTTCTGTGTTTGCAGGGGCTCGGCGCTACTTGCTTGTCAGCAATGGCAAAGCCTCAGAGCAAGGATTCTGGACTGAAGGAGAAGTTCAAGAATCTCCTGGGGCTGGGAACATCCCGGGGAAGTTCAAAGTCGTCGGAGGGCAAGCAAACAGAGTTTATCATCACTGCAGAAATACTCAAGGTGTGAGAACTGACCATAATAAAGGTGGGGATAGTGCTTGGATTACCTGAGCTGGGAGGATCGGAAGGAGAGCTTGCTCATCTCCTTTTCGTTTTGACATTTGTTCCCTCTCTGATCATGCCTTTTTACCTTATCTCTCAATTTATTTTCTAGTGAAATGGATGTAAAACTCACCTACTTTGAAGTTACGGCATTTTAATTATTCAGTGTTTGAATACTTTTGAGATATTTGATAGGATGGTGTTGTCTTATGTCAGGTTACAGGGAGCTTCCTCAAAATACATTGCTCTTTTTTTATAGTCTCAGCTTGATGCAGTTTATGTGGTGGCAGTTAGCACAAGCTGGAAACTGTTTCTATTTTATGAAAACCTTAAGGTTTTGTGAAATTTTTTTAAAAAAATAAATTGATTCCAGTAATTGGTACAGCAAGTATGTGAGCAGAATAGTTGGCACACAGGGAGGAAAATGCATAAAAGGGAGGAGGAGACCAGAATCCCTCCCTGCCTGTGCTGGAGCAGCCAAGCTCTTACCTGCTGGGGAGCCAGACTTATTGTCCCTCCTTTCTCTGCCCTTCTCCTGTGAACGGAAAGAGTGCCACAGCCAGTGAGTTATTACCTTTCCTGAAGAAAATGCGGTATTCTCTCTTGGAGGTGAAAAGCTGCTTGGCTCCAGTTCTATGAAAGTCCTAGTTTTGACAAATCATTTGATAATGGAAAAAAGTTTTTGGAGAAATTCCTGAAAAGCTCCAGTGATGACTAATGGTTAGATCATTTTGGAGAAATGTGTAATTTATTTTTCAGTGGTTCATGATCCCCTTTGAGAAATGGATAAGTGTTTCTAGTAATATAAACTGTTAGCTTATTTCTACATTTCCTTCTAGGAACTGAGCATAGAATGTGGATTAAGTAATAGGATACGAGCGATCAGTCAAATTTGTGAAGTGGCAAAAACAAAAAAAATTGAAGAGGTAAGTTTCAAAGTGTTCAGTGAATATTGGAAGGATGAAAATTTAAACAACAGCTTTTAACCTATCGTAAGAGGCTGCTGTAGTTTAGACTGCCTTTTAAAATTGATAATCCCAGAAGCTGTTTTGTGCTGTGCAAACCTGTAAAGGGATGGCTCACATGCCAAGAAATTAGTCTTGTCCAGCCTACCAGCTGTGGAGCAGAGAGGACGTAGCTGACAAGCTTCCTGAACTGGATGGAAGGAGAATGCTGTGAATATTCAGGGCTGTTCAGGACAGTTCACGGGAGTTGATGTTAATCCTGTATGAGAGGGGTTTGCTAACTCCTCCTGTCTTGTTAATAAGCAAACTCAAACTGGTTTTAAACTCATCTTGTATTTGGGTGAAGGTTTCTGCACAAATGTTCACACTGAAGTGTGTGAATGAAGAACTTCAGTTACTGGGGTGCAGGTTGTCATGTAGGACGGGGTTTGTGTGTCTCATGTGATTCGTCAGAGAACTCCAGACATGAAATCCCTAGGGATCTTTTTCGTTAACTTGCCATAATTAATGACTGATATACTGGGTAAAGATCCCAGAAGCAGCTTAATTTTCCTACTACTGCCCGTCTCCTGGGTTTGTTTGCAGCATGCAGTGGAAGCAATATGGAAAGTGGTAGCTGATATGCTCCAGCCAGAGCGCCCCATCGAAGCCAGACATGCTGTTCTTCATCTGCTGAAGTCGATCGTCCAAGGACAGGTGAAAACAAACAAACTGTAGAAAAAACACTACACTTAAACTAGGGTTTGTGCAGAGTATGAACGTGAAAAATATTGGGTGGCTCTTTTCTACAGCTTTCCATGTTTCTTAGTTTGGTTGTGCCTAGTAAATGGAAGGAAGAAACATTTTAATTTAACTCTTGGTTTGACCTCATAGGAAAACTTTTCATACAACTCACAGAAAACCTTTCTGTTTTGGGGCAATGTTCTTGAAAAAGAGGAAATACTTTGGGTTAAGTTCAGCATAGTATAGCAAATTTTATATGGTCTTTGCCCAGACCTATTAGTCCTAGTCTGCAGCTGGTTTTGATGTTTCAGCATGTCAAGTATGCAAGAAGTTCTGTCTGAGATACTTTCCTAGCCTGGCCAAGTTAAGCATACTATGAATTCCTCAGATTTCACAATGTGCTATACAAACGTAAGACTGTATCTGACCAAAGTTCTAGTTTTCAGTGTCCTGAAGAAGTAGGGGTAGATGCTTATGAAAAGAATAGCATTGATTCTGGTTTGTTGGCTTGGGTTTTTTTTAAATGCTTTACTGGCAGTGCTGGCAGTTGCAGTTTCCCTGGATTACTTTGTGTATTGGATGCTGCCTGTGTGTTGCTGGACAAAATGCCTCCATCCCTGAGTGCTGATATAACAGATTGAGAAGACCTGAGCCTTTGTCAGTAGCCAGTTGAGGTTGGAGGTATTTTCAGGAGACTTTCATAGTCTGTAGGAAAAGAAATAATTGCAGGCATGAAGATTACTGTCATAGACCTTGATAAGGTCCAGGCATTCACTGTTATTCCCCCCTGCCCCCACTTTTTTTTTAGGGTGAGCGATTAGGGATTCTCAGAGCACATTTTTTTAAGGTTATTAAGGACTATCCCTCCAACGAAGACTTGCATGAACGGCTTGAAGTGTTCAAGGCTCTAACGGAGAATGGACGGTACATCACCTACTTAGAAGAAGAGTTAGGTGAGTATTGTCTCTATCCCTCTTCAGTTTGGTGGGAATAAGTCAAGGGACAGGCATTTAGTGATATGAGAAAAAGGAAGTGATAACACTTCTGCGTAGAAAGCATGTTGTAACCACTTGTTTTCATTTTTTAGCTGACTTTGTACTACAGTGGATGGATGTTGGTTTGTCTTCTGAGTTTCTTCTGGTTTTAGTGAACCTGGTGAAATTCAATAGCTGCTATCTGGAAGACTATGTAGCTGACATGGTCCAGTAAGTTGTTTTTTGTTTTTTTACTCCTACATGCTTATTCTTGGTAAATTACAGGAGGCAGTTGCAGATCAATATACAGATAAGTAGAATCTTTTTCATCTGATCTGGATCTGTTCCATTCCAGGTCATACCTTACATTTCTGACAAATATTTGCTTTTCAGTTCTTACAACTTTCAGGTCTGTTTTAGTTTAACTGCATGTGCTTGCCCCATTCCATGCGGTGGGACCTGACTGCATTGCTTAGTCTCACAAGGGGTCTCTGCTGCTGTGTTAGTGTAGGCAAACTGAGTTGCATTTAAGTGCAACTTTAAGCTCACTTTATAAAGGAGGTTGTAGTGTTCAGTGTCTCTAGGAGTGCTATCAACAATGCCACAGTAAGGGGAATGATGAGTAAAATAACATGCCAGTTTACTTGTCTGTTTTGGCTCTTTGTAATTTGCCTAATATTAAGCAAACAATTACAATTAGATGTTCTTTCCTAACAGCAAGATATGCCTCTTGTGCATTCAGACTTCATCATCTGTGGACATAGAGGTCAGTAATTTGAGTCTCTCTTAGTATTTTAGAGTTCTTTGAAATTCTTTGAAACTGTAACTTTTGCAAATAAAATCAGATCATCAGACTCTCAGTTTATTCTCATCTTACAAGCGAGCTAATAAAATGTTATGAAGTATTTGTAAGCCATTAGATCTTGTACACCAATAATCATTTTAGTCTAAAACAAACAGAGCATCGATGACAAGCAAATAGATTTTTCAGCAGTGCTTTTTATGGTTTACTTTCCATCTTACAATGATTTAAAAAAAAAACCCAAAAACCAAACCAAACCAAAAAACAACCCAAACATCTCTGTATTCCTTTTGACTTCAAGAAGATTTCCTGGGGCTGCCAGGTTAGCATTTGACCTGCTTTATTTGTGGAGAAGTGTATAACCATTTTGTCTTTCTCTTCCCCAAAGATTTCCTTGCAAGTCCTAGATGCAGTTGTTTGCTATAACTGTCTGCCATCAGAGAACCTGCCAGTATTTATCATCACTCTGTGCCGTACCATCAACGTGAAGGAGCTCTGCGAGCCGTGCTGGAAGGTCAGAACTTTATTGTAGTTTTGTTTTTTTTAAGGAGTTTGCTGTTTGGGCCGCATAGAGGAAGTGTCAGATGTGCCTGTGCCCATCTGCTATAAATTTCAGTTTGGTTTTAAGAATAAATTAAAAATAATTTCAAGTATTAAGGGATCAGCACGTTGTTAGTGCAAGTCCTGTCATGTCCATGGAATTTACCTGTAGTTTCCTCTCAGCTGATGTGACAGGCTTCTGCTGAAGTGGCTGGACACATTTAGTTACCGTAAGCGGGCATGATCGGCCAGCTAACTGCATATTTAGGCTAATGAGTGTTTTAACAATTGGATATTGAAGTGTTCTCTTTGAATTTGCAGCTTATGCGCAACCTTTTGGGAACTCATTTGGGACACAGTGCCATCTACAACATGTGCAGGATCATGGAAGACAGGTAAAGCGGGTGTATCTAACAAACCCCAAGGGATTCAGTAGAGGTCCTGCTGAGATAGATAAGGGAGTCACGGACCTCAGTAGAACAAGCTGAAGGTTCTGGTGCTTAGAAATTAATTCCCTTCCTAGTTATGCTGCTGAAGTGCTCAGTTTTTGGCTTTTCTGTATTTAATTTTCCTTTGTTTACAGTTGTGCTAAATGATTTTCTGCTTTTAATGTTTGTAAATAGCTGTGCAAGGCTCTGATGTGTGGCAGCTGGGAATTCCCATTGTGACAGTGTATATTCCTGTTGACTCTTGTCTGTTAAAATAGTTGTAGCGTGGTCTAAGGCTTTCCTTCCATCTGGTCTTAGAGCTTACATGGCGGATGCAGCGCTGCTGAGGGGAGCTGTGTTCTTTGTTGGGATGGCTCTGTGGGGTGCTCATCGCCTCAATTCACTCAAGAACTCCCCAACTTCAGTGCTGCCTTCGTTCCTCAAGGTAGGATGGGATGCTGGAGGAACTTTTTAGTCGGGTATACATCTGGACCTGTACAAATTTAGAACAAAAATGTGGTTCCCTACACTGAAGAGATCTCTGTATGCCTGAAAGATGAGAGACAGCAATTGGGTATGGGGTGATGCGTGGGGAAACAGTAAAACAACAGCAGATTTAAGTTTGGAACTGAGGCCTCCTTCTGGAATATCTTTGTTGGCCAGAAAAGCAAAGTCTGAATTCTTTTTATTAAATAGCTACACTGTGGGTACTTTAGCTTAAAAAATAAAAACAAAGCAAAAACTTTCCCTCCTTCCAGTGTGTGGCACAAAAAATGAGGGACAGTGTCTTCAGGGACAGCCTCAGAGCTCTCTTAAAATTTTCTCATCCAAGTGCATCAAGCAGGAATTACCAGCTTTAACCTCATGTGCCTGCTCTGTAAAATGGGTCTGTGTTTGACATCTGATCTCAGCTGTTCACAAGAGTGCCTAACTACACTTTACAAAATGGTTCTTTGCTCTGCCCTTTGTGTGTATAGACTTGAATATATTCATCTCAGACCTTCAGGCTAAGTTCCTAATTAGTGAGGCGTGTTTCGTTTGAATTTAAGAGGGTTTCTGATCCCTGCTTTCCAACTGTTAACTGACTGAAATGCTTTGTATTCCAGGCCATGACATGTCCCAACGCAGTTGTGTCTTACGAGATCGTTCTGTCCATAACACGTCTAATAAAGAAGTATGGGAAGGAGCTGCAAGCTGTAACATGGGATATCCTGTTGGACATCATGGAGCGATTGCTGCAGCAGCTGCAGGTAAGTGTTGAGCCTGTCTTGATGTGCTTTTAATCAAAAGACCTTGCCATAAATATTTTTGCAAATTGATCTCCTCTTTGTACACTCTAGTGAACTTGGAAGCTGAATGAAGGTTTAGCCCAGTTCTCAGTACTGTGCTTCTCAACCAACTTTTCTGTCTGTATTTATAAGTTAGCACTTTCTGGTAAGGAAAAGGAGTGTTTTTGTCTCTGTTTCAGAGTCTGGAGAGCCAAGAACTGAAGTCCATTGTACATGATCTTTTGACTACAGTAGAAGAACTCTGTGATCAGAATGAATTCCATGGCTCTGAAGAGAGATTTTTTGAGCTGGTGGAAAGATGTGCTGATCAGAGACCAGTAAGACTTTACTTATTGTCCTCCTTTGTTGCCAGTTGAGTCCCTTTTGTAACTCAGTACAGTTGAAAGTTGGGATTTCTAAAATAACGAGTGGTCAGAAAATCCCAGCAAAGGACTTACATGAGCCTTGTCCTCGTGGTGGCGGTTGGGGGAATGGATATATTGTATTTGCTTATACACTAAAAAAAATTCTTGATCTTTCCATGAAAGGAGTCTTCTGTGTTAAACTTGATAACATACAGAGCTCAGTCCATTCATCCTGCCAAAGATGGCTGGATTCACAACCTGCAGATGTTAATGGAGAGATTCTTCAGGTATGAAATCATAACTTTGTGAACACAAGGCACTTTCAAATGTTTCTTGCCACCTTTTCATGTTAGATAATTTTATTTTCTGAAGTTCTAATGTTAGTAAATGACTGCTAAGAAGTATGGTAGTTCCAGGGCACATTACATGAAAGGGTTTTGTTTAACAGAAGAAAAACTTTCCACTGAGTTATTTATGCTTCTTTTTTTAAATTTCCTTTATTTCCATTGGATGGTGCTATTTCCATTAGCTTAAGCAGTTCTGTGTTTCACTCCACAGCACTCTAGTTCTGACACCAAACAAGACTTTCCTGTTAAGCATCAGGATTGCATATGGTTATCCAGTATTAAAGTTATCTGGTTTTGAATTGGTGCTCCTAAAAGTATTCTCGTGCTCTAAAATATCAGCATACAGCAATAACAAACTTCTGTCTCATCTGTGAAATGTTGCCAAAGAGCAACTCTTCCTTGGTGCTGTTTGTTTGGTTTTAAATTTGCTCACCAGGGCACTTGTTCTTCTGACATGTGCTTCCCAGTTTGGATTGGAAATGGGAAAACTGCAGGTACAGGTCTCCAGAAGTAGTAAAAGCTGAGTTGGGATTCCAGTTTCCAGTTGTTCTTGAATATGATTTCATATGTAGAGACATTAACTGAAGGCTCAGCTGATCTCTAAAGGTTATTGTTCTAACTCTTAAGAAGTTTCTCAGTTTACTTTAGTTTTACTTTCCTTTTCTCCTCTCCCCCCTTCCCTGAATATCAGCAACTTTATTTTATTCATCTTGAATTTGCTCTTCCCATTTTAGGAACGAAAGTCGTAGTGCTGTTCGTATTAAAGTTCTGGATGTCTTGTCCTTTGTCCTGAGTATTAACAGACAGTTCTATGAGGTGTGTGTTTATCTGTTTCTGATGATCACATGTGAGATCTTAAGTGGGTGGGAAAGGCTTTGGTGAGGCATGTTTTATGGTGTGCTTCAGGTCGTCTCTGCCGCTGGGGAATGCACAGAACTGTGCTTTAAATGTTGCACACAATAGGCCTGTTTCTGTAGGATGCTTGAGGGAGGACTTGCCTTTGGACTGTCCTTAGCTGGATGCAGGTATGTGCAGTGGGCAGTGGGAGCTGCTGTGTTTCAGAGGACATGCCTGGTTGTGTATTTGCTTCCCTGTTTAAGGTCATTAATTCCATATACATTTTGTTTTGGAAGAAAGGGATGTCAACGTGAGAGATGCAGAGTTTATTTAAAAGCTTTGTAAAAAGATGAGGTCTGGACATAATCTCACACATGAGCAGATTAACTTGTCTTGGCGCTTGCAGTTTAATTGCAATCCAAGATGGAAGGTGTCTGAGAGAGGAGTTACAGGAGAGCTCTGGGGATGTCTTTAGCTCCTTGGAATGTACCCAGAGTGTCAGAGGACAGGAAAGGGCAGAGGTGCTTCTTGGATTCCTTCAAGATCTGTGAAAACATGATGCTGTTCGATATTTCCTCTCTCTCACAAAAACCCAAGCCCTAGAAATCCCTTGTCAACAGTTTATTTGAGCCTGGGCTATCGAGTCTGTAGGATAGATGAAAACCAAAGCAGTGAATCCAACTTCAACAAAAGTCATAAATATTTGGAGGGGTGGCATGTAGAAATACTTAATTGTATGGAAGAGGAAAGATCAAGGAACCAAACAGTTAGTTGAGGAAAAAGCCCGATATCAGAATATCAGTGTTCTTTTGTTTGTAATTATTTGTCTCTTTAACATGCTGATTGAACAACTGAGAGCAAAATGTCGAGGCTTATTAAGGTCTGTCCTCTTGCAGGAAGAGCTGATAAACTTGGTTGTGATCTCTCAGCTGGCTCACATTCCAGAGGATAAAGACCATCAAGTCCGAAAACTGGCCACTCAGCTACTCGTAGACCTAGCTGAAGGCTGCAACACGCATCACTTCAACAGCTTGCTTGATATCATAGAAAAGGTGAGGCAGAGTTTGGTCAGTTGTCAGTAGCATCACCACATTTTTTTGCCCGATCCTCTTACTGTGCCTGAGGAGACTAACCTGGGACTGTTACCAGGTACGTGGCTCAGCAGGATATTGTAGAACTGCTGGGTTTTGGAGGGTGCAGGTCTGAAGGGCAGAGCAGAAGGGAGCTTTAGAAACCCTGTCAACACACATCCAAGCTACCTGACAGGGCTTGCAGAATTTCCAGCGAGGATGACTTGCCGTAGTCTTTCCTGACCTTCCAGGGCGGAAAGAAAGAAAAGGTGTGTTGCAGATTTAAACCATGTGTTGCTTTTCTTTTTAAAAGGTGGCTGCACATTCTCTTTCATCTCCTTCTGAACTGGAAGAGAGGGACTTGCTGTCGTATTCAGCTTCTTTGGAGGATGTCAAGACAGCAGTTCTTGGACTCCTGATAATTCTTCAGGTAAATGCTGCAGAGCGTTAAACCCGTCTTCTTCAGAATAGTCTTCTGCTGGACTTGGCTTTTTAGATAACTCTTCTCCTACTATGAAATATTCCAACTTCTGTTTTGTCCACTTAATATTTTAACTCTGGTTTTGGTTATTCCTTTTGCTTTTGGGTACTGTATGACTGTCTGGTAAATGTTTCATTTTCTTAATTTCCATTGTGCAATGAATCTGAGCACATTTTCACGTGTGGAGGGCAGATGGATTCCTAAACTAGCAGAAAGCGAGTGGTTCATAACCTTGCCCAGATCCGTTGTGTTTGGGTAGCGTGTCCTGAGATACGGTTGGGCAGTTGTGAAGAGCTGGTTGTTGCAGCCAGTGCCCTTCTGGAGCCAGGTAGTTTTTCTGGATTCTTTGCAGAGGTTCTGTCTGGAGCCATCTGTTCATCCTGCTTTCAGGAGCAAGCTTTTGCTGTTTTTCTGGAATATCGTCAGTGCAGACACACATTTCTGAATAACGAGTGTCAGCCTGCCTTTTGATCTGTGTTTCTGTTCCTCTGTAGACAAAACTCTACAGCTTACCCTCCAGCCATGCAACGCGGGTGTACGAGATGCTGATTCACCACGTCCAGCGCCATTATATATACGCGTACAGCCTTGCTGTTGCTAGCAGCATCAGACTGCAGGTATGAGCAGTAACCAAGGCTTTCAGGGCAAGAGCTGCATGCTCTCTTTCGAATTCTGGGGTGGCAGGTGGGGAATGTGCACTCTGGAGCCTGCCAGCAGTAGAATTAAATGTTTCTTGGCTAATAGGAGTATGTATGCGTACTGTAAGACCAGAAGTGATGCCTCCTACAGAACTGGCCACAGCATCTATTAAAAATGTCTTTGTACTTCCAAAAGTATCACATGGGGAGGTTTGGGTTTTGAGTGATTCCAGTATCTTCTCTCTTACAGGTATTTGATTTCCTGCTGATGCTTCGAGCAGACTCCCTCCACCGTCTTGGCCTTTCCAACAAGGATGGAGCAGTGAGGTTCAGCCCTTACTGTCTCTGTGATTTTGTGTAGGTTTCTCATTGTGTTAAGCAAAAGCTGCTTTCCAAACTACTTGGTATTTTTGCACAAGCTTAGTGGTCCAGCAGTAGCAATCTGCAGTTGTTCTAAATCTTCCAAATCTTGATGAATCAGCTGCTAGACAAGTCTATAGTCACAACCTAGGATTGTCTCAACTAATAACTCATTGGTGAACTGTTCTTAAAAATCACTTGCCTATGGAGCTCTCAATCTCAGACATGAAATCTCTGTTCCTGCTCACAAAAATATTTGCAATTTCCTGCCTGAAACCAGTTTTCACATTGAGGTTTGATTCAATGATTTGTACAAATCTGGCTATTTTTAATTTTATAGCTTGGTCTGAAGTTGTTTGTGTAACACGCTCCAAAAGATATCTTTCTAAATTTGCTATGGGCCTGGATAGAAAAATCCTTCACCTAATTAGACTCTCGTGGCTGTCAGTCTACTGGGCAATGCCGTGGTGTTTAATTGAAAATGCAATTTATATTGTTGTTTGGTCATTAAACCGGCTACCAAATAGGGTAGGTCACATGAATAGGCTGTTGTGATTTTGATTTTACATTACATGCATTTTTCTCCCTTTCGATGTTGTAGAGAAGCAGAGAAGAGGACTTCTGAGAAAAAGCCTACTGGCACGCTCTCTCCGCCTTCAGGCAGTCCCAGCGTGCCTTCCCAGAACGCCACCGTCCGTGTAGGGCACCTGCCCTACTCGATGGTCTTTGGGGTCCTCCTGCAGTGTTTGAAGCAAGTACGTCCCCTCGTCATGACAGTTGTCATCTGCACCTGAAACATGTCAACTGAGACCAGCTGGCTGGAGAATTCTAGCCCAGAGTATCTGAATAACGTCTGGAAAGCAATCCGTAAATCCTTCTTGGGCAGAATATGTGTGTAATTGTGCAGCTTCTCAACCACCAGTGGGAGCACCAGTTCAGCTCTTCAGAAACTAAGCAGAGCTTTCATTTAGCTCTGCTTTTTGCAGACAAGGGCAAAAAAATGTGTTAAACAAAGATCGGATAGGTCGTCCTGTTTCTGAAAGGGCATTTGAAGCTAAAAGAAACCCTCCTACTGCAAGTTTTTAAAGTACTGAAACAGTGAATGTTTCAGTCGCTAATAAACTGTAAATATAAATTGTTCATTAATGTTGTATTGGACAAATGTGCTGAGGGGTTGTCTTGCTCTGGAAGTTAATTTCTGCTGGTGGTTAGGAGAATTAATTTCTGGCTCTGTCTTTCTGAGCTCAGTCAGATCTGGATACAGAAGTTGTCTTCGAGTTTGCAGTGCCAATATTGCACCTAGAGCTGGATGACAGACAGGAAGTAACTTGTGACAGCTAAATGCCTCTTCTTTTTATGTAGCTACCGTGACAAGACATACATCTGCCTAGGAAATGGCATGTTGTCTGAAATTTGATTGGTCTTAATTTCAAACTGAACTGTCTACTTGATGTCTACTGAAATGTCTACTTGATTAAAGTCCCATCTTAATACAAAAATTTTCCACCTTAACTTTTTCTTTCTTTCCAGGAGACAGACTGGAAGGTGTTGAAATTGGTCCTCAACAAATTACCTGAATCCCTCCGCTATAAAGTGCTATTTTTAACCTCTCCTTGTAACATAGACCTCCTGGCCTCTGCGCTGAGCTACATGGTAATGCAACCCTACTGATGTTTAATCACCAGATCCTTAGTTTTCTTGAGAGTTGATTGGGGGCGGGGGGGGGGTGTGTGGGTTTGAGTGTTTTGTTGGGGTTTTTTTCTTCAGTCTAATACTTTGAAGATTAGCATGCTGGTTGTCAGTCCTCTCTCACCTTCCCTTTTTGTGAGGGCTGTTTTAGGTACAGAAGTAGGTAATAACGAGGGTTCTTTATGTATGTGTGTATACATGTGAAAAGGGAGCTACGGGCAGTGCCTGTCTACTGCCTTTTAGAGAGTATTTTTAGTGTGAGGTGTTCTAACTTACTGTGTGATGTATCAGCTCACAGACAAAAAGACTACCGACAGGCTCCATGGCACCCCAGAAGGCTTTTCTCGCACTGATTTGCATCTGGCTGTAGTCCCAGTACTGACGGCATTAATATCTTACCATAATTATCTGGACAAAGCTAAACAGGTATGGGGAAAGGAAGAGGGTGTGTAGGGGGGACGGGGCCTGAGCCTCTGTGGTAGAGCGTTTTCTCATACTAGCTGATTGGGAGACTTAAGTGCAGGATAACACTGCCCTTTTCAGTTCTAAAAAGCTGCATCTGCTGCATTTGGGGTGGGGTCAGGGGGGAAAAAGTACTTTGCTGACTTTGTGCATCAATAACTGTCTGGTCAGCTGGACTCACTGTTCTCCATCCATACCTGTGCCCCCTCACAGGTTGCTGAGTGACTTTATCCGCTGCTGGAAGACCCTGATAAAGATAAAAATTCTGTTTAATCAGAAATATAAATATTAATTTCTAAAATGTCTACTTGATTAAAGTCCCATCTTAAGATTTTTGGCCTAGAATACATGCAACACAATTTAGGGTTCCATTTTAGTGCGTATTGGATAAGAATTCCTGTGCATCGTAGAGGCCTTGCAGCAGTGATACCTTGCAAGCCATTCTGAAAGGCCAGCTGAAGTCAGGAGATGGAACATCAGAGTTGTTCTCTTTCCCTGTGTTATGACTTTTTTTCTTGTTTTACTCTCGTAGCGTGAAATAGTGTATTGCCTGGAACACGGTCTCATTTATCGCTGTGCAAACCAGTGCGTGGTGGCACTCTCTGTCTGCAGCGTCGAGATGCCCGACATCATCATAAAGGCACTTCCTGTCTTAATAGTCAAATTAACCCACATTTCTGCTACAGCCAATATGGCCATCCCTCTTTTAGAATTTCTTTCAAGTAAGTTGTAATGTTCTAGTTTTGATCTAGAGTTGTAAATGTGTTGTTTGCACTAGATATGGGTATTTTGATGGTGTTAGTGACGTGGAATGCATCATGAGGGTTTCTTGAGTTTTGGTGATGCCCTTGCACCATCCTCAGGATATAAATGTTTGATCATCTCTTGTTTGTTACTGTTTTTCTGTGTAAAGCACTTGCACACACTGAAGGTAGAGATACCCTTTGTGTCGTGCAGCCATACAGTGATGGGAAATACGAAGGTGCTTTCTCCACCTTGCTGCCTATCACTTAAATAGCATGAAATTATGGTGTTAACTTCCGTGTAGAAACAAAACAATTCAAATGAAACCGAACTGTGATACTGAATAGCTTGTGTTCAGACCTCACCTGTGTTGGTTTTCTCCTGGAATGGTTCTAGCTCTAGCCAGGCTGCCTCACCTCTACAGGAACTTTGCAGCAGAACAGTATGCCAGCGTGTTCGCCATCTCCCTACCATACACAAACCCTTCCAAGTAAGTTCATAGCAAATGTGCTTCTTCCTCACCTGTACAATTAAGAGGATGAGAAATGCTTTTTTTGTAGTGCTTGGGTCAAGGTTATTTATAGGGTATCGCTCATTCTGGTATCTCCAGGCTTCTTCTGAAGAAGGGACATACTCGCCTTAGACAAAATATCTGTTTTTCTTGAACAGAACTTTTGAGGGTATTTTTCTTTATACTTACAGTAGGTAAAGGAACAGTTCAGATTGGAAAGTCCTTCTGTTCAGTTCTGGGATGGCAGCGTAATGCAGCATTAAACTCTGTGGAGATCTTTCTGCTGTTTTAGGTTTAACCAGTACATCGTTTGCCTGGCTCATCACGTGATAGCTATGTGGTTCATTCGGTGTCGCCTGCCCTTCCGAAAGGACTTTGTCCCCTATATTACAAAGGTAATGGACACTACTGCATCAAACAGTACATAATAAAAATGATGGCTTACAAACTGGTTTGAGAAGTTTAAAGATTCTGTTTGAAGCTAGAAAAACTTTTCTCATCAACGTCTTTTTCAAAACTGTGAGTTCTTGTGTGTTGGCCCACGATTGCAGTCTCCCAGCTGCACGTCCTAGCTGTTGTAACTGTTACCCGTTTGTCTCAATCGACAGGGTCTGCGCTCAAATGTCCTCCTTTCCTTTGATGACACACCCGAGAAGGACAGTTTCAGGGCTCGCAGTACAAGCCTGAATGAGAGGCCGAAAAGGTAAATTATATCTGACTCCAGCAGGTCTTGTGTTCCCTGTTGTAGTGTTCACGCCCTTCCCTGTGTTCCTCTGAAGGAGGCTGGGTCTAGTTATCCAAAATCTGACAGTGCATTTAAGCAAGCAAAGTAAACCTCTTTAGGTCGGGGGATTGGTGAAAGACAGACTTAGGTTGGTAAGAAGCTGGAATCAAACCAAGCTGACAGTCTGACAGTGCATATGAGGACATTGCTGACTGTTCTGGAAGCCTTTGCAGTAAGGTGTGGGGCTTTTTGTTGTTAATTTTTGAAAATCAACAGTTCTTTCAGGTTGATGTGTGTCAGTACAATGCTACCAGAAGTAACAGAGAAGGGTAGTACCAGAAGCAATAGAATACCATGTTCATATTGATAGTGTTAACTCCTTTTGATAATTGATCTGTAACAACTAATTAAATGATTGCCAGAGAAGTTGTTGTGATTAGCAACCTGTAGAAATTGAGAGAGCCAGTGCTGTGTTTTTCCATAGTGTTATCTGTCGAGTCAGTGTACTGGGGGGGGGGAGCAGACAGCTGCCTTCTGCGTGTCTGGATGTCCTGATTCTTTTTTGAATCTTGAAGCCATTATGTCAGTTTTAAGCAAAGCCTAATGTCTTCAGAAGTCAGAACGCATCTTGCCAGCAGTCTTTCAAAGTAACTTTTGCCGGGATAGGGGAACATTCCTTGGAAGGCATTCAGCGTTTCTCTAACGTCCTTTCACCTGCAGGGCTTACCTAAATTGGTTCACTTCACTTGCTTCAGTGTTAATGTGCAGTAAGCAGCCAGTGGCATTTGAACCCTGGGGAAAGTGCCTCTACTTTAACTGCAAGGCTCAATGAGTATCTTGCAATGAAGAAACACCATCCCTGCCCTAATGCTATAGCTGTGAACCCTGTTTTGTGTTTCATCTCTCCCATCTCCTCCTCTTTCATTCAGAAACTTGGAAGAGAAGCCTTTTGACACTCGTCTCTCAAATTAGAATTTCAACTAATCTTTTTTTTTTCCAAAAACCTGTTAAATTCTACCAGGTTGGAATACTACTGTATCTAAAGGCTTTTGCTAACGCTGCTGGATCACTTTCCACAGAAATCTCTGCTAAGGAGTGTGGGCTGTACTCAGGCAGCAACCCGAAACACCAGAATGGCAGGATGCCACTGCCTCCGAGTCTCTCGGAGCTTGGACTCTGGCCAAGGGAGAGAGGAAATAGCTTTGAGCAGATATCTGTTTCCTTGCTTGAGAAGCTTGTGTGCTTGGTTTTCACTCCTTAAGCCCAAAGAATAAGCATTTCTAGGCCCTAGCTGAGGTGCTGGGGTGGGGATCCCAGTGGTTTCCAAGGTTGCGGGATGGTGCGACGGTGGTGTAGGTGATTATCTGGGAGTATGAGCCTGTGCACTCTGCAGTCACATCTCCAGCTGTGGCCACAAGTGATCTGTAGGAGGTTGTTAGGAGAAGAAGGACAAATAAATTCTGATCCTTCCAGGTGGCAATCAGAAATGTAATAATTCACTGAAAGGAAGGTAGCAAATAAATCATGTTTAGAAAGAGCCGGAAGGGTTAAATTAGTATCTGCATTTTATATATGGGGATGTGAACTGCTGGACCAACTGTTACCACCAAATCAGTACTGAGCCAGGCACGCATCTCAACTGAGACTAATTAAAGTGCCTCTTAGATGTTAATTGCTGTCATCTCCCACGTGTGGCTGGCGCCTGACAGTGTAAAGGCCGATCTTCCTTTCTGTTCTGGTTGAACGTCAGGTGTGGGTTACCTCGAGCCACCTGAAATTAAGATAGTTTGTGTGACAGAAAAGCATCACTCAGTCAGCAACAGCCAAGAGGGTGTTTGTCGTCTTGCCCTTCCATCTGTGCAGTGTGAGAAGGATCAGGCTTGTAGAGATGGGCTTGAGCTGAGCTAAGGGGCACCCCTGGCTGGCCCTGGGTGTTTCTGTGATTCAGGGTAGAAGCTCAGATTTGGGCCAGGCCTAACAGAGGTAGAAATGTCCAACATATTCCTGTGTCTCCTAGAAAAATGTGCCGCTACCTGGTATGGGTAAAGCTTTTTAGGATCTGGTCTCTGTGGAAGTAATCAGGTCTTTAGCTGTGCTGAAGTGGTGAGTTGGGGCAACACAGGAGGTGGTTGAACTGCACAAAACTTCTCAGACTTGAGAAATTTGTGCCAAATTAGCATTGCGGTGCTCTTGCCTTTGTTTAACAGCGCAGTATTCCAACTATCATTTCAATCAGTTTTTTGTTTTAACTTGTACTAATTTCATTTGTTTTGTAGCACGTTTAAAATCTTATTTTCAAAATGTGGTTTGTCTTTTTAATGCTTTCAGCTCTGCTTGTTTGTACGTTTTAATTTTTTTTTTTTCCTTTTTTGGCATTTGTTTTATTTTACATCACCCTCCGGGATCCCCCAATATTGACCCTGTGACCTGTGACCTTTCAACCTACATCCCTACAATGATTTCCTCCCTTCCTGTGACCTCTTTTGGGGCTTGGTGCTTCTCCACCTAGTAGTTTAAGACTAGCCAAAAATGCAAAGCAAGGCTTGAATAACTCTCCTCCAGTGAAAGAGCTGAAAGAATCCTCTGCAGTTGATGCCTTCCGATCCCGCAGCATCAGTGTGTCTGAACATGTGGTCCGCAGGTAGAGGCACTTTAAATGGGGAGAATCCAAGAGCAACTCAGCACTTGGAAATTTTACTGCAAGGGTGGGTGGAAGCAGGGGGGAATTGCATGTGGGATGCTTGCATGACTTTGTTACGCAATAAAAAACTGGCCTTAGCCACAGTCAAAGGTTTTGGGAAAGTATCGTGGGTATCCCATGGCTTCCCAACGCCAGCTGTTGGGTTGTCACATCACACCCTAGATTGTGTATGGTTACTTTGCCCTATTCTCTGATGCTTTAGCCACAAAAATTTCTATTTTCAAAGTAAAGATGGTGAAGAGGGGGAAAAACAAACAAACAAAAACCACCCCGGAAAAAAAAAAAGGAAAAAGGTTGCATTCTGTGCAGGTGAGAGTCCTGGTTAAAACTCAGTAAAACTTCAGCCTTCTAAGCAGTGACTTGCCCCCCAGCAGAGGCTTTTCATACTCTGCAAACTTATGTACAGGCCCTCCTCCCGAGCTGTGAGGAATGGTTCTGGCCTCAGTTTAGGATTTGTTCTTTGAGGCAAAGGGAGCTGACGGAAATATTCTGGTCTAAAGTATGATGCCATGAAAACCTTGATTTGTCTTTCCGTAGTGCAGTGAAATGTACGCTCAGCCCATACGCAGCTACTGCTTTCACGACCGAAGAAAACAAGTTTTGATTGCAGACATTGATTTGCTCACATGAAAGATGGAACAATTTGTGCTAGTTTTTCAAACGTATTTCTGGATCACTCTCCCTGAGTGCTAAACTGCTGTCTGTAACATGTTGGTTTAAAATCTGAACCTGAAGATTTGTGCCTTAATCTCTAAGAATTGGTGTCAGTGGAACTTTATTTTCTGTGGTTTTAATTTTGACTATAACTATATGGTATTTGGGGGAAAGACAGTGAAATGACTGAATTGTGAATACAATTCCAGCACTTCATTCTCTGATATCCCCGTTAATCTATTAGGTGATTTTCTTCTCTTGTATTTATGTGTAAGTGGTAGTAAATAAATGTTCAGTTAATTACCCTTAATGATGCCAAAGAAGTTGCCACTTCTTTGATAAAAAATTTTTGCCACTTTGATAAAAAATCTGGCTGTACCTGAGCTTAGTTTGTGTTAAGATGGCATGAGGAATTGTCTTTATAAAATATTGCAATCCAGCCTGTTATTGCAATTGTTTTAAATTGCATTGCTAACTTGGCTGATTTGAAGGCAGAGTTGCTCTCTATTCTTGTGCCAGTTTCCTGTTCAGAGTGCAATTTTTTTTCTATTTCAAGTTAATTTAGATTTTACAGAGCTATTAAATTTGGAGGAAAAAAATCAATATATGAAAGGGACGCAACAGAGAAAAAAGCAAACCACAGGATTAGAACGTTAAGTCTGGAGTGCTCTGATTTATGGCTCATGGGCAACACGTTGCCTGGGAAACTGTGCAGGTCACGGGACGCTTGCCCTCGCTCTAGATTAGCGAACTCAAAGCATGGTGCTGCCACTCGCTATTTGCTTGGTGCACTTGCCCATGGGCCACCCATCATCAGAGAGCACTGGCCTGATCTAGTCAGTTGACGGACATTTAAATGTTTCTCAGTCTCTCAAGATAAAATACGCTTCCTGCAATGACAATCTACAAAGCACAACATGAGGCTGATCCAAAGACATGTTTATTATGTCCTGGGTTTAACGCCTGGCCACCTCTCTGATCTGGCACATGCATGTATCACAGGTTGTTCTGCATCACACTGTCTTTCGGGTGACAGGGACAAGCAGTTTGCAATGTGATCTGTCAGTTGGAAACATTCTCTTCTAGTCGGATACAGACATCCATCACTAGTTCAAGCCTGGGCTCTGCAGATGAAAATTCAATGGCTCAGGCTGATGACAACTTAAAAAATCTCCACCTGGAACTCACAGAGACCTGTCTGGATATGATGGCTCGATACGTCTTTTCAAACTTCACTGCGGTGCCTAAGAGGTAGGGGTCAGTCAGTGACCGTGGGAGAGATGTGTCTGTTTGAAGCTCGTATTTCACTGTATGAGTGGAAAATTACCGTGACACATTTGAGATTCTGGCAGGCCCGGGCTCTGAAGCCATTCCTTGCAGATAAAATCTGGTGTGGCTAAATATGAGGTTAGATGAGAGAAGTCCGTTGGAGCCAACCAGCCTTTGCCTCGGCCTTGAACTGTCCAGAAGGAGATGCCTTGAAGGCGTGCTGTCTGCGAGAAGTGCTTTGTTCCATGTCCTTGCTGGATAATCACAGTCTTCGCTGCAGAAGCGAGTGTCATGCCAGCTGGCTTCAAATGGAGGGCATTTACTTTTCTCACTAGCCCTTCCCAGAAGGAGACTCATAGCTCAGACAAGGCTCGTTCCCTTCTGCTCTGTGATGTGTGTCCAGGATTGAACTAGACTGCTCTGTAATGTGTGTCCAGTAGTACTGCCGTCAATTGATATTAAGTTCAGCTCATCCCTTATCCTGATGGGTAACGTGTATGTTAACGACCAGAAGGTACATTAAAAATGCCGTAAAACGAAGGAAAGCAGGCAGTACCTCCTCTGTAGTTACGTGAAATCAGCCACCTGCGTAGGCTCTGCTCTGCACTGTGCTCATCACAACTGTGTTTCTAGGTCTCCTGTGGGTGAGTTTCTGTTGGCTGGAGGAAGGACAAAGACGTGGCTGGTTGGTAACAAGCTGGTGACCATCACTACAAGTGTAGGAACGGGGACAAGGTCCCTGCTTGGCCTAGACTCTGGAGAGTTCCAAAGCTGCACGGAATCAAGGTAATTTTTGCTCCCATTTCTAGAAATTTCCACCTAACAAAGTCACTTAAACCGCTGTTACAGTCCATCTTTTCAGGTTTTCCTTTTACCAGAAGAGGAGTGTCTTATTTGTCCAGCATGACAGATTTCTCTCTCAATATCATTAATATCTTCTTTCTCCACAGCTCAGACCCTGTTTTGCAAGTGAGACAAACTAAAGAAGCTCCAGCAAAACTGGAATCTCAAGCTGGGCAGCAGGTTTGCAGAAGCTCTCGCAACAGAGTCCGATCCATGTCTGGTAAATTCCTATCCTGGAGTTTTTCCTCTGTTTCTGGGTCCGTGTTGCAGGCTTGAGAGTCCAAGTGTCTGCTGAAGAGACCTGTGCCTAAACTAATTTGAGAATCTGGACCTGTCTGGCATTTAATAGCTGTTGGCCTCAGGGGGTGGTGGTGCTCCTCCTGCTTGCCTCTCTTTGCAGATTTAACCATTGGTTAAGCAGTGGGTACCAGCAGTGAGAATCACTGATGTTTATCTAACCTCTTGGTTTATAAGAAACGCATGGAAGGTGAAGTTCTCTTAGGTTCCCAATATAGTGTGTGCAGCTGCTAGAGGGGCTTAAAAGACTTACTACTTCTGAGATATTTTAGTGCTAACTAGGCATGGCTCTCCCTTCTCTTTTGTCTGCCTTGCTAGGTGGTCACGCCTTACGTGTTGGTGCCTTAGACAGCTCAGCCTCCCATTTTCCCAGTGGCTCGGCTTCCCAAGGGACACAGGGTCCTCCTGCTCCTACATCTCGCTCAGAGAAGACTAATCCTGCTCCACAGACACCTCTGCAGAAGGAAAAAGCAAACCTAGCTGCGTATGTCCCGCTGCTGACACAGGGATGGGCAGAAATCCTAGTGCGCAGACCCACAGGTATCTTTACCCAAGTCTGGAGTGAGCTCTTTTGACTTGCTGAGAAACCGGAGCCTGGATGAAGAAGAAGAATCCATATTTAGTTGCAAAGGGATCTCTTTATTGCTTACTGCCTCTTGAAACTCATACATCTGATACTTGATTCTTTGCAATCACTCTTTAGTGTTTTAACTCTACAAAAGACCTGTGAAAAGGTTGAAGCAAGGACTTAAGTTTGTATATTAAGTACTGTTACAGAAATAGAGCCAGATAATACCAACCCTACTTTGCATTTCCTATTTTTACACTGCTCTGTGGTCTTTCTTGAAAATCAGTTTGGGCTGTGTTTTAGCTTCCCGTGCTGGATTCGAGATGAATGAGGCTTATGTCTAGAGCAGCTCGTACCTGTGTCTGCTGGTAGGGGAGGAGTAAGGACATGTGCAGGGTCAAAATTCTCCAGTACTGGTATCACTGAACATTAACAGGGGATTGTAAATTTTAGCTGAAAGTTGTTTCATAAGAAAATAACTGACCTGGTATTGTTAATTAAAACACCTGAAGTGTTTTGGATGCCTTTTGGGAATCTGCTGTAGTCATGAGTTACCGAGGATGGTTTTTGAAGAGCTTGGGGTGAAGTACAGAGCACTGGGAGCTACTTACTCAAAATAGGAAATGAATCAGTTGATTCTGGCAGAGTCAGGAGAACTGAGAATGTGGTCTGTTTTGATCTTTACTTGCAGAATCCAAAAGAATTTGTGCTTTTTTCAATGTGAGTTGTAAACTTTCTGGAGTTGGGAGTACTTAAGACTCTTCCCTAATTTTCTCTTACCAGGTAACACAAGCTGGCTAATGAGTCTGGAGAACCCGCTCAGTCCATTTTCTTCAGATATTAACAATATGCCCCTGCAAGAGCTCTCTAACGCACTCATGGCTGCAGAGCGTTTTAAAGAACACCGAGAAACGGCTCTGTATAAATCCCTCTCTGTCCCTTCCTCCAGCTTGGCCACCGGCACAGCCAAACCATCGCTCCTCCAGCGTTCCAACACAGGTGAGGGATGTCAAGCCAGCAGCGTGTCCAGCCTAGCTGTCACTAGTCTCTTTAAAGTCTGTTGAAGTTACTGCAGGTCTTCTAGAACAGTAAATTTGTAGCATGAGGAGTAACATAGCAATGAGAAGGGGAGTTGGTTCATGTCCCTAGAAGTTTTCAGTGAAAAATTCCCTTCCTCCTTGCTTCTGATGTTCCATCGGGAAAGTACCTCTCTTTCATAAAGAGAAGAAAGAGAGGAGTAATGGAGCTTCTTTGGAGGAGTAATGTGTTTCATGCTTGCTGTTTCCCAAATGAAAATGATCAAAGTCATGAATCTTTCCCCTTTTCCACTTGTTTGGGGCTGATCTGGGCATCCCACGTGGGGATGGATCTTCCCATGCAGCGTTTCCATTTCCATTTGTCTTTGGTACAGGAGTTTGTGTTGGGCCCTGAGCTCTGGGCTCCTGGGAGAACAGCCTATTGCAGACCTTGCCAGCCAGGCTCACTTAGTTGCCTCTGTCTTTTACAGCATGAGATAGCAGCATAAAAATCCTGTTGGCTGCAGATTTATTCACCTCTTTAAAGGAACCTTTAGCCTTCCGACTGGTGCAGTTGAATCGCTTGAGTTTCTTTTGATGCCTTTGTTTTAACATAGTGGCCAGGGATTTTCACTATATTTAGTTTGGTGCTAGTTCACTTCTGAAAGATCTTAATGTTGGGAGGTTAGTGCTGACCAACAGCTGAAATTTTTAAAGCTTTAGGTAATCCCTGCTCAGAGCTCTTATCAACAACATCTAACACCGAGGCTCTCGGCACTGTCAAAACTGAGCAGTGGTAACAGCAGACGAGGCTTTTCTGGGAAGCTGATGTCAAGGGTATGGATTGTTTGGAAACCTGGTAAAAATGCTAATTTTCAGGTTTGTTTTAAACAGGGCAGGGTATGATTTTAGGATTTCAGAATGCGTAAACACAAATCAGACTCCAAATGAAATTATCACCTTTTTTTAAAAAAAAAAAAATTCTTATCCCTGAACACTTTTATTGACTCCTATGAATTTGTGGCGTATAGGTGCTAGCTGATTAGTTGAAAGAAGCACCCACCTGAATGCCACTCCTGTGGCAGCCTGAGAAAATAATTTTGGGCACATTCTTGTTAACACAGTTTATAGTAGACTCGCTGGAGCTGGCTGGCGAATGGATGTTTTGAAGAAGTTTTTCTGTCAGACTGTCATACGCATGTTCTTCCTCTTTAGAGGTTAAAACTAAGTGGATCTTTATCCATACTTCCACTCTTCAGATTCTTCTGTGGGTTTAAACATGATCTTTTGCCAAAAGCGTGTAGCTCAGGAAAAGCTCAGACTGGTTTCCTGCGTGCGTTAGGATATCGTGAAGGAGTTTGGTGTTTCTAAAACTCACAAAGATGCATTCTGCGAAAGAGGGCACTTCCAGTCTGCATTGTTTGAATGTGTTTATGCCTCTGTATTCATGTTGAGACCTTGTACCCTTAAAGTATCCCTTTGGCATCTAGTGAGCTTATCCCAGCTTGTTCTTTCCTTTGTTTTTATTTATTTATTTATTTATTTTAAAATAGGCTCTTGGTTACATTTTTAAACTCTGTGCTTTTTAATTTTTTTTTTTTTTCATATAGTCTCTCCTTCCTTTTGATGTAGCTGCTCACTTGATTTCCCTTTGCAGTGGCCTCTTTCTCTTCCATGTACCAGTCCAGTTGTCAAGGGAAGTTGCACAGGAGCATATCCTGGGCAGGTATATTTATATATCTTTAAGGAAAAAAAAAAAAAAAAAAAAGTATTGCCATAGAAGAACACCTCTGATTCATAGAAAATGTGTCCCTCATACTTCATTTTCCCCTTCCATGTCTCCTGTCTGTACCCAGTCTCATTACTCTCAACAAATGGGATCTTGACTAGCATGAAGAAGTCCAAGCCAGATCCAACATTTGCAAGTGCAGACAATTTCTTAAAGCAACTTTTGTTTTAGCGGGGGTGGATTGTGAGTCATGAGGCATGGTGTTAAATGACCTGTCGAAATGTCTGAGTGGCTTGATTAATTGAATTATTTATTTTCAGCTTCATTTTACAATTGGCTTTGTGTTCTGCTCAATGTAAAAGCAGTTCTGAGAATAGCATAGTATGCTACAGGACAGCTACCCTGAAACAAAGTCCCATGCTGCTCAGCCCACAGGAATCTGTCAGAATTGGGCACAGACAAGATAAAAGGAGCTGATACATATATCTGAGATAAATATATATATATATAAAGTTTGACATTACAACAGATGCTGGTTGAAAGTTTTTTAAATAAAAAAAGAAATATTTTTGAGGGGGTAACCTGCTAAATTCTAGCTTTTTGGAGGCTCTGTAGTAGTGCAAAATCTTTCTCCACTTCAGTAAAATAGACTTGGTAATTAAATGAAGTGGAGATCAAATTGCATACCTTACGAGCGCAACACCTGCAGTGCTTTGATAATCTGCAATGCTTTGTGATTTTAATTAGAGGGTTGAAATGTCTTTCTGCCTTCTTTCCTTCCCTGGAAAATTCTCTGTAGAGCAGCAGGGTATTCTTAACTGCTGGTTGTTGTTGACATAGGCCTCTTAAAGCAGCACAAAGATGCTGCAGTAAAATATTTTTCTGTACTTCTCCTCTCTGCTCATATTGTTCTCTTCCCACCTAAAGAATAATTAGTGAGTGCTCACATTATTTAAAAACACCAGCAATCTTGGCAGTAGTGTAAGAGCTAGGGAAGCTTGGAAACACTGGATATATGCAGGTGTGTTCTGGCTTGGACAGCTAACCAGATCAGCACGTTGTTTTGGGGTTTTTTTGGTTTGTTTTTTTGTTTTTGTTTTTGTTTTATTAGAAGGTATGTGTGTGCAATGCTAACTCTTAATTGCTTCTTTGAAATAACTTTGGTCCTGCGAGCTGAAATCAATCCAGGAAAAGCTGCTTTAGTGATTTTTTTTTTCTTTTTTTTTTTTAATTTTGCTGATTTTCTTTATTTTTTGTGTGTGTGCTGATTTTTTTTTATTTTTTTTTTTAATTTTACTTTGGAAAACAAATCTTGGCCTTTCAGATTGGTCTTCCAGTCCCTTGTGTGCGTAATGGGAAGCCTCCTGTTCTCCAGCCTTTTCCTCAGGACAAAAAAGCAAGGCCGAGAGGAGCCTTTGGTCAGGGTCACTGCCTGGAGTAGAGCCAACGTTAAGCGCTGCGATAACCTCCTCCACCGTAGGCAGGGCTTCCAGGGAGCTCTCTTGTCAGTGTGGTTTCATTGACCATTTGTCTGATCCGATGCCACACGCAGGGCTCCCAGCATTGCTGCGGTGCATGTGTTACTCTTGCTCTCTTGTCCTTTCATATGTCTAGGGCTGAATTGTTTTGCTTCTACTGAGACATACTAGGAAAACTGCCAAACTGCCAGTAAATGGCTCCTAGTGAAATTGCTTATCTCCTTCTAGGCCACTACAAGGCACAGGAGCATTGCATTTCAATCCAAGAAAAACTTTACTTTTTTGCACACTTGCATAGAACTGATGTCTTCATTGCCTGGATAATGATGAACCTTTAATGCTAGTCTTGTACTTTCTTACATCTCTGTAGTTCCTGTCTGTCCTGATAACCGAGCATTGATGTACAAGGTCCCATTTCCTCATTCTGTCCCCTGCTTGTTCATCAGTAACAATTGGAAACAACCTCACTTATTTTGCCCAAAGCAGACGCAGCCCTTTGCTGTGAGGGTAAGACGATCAGTTATTCTATACAAAAGGGGAACCAGGAGCAAGTCTGACATGACAAGAAATCAAAGAACCAGAGCACTCATTCCGTATGGCCTTCCATTGAAATCCCGTAGGGAAAAGGCTGGTACTTCAGAGGAGAGGACGGGGGCCTGCCAGTCTGTGCCTCTCTACAGACTTCAGTTCTTCTGCCTTGTGTCTCGATAGAATCAGCCGTGGTGCTGGAGGAAGGGAGCCCGTCGGAAATGGAGCTAAAGGAAACCGAGTCCCCAGCCGAGTCTCCAGAGAGTGAGGACATTGACACTTCGTGTTCTGAGCAAGTCCTGAGCGAGGAACGGTTTGGTAAACCCCAGGACTCTTATAGCAGGGTAAGAAGAAACAGGTTAACGGTTGTGTCCTGTGTGACAGCCCCGTTGTTAGACACAGGGGAACACTGTCTGTGCTCAGATGAATCCCTCTTGGCACCCTCTGAAAGAACTCACTAACGATATCAAAAACCACATTCAGTCACGATTGAGAGTTTGGGTGGCTTGTGAGGGACTGCGTGCAGAGCAGCAGCACTGAATACCTGTTCTGTTCAGTCCTGGGTCTGCATTGCTTTGTGCTTGGCAGCTTTCTGCTCATCTTTCTCTGGAAGTGTCAGGGGTGCCTCCAGCGTTACCGTTGTCAGCTTTTATTTTGCATATCAGGAAAACTGTTCAGCTTTGTTTCTCCCTCTTTAAGTCCTCCTCAACCTCCAGCCAAGACGAGAAGTCTCTGAAGTCAGAAGACCTGGTGGAGGGTGGAATTCCCATCGGGAGAGTCCTGCCATCCCAGGAGGGCCGAACGCTGGAGGAACTTTCCTTCCAGCCATCCCAGCCCCTCAGCAAGTCGAGTTCTTCCCCCGAACTACAGACACTGCAGGAGGTCCTCAAAGATGCAAATGGCAGAGAAGTAACAAGGAGGCTGAGCACAGAAGTGAAATCAAAATCCCAGTCTGGGAACCTGGAAGGGGAAGGGCTGGGCAGTTGGCTGGGCAAGGGGGAGGACACCAGAGTGACAGGGTCAGGCGGGTTGGACGGCACCGGTCCTGTCACCTCCCCTCGCTCCCCCTCCGGGCACCGGCCCCGAGGCTACACCATCTCTGACTCGGCCCCATCAAGGAGGGGGAAAAGGATTGAGAGAGATGCCTTCAAGAGCAGAACAGCAGCCTCCAACGCTGAGAAAGTACCTGGAATAAACCCGAGGTGGGTGGAGTGGCTTCTCTGAAGCTAGAAATGGTGAGCTCAGAATTGCTGCAGCCACGGCTGGATTTGTTCAGAGTGGTCTGCTGGTTCTGTGGGACCTATGAAACAGTATCTGAAAAAAAAGAATATTTCTAAAAAGAAAGATTAATTACCTCTTTTATCAGGAGCTAATACAGACATGTTGTACCCACTGCCACCAAATGAACTTTGTGATTTAGGAAATGGGTCTCTTAAATGGTGAAAGAAATGGATAAATAGATTAAGAACATGAGGAAAGTACTCCAAATTAGGGTCCAGATGCACGTGTGGCTTGAATGAAGGTCACCTAGAGTGCTGTGAACAGGATGAATTGCTAGTCTTGCAGTTCAGGAAATATAATGTGCAAAGTACTAAGGAGAAAGGAGAGAAGGAGCTATACTAGTTGCTTTTTGAACTTTAGATATTGGCAGTTGCCCAAAATTGCATTATGAGACAATCTTCATCTTACTGAGGGCAGGTAAAACGCAGATGTCTGTAAAATCATTTCTGTGCTAGCCTAGAAACACCCCCCGTAGCTGTGAGGCAGGAGCACGTTCCTGCTCCTCCGTTCTGTGCAGAGATTGCCTTTTGAACGGGGAATTTGTGCAGCTACTGCTGCTTGACATAACTATTGTTTTTTATGACAGGGGTCTATTACGAACTGCAGGTAGTCCAGGCACCTACGGTGTCTCTAGAAGATGAGGAATACTCTGTTAGCATTTTAATTGCTTCTCTTTTTCTTCTGTACGTAACGTTCGTACATACAACAGATCAAAATTGACTTCATTTTTATGGTAACGGGACTTTTTTTTCCCCCTCTCTCCCTTAGCTTTGTGTTTTTACAGTTGTACCACTCCCCATTCTTTGGCGATGAAAACAACAAGCCCCTTTTGTTGCCAAATGAGGTAGGCAAGGTTGTTCTTTTATTTTTTAAATTCTTGTAGTTAATTCTTCTAACCTCATTACTTGTTTTTGAACATAAATGATAGTAATGAATGTCCAGCTCAGATGGTGCAATTTAAAGGTGTTTCCTACCAACAGTGCTACAGATGGGAGATTTTCTGTACCCCAGTCCTGGTGGCTCCTGCTTTATGGCTCTGGATGGGAGATATTGGGAGATTTACTTAGTGCCAGAAGACAGGATGATGTGTGGAGTTTTGGGTTTTGCTGGTAGGAGGAGTGCAGCATGAAAACTGAGCATTAGGTGATATTGGCAGAGCGTCACCAGACAAACCTCGGTGTAATGGGGAGTGGCCAAGAGGCTTTCTGGGGTCGTATGAGAAATTAGTCATTAACTACCTGGAGAAGTAGTGCTGGGATGGGGTTCTTGTGAACTGAGCCCCACAGAGCTCCCGCCGATAGTTTTTCCCTCCCTTTAGTGTCGGGTGGTCGGGCAGTAGGGAGCCTAGGTGGGATGAGGTGATGCCCTCGACTCAAAATGGTCTTCAGAGCAGGAGACATGATAGTATTTCATGCCTGGAGCTTAAATGAAGATACGATGTAATTTGTCATGGCGAGTGCATCTAACCTGTGCAGTTTGCCAGATTAATCTCATCTGCAGTATAAAACCCAGGAAGTGTGGTGACAGATGATGCACTGTGCCCTTGCAGAACAGGGCAGGGCGGCGTTCATTGAGGAGGACACTAACGAGGGTCAGGAATCTGTGCTGACATTGTGCTGTCGTTGTCCTGAAGGGTTTTAGGGAGGGCAGTGGGTGTGCGGAGATAAGTTTTTAAAGATTTTGATTGTTTTGATTGTAGACGTTTGAAAGATCAGTGCAGCTCCTGGATCAAATTCCTTCTTATGACACCCACAAGATTGCAGTGCTCTACGTTGGAGAAGGCCAGGTGAGTTGTGTGCAGATGCACTAATCCTTCGTTGGTGACATCTCCGCAGAAGGCCAGGCACCACGATTTGTCCTGCTCCTGCTCTAGCCTTGCTTTTCCTTAGTTTCTTGCACTAAAAATCAGTGAAGCCCTTCTAGGAGGGTAATAACCTCATCGCTCGTGCTGATGGAGGGCTCTTAGCATTCCCTGTGGGACTCCCCTGTTCTTATCTCCTAGAGCAACAACGAGATCGCAATTCTGTCAAATGAACACGGATCCTATCGCTATACAGAGTTCCTGACTGGCTTAGGGAAGCTCATTGAGCTCAAAGACTGTCAGCCTGATAAAATTTACCTTGGTGGCCTGGACGTGTGTGGGGAGGATGGACAGTTTACCTACTGTTGGCACGATGACATCATGCAAGGTAAGGTGGCTCCACAAGCTGGAAGTGGAAGGGTGGGCTTTTCTCATCTTAACACTGACCTGCCTTCTGCAAACTGTTTCCTTTCCAGAGATGTAGTAAAGATGACCTGGGGCTCTGTTCTCCTCCCATTCTGTCTCTCTGGTGTCTCTGCAAGCCACGTGTTAAAGTTTGGGAGAGGTGCATACCAGCCTTATTTAAGTAAAAAAAAAAAAATCATACCGCTTACTTTTAAAATAGTCTGCTCTATTAAAAGTTGATATGGATTGTTGTGGAGGTTTGTAGAATGAGCTGTTTGTTCCTGAGCTGCTATGAAGGCCGTTAATTGAGGGTGGTGTGTGTCAGAACTCTGCTAATGGCTTCTCTGAAGAACAGTATTGAAAGCAGGAGGGTTGTCATTACTGTGGTCGCTGCTAATTGGACTCCAGTGTTACCCAGCTCCTGCAGCACCACACAGTGCAGAGAACATCCAGGATCTGGGTGAACTTCCCACGTGTGTTCATACAGCTCTGTGCATCCCAGTCGTCGTGCCTAGGCCGGTTCAGTGGAGCAGCTGCAGTTACTGTGGCCCTGGTGCTCTGCAGAGCTCAATTAGGGGAAGTCCTAGTTTAAGCTGTTTAAATCTTCCTCCTCAAACCAGATTCTACTCACCATGCTGCTGCGGTCATGGAAAAAGTACCCAGGAGCATTTCTGCAGTCCCCTGTTTGTGTTCTGTGAGCAGAGAGCTGGCTACCCCAGCTGGGTGAGCACGCTTCTCCAGTGGGCATCAGGCACGTGCGGAAAGCCAGGCCCTGGATTGGCTTTGCTGAGCCAGGCCCTGGATTAGCTTTGCTGAGCCTGGTGCTAGAGAAGGCTCTGCAGGGCAGCGCCTCAGAACTGGCAGGAGCAGAGCTCTGAGGCTGCCCTTGTGCTGGCCGCTGCGCTCCCGGCGTCGCGGGAGCAGCCCACTGGGGCTGGATTCAGCTGCCGCAGACGAGGACAAGTCTCCTGAGGGAGCACAACTTACACTTTTTATTATTGTGCTGCTGGTACTACCTTGTCTTCCAGACAAGTGCTGCATGTTGACCACTGCTGCTCGCAATCCCAGGCCAGCCTAAGGATTTTTCTGTTCCTCTTCAGCCATTTTCCACATCGCTACTCTGATGCCCACAAAGGATTTGGATAAATATCGCTGTGACAAGAAGAGGCACCTTGGGAATGATTTTGTTTCTATCGTTTACAATGATTCTGGAGAAGACTTTAAACTGGGAACAATAAAGGTACAGGATTCTACTTGTGGGTGTGTTATAAAAGAGGCATGTGGCTGTTCATAAAACCTTAATCTGATGTGTGTTATCTTAGCAAACAGTGCTGAGATCATGAATGGAGGTTATTTGCCTTGGTGGGTTCACATGTGTTTGTTTACAGCATTCACAAGAATCACAACAGCTGCCAGTAAATGTATAAGTCTGTTTTATTGTTTTCTCATTAGGGTCAGTTCAATTTTGTGCACGTTATCATCACACCCCTGGACTATGACTGTAACCTGGTGACGCTGCAGTGTCGGAAAGGTAGGAATCCCTCCAGCCTTTGTTCTCAGCCTTTCCTGTATTGCTGGTGCAATAACTGCCTTCGCTTTCCAGTCTTTTTGTGTTTCAAAAGTAAAAATTTCCCAGAGGGACTCTCTGAAACCAATTTGCTGCCCAGTTGTGTCTGGTTATGTCCTGCTGATATATCTTCCCTGAGATAAGAGGTATCTTCCCACTGTACCATTCAAACTATCTTCAAGCTGAAGACAAAGTGCCAGCAGAGTCGAGCGAGTCCCTCCCGCAGTTGCTGGGGAATACAGGAGGAGCTGTGGAGGTCCCCGTGGCTTTGGGGGACCTCTCTGCTGTCCTTCCCAGCGCTGCAGGACCTCGCCAACCCACCGCGGCTCCGCGCGAGTGCAGCAGTGCCGGTGCAGTGATCTGCAGGGGCCTTTGCTTCCCTCTTACTCCCGGGGTGTTTTTTTGCTCACGCTTTGGTTCGTGTGGTAGAGCCCAGGAGACTCTCCTCAAACCTTTACGGAGCAACCAGAATCTGAGAGCCCGTTGTGTTAAGTTGCCGTGCAAGTTCTGTTACAGTTGGTGCTGTAGAGCTCGATGGGAACTTCTGAGACTCGGTGGTGCAATCCCTCAGGCTTTTATTACTTCTCTGTTTAGTTACTGGCAACCTCTGGCTTGTTCTCAACTGTCTTACAAGATTTTTTTTTCTTCTTCCTTTAAAACAAAGACATGGAGGGTCTCGTAGACACGAGCGTCGCTAAGATCATCTCCGATAAGAACCTGCCATTCGTAGCCCGTCAGATGGCCTTGCACGCTAACGTGAGTACCCCTGAGCTCCCCGAGACCTCCTGTCTTTCTGCTGGTGTCTTGGTCCATCATCACCTCCCAGGGAAATGCGTAGGGCTTGCTAAAGCAAATAAGTGAGTTTTCAATTACTGCTGTCAACCTTTAAGTCAGAGTTAGCACGTGAAGAGTTATAATTTAGAGCTGTATTTCAGTTGCTGTCAAACTGTACTGAAACGTTCAGTTAATTTTATCATCGTGGTTGTGTTAACGTGCCTCCTCTCTTTCCCGGCTTCTCCCCGCCCTTCCCAAACCAGATGGCTTCCCAGGTTCATCACAGTCGATCAAACCCCACGGACACTTACCCATCCAAATGGATTGCCAGGCTGCGGCATATCAAGAGGCTACGGCACCGGGTGAGTAAAGCTGTTGTAGGTATTTGCAACCTGGGTGAGTAAAGCTGTTCTAGGGGTTTGCAACCTGGGTGAGTAAAGCTGTTCTAGGGGTTTGGAAACTGGGTGAGTAAAGCTGTTCTAGGGGTTTACAACCTGGGTGAGTAAAGCTGTTCTAGGTGTTTGGAACCAGGCTCTACCTTAGAGCCTCATTACAAATAAGGCACATAAAATCGGCTCTTGCAGCTTGCTGAGTAAGAGGAGGAATACACATGTGAAGGGTGGAATCCAGCTCTTGCTGGATTAGTTTAGCCGCCGAGGTCTGGGCTTGTGACGTTCCCGGCAGCTTCCCGGGCGGCGGGGTGGGGGCCCTGGACACAGAGCTGCTCCACGCTGGGGCTGGACAAGCTGTGCTGAGCTGCCCCTGTGGAGAGCGAAGAGAGTTTCAGGGAGGGTGGAGCTCACCCCTTCTCGTTTGACTTTCAGCTACGTGAAGAAACCCAGTACCAGACTCCCGGCCTTCCCCTGCAGATGCATCCATCGGCTCCGACAAAGCCGCCTCCCCAGATCCCTCAGGACCCTCCTCCCACCTACG
The DNA here is from genome assembly GCF_031877795.1 of Strix aluco. Lineage (NCBI taxonomy): Eukaryota > Metazoa > Chordata > Aves > Strigiformes > Strigidae > Strix > Strix aluco. Next base: position 6,064,318 of record NC_133945.1, on the reverse strand, counting down.
AGACCGGGCAGAGGAAGCGGCTCATCTCCTCGGTGGACGATTTCACCGAGTTCGTGTAGATCCCAGCGAGTCGGGGCATCCGTCCTGGGACGGACGAGGCAGCGGAAGCGTTTGACCTGTGTTGTGGCTCCGTGCGGCTGCGCGGACCCCGCGGAGCGGGGCTGGGACGGCACCGTGTGCCTGTGCTGCTTGCACGTGGACTTGGCATTGAACCTGGACCGGGAGGCCTGGGCCTGCCGCGGCCTGAGGAGGACCCTGTACCCCCAGCACACGCTCCTGGAGAGGCCCCAGCAAGACATGTTTTGTTTTAGTTGGTTCGAGCGATTTCAAGGCTTCCATCTCTGGTGGGAACTTTCCTGCAGAACCTTTCTTTGGGCTCCTTCCACACCAGCGTCTGGTGGAAGCTGACCAAGTCTGATATTCTGCAGTTCGTCATGTAGTTGGAAGGTGCAGGAATTGTGGGAATTTTGATGACTTTATTGGGAATGAAATAACAAAATAACTATTTCTAAGCACCCGGAATCCCAGCTCCTCTCCAGGCCTTGGTGCCTCTCAGCACTTGAACTCTTTAGGCTTGTTCTGCCGCTGGCTCTGGTAAGAGTTAATTTGGGTTCTTGAGTCACCTGCCAGACGTGCTGCTTAAATTCCCAAGGATTTGTCTCCATTTTGAGAGATTCCCAGCAAACCCTCCCTCATTCAGCAGAGACGATTTTGCTACCAGGGGTAACACAAAAGGGGGAGGCAGATGCCACTGGCCGGAGCAGCAGAATGGCAGAGCTGGGCCACGAATTCCTTGTGACGAGGGGTCTGACCCAAAGGGTTTAGCCCAAGGCTGGACCCGGCTTTGAGGTTGAGCTGCAGAATTTCCGCTGGCTGCAGTGATGCTGGGGGTAACTCTCGTCCTTCTCTGTGCACCCGGTAAATCCCGTTTTGAAAGACTGTTGCCGTGTCTTGGGGCATCGTCTCTGAGCGAGTTGTGCCCGTTGCACTGACGTGGCGTGACGGTCTCCCTGGCTGTTGAAGCGGTTCCGAGCGATCCCGTGTGCAGCTGGGGTGGGGTTACGTAGCCCATCTTGTGTGAAGATGGTCATCAGACACTACACTACCCAACTGGGAGAAACCACGTTAAGCTGGACTATACTGTGAGTACTTTTATCTCCTGCTCCGTCGATAAACGGGGAGCGTGGCAAGAGGTGACAGCAGCGCCCGCCCGAGGGAGAGGAAGACAAGTGCAATCTGCACCCGGAACTGTGAAGTGACAGGTGAGGGGACAAAAGTGACGCTACTGGCTTGTGCAGGGCTGTTTGGGAACTCTATGTTGTGTTTTGAGTGTTTATAAGTCGTAAAGGAAATAAAATATTCGTATGGTCAGTGGGTTCTTGCTGGCCTGGGAAGATTCAAACTGTGTTGTGTAAAAATGTCCCCTTTCAGGCTTCTGCTCTGCCTTGGCCAAGTCTCCTTCACGTTGACCACCGACACCCCCCTGTCAATAATCACAGGGTTTAGGGAAGGGGCTTGTGTTGGCCAGGAGACCTTAATTAAAATTCCAGTAGCAAAAAGAATGACAAGGGTGGGGGGAGGACGGGCCCTGGACTAGCTCTGGCCACTTTGCCTCCGAGCCCTGGCCGAGCTCTCGCTGGTCACGGCGAGGGGGCTGGAGCGAGCGTAACAAAAGCACCAGAGCCAGGGCCTAGCAGTCATCTTTTATTTGACCTTGTCATTTTTTAAGAAACATCCCCACAGTTACAAAATATGCTATTTTTGTTTGCAGTGAAATGCTGACCAGACAGTAACAGTTGGCATATCGGTCACAATCATCTCTTTTTCTAAAAAAAAAAAAAAAACAAAAACCCAAAAAGCACTTATATAAGTCCCTCCCTCTCCCTTTTAAACTAGTGGATAGAGTTTTTTTTATTTAAGCAGCTTGATACTGTTGCATCTTTGTGAGACTTAAGACAATAAATAAGAAACCATCTCTTGGTGACTACAAACACAGAAATATACATTCAGGAGTATTGATGGGCGAGGGCTGCAAAGTCAAGTTTATTGCCGTCGAGGGTCTAACTCCAGACCCAGCACCTCTGGCTGCAGCTCAGCAAGTGTGTACGCGGTGCCTCAGCTGGGACAGGGAGGGAACCCTGCGAGTGGTGCTGGAGTTTTGTACAAATAAACGCTGCCATGAGAACTACGATTTGTTTGAAAGCTGGCGGTGGTGCCCCCCGCACCCGCGGGCCCTCGCGGAGGCCTTTGGCTTTTCAAGGAACAAGGGTGGGTGCCCGAGCTGCTCTCCGTCCCTCGAGCGCAGGAAGGGAGGAGGGCACTTGTCCTATCCTGGTGCTGCTCCTCTTTGATTAGAAGCAGTACTTGGTCAGTCACACACATCAAGTCACACTCACACGCAGAGCAAAGCTCGGGAAGAAACAGGCCCTTGGGGACAAGAATCCTGATGCTCCCCTGGGGGGGGGCACCCCCACGCCTCCCCGTAGCTTATTAAAGGCTTTTCAGAACAGTCAGGGCCCTGCTTGCCGCTGCCTCTTGCCCCTGTCTCTCCCTCCTGCACTTAACTCCTCTTACCAACCTCTTTTAAACAAGCACACGCAGCTGAGAGCTGATCTGGGGCTCTTGAACTGAACTTTTTGGCTCTTGAAGATGCAAGAGATGTCCAAGACCCGCTTGGCTCATTTTCCTCACGGAACATACCCCCATGGCCCTCAGGGGCAGCTGGATCTACACACGTTGGTCCACTGCAAACGGGAAAGGGCTGCAGGGCAGAGCTGGAGGTCAGAAGTGGCTGTTCTGGGGCAGGTGTTTTGTTTTGCTTTGTAACTACACCCTTCCTACGCCAGAGAGGACCCACCACAGGGGTCACGAGCTCAGCAGCATGTGCCCAGCGCCATTATCCGCTGTACCCTGGTACAGCTCAGGGGGTCTGGCCAGGGCTTGCAGCCACCAACACTGTACCCATCACCGAAAGAGTCGGGGGCACCTACCAGAGGGAGCCTGGGGGCTGCGCTGCTTGGAGAAGTAAAAGGAACCACAAAAAAAACCAAGGCTAAAAGTTTTAAATCTCTGGCTTGAAAAACCAGTTTTAGCTACTGTTAAGAGTTCTGGAGCAGATGGAGCCGTTTGTAAAAGCTGTAACAAATCCCTCGTGCACAAAGCTCAGCACTGTCAGCACCAGGCCCAGGCTCACGTGGGCTCTGGGGCCCTCACTGCCCCTTCTGCCTGCGCCAGGCACCCACTGCCGCCCGGCCGGGATCCTCCAGCCACTCTCCTGCACTCCAGGCCCTTCTCTGTCATCGCTTCTACCTGCTGTTCCTTCCATTAAAAAGCTTCGTGGTTAACACTAAGCTTTCCTCCGCTTCCCCCTGTGCACTCTGCTCCTTCAAGCACCTCTATGGTGACCGACCACCAGCTCACTTTGAGTCACCACACGCTTTTTTCCCCCCCGCCCGCATCCTTCTGCAACCTTCCCCCAGCCTCTGGCCTTCACAGCAACTGTTTCTCAAAGGCAACTTACACCAGCCCCAAAGAGCACCCCTGGGCCCTCCTGCGTCCTCCTTCAGCCGCCCATAAGGGCACCAGGAGCCAAGGAAGCCCATGGACAGCAGGAACAAAATCTTTAAAAGCATCTGACCAGCTGGGAGCAGGATGGGGAGACTCAGGAGGTGACATGATGAGGTGGCTGAGACACCCCTCGCTCTGCCAGGGGCAGGGCCCTGCCAGGGCTGCCAGCGGTGCCCAGGCGCCCTCCCCGCAGCCCTGCCCGCCTGGACTCGTTGCCTAAGGCTCCTCGGTGCCCCCCTGGCGCTTCCCGAGCTGGGGGCAGGTGCTGGGCACCCACCACCCAGCACCCTGCAGGGCTCCCAGCCCCAGCAAACCGCGGCGGGGGGGGAGAGAGCACACGCACCACACGCACACAGACACCTCACACTTATATACACGGGACATTCCCAGGAAGAAGCACTTAATACATCCTTTAAATAACTCTGACAATAATATTCTGTCTCCTATCTACATGTTTCAAACATGTTACCGATGCTATGAAAATATAGCAAACATACAAAAATATATACATTTAAAAAAAAAAAAAAAGAAAAAACCAAAACAACCCATATAAATTACTTACAATATACATCAGGTGAAATGGCGATGACGAAGTGAACGCAGGCCCTGGGGAGGCTCCGGCCGCTGCTCAGCACCCCGGCTGTGAGCAGGAGGGGCCCGTGGCACAGCCCCTCCCCGGCCGGGCACGGCGAGCACAGGCCAGCTGTAGCCCAGCGAGTCCTGGGGAGCTGCGGGGCGAGGGCAGGGACCCCAACAAAAGCTCCTTTAGGGCTTCACCCGCCTCCCCCAACGCTTTTGTGCTTCTCTAGGGAAGATGCTGGGAGGTCCCGGCCCAGCTGCCTCAGGCTGGGGTGTGCTGGGGGCTGCGTTCACTTCCTCAGCACTTGCTCATTTCAGTTTACGATTTAAACAAATGAACAAAAACAAAACAAAACAAAAAAATACTGCTTTTGTGATATATTATCCCGTTCTTGTTAGACCGCATGTGTCATTGTTAGCCGAGGAAAGCATTGTTTAAAGTGCTGGGCAGTACATACGAACAAGTAAACCAAAAAAAAAAAAATTATACATATACTTACGTCAATACATTCCTTGGATTAGAAAAGCCAAGCGGGCAGCAGCGCCCGTGGGCCACCGCGGGGGGGCGGGGGGCGAGTGCTGGGGCAGGGCTGGGGGGGATGTGGGGGGGCCACAGCGAAGCCAGCGCTGCAGCACCCCCCCCACCCCCCCCCTCGGAGCTGCAGCCCTGGGGCTGAGCTGCCGCTTGCCATCCCCTCCAGCCTGGCCAGGCAGCAGGGCCGGCAGCTCGCCGCAGCTTGCAAGGTCATTTGTTTTAAATATTGGGTTTCTTTAAATACAAATAATAGTACCAATTTCCGGAGGATAAAAGTAGCCAATACTGGAAATTAACTGATCTGGGCGTAGATATCATTTATCTATATCTATATATATTTATGCTTAAAAAAAAAAAATAAAAATTGGTTAAATATCTTCTCAAAACCTGTAGCTTTCCTCCACAGTGTGACTGGTCAACAACAATCCAAGACTCAGTTCAAACCTTCAAGGCCTGGGGCTCTCCCCTCACCCTCTCCCTCTGGCCCAGCCAGTGGGGAAGGGAGGTGAGCGTTGTCCCGGCCCCCCCCTGCCAGGCCCCAGCAAGGCGGCCTTGGCCCAGTGGCCATTTAACAAAAAAGACAACTTTTTAATACTGCCCTACCCCAAGAGGGGTTTTTGCTGCACCCTGATCCCGCAGGAAAGGCTCAGCCTTCGCCACCCAACCCCAACGCTGGAAGCCACCAGGCAGGAGGTGTCTGAGGGGGCCCGGGGGAGGACAGTGGCTGTGCCGGTTGCGGCGCAGGCAGCGGCCCTGGTGCAGGCAGCAGCCCCACAGTGCAGGCAGCAGCCCCCTCGGCAGGAGCTTTCAGAAGCAGCAGCTCCTGAGGCTCCAGGTCTGCACGGCAGGCACAGCCCACCCTTCGCAAACCCCTTCCCAGGCACTCCCCACCCTGCCCGGGCCTTGCTCCCCGCCATGCCCAGACGCTGCCCGTTATTTGACAGCGGGGTGCACCCTGTTCTTGGCCCGGAGGGGCCGTTTCTTCTTGACGGCCGGAGCTCCGGCGGTGTAGGGTTTGTGTGGGGGCAGCACGGAAGCTGCCACGCTGACGCCTCGGCTAGCTCGAAGGAGCCGGCTGGGCACAGAGCCCCGGCTGCCTCGTGGGGCAGCGGGAGAGTGGGGCGACAGCGGGGCGTCCCGTGAGGGCTGCAGGTCCGTGTCGGAGGAGATCTCGGGCGAGGGCCCCTGCTCCGTGCCGAGGCCGTCCTCCGAGAGCTGAGTGTACCTCCTCCTGGAGCGGCGGCTGCGGGAGCCCTCCAGCTGGTGCTCGATGCGGTACACGTCCTCCGTCACTTGGTTGACGCGGTCAAACTGGGCAAGGAGCATCTCGAAGAGGGAAAGGAGACGTTGGATGTCAGCATCCACTTCCAGGCTGTCCCGGGTGCTCAGCACCAGGCTCAGCCCATCCAGCTGGCTGGAGGAGGTGGAGGCCCTGGAGCTGTCGGAGGCAGCGCTGGGAGTGGGGCCCCGGAAGGATTTGGAGTCACTGGAGTCTCGGGACGGCAGCGGCTCCATCCCTTCAAACCTGACCTTGTGCCGGAACTGGAAGAGAACAGGGGAGCAGAGTTATTTCAGGAGCTGGGAAGCGGGTCCTGCTCCAAACAGCCCTTCTGGGGGGGGCAGGCCCCGGCATGGAGCTGGGGACAGACCCCGGATAAAATGCCGGGGAACTGCAGGACTGAGAACCGGCAGCACGTGCCCCTACAAGGCCCCATCGCTAACCCAGCTCCTGGGCCTGCAGGAACAGCCACTGCTCCAGCCCTCGCAGGCCAGAGGAACCTGTGAACAGCAGCGGGAAGGAGCCAGGGGCAAAAGCAGGCTGAGGACAGCACACGATGATTCTCCACAAATATCTGCAGCCAGCTTCCCGGCCCCTTCTCCACGGAGTCTCCCAGGCTGCGCTCACCTCCTTGGCTTTGCTGAAGCCCATCCACATTTTCAGCCTGCGCACGAAGAGCTCCACCATCTCGTAGTCCTGGGGCTCGAAGGCGGGGCGGTACAGCTCAAAGTGCATTTCCCGGTAGCTGTGGATAAGCACCGCAGTGAACAGCCTCAGCACGATCCACACCTCCAGGATGATGTAGCTGGTGCAGAACAGGTAGTAGAGGCCTGAGGACTCGGGCAGGCAGGGACGGAGGTTCACGCTGCCCCGCAGCATGGCAAACAGCAGCAGGAGGCTGCTGCCGACGCTGCGGAAGGACTCCGAGGAAGAGGAGAAGAGCTGCAAAGGGAACATTAGAGATGGAACGAGAAGGGATCAGTGGCAAAACATTCTCCTGGTCCCCAATACCCATCACCCCGTCTTACAAAGCGTGAGACCTGAGGAGCCCCTGGCCGAAGCCACCCAGCCCGCAGCACCCCGAGGGCCTGCCGGGCTCCGCTCACAGCCACGGCGTGGCGAGGGACGAGGGTAACACGACCCCGGGCAGCCCTCACTGAGACCCAGGCACCGGTGAGGCGAGGGGGGACAGCAGGTACTTACCAGGAAGCCGAGCTGAGCGTAGGCCAGGATGAGGACGGCGAACGCCAGCCCTGCAGCGGTCAGCTCCTTCGCAGACTTCTGAAAGGTTTTCCCGAACACAGACCACTGCCTGACGAAACGCAGCTGCTGGGCAGCCTGGAACCAAGAGAGCGCACGGTGTTACAGCACGGGCCCATCGCAGGGGCTGCTGCGAGATCCTCCCAGCCCTGGGAAGGGTCTTTCAAACAGCTCTATGAATGGAAACTCTGGCAGAGCAGAGGACACCCTGGTCAAGGGGCTCCCTGTGGACAAAATCATCCTGTCAGCCACACGGGGCTGAGTTCCCCAAGGGAACTGAGGGCTCAGAGGCTTCAGAGACCCCAAGTGCCGCAGCTTGTGGCATCGCTGCCCACCGGCCCCGTCCTCCAGTAGGGCTGGATGTGGCAGCAGCCCTGTCGCATTTGATCAGTGCCTGGCACAGTCTTGCACTTGTTTTTACTTCAGAGCCCTTTGCTGCCCCTGCCACGGCGCACAGAGAACCCCCCTACCCACGTGCTGCTCTCACTCGATGCTCCCCATACCTGCACGGTCAGGAGGAAGAGGAGGGATGCAGCCAAGGTGCTGAAGACAGTGTTGAGAAAGGCCACTTGGTAGAAGTTGGTGAAACCCCTGCGGTTGTTGAGGTACTTGAGCCACTGCTGGTCGGCCAGGGTGGCTTGGCTGAGGTGCACCACCACGGTGCACGTGGTGAGGAGGATGAAGACCCACTGGCCGTAGTTGCCCCACAGGGTGAAGTAGGCTCTGCCTTCCTTCTTGATGGACAGCGACTCGGACACCACGAAGTAGACCACAAACATCATGAGGAAGACCTGGGGGAGGAACACAGAGGTTAGCAGGGAAGGGAGAGGGTAACGCTCGACCACGTGGCTGCACCTGCAACACCCCAGGACAGCCAAAGCCCCACCCGTGAGGCTGGAGCACACCCCCATGCCTTCCTCGCTCTCTCCAAGCCCTGCTCCCTCCTGCCCTTGCAGTGACGCTCCCTGAGCCACCTCCAGTGAACTTGTGGCAGGGTGGCAGTGCCCAGCTCTGCTTACACAAAACCCTGGCCCAGGCAGGGTCTCCAGGGACATGGCTCAACTGGCTGATGTCCCCGCCGAGGACAGAACAACAAAAGCCTCAAGTTTCCACAGCGAAAGGCATGAGTTCAAGGAAGCAAAAAGGCTGAGACAAGGCCAACAAATGTTGCCAGACAGTAGGAATCTCCTTCCCCTCAGTGGTACAGGGGATCTTTTCCGTGCACTACCCAGGCCTGGAAGCGGAGTGGTGACCGGCACGGGGACAAGTGGCCTCAGGCAGGGGAGCTGTAGTCCACAGTGACCAACATTTCCCTTCCGGGAGCCCTGGCAACAGGTCCCCAGAGCCCTCCGAGAGAGGAGAGGAGCGTGGAGGGGAGGTAACACACTGACCATCATGAGAAGCTGCAGCGTGACCCCCCCACTGAGCCGCAGCAGTGGGAAGGGGCTGATGGTGACAGCGGCGATGGCCTGGCCGGCCCCCAGGAACTCCAGCCGCAGGGTGACGGCAGCGTGCAGGTCCACACTGGGGTTGTACTGCATCAGCTCCACAAAGACCGCCCGGCTCCTGTGGAGGAGAGAGAAGCAGCTCAGGGCACTGGGACAAGGCCAACTCCGGGCTTTGGTGCCGCTGTTTTGTAGGATCATAGAGCCTGACACTCTAGCAGCACCCCTTAAAAACCTGGGTGACGGCAGAACATTTCCTCTGCCCCCACCACACTTACATGTTGTCTATCCAAGTGTGCTGCTGAAGGAAGTTCAGCCGGGCCCTGCTTTCCTCTAGGGAAGCCCCCAGCTCCTGCACGTAACCGCTGCTGTCGTAGAAGGAGATGTAACCCCAGTACCAGACCCTGCAGAGGAAGAGGAGCCGTGGGGTGAGACCTGAAGGACAGAGCGGCCACCGCGTGGCACGCCAGGAGCAAACGTGCAGATGCCAACCCCGACCCCTGTGCTGCACATCCAAGGGCAACAGCTGCCTCATTATTTCTTTCACAAGACAAATTACAGAAGTGCTTCGATCCATCTCAGCCTTCCCAGCCCCAGAACAGCCCCAGGCCCTGTGGTGCCCCAGACTTCAATGACGACACATCCAGGAACAAACCAGCGCAGAAACCAACAGTGATTTCATGTCCTGCACACTGGTAAAGGCCCGTCTCCCCTAACACACTTTAACAGAACACTAGTGCTGCCCCGTGGTCTCTGTGGGCAGTGGGGTCACCTCGTTCTGCAGCTTGTCTCTGCCCTGAAGAGCTGAACCCTCTGCTCCAGGGCGGGGACAGCACTACGGGGCCGTTCAGCCATGCACGTGGCCAGGGAAGGTGGGTGTGCGGCAGCTACGTGCCTCCCACCGCTCCCACTGCCAGGGTGGATGCATTCAGGGAAGGCCTTTGGCATTCTGGTGTTTATTTGCACTTTGCCAGTCTAGAATATGCCAGTCTAGAAATATTTACAGAATTCTTAAGAAAACTTTATTCAGATGAAATGAACAACTGATGTTTAGCCTGTGTTTGTTTAACTGAAGTATTTATTTGGCAATCTGTTGATTGCTTTTCCTCCATCTATGGGCATACCAAGTGCTTTGCTTGCCTTAGTGCTGATGGATAAATATAATTCATAATGCAGACATGAATTATGTTTATATTATCCCTTGCATGTCAGCTGTGTCTTATTTTACCAAAGTAATACAAACAGCAGAAAAATAAGAGGTAATCACTAGCAATTGTATTCTGCAGCTACATTATCTGAACCCCTCACAGAATCATCTGAGTTGGAAAAGCCCTTGAAGCTCCTCCAGTCCAACCATGAACCTCACACTGACCGTTCCCAACTCCACCAGATCCCTCAGCTCTGGCTCAACCCGACTCTTCAACCCCTCCAGGGATGGGGACTCCCCCCCTGCCCTGGGCAGCCCATTCCAACGCCCAACAACTCCTTCTGGAAAGAAATACTTCCTATCTTCCCTGGTGCAAAATGTATGTACCTAGGAACATGCAGTGTTCTGGCAGCCTATTCCAACTGTTTTCCTTCTCCATTGCCGAAGTAGCTTTTTCTATACTTGGGGACTGCAGGTGGCCTCACTGACATTGGGGGGTGGGGTGGGGGGGCCGCTGGGAATCAACGGGAAAGATGCAACAGATGGAGCAGGAGTGTGGGTGCAGGCGGGGCAGCTCCTTACCCTGGCAGGTCGGGTGGTGAGTAGGACCACGCCGCTGTCACGTTGACGGCCGCCCTCTCCCAGCCAGCCGCGTAGTCAGCGGTAGAGAAGCCGTGCGAGGGGGGGCAGTTCCCTCTGGCAGCCGTGCCCACACCGTGCAGGATGTCCCAGGCGCTGCGCTGGCACTCGACTGGAACGAGACCAACACTGTCATCCCACAGGGAGCCCAAGGCAGCCAAACAGCGCTGGGGCATGCAGCTGAGCCCTCACACTCAGCATCTCCCTTCCTCTCGAGCTCCCTCCACCTCCATGCCCTCAGTCCCAGCTCCAGAAATCAAGCCAACCTCTCTCTTCAGTGTAAACCTCCGGGATCACCTGCCCCACTTCACCTCTGCAGGAGCAGAAGCAGAGGCACACTAATACACACGCTGCAAAGAAAAACCTGCCTCCGTCACCTCTGCCCGGCTTCACCCAGCCCCAGACATCTCATCCCTCCAGGAACGTCACCACCCCCCTGGTGACAGCAGAGCCCACTTACCCTCCTGCAGCCTGAGCTGGCGCAGCCGGGCCGTCCCCAGCGTGGTGCTGTAGCTCTCCTGACCCGACCGGTTGTTGTAGAGGTACGGGAGGAAGACCTGCGACATCCAGACCCAGAACTGATCTGACCTGCAGCAGGGAAGAGATGTGAGAGGCAGAGCTCCCAGGCAGCTCTGCAGGGCTCACCCATGACCATCGGCGCTTCACCTGGAGCAGGGACTGAGTTTTGGAGCACTAAGCGCGGCTGCTCCCCTCCCTGGTGCCTGGCTAGCAGGTAGAGGCAGCGTTTCCACCCATTCCAAGGTCAGGAAAATGTTTATTTGACACGCAAGATCTAAAGGTGATTGAATCTACTCAGCACCTGGAGGAGGAGCAGACCAGTGGGTCTGCAGCAGTGTGGTGGAAAAGAGATGGTGGTTAGGACCAGATTCTGCTGCTCTCCCCCTTTATACCACTTTCACCCCAGAAACTCCACCGAGTTCACTGGAAGCATTCCCGATTTATACTGCAGTGAATTAAAGTTTCCGTGACTTTGCGTGGCACGGACAAGTCACGTCTATTTGCACAGAAGAACCACGGGTACAAAGACACTGTTAATTGCAGGCAGCCATTCTGGTGTCAGCCTGGAGTTTGCAGCAGTGTGGAAACCCAGCTGGGGAAATTTAATCTCGTTAAACCATACGTGCAGAGCAAGGAAGGGAAGGGCTCTGTATTTATACGAGGTGTTATTTTTGGTTCTTGTGACGCTGTTTATGGCTAAACCTTACAGTTGTAAATTCTGGAGACAGAGCAAACTTGTGTCCTTCAGACCAGATACAGAAAGATAAACATCTATAATTCACACAGTCCCTTCCCACTGAGGAAATCATGAAAATTCAAAGAAATCAAAGCTCTCAACCCCCACAGGTCCCTCTGTTCTCCAGGGGAGAAGCAAAGCCACAGGGACAAAAGGGGACCTGCTCCCTGCCACGTCGTGCTCGTGTGCAAGTGCCCGGCTCCACAGAGGCACCAGCACTCCCCACAGAGTGGGAACCTCTCAGGGGAGCGACTGCAGAGCCCAAGCCCAGCAGTCAGCCCCCGCCGGCCCCCCAAGCCCTCGCTGCAGCCCCGCACAGCCTCTCCAACATAAAGCAACATCCTGATCCTCGCCATCCCCAAGGCAGTTACCTCTTGATGCGGAGGAATTCGTTGCTGCCCAACTGCTGCTTGATGGAGCTCTGCAAGAGGAAGGCCCTGCTGTTGCGGGAGGCGTCTCCGTAGTTGGTGAGCAGGATCACCAGCAAGAACATCATGTAGATGAGGAAATTCTGGTAAGCAGAGAGCAGAAAGGGATTGCACCCAAGCATGGGGGGGGTCGGTTCCCAATCCTGCAGCACATCAGTGCTTTCTGCTGCCCGCTGCCCACCACGTAGCAGGCTCAGGACCCAGAGCATGCCGCTTTCTCCTTCCACATGGGAAGCAGCTTAAAATAAAACCCAGACCACAGGCTCGTAACAATATTCTTTGTTCAAAGTGGCTGGCCCAGCACATGTTTCAGCTGACAGGCATTGCACAACCTCCCTCTATGAGCTCCTGTACGCAGGCAGCTCAGCTCACTCGGTAGTTTTGGGGTTTCCATCCTTTAAAGGGAAATCACTCAGTTAAAAATAACTTGACTCTGTTAAAGCAGCTGTGTACTCCCAGCACAAGTGTGGAAGATTAGTAGTGAATGAGCCACAAAGACTGAAACTTCTGCTCCTAGACAGGGAATTACGTGTTTCACAAGACTCAACTAATGAATTTTCTCGTGGGAGTTGGTGTCTACTCCACACTGCAAACCTTGCCCTAACCTCAAACACCTGAGTTTGGTCAAACACCAGCCCCTCCAAATCAACCCCCTTACGGTTCTGCCTCCCAGCCACCTCAGATCTCAGAGCTGCACCGAGAAGCTGAGTGTCACTACCGGTCTTCTACAGATGGGGAAGCTGAGGCAGAAACTGGAGACATGCACCAACTAGCTCAGGAGATCACAGCCGGACTGGGAGGACCAGGCAAGGATGTGTCTCTGCTCCTGGAGGCAGCACTCTGCCTCAGGCACCACAGGCATCAGGATACATCTCACCTTCAGCATCCTGTGTAGCAGTTTGACCTTCCTGGCCTCCTCTTTGGCCTGGAAAAGGGCAAAGCCCTGAGGGGGCCGGACTTTGCTGATCTTCTCAGAAACATGCTCAACAAACGGATGCTCCACCAAGGTATCATCTTCCTCTGGGTGCAAGCGCTTGGCGACCAGGGAGAAATAGAGGGCTTCCAGCAGAACCTGGGGAGACAGGCAGTGCCGTGAGGCGGGGGAGCGAGCCGTGTCACCAGACCCACTGCTGTGGCAGCTCCCGTGGGCCCTTCTGCACTGAGAGCGAGGATGGCACAGCTGCTGAGCGGCCAGACCACCCCTAAACCCAACTGCCACCAGCCCAGCCTCTCCCACTGCCGGTGTGCACATCCTGCCCCCCCTGCAGGGATACCAAGAGTATTCAAACCACACAGCGTCCAGTAGGACTTGATTAGTACCTGGACGAGATGTTAATTACAGCTAACACACATACACGTACAGATATGTGCTCGTTGTTCTCATGTTATCCTCACCTTCAGGGGCTCCCAGACCAAGAAGGATGCCAGAAAGCTGAATATCCCTGAGATGAGCCACATGAGGGCAACGCTGGAGGAAAAGCCCACCCCGATCCACACAGAGACCCCCGTGGAGGTGGCGAAGAGGAGGAGACTGATACCGTGAGCCAGATAGGAGCACCAGGGTGGCAGCAAGCGCTTCCTGAATGTTTGGTCTGCAACTGGGAGGAGGAGGGAAAACAAGCATGAACGTTACTGGAAAAGGGTGCCAACGGGCACAGGAAGGGCTGAGCACACACCACTCATCCCAGCAGAGAGCTCGCCACCAGTCCTGGGCGAGTTTGGAGGGATCATCCCAAACATCTCCCACTAAGCAGCAGCATGGACAGCACACAGACACGGCAAACAGGGGAGGGAGATGGGATCCTGATCTGGGTAGTGAGATGGGTTCCCTGCTTTCTCTCTGAGCCCCAGGACACTGGGCACGCCCAGCCTGGCTGCTGTCAAACCCGTGAAAAGCCACACAGACTAGTTGCTCTGGCTACCTGCAGACTGCCAAGCACTCAGCCCCGGGGCTCGCTCAGCACAGCTTCTTTCACCCACCCAGGGAAATCAATGCCTGCATAAAGATATTCATCAACCAAGACAAAACGATGGATTTTAACGGACCCAAGAGGATTGCTGCTGTGTCCAGTTTTCCACGCTGCAGCCTGCCCCAGGGAGGCTGTACCTCGGGTAGCCAGGAACTGATGCTGAGCTTCTCCCCAGGGCACTTATCACCCCCCAACCCTTGCAGGGCCTGGCAGCCCGCTCCCCGCCTGGGGCAAGCCCAGCTGGCTGGCTCTCCTGTTGTGTGACACAGTAGGAAAGTGTCTCTTCTCTTCTTTGTTTGTTGATTTGATCTTTCCTTGGCATTTGACTCCCCTTCCCCTCTGGTTATGCACAGAGACTCTCTCTCATGCTGGATGGATGAGGGGGCTGATGGCTGCTGAGAGCCGGGTAACTGGAGAAGCGTGAGTGGAGCTTCCCCAGGGTGCACGGCAGGGCTGTCACAGCACAAGTGGTGGCCCAGGGCTTGCTGAGATTCAGCCTCCAAGAGAAGCTGGCAGGAAATAGCAAATATATCCCAAGCAGGGGAGCAGTTTTCCTAAGGCTTCTTTTCTATTTACCCGCCTGCGTCGCCCAAGCACCGCTGTGTGCGACGGCCCCTCTCCAGGCACGTCCCCACCCTCCCTGCCCTGATGCTGGCACTGCAGCCCGGGTACCTGTCCACGTCGACTTGGCTGATCTGCTCACTTCCCTGGGAGGAGCTGCCATGCTCTGGCCTTTGTCGTTCAGCTTCTGCATCATGACAGTCTCCACCTTCTCCCCAAAGACACTGGACCTGCCAAGGTGAAGGGGTGATATCGGTGAGCTGTGCCACCGCCGGTTCTGCAGCAAGCAGGCTGGCACCGAGGTGCACTGAACTCCAGTGCTACATCAGTGCAGCAGCCCCAGACCAGTTAGAAGCACGTTTTTTCCAGAGCACTGGGCCCAGGCTGCTGCGACATGCAGACATTTTGCTCTGTGCCCTGTGGGGGAAGGCTGAAAGTCTTTGCACTGGCTATCCAGCAGTGAGCTGCCAGCCCGGCTGGGTGCTGGTCGGGGTGCCAAAGAGGGTGCTCTGAGCAAGAAAACATAAGAGAGATTCAACACCCCTTTTCCTTCCTGTCAGCGCCATGAAGCAAACCCACATCCAGGCACTTCGTCAGCAGTCCCCAAAGCTCTCGAGACACATCTTCAGCTGGGGCTCTACAGGGATATTCCAGGTGGCTCCTAGAAGGGTGGCAGTGCCCTCCTGGAGCTCAGGCTGCAGGGAGCTGCAGGAATCGCAGCCAGCAAGAATGTAGTGACTCATGACAAGGTTATCCCAGGCATTTGCAGTGTCCCAAACACCAGCTCAGCTCGGTTCGCTGAGGCTGGGCGCAGCAGAGCTGGGCAGCGCGGTACCGGTCGCTGCGGAGCTGGGTGGGAGGGCGAGGGGCGGGAGGCACGAGCTCAGGAGGGGGCTCCGCTCCCCGAATACTTACAGGCCTGAGATCAGATCTGTTTCAGCCCTCATGTAGGGCCCCAGGTCCTGGGAGTGGGAGATGCCGCTAGCTCCATCTGCCAGGATCTGCCGGATCAGATCCTCGTCTGGGGAAAGGCAGAGTGCAAACAGCATTGGCGGGCGCACAGCACCCCGCACCACGGGACAGCTCTGCACCGCGCCGGCTCAGCCCCGTTTGTGGAGCTGGGGAGGAGGAGGACAGCCAGGTCCTTCCCCGTGGGGCAGCCCTCCTCTCCTCCCTGTCTTCTCGCTCCTGTCTAGCCGCAGCTTGGCTGCAGAGCCTGGCACGCAACTGCTGGTGTAGGAGGCCAAGACCTTCTCCTTCTCCAGCCATTTCCAGAGGTTCAGAGACACACTGTGGCTTTGCAACCAGAGAAGAAGCGCTGGTTGCCTGCGACATTCAGCCCCCACGGGAACACCAGCGACCAGTCTGCCGGCAGCAGTGACCACTCGTTCCAGATGGATCCACATCAGGATTTCTATTTTCCCAGACTGAAACACCCGTTAAGAAAATACAACCCTCCTCCTCTGCCCTTCAAACTGAAGCCAGTGGTGATGGCAGCAGACTCTGCTATTCTGCCTTCTCCAGAGCTGAGCCGGGGCTCCTAAGGACCAAATTGTTCCTCCTGTGCTTCCCCAGGGCATTCCAACCCCGGCACAGAGCGATGCTACTCCCACACCCACCTGAGGCAGAGAAATACCGAGGCTGTCCCTGGTGAACACCAAGCGACAAACTGTCCTCCTCAGTCGCCAATGGGGCCTCAAGTCCGAGGTGGCGGCTGGCCCGGCCTCTCTTCAGCTTCTGGATGGTGTTGCCCATGATGGAGGGGTCGCTGAGGAGGTCTGGCCAGCTGAGCAGGGCCTCGCTGGAGGGCCACCGCACGAGGCTGCGGGAAAACAGAGGAACAGGTGCAATCAGGTACATGTGGGAAATGGGAAGCACAAGAAAGCAACTGTGGGAGCACAACCCCAGTCTACCAAAGCAAAAAACGACACTAAACTCCTACTTCACAGAATCACAGAATCATCTTGGTTGGAAAAGACCTTGAAGATCCTCCAGCCCAACCATTAACCTCACATTGACCGTTCCCAACTCCACCAGATCCCTCAGCGCTGGGTCAACCCGACTCTTCAACCCCTCCAGGGATGGGGACTCCCCCCCTGCCCTGGGCAGCCCATTCCAACGCCCAACAACCCCTTCTGCAAAGAAATCCTTCCTAAGAGCCAGTCTGACCCTGCCCTGGCACAACCTGAGGCCATTCCCTCTTGTCCTGGCGCTGGTTCCTTGGTTCAAGAGACTCATCCCCCCTCTCTGCACCCTCCTTTCAGGTAGTTGTAGAGGGTGATGAGGTCTCCCCTCAGCCTCCTCTTCTCCAGACTAAAGCCCCCCAGTTCCCTCAGCCGCTCCCCATCAGACCTGTGCTCCAGACCCTGCACCAGCTCCGTTGCCCTTCTCTGGACACGTTCGAGTCATTCAACGGCCTTTTTGGAGTGAGGGGCCCAAAACTGAACCCACTCATCAAGGGGCAGCCTCACCAGTGCCAAGTCCAGGGGTAAGATCCCTTCCCTGTCCCTGCTGGCCATGCTATTGCTGATACAAGCCAGAATACCATTGGCCTTCTTGGCCACCTGGGCACACTGCTGGATCATTATCAACCCACCCCCCCAGGTCCCTCTCTGACTGGCAGCTCTCCAGCCACTCCTCCCCAAGCCTGTAGCGCTACTGGGGGTTGTTGGGGCCCAAGTGCAGAACCCAGCACTTGGCCTTATTGAAACTCCTCCAGCTGGCCTCAGCCCATCGCTCCAGCCTGGCAAGATCTCTCTGTAGAGCCTCCCTACCCTCGAGCAGATCAACACTCCTACCCAAAACTTGCTCTGTCCCCAGAAACCTATTCACCTTTTGGAGTCCTCCAAGAACAGATCTGTCTTGGTTTGCTCAGAGAAGGCCTGTGGAAGAAGCGGAGGCATTTCAAGCAGATGACACTGGTTTGTGCCTGGTTAGAACAGCAGGTTATTGACATCAGGGGTCACGGAAACTTGGAGCCTGAGCTGCTCCGAGCCCTGGGCCCACCCCTCCAGGACCCTGCTCTCCTCCAGAGAGCACGTCCAGGCATGCTGGGAAGATCCACATTCACAGACACAGAGCAGCAGCTGGAGGCAGCTTGTGCTCAGCACCCGGGACAGGCCTGGGCAGAGATGCAGGTGAGAGATGAAGGGCTGGGGCTCTCCCCCCCCCTACCCGTGTTTGCCAGAGGCACTTGAGTGCATCAGTTCTCGCACTGACAGTTGTGGGTGGACCAGTGTCTGCACAGGGGAGCACACGGACCCAAGCAGCCTGTCCAGGTTTTGGGTGGGAAGCAGGTTACCTCTGCCCGGAGCCCAGGGAAGGTGGGGAAGGAGCTGTCTAGGATCGAGGAGTCCAGGTAGTTGTCAATCTCCAAGGACTGCTGGTCTGAGTGAGTCAGGGTGTGGTTGATGGAGACCTGCAGGAGACAGGAAGGCTTGACCAGAAAAGCAAGGGGCAGAGGCAACATGTCCCAGGGGCTCAGAGCCCTGCTCTCAGCAACACCCATCAGCTCCCTACGCTGCTGGGGAGCTCCAGGCAGGGCTGGGGGGTCCCAGGCCTGCTCAGCGGGACTGAGAACAGGCACACACCCGTCCTTCACTGCCTCCCAGGCACCCTGGGCACTGTCCCACACGGAGCAAAGCCCAGTGCCATCTAGGCTGTCCCAGGCACAAGTTCCCAGGAAGCCCCATGAGCTTACAACTTCCTGTAAAGCAGGGAGTACCTACAGTAAGAAGAAATATCAGACACATTTGCTGCTCATCAGGCACTGAGCAGCTGGCTGCAGTACTTAATGGGGCTGCTAATTGTGCCTAACTAGTCATTAAATCCCCAGCTAATCCTTTCACAGCTGCCTAACCACAGCTCTGCTCAGACAGCTGAATTTGTACCCAGGGTAGGCATTCCATTAGCAATGCTCCACCGAGCATCTCTTAAGCTCCTGCCAATGCAGCAAAGGGTCACATCTTCAAACAGCATTTGGGTATCTATCACTCACTGAGATCAAGAGGGAGGAAGTGCCTAAACAGCTTTTAAAATCTGTCCTTCTAGTCCGTCTGGGCGTTGTCAGAACCCAGGCAGCGATCTGTCCCTCTAAGGTCAGAGGCTGCTCCCAGCTCAAGAGGGAGAAGGAGACTTGCTCAGGGCAAGGGTCTGGCCATGGTGCAGGGCAGCACAGAGGCACAATTGGGAACGTGCAGAGACCAGCGGGAGAAGTGATGCACCCCAAAGGGCAGAATTTAACCTCAGACATGCAAACCTGGTGGCATCCCACCCACCTGGGCAGCCTGTAACTCTTTCTCCTCATTACCTTGCCACGAGCCATCCGGAAGAGAAATAAAATGACCAGGTAGAGAGGGTAGACCACCACGCTGGACACCAGACCAACAGCCACTGTGTCCACATTAACAGGGATCAGGTTGGAAACAGCCCCATTGCTGGAGAGAATCAAGAGAGATCGGGGACTGGTGTTAGCAGGAGCACTCAGGGTTGCCAGCTAAGCAAGGAGACAAAATTGCACAACCTGGCATTTCAGCTGTGCAGAGACAGAAATGAGCATGGGCTGTGCTAACAGATGACCCAGCAAAACCAGGTAAGGGGGAAAACTGATCAGGGTGTCCTTGGTCATTCATCATCCGTGTCCTGGTCCCTGATTCTTTGGAATGGGAAGGGTAGACTTGAGGCCACGAGGCCACAAGCAAGGCTGCTATTCCCAGCAGACCAAAGGTCTGTCCTGCCCCATGGAACGGGAAGTGCAGGAGGGGCCCTGAGGAGGTGAGGGACGGGCCAGAACACCAAGGGACACAGCGTACCTGAGGTGTACGTTGCCCACCATGCCATACCACACAGCGTTGGCGCAGAGGAAGAGGAAGATGAGGAGGGAGCAGCAGGTGGCTCTCTGGACACGGGTGAAGCGGCTGCGAGGCGGGCGGTCCCACATGGACAGCCAGACGTGCTTCTCAAAGAAACCTCGCTGCAGCTCCGCTATGAAGATCCGGGAGAAGCTCCTCAGCTCTGTCTCACCTGAGCACAAAAAGAGGGAGACCCTCAGGGCCAGCTGCGCCATGGAGGGCACCTGGCTGGTCCTGCCACAGCCCCTCTTGCAGGCTGATATTCAAGGAAGTGCCCCTGCTGCATCTACAGGTCCCTCCTGCCTGGCTGGGGCCCTGCCATGCCTTGTCCTCTGGCACAACGCACCCCGCAGAGCACGTCAGCACAGCGAGGAAGAGCTGTACAGGCTCTATGCAGTCTCCGGCTGCAGGTCCTTCCCTGACACCACGAGAATGGCTGCGCTGCTCAGCCATCCCAGCCCCATGCCCCAGGGGCTGAGCACTCACTGGCAGCATAAACCTCCTTCTCCACCATGCCATCGTTCTCCTCGCTCTCCACTGACAGCCAGTCGTTCACCAGAAAGAAGTAACTCTTGCTGCTCTGCAGGTCCCGGACTATGACGTGCTGCAGGTACCAAGAGGGGCTGAGTCCTAGAAGTTAAGAGATGGAGAAATGTGTTTCGTGGCAGACATTCCCTGCGTGAACCTGAAAAGCTGAGAAGGCAACGCAAGAGCCCCTCAGCAGGACAGCAGCAGTTACCCTGTGACACTGTCTTTGCAGGTGGGAATGGCATGATCCCCACGAGAAAGGCTCGGCACAGTCAGGTCCCCTCCTGGGCTGTACAGACATTTTCCCATGCTGTTGCAGTGCACAGCATGCTGCAGCCACCTTACCCGTGATGGAGACCCCACGTTTTCCCCCAGCAATCCTCCCCCATGCCAGCGGCTCACCACAGTCTCCCATCAGGGTTAGTCCAGGCTCTAGGCCCGGGTACCTCTCCCCTGGCCCAGGTACCAGGCGGAGCAGAGCCTGGTCTGCCCTGGGACGTGTGACGGCTGCCCCAGCACCGCCCGCTCGCTCACGTCTCACCTTTATTGTCGTGCCAAATGCGGATGCGCCAGATGCTCCCCAGGCTCCGCTCTGTTGCGATCTGAAACACGTCGAGGCTGTTGCGGTGGAAGGCATTTTCTCCATCCAGATGTCTGTGACCACTTTTATTGTCTACGCCATACAGGGCGATCCCCACGTGGGCTGTGGTACCTGCCAGAGTCAAGGGGGCTCAGTTAGGGAAGTCCACCCCAGCAGAGCTGTGCCCCAGCCCCGCCTTCCTGCCAGTGACCTGGTGCCTGCTGCAATGTCCCTTCAGAGGGGCCACCAGGTCACTGGGGAGGAAGGAACGTGCTCAGCAGCCATCCCACTCCCAGGGGTAGTGTCGCACACAGCCTGGGGGCAGCTGCTCAGACTGGCCTGGTGCGTGGACTTTGCCATGCTCATGGTTTTCCTCTTTGGAGGGGACTGAATTTGACATTCCTTGCCTTGCTAACACCCTAACAGGAGGAGATGTTTATTCTGGATGTTTTTTCCACAAAGTAGCTGAAAGACTTGTTTTCTTTGACTTTTCTCTGGTACCAGTTGCCAGATGCTCCTTGGTCTACCTGCCAAACCCGGATGGTCCTTGGGGTGGCTTCAGGAGAAACCAGTGAAACCAGTGGCTACACAGATCAACGGGAGCATGTTTCTGGCAGTCATGGTGGCACTTAACCTCTGTCCTTGCTTAGAGCTTTCAGATCCCAACTGCCTGGATTTCCAAGTCCAGGATAATGTTTCTGGCAGCTCTAGCTACAAACACAGCCATGGATCAGAAATCCAAGCTTCCTGCCTTCATGCTGTTGGGGAAGATTCAGATGGCAGAACAAAGCAATGGATGCTGGAGGACAGCAAAATGGTCCATCTGAAGGGCCCACAAGGCCTGGATGCTTCTGCAGGAGAGGATCAGAAGCGAGGAACAATCGCTGCCTCTTGGCTGTTCCTGCAACCAGACAGCCCAGACAGGGAAAGCAGGGTGGGGGTATTTTTATACTGGGTGGTTCCTCCCAGCAGCAGTTGTTTGTCCCACCCCAGCAGCAAGTGGTGGGGCAGAATGCTCTTCTCCACAGCTCCTGACCTGCCCTGTCATCACACAATAAAAGCTGTGAATGCTGTGGGAAACCCTGAACTGACTGTGTCTGCTCAGTGCTGCTCCAAACACCAGCGCAGCTCTGGGCCCTGCAGGGGAACATTTGGTGCAGGATGTGCTGAGGTGAGATCTCAGGGGAACTATGCAATGTCACCCTAGGAACCAAGCACAGGAGTAGGCTGTGGGCTAACCTGATCCTCTGCCCCAGCCAGTTTTCACCAGGATCTCGTATTTGTACAGCCCGTTCTTCCCACAGAAGGGAATCACCCCCACTCGGTTAATGTCGATCATGTCCAGCTTGTGCACGATCAGTGCAGCCACCGAGTAGGTCACAAAGCAGACGGCACACGTCAGCAGAACGATGTAGTTGAGACCTGGGCCTGGAGCCTAGAAGAAAAGAAATATGTTGAAAGGTGCTCTCCTTCCCCAGGAGGATCCCCCTCCCTGTTCCCCGGGAGTTATGCTGCCTCCTTCCTGGCTATACTCATCATTCACAGACCCAGGACCACATGCAAATAGAGAGACCTCTCCCTGCACAGACCGTGTGGAGCGTTACCGCAGCAGCCGGCTGAAGCTGCTGCGGCAGCTGCCGAGAGCTCTCTGCTCCCCCTCACGTCACACCGAGACAGCTCGGGAGAGCCTGAACGCCCCAGGGAGGCAGGGAGCAGCTGGCTGGTGCGAGCTCACTGGGATAAAACAGTGCTGGGCGACAGCTGGGAGGAGCGTTTGGCATCTCACCAAGAGGTGAGCACACCGCGAGGTGTTCGGAATAGAGAATAAAGCCATCTGCAAAGGTCTGTTTTTAGCAGCAGCAGCAGCCAGGATTCATGACCAGAGGACACAGTCCCTCTGTGAGCTGTGCCCGTCTGCAGCTCCCTATGGCTCTCCAGTATTCGGGGTGTTCTGCCAGCTGGGCACAGGTCAGCCATGTCCCAGCCTGAATGGGAGAGGCTGACGGGGGCCCAAGGCTTTCCTCTAGGTGACAACAATCTGCTCAGCGTGTGGCAATGCTGCACAGCCTCTGCTTTGTTCTACTCACAGGAAAGATGAACTGGACAGAGTTTGGGGGGACAAACAGACTGGCCCCAAAGGCGGTGAGGTGCTGGGTTAAGCACACAGCCTGGTCTGGCCTGGTCTCTTCCAGTGGGATGATGCCTTCTGTCTTCCAGCGTTTCTCCTGCTCGCTGAAGTACTGGCAGAGGGAGGTGTACAGCCCCAGAGTCACCTCCACTGGCGACCAGCTGAAATGGTTTGTGATGTTGAAGTAGTATTTCTGGATGGTGTCATCAGTTCTGGAAAAGGGAAAGACAAGGAGATGTTAATTAATCCACTTGCTGAAGGGACAGAAACCCCGTTCCATCGCCCAAGCACACAATGAGGAGGAAGAGCCCAGTGAACATGGTGTAATCTACATCGCCCTTCGGTGTGCAGAAACTCTGGGTTTCTACACACTTGAATTCTTCTTTACCTTTGTATTATTTCAGCACCTGGAGCACTGTGTTGCACATCCTCTTCTCTGTGCTGGCAGCCTTGCACAGCTCTCCCACCCACCCTTCCCCGTGTCCCACTGACACAACACTTCCACATTCTTAGCTGGGAGCAGATTTGCTCATTAAGACAATTAATCCCTCTTTGAGCATCCTGTTACCGAAAGCCATGGAAGCTGTGTCAACTTACACAACAGTGGCTCCACTCTTGCCCCACCTATTCCCAAGCTGCTTATCTTTTTCTTCTCAGATAATGCCTAGGAATGGCTCATAAATAACACAAGGCATCAACACACGCGCTTCCGGGCAAGGCAGCCAGTCAGCAACTGGAGTTACAAGAACAACTGCTCTGATAAAAAGAAGAGAGCTTTGCTGCAAAACCCAAGAGCATGACAGCAGTGCTTGATGAGCCCTGGCACATTCCAAGCTGCAGGCAAGCCAGGTGGATGGGAGCCTGTGAGGGAACCAGCGCTCTCCTCTGCTCACACGTTGGGAAGGTGAGCTCTGAGGACAGAGGTGCTTCCGTGAAGGCTGCACTCCAGGTCAGGAACTAGGCTAATGTGTGGTGTTTTGCTGTGGGAAATGGTTTCATGAGCTGCATGAAGCAAGCCCTGAATTTGCGAAGGTCAGTGTGAGCCCCCTGGGGAAAAGCCTCCTGGTAAAGATGGGCAGCTCTGGGATCGGTGGTGCATGGGGGATGAATGCCTGGACAAGCAGCAGACACAAGCAGCAGGTATCAGGTAAGTGAGCAAAGGGCAGTGGGGGGAGACTCATCCCCTGGGTGAGGGTCACGA
Source organism: Strix aluco (assembly GCF_031877795.1). Taxonomy (NCBI): domain Eukaryota; kingdom Metazoa; phylum Chordata; class Aves; order Strigiformes; family Strigidae; genus Strix; species Strix aluco. Next base: position 6,040,366 of record NC_133945.1, on the reverse strand, counting down.
TACTCACAGGGAATGGGAGTGACAGCTCTAGAAAGGGGAGCCCTCCCTCACCGGGATCAGAAAGGCAAATCACAGCCCTGCAGCAGATGTCTGGGAAGGAGGGAGTGCCAGGGTAGAAGAGGTGCCCGTGCTAGGTGTAGGAATGGCAGCTGGCAGCCCCTCTCTTCTACGGACAGAGGAGCTCTGTGGGCAGCTACAACAGCACCAGCCCTCCAAAGCAGCCTGGCATAGAAACCATGGCAAGGCCCTGAGCACCCTGAGCATCCACGGGACAGCCTGTGGGTGACAGGGATTACAAGGGGGGGCTTCTCTTACCTGGGTGAGGTGAAGAAGGTATAGAGCTTGTGGTCACTTCCAGCCAGGGCATCCAGGCCAATTTTCTTAGAGGCACTGCAGTTGTGCTCGTTGGGCTCTGGTTCGTGGTGGAGGTAAGCCATGATGAATGGCTCAGGCTCGCTTGCGATGTAGTGATCTGCGTGGGGAGAAAAGACAGAAAGTACTTTATAAACACCAGGGAGAGCTTGACCACAAGCCTGCTGCCAGCAGTGGATGTTCAGGGAGGGGGATCAGAAATGCAGAAAGTCGAGAGAGATGCTTTTCCAGACTGCGGTCTCTGCAGTTCAGAGGATCCCTGAGCAAGAGGCCCAGGATGCCGCTGTACATGCCCAAGAGAGGGACTGGACGAACTCCCTCCAGTGCGAATGTGGCTCAGCAGAGGGCTGGGAAAAGCAAAAGGCTTCTCAGTGCCCGAATCCACAAGCAAGGATTACACCGGGGACTGGATAATACCCGTGACAGCCAGCACCTCAACCATGCAGCGTGGAACCTGCTGGCTACACCCAACATCCCTCCCACAGACCAGTTATCTCTTGTTATCTCCTTTGCTGCAACACCCAGCCCTCCTCTCCCACAGAAGAAAGAGCAAAGAGCATAAGGAGTTGGCTCTGTCTACGCTACCATTCAGGACTCTGTAAGTGAGCTGGAAGTGCAGTCCTGCTTCTCTGTTGTTGCTCTCCATAGTCACAATTAGGTTCACAGACGTTCTTGCCTCAATGACTTCAGTGCCAGCAGAGAGATTGTCAGCATCTGTGTTGTTCGACACCATTACAGTGATGGCTTTCTCTGAGTCCAGGCTCCCGATGGGGATCTGCACCCCATTGTGTGTCTGAAACTCCATGGAGGCGACTTTTGTGGAGACGGTGTAGTTGCTGATGTAACCAAAAGGGAAAGGATTGGAGTCCACTTGGAACATGACCTGAATGACATCCGTCAGGTTGGAAAGGGTGGTGTTGAACGCCTGGGGGATGGAGAACTGGCAGTTTGGTGTGTTTTCGTAGCAAAGCAAGTTAAAGGGATCAGACCGCTTGCCTGTGGCCTTAATTTCTCCTCCCACCAGCTCAAGGGGTTCTTCATTCAGCACTCGAGACTTCATGAGGATGCGCATCAGGCTGGAAGACAGGTTGTAGGCTTTGGGAGCTAGCAGCAAATTGTGGGAATCAGCAAGCAGCTCCTGCGGCTTGGATTCTTGTGACGCCGTGTTGACGAGGTGAATTAGGTCACCTGCCAGGAGAGAAATAAAGGTGCAAACAGAGGAAGTGGTGAATAGCCTAGATAACTGCTACAGTGTAGGTAACACCTTCTCCAAACAATCAGACAAGTCTTTCCTTACTGTCTTCTCACTGTAACTCTACACTGTGCACACGGCCTTCTGCACTGGAATTGTTGAGTAGCCCATAGCTAAAAACAGAGCTGTCAGCAATCCTGGCAGTCTCTCGGCTCATCTACAACGTTTGGTGGTGAATACTTAATCACAACAGGCTTATTTTTTCTCCTGTCTAGTGACTAGAATGGCAGACTGGGAAACAGGGAAGGAATGGACAAAGCAAACATATGTTAGTAAGTTTTTGCGCTATTAAGTGGAGAACACTCAGAAAAGCCTAACGAGGAGGGCAAGGAAGGTGCCTCTGCTTCCTCCCAGGTGGGAATTTCCACACTGTTCACGGGCGCCCCAGTGACATTTGGCACCCTCCTCAGATTGCAACCAGGAAGGCGAGCATCTGGAAGCCATAGCTGGTACTCCTTGTTTACTAAAAAGAGAATTCCCTGGCATATTAGTGAGTTTATTAACAACTGCTGTATTTAAATGGCTGCAGGGACAGCTGCCAAAGCCAGGACAACCCTGGGAAAAGTTCAGGGAGAAGAAAGGACCAGGGTGCCACACTCCAAGTGTTAGATGCAGTTTTCCTAACAGCCTGAGAAGGCCAAACCCCTAATGGTACAGGAGAAAGCCTGCAAAGCTTCCCTCAGCCTACTTCTGCCCAGCACCCTGCGCAGGGAGAACTGTCACCAGTTCCTGCCCGGACAAAACCGACCTGTGATGTTGAGGATGTTGTCGGCGATGCCAGTTGGTGTCACAGTGCCCTGGGTCGTTTCTCCTTGCAGAATGGTCATCATGGTCTCCAGCTTGTTCAAGGTCCTCGTCAGGCATGACTTGCAAACCAGCTCCTTGCTCACCACCTGCAAAGGGAAACGCAGGTTGATTCAGCAGGAACACTCCAAACACTCCCAGGGAAAGACAAAGGCAGCTGCAGGTAAGTTCAGCTGGCTCAGTCCTGCAGAGACCTGAGCACATTTGTTCAAACACCAGTTGCACTCTGCAAGCCACCCCTGCTCTCTCCAGCCCCTGGAAGGTGACTGCAGAGATCACGGCTGCTCTGCTCACACTGAGAGATGCCAGGAAGCTGGTGGTGTCTCCAGGACTCTTCCACCCACCTCCCCTCATGCCACAATCTGCCAGTGCACAGGCAGGAGTCCAATGGTGGATGCATTCGGGTTGGAAAGAGCAATAAAGAGCAGCATATTCAGGTTCCCTGGAGTTCACTTGTAAGGACCAAGTGTGTCTCCTGCTGTTGCATCTCATGAGCACCCCTTTGGGCCACACACTATTCCTACAGAAATCAGCCAGAAGGAGCTGGGTAGGATTCCTGCATCCACTCTGCAACCTTCGATGGAAGCAAGATTAGCCCTTACTGAACCCATTTCAGTGTCCAAATACTCCTGAAAGCTGTGGGAGGGATCCTGCCACTCAGGCATGATGGATGGCCCTCCCTCTGCTCCCAGATGTGTCCAAGAAACAGAATGTTCTAGCCATGGCCCGGAGCTCCCCACACTCTCGAGGGCTGGATGGGAGGGACTGAGGCAACACATGGAAGCTGTTACCACAATCCCGTTCCTAGCTCTTGTTCATCTTTTTTTCTTTTAATCATCGTAGGATTCAGATGTGATTCACCGTATGTTTTGATGCAGAATCGAAACAGCATCTGCAGGTCTAGAATTCCCCGTTTTCTGCTTTTATTTGTAAGCAATGAGAAGCAATGACATACTAGGTAAATTGGAGTCCACAAAGCACAGTCAGGTATCGAGGAGGTGGGGAAGAAAAAGGGTTATGGGGAGGAACCACCCAAGGGGAGCCACTACTTAGGAAGGAGAATCGACTAAGATGACTGAGATTCTTTTTTTCCACTCCAGGAGAAATTAATTCTGATTCTTCCTCTCCCCTGTAGGTAAAATCAAAAAACTATCAGCACTGATTGACACTTCTACAGGAAAGGAAAGGTGTGAACTCCATGCTAGTATCAACCACTTGCGAAATTCTAGATTACTGTTTTTCTAAGATTTTCACTCCCACCTAGAGCACAAACTAATCCTGGACCGTCAGTTTTTCCTATGGAACAAAAATTCTATTTCTAGACCTGAGCTTCCACAGTGAGAACAAGTCGCAAGGCAAGAGCACATGGGAGAGACAGACACAAACCAATCCAGCATCGAAATGGGATGTGCCGAACCCCAAGTCCCCGAACAAAGATGAACAGAAAGAAGTGATTTCTGAGGTTTACAGACTCTGAAGCAGAGAAAGGAGCAGCGGAATAGGGACTCTGTGGGTGGCATGCAGTAGTCTGTCCATCATCTCAACGACAGCCTGTTCCCGCTGTGCGAGGTTGCTGACCTGGCTGGGGAGGCAATGTGCAGCCCAGGCCAGGGTACCTGACTCCAGTCCCAAAAGCAAAGATTTGGGAAGGCGAGGAGGAAGAGCATGCCAGAGCCGACTGGCTGACCACCAAACCCCGAGCACATTATATAACTGGGCTCTCTTCCCTTTGCCCATCTGACAAAACACATACAGCCACTCCTAAATCCACCAGGCAGCAGCCCCAGCACCAGGGAGCTGAAACTGCGAGCTGGCCAGGGAACACAGCGCTTCCAGTCAGCAGCAGAGCAGAGCAGTGTTTCTAATCTTGTATGGGAGAAATAGGGCTGGAACGCCAGTCCTTGGCGCTGTCCTCTGGCTCAAGGCAGGTCCGGCTCTACTTGTGTTACTCCTGATGGAGTCCAGCCTGTCCTCAGAGATTTTGCGACTCCCCCAGCAATTTATCGCAGCGCTTCTCCAGCCGGCTGAGGCCTGTCCTGCAGTTTCCATCTGCAAGCAAAGGAACCTACTTGCTAGGAAGCTGCCACACCAGGGCTGGGACCAGAGACACAGCACAGAGTTCTTAGGTGCTGCCTTCCACCACCTTATCCACGCCACGGCATAGCGAGGGGCAGAGCTGACAACACTCAGGGCATCGCCACAGAAACCCTGATGGTGTCGACAAGAGATCCCTGTCCTCCCTGCACGGGGGGTGTGTGGGAGAGAGATGCCAGGAAGCAGAACACGAATTGAGGAGCAGCTAAGCTAAGAGCAGGAGGCTGGGGGTGGTGATGGGGAACATACCGTGCACTGCGCCAAGGCAGCAGAGATCTGCTGGATATCATCAACTGTGTTCACGTTCAGCGAGTTCAGGGTTTCTGTGATATTGTTACGAGTCCAGGTCCGGAGTTCAAATTCATTCCCAGTCTCAGGTTCCAGAAGCATGGACCGCTCGTACTGGGAGGGGAGAAAAGCAGGTAGAGTGAGGAAATGTATCGGGTTGTTTCAGAGGATGATGAGCTGTGCTGGAGTCACCTCTTCCCTGCACTTTGTATCTCCCTGCCTGTGCTCCTCTCCAGAGGGTGATCTAATGAGTTGTATTTTTCAGCAGAACTTCCTCAATTTCTCTTGTGCTCTCCAAGCAATTATCTTAACAGCCTTCCACTTGACAGCTAAGTAGTATACCAGTGTGCAGCCCTTATCCAGCTCAGTACAGTGCCTGTGCTCAGGGGGATGGCTCCCATCTGCCTTCCAGGCGTGCAGAGGGCTCTTCTCTGGCAGGAAAGATTATAGATTGAAAATCCTGCCCTACCTATAGAGATGCACACGGAGAGACTGGGCCCTACTTTAGGTAGGAGTGAAAGTGAATGCTGCCAGGAGGATGATGCTCCTGCACTGTGGATTAAGAGCCTTGTATGCAGGGCAGAGGATCTTCCTAGATGCACTAGCTCAGCAGTCAGCACAAGGAGGTCCACTCAGCACCCAGAGCATCACCCTGAGCAGCTACAGAGAGTTTCCAGCCCTGTGGAGCTGGGGCGGGGTGGCTGGCTCAGGGGATGCGTGAAGGAGGTGGGGGAATCTGCGCTAAGATTTCTGTTTCTAAATTCAGTGTTTAAATTTGAGGTTGGCAGTAAAGAAGAAAAAACATCTGAATATGAGGGGAAAAAAGCAGGCTGCATGGGAGACACCCAGACCATTGCTGGTTTACTTTGTAGCCCCTCTGCTTTCCCTGGTCATTGTGTGTCTGGAGCTTGTTACTCTTTTTGATGCATGAAAATAGCTTCAGCCCAGCTCCCAGCATGCACATACATTGATTTACATGAAAAACTGTAGTGTTAGCCATTTCCCTACATCACTGTACAAAACCTGGCCAAAGAACGTTACTGGCAATTGCAAGGCCTTCTGCAGGCCCCTCTTGGGCAGAGAGTGCCACTTTACCTCATTTAAGATGGTGATGAGGGCCAGAGAGTACTCGATGACCTGTTGAGGGTCCCTTTGCTTCACTAAGCCCTGGAGCACGGTGTCAGTTTGATTGTAGAGCCAGTGGGAGAGGCTGGGGAACCCCTCGGGTAAGCCGATTTCCATGGAGCTGCCAAGGGAAAGAGGTATTTGGGTTAAGTGCTGACTATCGAACGGGGCTGGGGGAAGGGGGCAGAATCTGCCCTTTAGCTGGGAAGGAAGATGAGGCTGGAAGCAGGTGGTTAAACAACAAAGACAGCGTTGCTGACGCTTGCCCCGGTGCCCAGTTTGCACAAGCTGTATGTAGGAACGTCATAGACCTGAAGTCTGGTTCCTCACTGGTCCAGCCCTGTGAAGCTGCTGACACAGATGGGTGCATTGAACCCAGAGGAGAAAATCCAGGTTTAGTCTGATGGAGCAGAAAGAGCACTTAAAAACAGGGTCGGTGGGGTGGGAGGAGCTGCACTGCTTTTGGCATCGTTCCCTGTGCTCTCCACCTCGGCTAGACAAGACCTCCCTGGCTCGCAGCAGCGGGACAGCAGGTCACCCACAGCACCGCAGCTTGCTGCTGCCAACTCTCCTCTGAGGGCTCCCGACACAGAGAAAGTGATGGAGCACAGCGCACAGAGATCTTCTGAGCAAGTCACATCGTGCCTTCAAAGCAAGGTGTCACCAGGGAATGAAGGAGGTGGTCAGGAAAGCAGTAACTTACGGGAAAGTCTCCCTTTTGATGATCCACAAAGACTGGAATTCTCCATCCTGCACTTCTGTTGAGCCTGCCCTCACCTTCCTACCAACAGCCTCTTCCAGGAGGCAAACGTTCCACCCAGGATCCGCCAGGCCCTTCAGGACTGGCACCCACTGGATCCCTCAGAAAGAAATCACAGACATACACACATGGTCTAGTTCTCTAGACAGCTAAAATGACACGCTCCTGCTCTTCTCCTGCATTATGCACCCAGCTACATTGTCTTTCTTATTCCATCCCTGTAAATAGCTTAATTCCATAGGCCCATTTCTTATGGTATATTAGCATGGAGCAGCAGGTGCTCATCAAAAACTCTTTGTGTCACTAAGTGCATTCATGACACACTAAAAACTTATGAAGGATCAATGCATGTATAGCAAGGCTGTTTTGCACTTGTGGCCAGAGAATCCCTCCCTGCCCTGACAGCTAAAAGGACTCCAGTAATGCCAAATGGCAGCCGGTATCTTTTCTACTAGAAGAAAAATTACAGTACTGTAAGGAGTGTGAAAATCAACCTGTACTGAAGAAGAATATAAAAACTATTCTGATGAGTTAAAGAAAATGTCTGTTTTGCCCAGAGCTGTGCTTGGCATCAGCAGTTGGTTGTAGGTACGTGCGCAAAGAGAATGAGAAGAGCAGTGCCTTTTCCTGAGCTGTACCCTCCCAGCTCTGCTAATCTGCAGAGATTTCCTGAGCCAGAGGATTTATCTGTTTCTTGGTGTTTGATGGATTTGGTTAATTGCCTTTTTTTAAGCTGCTTTATACATTTTGCATCCAGAAAATCCTGCAGCAACATGTTCCACAGTGTAACAATTTAGTAAGTGAAAAAAACCTTTTGTTTTATTTGTTTTGGATCTTCTGATTACTGATTGATGTGCGTGTCCATTGATTTGTGTTTTACTAATAAAAAGGAATAATCACTCTGATTTACTTTTTACTCAGGAGCCTAGGCTGGACACTGGTGCTGCCAGGTTAAGCCCAGCCTGCGAGCGGTGCGTCTTACCGGTTAACGGCCACCACGGTGGCTCCCAGCTGGTCCTGCACAAGGACGGACACAGACACCATGAAGCCGCTCTCGCGAAAGCCCGGGGGCAGGAAGGCGCTGTGCTCGGCACGGCTGCCTTTGTACACGCAGAACTCGTGGTAGTGCCCGGCCCTGTGGCGGGATGCCAGGAGGATGTACACCAGCGGGCCCTCCGCGTCCTCCGTGTCTCGCCAGCCTGCAAAACAAACCCAAAGAGGGGCTCTGACAGGGGCAAGGGCATGGGGAGGGCTGCAGCCCCCATCCCGAAACGCAGCTGGTCCATGAGAGCTGGCACTGCTGGGCAGTGCCCCTTCCCTCCCCTGGAGTGTCCCACCCCCCTCAGCCCTTCAGCGGGGCATGTCCCCTTCCTGGTGTCCCCAGCAAGGGGACACCCCGCTCTGGCAGAGGGACAGGTTGTCCCCAGAGTGAGGACAGCTCAAGGACTCCACTGGGCTGGGGGGACGTCTTCAGGGCCTGCAATGTAAAGCTCGGACCCTCTTTGAATTTTTCTGATGATTAGGGGTTTCTGCCTAGGTGTTTGCCTCCTGTAACATTTAAAGGGATTTGTGAAGAGTTCATGAGCAAAACCAAAATGGGAATAACTCTTCTGGGGCTGGGAACGGCACTGACCCAAGGCCACAGCTTCTGCAGAAGCCCTGCAAAGCCTGACATTAGAGAGAGGCTCAGTGCAGCCCTCAGGCAGCCCAACATCTCAGGAACAACTGAGTCTAGTATAAAACCTGCACAGAGGTTTCCATGCAGCTTCCAGGAATTCTGGGGAGCCCTGTGGGAGCCGGGCAGCTGGGAAATGTGTTTTTTTCCTGTGAGTACCCATGAAGATGCTGGCTCTGCCAGGGCTCATGGCACTGACCATCAACCAGTGGGTTTGCATCCTGCATATCTCGCTTCAGCTTAAAAACGATCGCTAAGAGCTCAAATTCCCACCACCCCAAAGATGTATCGATTTCATAATTATTCTGGGTAGCTTAAAACATGCCAAAGTTACAACCATATCATGCTGAACACACTTCTGCTCTCCCTCAGCTTAAGCTGGGCTTTGGTGAGCAGCCCCCCCAGAATTCATCATCTCCTCTGCAGCGTGGCTTCCCAGCATTTGTGCACAGACAGCACTAATCTCTAACACTAATCATTTGGGGAAGTATGGTTTTCAGAGGCACTTATTCCTTGGCCCAAGGCTACAGGACATCAGCCAGGCCACTTTTCCAAAGCTGGACTCGTTGTTGCTGTCTCTGCAGCTGGTCAAGAAGGTAACTGCTGATGGGAACATTCAGCCCACATGGCAGAGAAGGCCCCAGTGCTTTGTCTTTTGACTCTTCCCACATATGTGTGACTCAGTTTTGGGCACTTATCTTCTTTTTCCTGCAGTGAAATAGCAGTTTCTTCCGCAAGTGCTGGCCTGGCCTGGATACCACCACTCAACTACATGAATTAGGATTAAAAAAAAGTGCCTGCCTGCTACCACGAGTTTTAGAGCACACAAAGCTGCCCAGGATCCAAGCTTTGGGGATCAGAAATGGAAAGACCAACTTCTGAACTGACCGAATCACAGAATCATCCAGGTTGGAAAAGACCTTGAAGATCCTCCAGTCCAACCATGAACCTCACACTGACTGTTCCCAACTCCACCAGATCCCTCAGCGCTGGGTCAACCCAACTCTTAAACCCCTCCAGGGATGGGGACTCCCCCCCTGCCCTGGGCAGCCCATTCCAACGCCCAACAACCCCTTCTGGAAACAAATACTTCCTAAGAGCCAGTCTGACCCTGCCCTGGCGCAGCTTGAGGCCATTCCCTCTTGTCCTGTCGCTTGTTCCTTGGTTAAAGCCCTGGCCAGCAGTGTCCTGGGGCAGGAGCTGGGGGTAAAGAAAACATCTGCACGGAGAAGGGCCGCTAGTACCACAGTGGTGATGAGAAACCTTTGCCCGTGAGGAGCAGAGAGGCTGGCAGGGCCCCGGCACCGCTGTCCCTACGCTCTCACCTGCACACTCAAAGTGCACCTTTGCCATCAGCGCCCTGAGGGGTCCTTTGGGAGACAGCCTGCAGGATCCTCCAACAGGCGGCTGGTTTGGTAGCAGATCGATGGAGGCGAATCCCTCCTCCCCTGTTGTGAGGTCTGTGATGTGAAGGGTGAAAGTATATCCCTCCCCATCCTTCAACGCCCCTTGCCTCAAGACCAGGTTCATCCCTGTGTCGCCAGTGGAGGTAGTTTTTTTGTCCAGGATGAGAGACTTGTTTTTAAAGCTGTGTGCTGCCCATCTCTGTAGAGAAAAAGAGGGGAAAGACAGGAGAGGTTTTGTTTAAATCTGAAGTTATAGCCTTAAAATGTTTTCAGATTGAGTCTCTTATAAAAAGTAACAGATTTCTAGTGGGAGTGTCTGCCAAATTTGCAGTTGATAATTCAGCTTTAGTCTTGTGTGCTACAGCAACAAGAACTGGAACCTTTCCAAAATGTCTGGTGGGAATATTTCCACTGTGAGATCTACTTTAGTCTCTGGGATTACATCACCCTCCGACAGAATATTTCATAATACAGAACACAAAACACAGGAAATAAATTAAGTCCTGGTGGAGTCTCCACGGGATACCATGTTTTATATGCTTCAAGCTGAACGTGTCCTGGATGGTTACTGCTAATAGCACAAACGTACAATTGTGATAACAAGAGGAACGGTGAGATAGCCAGCCAGAAAATGCCATGCAAGTACAGGCTGGGCTTGCTGGGAGCAATACGGACTAGCTCTCGCAACAGGACTTCCCCTTCTGAGACCTGCTTCATTCAATAGGTTGCAGAGATGCTGCATAGTGGAATCTGTAACTAGAGGAGGGCACGAGAGATTTGGGGGATAGAAGAGACCGAACTACCTCTGTTTGAGTCACCAGCATAAGGGGCAAAATGCCAATCAGCAGGGAGAAGAAAATACTCTACAGATCTCTTCTAGGAAAAAAAAAAAAAAAAGTGGCTTTTGTGTGAAACAAGCTGGTGACTCATGGGCTTGGCTTGAAAATGCTCCATAAAGGACTTGCCCTTGGGTAGGCTGATGGAGGATCAACAGGCCCCGTGTCCCGCAGCCTGCGGGCACGAGCAGGGCACAGGAAACCTCTGGACATCTCACAGGGGTCCCGTGCTTACAGGACATGGGACCCGCCTCGGAGGCTCCTCAAGCCTCTTCCACGCCACCCAGACCTGGCATGGCACGCGGGAGCCCCATGCCACTCCAGGCAAGCTCTGTGCAGGGCCTGTTTTAAACTTCTGACTCTGCAAGCCAGTCCTGCAGCCAGTCCCAGGGGCTGTGATGAAGAGACCGGTATTAGCCAGCCTTCTTCACCCCCTCAGCCAGACCCGGCCTGCCACTGCATTGATGGTCAGAGATTGTTTCCCCTCCTTGTCTCTACGGCAGTTTAGGTCCAGGACTATATTCCTCACAGAGCTCTTTCCACCCTGTCCTCTCTGACTCTCCCCTTCTCCCCAAAGTGCACCAAAGGTGAAGCAAAGACCAGCGTTGCTAATGACTTCACCCCAAGCTTGGAGTCATTGTGACAGTTCTGGCAGGTCCCCTCCAGGTAGACGTAGGAGCTCTTGCTAACTTCATAGACAGACTGAGCCTTGCAGGAAACGCACTCCAGGGACACGATAGGGACTCCCCCCCTCTTGATGAATACCTGGGGAAGCAAAAGGATCCATCAGAAGATCTGAGACAAAAATACAGACATCTAACAGGTAAGTAAACACATCCCAGCACCTGGCTCTGCAAGGAGGAATTGCTCTGCACCAGCCCAGTCTGGGCTAAGGAAACAGCAGGACAGGATTTCCAAAGGATTTCATGTCAGACTTAAGCTATATCACTTTTCTTACACTGGCCAGTTCTTCTGCCACTGATTTTCAATAACCACCCAATGCCAAGCTGGCCCAGTCCAGGTAATGCTGGACTTTATTTACACTTTTTACCAACACAAATCACTTTAAAAATGTCCCTCTGGCACCCTGTGCTGAATTCCCAGAAGTCCTGCTTGTGCTGTCGGGTGGGGATGATGCTAACTGAAGCACTTTGCTGTACTGACCATCTCAGGACAGCTGTTAGCCCCACAAAAATGGGATCTGTGTTAGAGTTTGGAAGAGAGGAGCAGTCTAACTGGGAGGAGGTAAGCCTCCATAACAGCACAGACCCAACATCTGGCGAGCACCTGCCCTGGGAAGCAACTGCAGCTCTTCTTTGTTTTCTGTGGGCCAAACTGTTGGCCCTGCCTCTGCAGCTGTGGCGTGCCTTGACCCAGTGGGGTCACAGCAGATCTGCTTGGACACGGGAGTGAGGGGCTGCGGGTCCGGTCCTTGGCTCGGGAGGTTGCTAAACAGGAAGTGTTTACAGTCCAGAGTAAGAGAGGGCTCAGGGCGAGCCAGGGAGCTGGGTTTACTAAGGATAAAAGGCAAAGGCAAAGCCAGCATGGTCCCTGCTCTGATCTACAGAGCTTGGCCTAGAACCACACGCCGGCGTTTCAGGAGCCGACCCTTGGGCTCTTGAGTGCGCTGCCTGTGCAGAGCCATCATCATTTCTGACACTACCTACGTCTCTGAGAGACAGGAAGGATGATAAAAATAGCCAGAAAACACAGCTCGCACTGTGCATCAAACACATTTTGCTCTGCAGCCTGGAAGAACCACCTTTTCAGAGAGTGGCATGCTGTGCCAGGCTTTTAGCTCGGATCTAAGCTGCACATCTCAAGACGTCTGCCACACCTTCCCTGCAAAGCACTCAGAGAGAGGAGAGCTTTAGAAGCACTGGTGGCTCAGACACAACAGCTATCGAGCTCTGACCCCTGTACTTTGTCTAAATTTCTTTAATCCCCTAGGAAATGGGGTTGTCCAGCATTTGACAGAGCCCTCTGCCCTGGCATAATGACTGTTCTGAATTCAAAGAAAGACAGTAATGAAGACATTGTTTAATATGGCAGACTTTTAAAAGAGGATAAATATTCCACAGCACTAAGCCGGAGCGCATTGAAGCTTCATTCATTCCTACAGTATTTGCAAATTTCCTGCGACACTGGAATCATTGTTTTGCGCTCATGCATGGAAACCAGATAGTACAGAATGTCCTTGAAAGACTATCAATTTAATTTTTTGCTTTTTATCCTCCAGCTTTGGTTTAAAACCCAAGCAGTAAGAGTTTCCACTTTCAGACTAACTATATCTCTAATTGCCAAATGCACCACGATGAATGTTTCTGACATAAACCATAACTGCTGTCGGACTGCAGATGCATTCAGCGTTAGGCTTAATTTGACATAAATAACATGCACTTAAAAAAATCCTCCCTTAAAAAAAATTCAGGAGAGAAGAGAGGAACTGTTGACAGTTCAATTAAGTACCAGCTCTGAGGAAGCTCCCTCTGGGCAAAAATCAGGGAAAAGCCTGGTGCTGTGACACATGAAGAGCCCGGGACTGCACATGGTGCTGGAAGAGCTGCTGACCATGGGCTCCTTCGCTGTCCTCCTGTGGCAGATCTGCAGTCACAGACTCTCAGTCCCAGGAACGGTGGCCAGTACCGTTCAGGGCTGGGTCGCTAACACAGCCTCTGCACAGAGAGGGACTAACACAAGGTCTAAAGGAAGGAAGAAACTAAAAGGACTTGGCAGGACAAGCAAAAAGTGCTGCCCAAGGCAGCATAAGATGAATAGATTATGGAAATACCAGTGATTGTTCCTGCCAACAACCTGGATGAGATCAGTTATGGAGGCCCAGCCATGCCCTAAAATCTGCTTCCCCTGCTCTCCCGTGCTGGCTGGCACACGTAGGCAGCAGCAGCTTCCACACCCGCCGCCGAACGGCCACTGCCTCTCAGATGGGGCCCAGGGATGCAGCCCGGGGAGTCACCCAGGGCTGGGCACGGTCCCGAGGCAGCAGCGCTCCCCTCTAGAAACCTCCTTGGAAAAAGGGCCATGGGCTTCCAGCTCAGCTGTGTCCAGCAACAGGCACACAAGGACAGAAAGCAACAGTTGTCTGTGGTACGTACGGTTTGATTTGTTGCCTCGGGACTCATACCCGCCTTCCTGACGGTGAGGTCGAACGTATACTCCACATCTGCTTCTAATACAGCTTTGGAAATTGTGACAATTCCTTCCTTGGCACTGAAATTCAGAGAGCACCCTGCAGCCGAGCTCTGCTTGCAAGGAGAAAAGAACTTTCAAACCCTCTTTGGTATGGGTGCACATCGGGTTAGTCCACAGCCAAAACATTCAGGTCCACACAAAGTCACTGCTACAGATCTTACTGTGCAATGCCACCGCTGGGGTGGGAGAAACGGGGTGGTGTGTGGACAATAAAGCACTTTCTCCTATTCTTCAGGTTAGTAAGCAGTACTTGGAATACTCCTCTATTTCATCTGAGCTTCAAATTCTTATTTTATAGCAATTAATTCTTCATTATATAGCTACAAACATTGCCAAACACCACAAAAAGCTCACATTAAAATCCAAAGTCTAATCCACACACACTCCGCATCTTTCTGTTTTGACGTAAAGATAGAAACTAGTGACTTTTTACAAGCAAAAAAATCCCACATTCAATCAAAAAATGCTCCTGAGGTGGATCTCTCATAAGAATTCAAAGGGCAGCTCTCCCTTGCCCTTCGATCACTGCAGGGTCTGACCATTTCAGCGTGATGACAGTGACCTGCTCTTGACCATAGTGACCATAACCTGTGGTCACTTAACTCCTCCAAAGTCTAACTAGGGGGGCCCCTGCTGAAATTAGAGACGTCAAACTGATAACAGGAGAGGGACCAGAGCCCTCAGCCCCCTGGGCTGCAATCAGCCCTCAGGTTATGGAAGCAGCTACACCCAAACCGAGAACCAGAGGCTGAGGACAAGGGAAGCAGCAACACAAATGCCTCAGCTTCCCATGCCAACACTTCTGCCGTGCACAGGGACAAGGTGCAGCACTGGGCTGCACTGCACAACTCTTCACGGCAATTTTTGTACCATAATCCTGAGCTGGGAGTCGGGGAAACCTTTGCAACCCTCCTTCCAGAGCAGTTTTATTAAAGATGTTCACAAAAGCTTTCCTCAACACCATTTCAACCCAGACACATGTTTGTAGTGGAGCTGACATGCAGTTGGAGCTCCCAAATGATCACCCTCCCTCGCTGTGCAGAACTGCTCTTACCTTGGAGGAGAACGTACAAGACCAATCGTATAACAACGGAGTCTGTTCACCGTTATCCAAGTTCGGGTCATAGGACTTCTCCCCGTCCAAGATTAAGTCCTGAGTGTTGGACCATACACGGTATGACCCCCCATCAATGATTGGGACCAGCTTACTTGGTATCACAGTTACGTTGGCAAAGATGCTTTTGGACAATGGGGTGTCTCCAAAGGAGACAATAAAGATGAAGCAATAGTTCCCAACTTCCAGGGCAAGCTTCGGTATAACTAGCTGGGGCCTGTTGACATCAACATTCGGCAGACGGATCCTGCTGGAGTTGTCCAAGTTCAAGCAGCTGGGTGCTTGGTAGATCTCCCACAGGTGCTCTGTCTGGTACTTGATGCACCCTCGGAGGTCGATCTGTGCCTCCAGGTAGTTCCTCTGGGACCGCTTCATGACTACTTGAGGGGGCAAGGCTAACTCCACCTCTGGCTCCTCACACTCCAGGACTTTGACAGTGACAGTGAGGTGGGCTATGAAGAAGCTGATGAGATTGGTGGCATTCACCTCCACCAGGTAATCCCCAGGGCTCAGGTAAGAATAGTTGGCCACTGCAACCTTGGTCATTTGAGTGGAAGAGCCATCCCCAAAGGTCCACAAGAACTCAACACTCCTGCTGCTGGGCACCACTGCTGCTTCAAACACCGCCGTCCTGTTGACAAAGGCATTGGAGGCAGTGAGGGAGACCTGGACTATTGGGTCTTGGACCTGGATGGTTCTGGTGATATTGATACCTCCCAAGTCATTGAAGGCGTTGAGGTGAATCTCGAGCAGCCCTGCAGCTTCTGGAGTGTAGGAAACACTCTCTCCTACCATAGTGATCACGGATCGACCTTGCTCTTTCTGCAGGGAGAACTGCCAGGAGAATGAGACGCGGGAACCACTCCCCACCTGGGCACTGAAGCTCTTCTCCGTGCCCGTGGGTATGCCTTCCTCACAGCAGTTCAAGAGCTGCACGTCACGGACAGCCTCCAGGACAGAGATGAGCACCTGGGCATGGGCGATGCTGATTTGGTTCTGTACCGTGACCGTTACCAAATAATCACCACTCTTGGTGAACTCATGTGTGTACTTGGACCCGTTGAGCACCACGGAGTAGTCCCCACTTATGCTCACCAAGTAACTCACAGAGGTACCTGACAACATCCTGATCACAAAGGTGACCTGTTCCCCTGGCTCCACCACCTTCTTGCTGGCAAGAACTTCCAGTCCTTGAATCCTGTCCAGTACTGAGATATTCCTGCTGGCCAGAGCCCAGCTGATGTCGTTCGACGCGTTCAGATAGACCGTATAAAACCCTGCTGTGGGGAATGTGACTGCCACGGACTGGCCAGTCAACGTGCCATTTGGCACCTCCCAGAGCCACGTCACTTCAGTCCCTTTCTGCAGCTCCCCCTCAAAGACCACCGTGGAGCCCGATGAGACATATCTACAGTCCAGTTCTGCAGTCCCTATACTCAGCCCCTCTATGACCTCCTCTACAAGGATATTAATTGTTGCATTGGTTGAATCCAGCTTGTTTTCTGCTCCGATGACAACCTCGATCACTCCAGGGCTTTGGAAGGAGTATATAATAAAGGGTTCAGAGGTAACAGGGGAGAAGCCATCTTCTAGATACCAAATATACGTGATGCCAGTGCCACTGGTTATGGTGGTACTTATGTTAACGGAGGCATTAATAGCAACTGGGTTGGGGAAGGCATAAGGCTTCAGAAGACCGATGCTTTCAATGAACTCCAGTGTCCTGTTAGCAGTTGCGCAGCCCAGCATATTAGTGGCTTTCAGATAGACAGTGTAGTTTCCAGCTTCTAGGATGCTCAAGGAGAAGGTTTTCCCAGTGAAGGTCTGCACAGCACTGCCATCCCGTTGGGCTACCCAGCTGTAAGAGATGTTTGTTCCCTCTCTCACCACCGCCTGCAAATGGAGTGTTTTGTTAGTTGGGAAATACACGTCTTCCACCAGGTCACTGCCAGCCACCTGCAGGCCTTCAATCTGCTCCAGGACGTAGACGTAGATGCTGTCCTGCAACGAGCTGATCTTGTTCTCTGCTGTCACAATGACATTGAATGTGCCCACGGACCGGAAAGTGTAGGAAATTGTGGACGAGCCTTGGATAGGAGTGCAGCGGTCACAGAGGATCCATGAGTACCGGATGGCACTGCCAGCTACAAGCGTGGCTACAAAACTGACCGAGCCATTCAACGGCACCACTGTCCTGCTGGCATTGATGGTCAGCCCATGGAGCCGACGTTTCACTGTGATGTCGATGACGGTCTCATTAAAGCTGACATCATTCCGGCCTGTCACACTAATAGTGTAATGGCCTGTGTTGTTGTAGGAGTGGGCAGCGATTTGGCCAGGCTGCATAGTGCCGTCTCCAAAGTCCCAACAGTAATTCACTTTGGTTCCATTCATGCTGGCAGAGAACAGGTAGATCTGGTTCACCTCCAAAACATTTGTCCCGTTATATTCAATCTTTGCTACCCCAACCGGTTCCTGGACTTCCACAAACGCTGTGTCATTGTTGAAAGAGACATTGTTGGAGACGGTCACGGTGACCAGGAAGATCCCCGTGTTCTTGTAGGTGTAGGTCACTTCAGTCCCACTCGATCTAGTGGACTCATTGTTCCCGAAATCCCAGCGGTAGCGGTACTGGTAGAGAGGCACGGCACTGACCTGGAAGCTGCTCTCTTCACCAAGCCTCACAAACTGCTTGGAGGGGAGAAGGGTGACATTGACTATCTCTGGCTCCACACAGACGCTGGTGAAATAGTGAGCTTTGTTAAACCTGCTTGAGAGAGTCAGGGAGAGGGGGAACGTCCCACTTCGGGTGAAGTTGTGCATCACCGCAGGGTCCCCACTGATTGTGACATTGGACGAGCCATCTCCAAAAGTCCAATCAAAGATGTATTCATCAGGATTCCCCGTCACATACGCCGTGAGCTGCACGTCCGGGTGCTCAAGGATGCAAGAAGTTGGCTCTATTTTGAGTACTTCCAGGACAAATATCCGAACAGGCACAGACTGGGAGACAGAGTTCACGGGATTCACAGCTGTCACGTTCACAGTGCAGTTGATGTCCTTTATGTACACGTGTTCCACCACCGGCACCTGCCTCCTCAGCACCGTCCCGTCCCCCATATCGAATATCCAGGTGATACTGTCCCCCGTCTGCACCGAGGCATTAATGCTCACAGATGCTCCCAGCTCTGCTGCCTCGTCTGCGGAAACACGGAGCCCAGTGATCTCTTCGAACACTTGGTAGCACTCAACTGTCTCCACACTGCTTATGGTATTGTTCGCCGTCACGGTGATGTTGTACACCCCTCTCCTGGGGTAGCTGTATGTCACTGGAGACTGGCTCGCTGTCAGCAGGGAGGACCCATCCCCGAAGTCCCAGGTGTAGACGACACCGTAAGGAGATGGCAGCGGATTGGCTCTGAAGGTGACCGGACGGCTCACAACTAAAACGTTCTCCTCTACTTCCATCTTCACATCAATCAAGTAACTGTAGATGTGCACTGGGGTCAAGTGGGTGAGGTTCTCAAATTGGTTTGACACAAGAACCATCAGGGCATATTCGCCTGCATTGGAAGACCAGAAAAAGACAGTTGTGAGGACATGCTTGTGCGACAGCTTGCTCGGTGCTGCAGAGTGCAGGGAGCATGACTGGGGGCTGCTCTGCTCCTGCACCGTGCACAGCCTGGGCTTCCCTCCTCTGCTCCATGACAAGCAGGAACTACAACCAGGCCATGCATGTGGGGACCAAATGCCAACAGAGGAGCCAGTCTGACAGATACAGAGAAAAGATTTTCTTTCTATTTGCTTACAAAACAGGCCCCCTTCCTGCTGCCCGCAGCAGGGCTCCCTACCCCTCTCCCATCAGCACGGAGCTAATCTATCTGCTGAGACTGCCCAAAAAGGGGACTGTGCGTGGTGGTCTTGCTTCTTACAGTGCGGACAAACTTCTAGAAACAGAGCTACAGAGGATGGTGATCGCTGGAGACATCCAGTCACTCTGGCTCTTTGCTCAGGAACGAGGTAACGACTTTCAAGCCATTGTTTTATTTGAAGGTGCCCTGTAACCCCCACGCAACAAAAAAGCCCAAGCCCCTTCTTCCCCAAAGAACTGTCCTGAGCATACCTGGGTCTTGATAGACGTGTGAAACATTGTGCTCAATTACAACCTCATGGACACTGGGATCAGGAACAAGGAAAGACTTGTTGTAGGGAGGTTTGAACAGGTATGTCTCCTGGACACCATCTCCAAAATCCCACCTGGAGAAACATGCAAACCACGTTACACTGCACAACAGGAGAACCACGGAAATCCCAGAGGAAGCCTAGCCTGGCCTAGGGCTGTCTTTCAGGCTGGGGTTTCCAGGAAAACCATAGGAAGAATAATGTCAAGTATCAAAGCTGTAGCTGTGCCCAGTGCTGTAGAATTCTCTCTGTGCGAGGAGTACAGACTGGGAAGAAGAGGAGGAACCCAATATTAAAGCACTGCTGCAATCCTTTAAAAGAAAAGTCTTTCAGCCTGAACTTCAGGTCCCAGCCAGTGTGACTGAACCACACTTGCAGGGATTTCAAATTAACTAGACAGCAGCTGAGAAATGGGCCATTGGACATCAGCTGGCCCTGGGAAGAGAAATAGTGCAGGCAGGACTGGTAAGCTACGCACAGTAAGATCCTAAGTTCGGGCAACTTGCAAAAGACTCACAGGAACATAGCATCCACAGCTGAATCGACCTGAACTCTTGCCGTAAGCTCCACGGTGCTGTTCTGAGGGAGGACCGGCAGGACACCCAACACAGTCAGGTTCTTCATCTTATTCATCATCTCCACCGTGACATTGTAATTGACTGTAAAGTTACTGACGTGGTTGGAGGCGGTGAGCTGGGAAGGACAGTGGGACAAAGAATGCATTTGGGATCACCTTGCTGTGCTGCCCTCTCCTCGAGGGGGGCTTCACTGTGCTACAAGGTCCCACAGGCAGGAGCAGGTTAGGCCAGAGAAGAGCAGCCTGTCAGACAGGGAGGCGGGGGCAATAGCCACAATGGCACTGGAAAGCAGCACAGACTGGAAGGTCACCCCCCTGGCGAAGCCAGCTCTCGCTGGAGCCATCACACTTCCACTGCTAATGTCAGTCCAGGGGAGGGCTGGTTCTACAGCAAGAGGATGAGGAGAAGAGCTTCTCATCTGAGACTCCTCTGGCTCTGAACTTGCCAGTTACCCCCTTGCCTGCACCGATGTGCCCCGCACACTGTCACCAGACTCCTGCTGCCACCAAGGGGACAAGAGCCACCCAGTTTCCTGAGGACAGAGGCAGATGAGTGGCCCCAAGCACAGAGAGTGGGGATGGGAGAGACTCAGAAATCAAGCACACCAAGTGCAGCTCCAGCAGTCTGGGTGGAGTGGGCACAGAGAGGGAGAGCAAAGTTGGGCAGATGAAGGAAAGGGAGAATGGACAGGTAGGAGACTGAAGAGACATGACAGAAGTAGAGCAGGATCCTCAAGATTACTAAGCATGTAACACTGACATGGCACCTAATGACGACGCATCCTGACACCACCTGCAGGAGAGCTGAGCTCCTGGCAGAAGAGATCCTTCAAACCCAGTTAAATAGAGACCTCCCGCCCCACAGCTGAAAGCTCTTTGTGTCTAGGCTTCTGTGGATGTGTTACACTGAACCCAGTGGGCCCCAGGCTAATGCCACCTTGTCAACTCTGTAAGTAAAAGCAATCCAGGCTTGTCAGCACAGTGCTTCACCCAGCAAATTAGTGTTCCTCAGCACAGTGCTGCCCCAAGCAAATTAGTGCTCGTGCACCCTCAGAGCTAGGGCTGGAGTCTCGTCAGGAAGCGAGCAGTTACCCTGCGAACGGATCAAGCAGCTTGGAGGCAGACCAGGACTCTGCACAGCAGTACATGGCATGATGCAGGAAGACGTTCTGGTCAGAGGTGAACTCCTCTTCCACAACAGATACCTCCCTCTGCCCAGACTCTCTGCTCTATCCTTCTTCTGGGGTCACAACAAAACCCACTGTTCCAGGCTGCACCAGTAGGAAGAGAATGGGACAGAGAGCGGAAGAGCTTGTGGCAGAAGCTCTGTCCTCCCTGTGAAAGTCTGAATGTTTGCGTCCTGCCTCTGCCTGCTTCTGACTCCACATCTCCTGCCTGCCAAAGCAGCGGCCAGCACCCTGCAGTGCGGCTCCCTGCCTCCTTCCTGCTGGGGAGCAGTGAGGACAGACACGCTCCATGAACAGAAAGGAGAACATGGAGAACAGAAGCGAAAGTAACAGCGAGGAAGACAGAGAAGCCAGCTGTAAAGGAAAGAACTTACTACTTGCATTTGCGAGAGCAGCTCAGTGAGGAATAGCAGACGAGCTCGTTAGGAGCAGAGTGAAAACCTCCTCAACTCAACTCTGCCCTCTCCTCTCCCTGCTGCTTTATCTGCTTCCTTTGTGGGATGAAATGGAAACCCAGGATTAAAATGGTATCATGGGAAAGGCCTTGGCTTACCGAAAGCTTGTACACAGCTGGGCTTTGGTAGATAACATTGAAGACAACATTGTAAAAAGTGAAAGATGGCTTATCATCTACTGTCCATCGGAAAGTCACATCTGACCCAGCTTCCATCACAGGGACGTAGCTCTGAAAGGCATGAGGACATTTTATACTAGTGCAAGAGAAAAGCACGCACAGCACTTCCCAGGAGATCTCCAGTTGAACTGGAGAGGGAGCGGAGCCAGACTGGGAGGCGTCACACACCTGTAAGACACAGAGGTCTTGCAAGATCATCTGGGGCTTTGCTGCTGACAGAGAAATGCAGACCCTGACTCCGTAAATCAAGAGCAGAGCAGGGAGCAGAACCCACGCTGCCTGCTCCCACACCCTCGGGCTCTGCTCTTGTCATCAGCTCTCTTTCTTGCTGGCTAAAAAACTTTCCGATATCTTTGCAGAAAAAACTCAGTTTTAGCTACACCTGTAAGCTGAGTCTCTGACCTTCATCTATTGATGGTGCCTGACCCAAAGGCCTGACCTGCTCTGGACAGGGTGGGCTCCCTCCTCACTCCTACAGTGCCTCCTGAGCAGACCATGGCAGCCAGGAAGGGCGAGACCAACAGGCATTGCAGGCACAGGGTTCTGCTGGAAGCAGCCAGAGTTGAACAGAGCATTTCACAGATACTGATGGGCAGTTATTGAGCAGGTTCCTGGGGCTTGGCTGTAGCTCTGGGAACAGGGGATTTGAGAAAAAAAAAGACTGCAAACACCAGAGTAACTCCAAGACTTGGATGGATGGATGAAACATTTTTATAGCTTCAGCCAGCTGATATAAGGATTTAGTAGAGCAAACCTAAACAAGGAATAACTACCCTGACAAGTCAAAAGATGGTAAATACTGGCCTTTCAAAATGCTTCAAATTTTCTGTACAACCGGAAAGCCAGTATTCCCCTACCAGGAGATGCTGCCTTACCTCTGAGGGAATTAAAGAGAAGGCACAGCTGAGCTGCCTTCCTGCTGGAGAGCCCCAGTGCTTTCTGCCACATGCCTGTGTCTGCAGCAGCGCTGGCTGCATGGCCTGGGAGCCGGCGCTTAGCAGCAAGCAGTGCTACACCCGGCCCCAGCCCTCCTCGTGAGCCAAACACACACCCTTAGCAAGGCTAAACCCTCTACCCACGAATTAAAAGCAGTGGTAATCACTCACCACTCGTGTATTTAGCAGGACTCTGCTCTCGGGGTCAGGGGTGGCCCGCAGCCCGCGGATGGGCTCCTCCACTTTCACCATGACGGTGATGTTCTGGGAGCTCACGGCGTTGTCCACAACAAGCACGTGGGTGCTCGCCCCCTCCCTGAGGCCGCTCAGGCTGACCACAGCAAACCAGGTGTCGTTGGTCTCCCTGGCACAGTCAGTCGTCAGCGGCGCAACAGCCGCTGGGCAGGACCCCTCGAAGGGGAAGGTGTGGTTGTCCCCCAGCCAGCTAGCTGTCGCATTCACCCCCGAGGAGATTTTGACAACCAGGGTGGTGTGGTTGGATGGTAGGTACACCCTGCCGCCCTGAGGAGCAGGGTGGATCACCCGCAGGCCTGACACCCAGGAGGTCACCCAGAAACTGCAAGATAGATTGGTGCTGAAGAACCCGTTGTCCACACTGGCTCTGACCGTGTAGCGGCCTGGATGCTCCAGCCCTGCATTGTGGGGGCTGATCACCGGGACCAGTTGTTCCTCGGCGTAGCGAACTCGGAGAGAGCAAACGGTGTTGTTTATCCAGGTGGCACCGATGGAGCCATCAGACAGACCCAGTGCCCACTCTGAGGAGTTCATGATTAAGACGTTGGTTCTGTAAGGAGATGTGGTACTTGGCTGGCACTGGAGGAGTAAGCCCAAGCCTGCGTTGTGCTGGATACTGAAGACATCCTCAGCCCTGACAAAAATATTTTCTTTTCTGAATGTGACCTGCAGAGAGAGGAGACATTTTTGGGTTAATGCCTCAAGTTAAGAGCACTCGGTACCCAACTCTTGCCTGGGTAAGAGAGCTGGATTTCCTGCCAAGTGGAAACCAACAGAAAAGCCACAGATCCAAACACAGCATGGGGAGACATTTCACCACTCCTTGGCCACTCTGAATCACATGTGCTAACACAGAAGTCAGCTTCGTGCTCTGTCTCTGCTCCGTAAGTGCGATGGGAACAGCCCAGCACACCTGCAGGGCCTTCTGACCCACTGTGCTACTGCAGCAGGTTACTGCAGGGAGTCCGGGGCACAGCGTGGGGACGACAGAAAGTGGTGGCCTGTGTGACACTGGGCAAGTCATTTCCTTTGAATGGACTTTAGTGTCTCCATCTGCACATTGGGAACAAGTCCATATTAACCCAAAGAACTCAAAACAAAGAAAACTGCCCCACCTACTCACTGGTTACAACAGCTAATAAACACTGACCAGATACTGGGAAGAAGGGCCAGCTGGTATTGTAAAGAGAAATTCCTCAATGAGTTCATAGCTGAGCTGGCTTTCATTGTGCTGAGGGGAAACGGGGGTAGGGCTGCTGGCAAGGGAACTGTTGGCACACTTGGTCGCGTTGCAGCAGTTGTTCAGTGACGAGCACAAATTAGTCAAATGACACCACTCGAAACCAGGAGGACATTCAAGTAGCGTCCAGTTCCCATCATCCTGAGCAGTGGGGAATGGTTCTGTAGCATTTTTTCCCTCCTGGTAGTCTGGAAGAAGTGAAAGGGAAAGCAACAATCACTATTCTGACAAGTAACCCTTCTAGTGCACTTCTTTGCTCCAAATTCACCATTTTTTTTCACTTTGATGATGGCTCCACTCTTAGCAAAAGCTGCAACTGCAACACATCCTGGTGCTACATAAGACAAGTGTCCTGCTTACTGGAAAATTTCACAAAGGCACGAAGATCATTAAAAACAAAGTTAGTCTCTTTTCCTGTGAGAATGCACCAATTTGCAATCTAAAAGAGATCTATGTTCAAGCGAAAGTGAGTCCAACCAAAGGCAGAGCTGTCTTTGACACTGAAAACACATTAAGCAACTTTTCTTAAGTTAATGTTTCTGTGTCAAAGTATCAGGTTTTCAGTGTCAAAAAATATCCTTTTGTAACCAGCCAACCCTATGGCTACAGCAAACATTCTGCTGCAAAATTAATTGTTGCCAAAACTGACTATTGAGCTGTTGTACAAGGCAGAAAAGGCTTATTAGATTATCTCATCCATCAGGAAAAAATGGGCTCAGAAAAATGTTCTTCCTCTTTAACCTGTGGGGCCAGATGGACCAGAACACATTCCCATTTTAATGTCATGTCTTCCCAAAGTACAAAAGCACAGCTCAGATTAATTCCCTTCTAGACACGTTCCTTACACTCACATTTTCTTCATGCATTGAGACACGTTTCTCCCTCTATTACTTTCTCCAGGACAACCACTTCTCCAAGGCAACCTCAGGCTGTCCAACCACACCTGCAGATTTTGCACTTTAGTCTCCTCAAAAAATGAGAACCAAGTCTCTGAGCCTTTAAGGCTTCAAAGCTCCTGCTCTGAAGACAGAAGGGCCACAAGAAGGCCACACACCCTCAGTCTGATGTGGCCCTGATAGCGTCAGCTCCAACAATACCACAAGCGTTGAGAGGAGATGCCTCACCTTCTCCGTCTACCGGTCTATGCACCTGGAACCTCACTTGAACGGGTTGATGCAGTTCCTGTGTCACAAACTCCAGGGCAGTCAAATATCCCTCGTGCCTGAACGCCAGCTCAGGGAACACCATCACCTGCAAAGCAAACAAGGCTCTCACCTGCCCGTGTCTCCCTGGGCTCCCTCGCAGCAGCGGGATGCCAAACCCTTCTTACCTCCACAGCTTGCCACGGAGCTGACAGCACATCTTCTGTCACATTTTTCACAGCCTCATGTGTGTGAAACTCAGGGTCCCCCACAAAGAAGTTTTTGGCATTTAAGAGAACTCCTGTTTACAAAGGAACATGTTTGAACAAAGCCCGTGAGACTCAGCAAGGCCTGAAGCTATTCCCCCCACCCTGCTCCTGCTTGCTCACACCGCGCAGCAAAGCTGTAGTAGGGCTTGGACCAGTCAGGAATCTGTAACTTCAGCTTTACTGGAGAAGCAGTTGCTGTAATCCTGTAGTTTCCTTTGTCTTCTTACAGATGTTTTGACTTCTTTCTCACCCTGCACAACTAATGTTTGCATCTGCAATTCTCAGCAACTTTGACTTCTAGGAACTCTGCAAATACTTCTCCCTTCCAACACCCCATGATTTGCTTCACACTTCTGAGCATGAGGTGCACTCCCCACCCTCCCTGTCTCCCTGGACTTGGGAAAAGTGGCCAGGACCAGCCAGTTTCCACCAGTGGCAATGCCTCTGGCTCACTCACAGCCAGGTCAGGCTCTGGAGACTGAGCACAACCAGGGCCACTGGGCTCTCTGCCTAGCGATGGCTTTTCCATCTTACCTAAACCTTCTCCCATATTTCATCTCCTTTCTGCTTCTCTTTCTTACTCCCCACACTGCTTTGGGAGATTTGGGAAGCTGCATAAGCAGAAA
The DNA here is from genome assembly GCF_031877795.1 of Strix aluco. Classification (NCBI taxonomy): domain Eukaryota; kingdom Metazoa; phylum Chordata; class Aves; order Strigiformes; family Strigidae; genus Strix; species Strix aluco. Next base: position 6,014,383 of record NC_133945.1, on the reverse strand, counting down.
CCTGCACAGCATACACCACATAAAAGCTCACCTAATGATCTCCAAAGCCCAATAGTCTTTTAAGTCACAAGACTCCAACATCTCACAAACTACGAGGTGCCACAGAAGGCCAGCGAGAGTCACCAAGGCAGCACCATGGCCTCAGATCCTGGCAGCAGCACAGACTGCTTAAGGAAGAGAGAAAAGCTACTTCCACAGCTCTGCCTCGGAGCTTTGCTCCTCTCTCTATTTCTATTGATAGCAAAGATTGGAGCGGGCCAAATTTTTCCCTTTGGGCTGAGGTCAGATTTCTGAAAGTTTATCAGTCAAGCCTCTCTTGGGAATACTGTGGTTGCTGCCAGTCCCACTGGATCTGGGGTGATGCTCTGGCTCACCCCCTCCATGCAGCCCTATTTTTCCTTGGCACATGCCAGCGAGCGGGATACCCGCCTGCCCTCGAGGCCAGCAGCAGCAGGAGGGAAGCAGAGCCCACCTTTCAGCTTGTACTCGCAGACGTAGCTGTGCTTGGCCATGCACAGGTCTGTGTTACACTGGCCCGTTGGGCCCATGCGGACACAGTGGTCAGCGTTTGACGGATGGGGTTCTCCTGGCAGCCAGTTCTGACAGCTCTCCAGATTAAATCCTTCACCTCTTTGCTGTGCTCCAGTGCTTGCAAAATCATTGAATCCAATCCAGACATCGAGGCTCCTTCAAAAAAAAAAAAAATTAAAAAAAAAAAAAGAGGGGGGGGGGATTTCAGGAAATCATGAGCATTAGAAAGATCTGGGATAGATGCCATCTATGGTTCTCTATGAAAATAATAATCTTAACAACAACAGTTTCATAGGGTGTCACAGGGTGCATTTAACGGAACCTTTTAGTTACTAAACGATTTTAGTATCCATTCTACCACCAGAACCTGGCTCTTCAATACCAGCTCCTTCACAGCACACCATCCTGCTGCCTACCAGCCCTTCCAACCTCTGTCCTAAGAGCTACAGAAAGCCACGTGTCCTTTGAGAAACTGAGGGCAGAGCTGAGCCAAAAGGATCCAGAGCGAGCAACCAACACCAACACCACGGTGCAGCGGAGCTGGGAGAGAGCAGCAGCTCAGGGGACCACGACTTGAGTCACCCCATGCCAAAAATGCCAGTCTCTCTCATCGAAGTTACGAGAGGACCCAGTTAAAAGGCTCCATCAGCACCACAGAGCTCGTGACATACTGGTAAGTGCTGATTCATACCAGCCACAACTGGTACAGCACAATTATCAGAGCGGGAGATGACACTGGCTGGAGAAGAGAACCACAAGGGTTTATTGCTTTCAGACATTGCCAGCACTCCCTCCAACTGCACATCTTCTGCTTCCCCAAGTTGGAGTCGCTTCCTTCCTATCAATATATTTATTAATATCACCTGGTCTCCCCTCCCAGCGCACACGGAGGGCTCGTGGGGGCTGCAAGATCTGAGACCAGCTCCCCCACGGCGGAGTAAACCCTACACACACAGGGAGTGGGATTAGCTGCAAACTAAGGAGCACCAGCAGGTTGTCTTGAGCCTCAGACCCCTCTCAGGAGAGCAGCTATGACCCCCACAGACACTTTTAAGCATCTATTAAGTCATGACTTAATGGTACAGTCACACAAAACTGTCCAAAAAAGCTGTATATTTTAGAAAACTTTTGTTTTATTTCTGCAGACCTGTGGAATTTGCCACTAGGCAATTCTCCACTGGAAGTGGAACTGGCACCAGTGCAGGATTAAACCCCGGACAGTGCCAGGTACGGGAGCTGCTGTTCAAATCGGGGGATCTTTGGTGTGGCTGCTGGGAGATAATCAGCTCCTCAGCCCCCGCTGAAAGGCAGCAGCCGTGGGGGGCCGAGACACCAGCAGCAGAGGCCAAAGCACTGCAGGGAGATGAACCCCACATACACAAGAAACTGCCAGGATCATTTTAGGAAGACTCAATGTCCCTTCCACATTTGGAAACTGGCCGCACCCCAGCAGAGATTCTGGTGGAAAGTGCTGAGTGGTCTTTCATAGCCACAAACAGCCTGGACAACTGTTTCTAATCGCACCCAGCAGAAAGTGAGGCATTTGTTCCATATTAACTTCTGGGGTGGGGGGGAACAGCCTCATCATACACCCTTCAAAGCCCCGAGCTTCTTCTCCACGTTCCCTCCTGCAGGTTGCAATCAATTCTGCTACGGCCAGGGAGGTACAACTGCTCTGCAAAAAGCAGACCAGGGAGGGAATCGGTGTCTCTCCACCACTGGGCTCAGCCAGATGAAATGATTAATGAGGTCATGCTGAAAAACGACGACGAAAATAACTGTTCCGTGAATCAGTAGTTTTCATTGCAAATAAGATTAAAAAATAAATAACCGCTGTGCTCTGCTCCCGAACCACTGGCAGGGGATTAGGGAGAACAGGCTACGAAACCGCCTGTTTGCTGCCATCAGTAAAACTCGATAGAGATTTTCCTTTTCTAATTCCAGCTATGATCTAACTGCAAGTCATCAAAAAAAAGAAAAAAAAAAAGAAGAAGAAATAGGCTGGCTGGCTTGTTTCCCACCCCTGCCCCACTGCCTGGCCCACTACCTTGCAGAGAGGAACAAGAGGACTCTCGACATCCTTTTCCAAAGCAAGATATGAGCATCCCTCTGCCTCTGAGGAAGGACCAAGCTGCCCTGCTCGGGGCAGCAGGAGCAGAAAGAAGCCTGAGACAGCTTGGAAGGGGAGAGGGGCTCCCTGCACTGCCTCGGAGGGGAAAGCGGGGTGCCCTGGAAGGGGCGTGGGCAGGGAGGGGACCAGCTCAGCACATACTGCTCCTGGGGAGGCCATCGGACGACAGGAGCGAAGCAGAGGAGAGAGCAGTCCTCGCTGCTGCACGCTCTAATGGGAAACAGATTTCTGCTTCTGTCATTTTCCCACAAGAAATGATGGAGGCTGCATGTTCCAAAAACCTGCGGCTCAGTTGATTTGACTTTTATCGCCAGGGAAATCGCATCCTGGAACTGCCTCATTCATGTTTATCTGAATGGATTAATAAAATAAATACATGAAATAAAGGGGGCCAGGGAGGACAGCAACGTGGGGCAGCAGCTGGGGAACAGCTTGGGCGGCTCATTCCCTTCCGAGGTCTCATGATTTCCTTGCACTGCAGTCCATCAAAAGCCCTGCACGCAACGCCTGGTAACTCAGAGCACCAAGTGACCAGTCCCTAACCCACTGAAAGGACAGATTCCTCTTCCCTGGAGCAGGGACCACATGTCTGCAATCTCGAGAGGAATCCCGGTGTGAAGGGAACGGGGCAAGGATACAAGTTTGGGGAGAAGGGGCTGTCAGACCTTCAGCAGGACCGTTCAAAGCCTACGTCACATGCAGCTGTTCCCTCCGCATGTGCTTTCTGGGCTGTGTTTATGAAGAGGCCACCTCCAACATCTGCATCTGGGAGCGCTGACAAGAGCTGTCAGGCCCCTGTGAGCTCTCCTGGTCGTTCTCCCCCTCCAAGACAGCTGGTTGCAAAAAGGGCACTTAGAGGGGCGGATTTAATCAAAGGCTGACACTTCCAGTGTTCTCTGTTTATAAAGCCCAAGTCCTGAGGTGGAACAGATGCTGCTGGAGCCTGACCCTCAGAGAGGAGTGCCGGTCCTTCTCCGGATGCAGAGGAAGAGGGGAAGGGGTCTGGGCTTCAGGCTGCAGAGGGGCGCGGGATCCTGGTGGGGAGGCAGCACCGGCCTGGGCTCTGCCAGAGCGGCTGCTCGACACCCCGCTGTCACGCGTGGGACAATCCAGCTGTAATTCTGCTGATGGAGCGGGTTGCAAGGTCGCCCTCAGGCCCTGCCTTGCAGCCAAACACCCTCCGCACATGAGCACCTCTCCACCGCCCAACCCCAGCCTGCAGATTTTGCTGAACTCCCAGGTGGAAGGTCTGCTCGGCCCAGCCCCATTTCCTCCTGACCCTGCACTTCTCTGCACCATTTCAGACGCACAAATGTAGGGTACAAGATGCCCACCAGCCGCAATTCCACAATTCCCAGATCGGACTTCCAGCCTTTCTGCCCCATTCCTCTTCTTCCCACCACAGCCTTTAAGCAAAAAGGCCAAGTTCAGCAAGGGCTCAAGCTCTGCTTATTCCTCCCCTTTGTTCAGCAGCCTCACCCCTACCATCTCTCCGTACTCAGCCTGGACCAGTGTCTCTCCTGCTGTCTGCAGGACCCTCCCTCTGGCCCCAGATGTGACCCCAGGAACACAAGACCTGTCCCTCGGAAATCTTAACCCTTACCCTCCTCGCTTACCTGATGACATGAGCGACCAAGAAGCTCTGGATCTCGGGGCTGCTCACAAAAGCCAGCTCTCCGTTGCCATGCTCCTGGCAGTGCTGCTGGGCCTCCAGCCACTCGGCCTTCTCCACCACCAGCTGATAGCAGTGGTTATTGCCCAGGAAAACCAAGCCATCAGGGGGGCATAGGGGGTGAACTGCTGCATGAGGTAGAAGAAGACAAACTTGATGTCCTTTGTATGGACCCACACACCCCAACCCAATGGGGAGCGAGGCTCCAGGAATGTCCTGCCCTTCTTGAAGCTGATAAATCCCCTTCGCTGTTGAAGTGCACTCTGTGCAGTCGTCTTCTTGGCCCAGGATATTGCAAAGCACTGCCTGGGGCAAGGAGCGCCCAAAGGAGTCACCCCTTATTCCTCGTTAGAAAGGAATGGAAAGGGAAGTCCCAGGACCCAGTGCCACCCCTCCCTTGCCCAGCAGCCACCCAGCCAGCCCTGCTCACCTCTGCCCAGCTCTCCAGCCTCTGCGGTGATACCGTACACCACCGCGAGGCCAGTGCCACCTCTGTTGCGGATCCGTATGTCCAGACTCTCATTTGTCTTGACCAAGGAAGGACACTGCAGTTCTAACTGTTGGGGGGGAGCCACCACCTCAATTTCTGCCTGCACATATAAGACCTTGGTGCCCACGAAGATGGTGGCAGTGACGTTGTACTGCCCAGGTAAGGCATACATGTGGACAGCTGCATTTCCAGTGGTGTTGAGAACCTCTGTCTGGTCCCCAAATTCCCACAGTAAAGTGCTGACAGCAATGGGAATACTGACATTGAAGAGCACGGCCTGGTGTAGGCTGTACCGGGGCTGGAGTCCTGCGAAAGACACAGGCAGCTGTGCCTGGAAGGGAGAGGGGACAAGTGATGGGCCACCACAGGCCTGCCCGGACCAATGCTCAGTGCAAAATGGCAAACAGCCGGTGGAAGAGTTTGTTTCATGGGCAGTACCACACAAACACTGCCCCTGGGTGCTGAAACCTCCATATTCCTGGTCTTCGGCGTAACAGAGGGCACTGCAGGTCTCCTCAGTGAGGTTCCCAGGGTGAACAGAGGTGAAGAGGATGACAAATTCAGCCCCTTCTGTGTGGTTGCTTGTCAGACACGTTATGTATTGAGCTCCTGGGGGACAGAACAGAAGATCCTCTTACAAACTGACACTGGTGAAACCCTCCAAGAGACACCACCCCATCCCCCTGGGAATGGACTTCTCCTGGGCAGCTCCTACTCCAAGCATTTCCTTTTTGAGATTTGCCTGGGAAGTCTTTAATCCCTCAGCAACGATTTCCAAACTCTTGATGCTAATTAATGATGACAGAAATAACAAGCCAGTCACACAGATTTATGGAACAGCAATATTCAGTAAAGAAAACGGGTCTTTGGAGAGCCTGACGGTGTCATGGGACATGGAGCCACCGTCTGACCCTCAGAGGAGCCCAAACAACTAGCCATCAAGTAACACCAAGACAAAAGGTTGTCCCTTGGCTGTACCTTGGCTTGGTCTGGTGCAGCACATTTCACTGCATCTGCCTGGGGCTTCCAGGAACAAGTCTATAACCAAACACACTTGGGCAGCACAGTCACCTTCCTCCTTGGGGAGAGCCCGGAGCTTCCCACCTACTCGCAGGCAAAATGTGGTGCTAGAAAAGAGGGCAGTGCCTCACACAGCCTGCACCCAGCGGGTGTGGAAGGACGCACACGTATGCATTCGTGGGAAGGATGCACAGGAACAACACACGCCTGGCTACACGGAGCACACACACACGTGCGCACGGACACGCAGGCACGTACGATGATGGCAGTCACAACAGCCTCATTCTCAGAGCAACAGGTCATTCCCTCGAGTTTACTTCCCCCTCACTGGCTTGCAAGGGGTGGGATGTTTCTCTGCCACAAAGACACAGGCAGGACCTCTGCCGCGTGCACAGCCGCAGCCCAGCTGGGACTGCCTGGCCTCCGCTCCAGCTCTGCCCACGCAACCCAGCCACGTTCGCTCCTCTGTTTCTGCTGGTTGCTACAACATCTCCCCCCAAACATCTCAACAGCTCCAGCCTCGTGTGATCTTCCCACATCGAATCCATCCAACTGTCCATCTTTCTCCACGGCGTTCCTGCAAATGCTGAGCCACTTTTCTTAAGAAAAATCCCACAAGGCAGACCACGGCATGGGAACTACTTTGCTTTTTAACACCAGCCTGGTCATACTTCTTCATTCCCTGTCTTGTCAGTAGCTGGCAGGCTGTCCCCAGCCTACTCCCATTACACTGAACTACACGAAAGACAGCCTCACATTATTGTTTCCACACTAACTTGAAGTAGTTCAACAGGGGAACAACTAATTATCAAGGGGAGTAACAGTGCTGGTGTTATTCCCTTTGATAATTCCTGCAAGGTGCTGCAAGGCTGGGGAAAGAGAAGCAGCCACCACTTGGGTTTTGGCCCTGGGGAGCACTGAGGTGGCTTAGCTGGCTCCCACCAGCTCTGGTTCCCTCAGTCCCCATCACTGCATCCTCCCATCATGCATTAAAGGAGATGCCTGATGCCTGTCAGGGGGAGCACTCGCTCAGTGCTCCCCCTCCCTCTCTCTTACTTAGAGCTAGCTGAGCATCCAGGCAGGACTAGTTTTCTTATTTCTCTCCCTCCCACCTTCCAAGTAAACACTGCCCTGCACTTCTACTAGCCAAGGCAGGCAGAAAAATGCACCTGGAGCAGTCAATGGGCTGTAGATCAGGGCAGTGTTCACTCAACCCTCCCGACGTGGAGCCCTGTCACCTGCAAAGATTCAGCTTAGCATGTCTGCAGGTCCCCTCAACTCCAGTGAGATTTCACTGCTTAAAGTCAGACTGTTAAAAGCCTGGGGCTGGAGGTCATAGTGTGTTCTGACAGCTGCCTGAAGCTTGCTCTGTAATGAGTTTGCTGATCTCAGCCCTGGTGTGACTGACTCAATCCTCAAGGCATCAGGGTAGTCATATGCTACCATCATTTGCTTAATTAGATTAGAACTGGTGACTTGAGGTCTAAAGAGGTATAGATGTGATCCCCAGCTGCCCTTGGGCCCATGGTTTCCACTGGTTTCATCATCTCCCCACCACAGCCCACAGCGTTTCCTTACCACAAGTAGCATTGACGAAGGAGACATCAAAGAGGGAAAGGTTTGCCACCTCAGGAGGGTGGGCGCATCTCGTATCTGATGCCTGAATAACTTTCACTTTTCTGTCTTCCACCCAACAGGGCAACCAGGAAAGTTTGCAGTCACAAACAAATGGATTCCAACTTAAGTTTCTGTAACAGGGAGATCAGACAAAAGTTAGGCATTAACTTGACATGTGCTAAGTGTTAATTACAGCAGCGTGCAGATCCCTCACTGTTTCCATCTGTGCCACTCCACTGAAATGCTTCAGCAAGAACTGCGAGGGGAGTTAATGAATAGGGAATCAAGCAATAATTAACATGATTTTTCTAGAGGCTAGAATTAGGCAAGTACTCCAAGTACTTTTTTAACTCTACAAATAATTGTAGCAATTAGAAGCAAATTACAGACACAATCTTATATTTAAAATAGTCTGCCATCTAACAGCCATTGGATGTAATGGCAGCCTCTCCAGCTAAGGGAGACTATTTACAGCTCCATTAAAAAATAGCTAAGAGAATAAAATTGATCTGTCAAAAAGAAATGCAAAGTCAATGATAATCTTTCCATGTGGCAGTTTAATGAAAAGATGGAAACTTTAATTGCAGCTAAGCTTGATCCAAATTACAGCCTTTGGCACTCAGCTGCGAACAGGACAGAGATGGAAAGCTGTTTGTTTAGCTGACGCCAGCTGGGCTGGGCTGCCGCAGGGGCTGAACCCAGGATTTTCAGACTGAAAGCACCACTTTGCCAGCCAGTCTTAGCAGGGACAGACTCACTTGGGCCTAGCCTGGAGCCTTTGTGTCTTTTCAGTGCCATTTGTAAGCAAAAACGCAGAGCTGAAAATGCCCTTTGTGTCCTGTTTTCAGGGAGAACGTGTGGCTGAGCTTTCTTCTTGCTTGCCAAGAGCGACTTCAAGGGGTTAATCCTTTGGCTCATTCAGATACAGAACTGCCATTCTGGGCTGTGACTTCACGCATCTCTCCTGGAAATGTGTGGCTTCCCCTCGCCTCCCTTCACATAACGGCACAGATTTTCATTACTTCAATTAAAAACCACTATAGGCCTAAGAACTTGAATCACTCAGGGAGAATATCTTCAAATGTCTTCCAGTGACTCAGACACCTCAGTCAGGGTCTCTGTGTTGCAGGTCAGTGCCCTTTTCGTTAGATCCCCCCGTCCCAAGGTGTGACCATACAAACAGGAACAGTAAGTGTGACCCAGAGCATGGCCAGAGACCAGAACCTCAGCAGAACTGGTGTGGGAGAGAAGCAGGGAAGCCACAAAGGTAGTGGCAGAGGTTGGAGGTATCTGGGAGACAGAAGGAAAGTCTAGGAAGAGGTTAGGCTTGAAGGGCACCAACAGGAGCCAGGAGCAGGACACAGCTTGAGGAAGAAACCGGAGAGAGTCCAAAGGCAGCTGCTTCGTCGGGTACGTGCCCCAGATCTCCCCAAGACAGTGCTGCATCCCACCCCTCCAGGAAGGGAAGAGCTGATTCAAGGAAAGGTCTAAATAAAGAACTGGGAAACAAAGAGGATGAACTTACATTTCACTTAAATTAAATAAATTATCAAATATTCCATCTTCTAATGTAGAAATCTTGTTGTGGCTTATATCTCTGTAAAAGAGAGAAAATGAAAAGGAAAGTTCATCATGATGGTAACAACTTCCTGGCCAACATACAGAATCAACTTGTCCCAAGTTCTGCTTGGGACAGAGCTACCCTCTGAGCACCTTCAGTCTCAAAAGTCACACAGATATGACAGGAAAATATCCAGTCAGGCACCATGTTACAGAATCACACAGAGTGGGCTTCCCAGCACCACCTCCAGACTGCTGCTGTGTATCTCCAAGGATTGAGACCCCACAACCACTCTAAGTAGCCTGCTGCCATGCTCAAGTCCAGTTCCAGTGCTCCCAGTCCTTCTGTGAGTCCTCCTTTTAGGAGAGTCTTGAGGTGTAAAGAAGACAGGCTGTCCAGGCTGCCAGCTACTCAGCTGGAACCACCAAAGCAGGTTTCGGTGCTGGCTGGATTGGTGCCTTTTTTTGATCTGACAATCCAATTTTTCTTTAAAAAACAGTTAATCTTCTCTATGAACCATCAGCGAGTAACAGTGGAATCTCATCTATCAGCAGCTGAACCAGTGAGTTTGCTAATGGTCAAAGCTCTCCCCATCCTGGCTCACAGAGTCTGGGCAGTTCTAGTGAAACGGGGCAGCTCAAGCTGTGGGGAGTGGTGGGACGTGCCGGGGTCCTCAGAGGACCCTCCACTTCAGTACCCATTTCCCTCTGAGGATAAGTGGGGTTTGGACACTGCAGCTTTACCATCATTTTCCATGCACTAACACACATCTTGTGACAGATCTTATTCTCCTGCCTTGATCTCCTCTCCGTACAGCAGGTCAAATCCTGCCCTACTCCCTGAATGCCAATAAGTGAATCCCCGGACCGTGCAGCTAAAGGCCTTGAGAAGGAGTCCATGGACGCATCCATCAGGGCTTGACAGACGAGGTCAAGCAAGAACAGAACAAGGCTGACTTATGACACACAAGCAAGTGTTCTAGGTACCAGCTCAAGCGTGCACGGCGAGCTGAAGGACTGGAGGGCGCACTGTGTACTTACAGTTTTGCCAGAGAAGTCAGGCTTTCGAACATCTGAACATCTAAACCACTGATCTTGTTATTGGAAAGATCCCTAGAGAAAGAAAACACAATTTTCAGCTTTTGTTCAACTTCATTTTGTCATTCCTCCATTACCAGACCTTAGAAGAGCCTTTCTCCAACCTCCATCCAGGCTCCAGAGCGGAAGGTTTTGGTGTTTTACAGCGGAGCATTTCTCCCAGCCAAAGAAAACACCTTTCCCAGCTATAAAGCATTTGCCACTCAAAGCTTTGTATAATGTGTAGATACAGACCAGGAGTTTCATTACACACATACCATTCTGCAGCAGATCTAGAGTAATTACAGACATGACAAATGTATTACTAAATTTGATGTATCCTTTTACAAAAATATTCAAGGCTAATGTATGTTCAAAGAAGTAATTAAGAAATAATTTAGACTAAAGTAGCAATTAACTTAGAGAAAAATTTAGGAGGAACTTCCAAGTTCATTTCTAGTGCCAAAGAACTGATCATTAATTGCACAGTTGATGCGTTCAACTTTTACATTTTAAAGATCATTTTGTCTCTCTTTGGAAAAGCTTAAAAGGAAAGAAGAAGTAACAATATTTTCTGTTTAAAATCAGGTTAGATTGTCCTTATAAAAGGAACACTGTTTTAGAAAATCTCTAATTGCTCCCTGTAACACCAATAGCCTTCAACTCATCCAAAGCAAAATTGTTTCTGTCCTCCAGTCCAGCTCTCTCTTTTCACCCCACGTCCTCTTTTTCAATTTTAAAATGTCACTCAGCTAAGAAGTGAAAGTTTCGCTGATCCGTCTCCACTTGTTCCCAATAAACTTCACTCTTTGGTTTCAGATGAATCTCCTTTGGCCAAAACCTTCTTTTAGCATCAAAATACTTATTCTGAGCCCATGCAATGGTTTTATCCTTCAAGGATTTCTGGCAGAGCCCCAGGGCGGCAGACAGGGCTGGATTCACTGCAGCCACACCATCCCGTGTCAACAGAGACGTTCTCCTGCCCACCTCCTTTCTCACCTTTTTTCTATAAGCATCTCCTGTAATTTCTCCTTGCTGTCTCACCTCTTCTTTTTATCCCCTAATCAATTCATTCTTAGTTTGATCTGACATTTAAACTTAATTTATTCAAATGAAAAGAATTCTGCCAAACTGGCAGGAAAATTACATATGATTCCAGGAAACTCTGGGGATAAGTAACAGGGATGGATGTCTCTTTAAAAGGTTTATTTTCCCTGATTTTGCTGTCTGGGAGTTCTTTGCCAAGCCAAGAGGGGATTCAGAAGAGTTCACCAGCAACACCAATAAAGAAGTCCAAGAAATGTGCAAAACAAAAGCTCAACCAATACATTCAAAAAAAGGATGCTACCAAAAATATCCAAGCAAGCCAGTGCCCTTTTGTCTCGGGGTAGCTCAGACAACAGTTCAAGAATATAGAGCATCCTTTTCTGCAGTGACACAGACCACACGGGAGTCACATTCTGCACAGGGGACACGAAAGTCACCGTCAAAACTGTTTCCAGCTCCCACTTGCAAGACAATCCCACAAGACAGCTTGGACTGGAATCCCAACGGCTCCCAGCCAGGTCAGATCCTTCCTCAGGGAGGCTCCTGCTCCACTTTTCCTTCAGCATTTTCTGTAAAGGCATTTTCCTCTGCCTCTGCACCTTCCTGCATTACTTGGCCAGCTCTGGAAAGGATCAGACCACCAACCAGCTACTGTACAGGGAGACCAGTACAAGTCTTTCTCTTCTCCTTTGAAATACCTGAAAATAACCTATTTAGTTTTTAGGCAGCACCTCAAGCCCAGGACGGAAGGGAATGATGTTTCAGCTTCAATGCCTCTTTGCTTCTTGCCCAGACAACAGAGACCTCCAAAACAAACCAGTCTGCTGCTACAAAATCCGGGCTTTGCCGTTTCAAAAAGCCTCTTCAAAAGGGTTGCTTGGCTGCAGGGAGAGAGTGTACAGGGCAGGGTGAACCTCTCACCATCACAGATGGCACAATCAGGCAAGGGGGCACCTGAGCCAGGCAGGGTACTGGGACACCCAGCCCCAAGCCCAGCCGCCTCCTCTGCAGCTCTCTGCAGCTTGCTCTCCATCTCTGCCATCTCGCCACTGCCCAAGTAGGCAGCGAAGGACTCCAGCAGTGCGGGTCTGCTTGTCCCTGTCCCGCTGCCGCAGTGCCAGGCATGGAGGAGCTGGTTGGTCCTGAGTCTCCCCCAGGCCTTTACAAACATCCCTTATCATTATTTCCATTTCATCTCAGAGAAAGCTTTTAAACTTCAGATAAGCACAGGCCAAGACCCCAAATCCTCGGTTCCCAGGGGTCAGTCAGCTTCATCCCCACCCAAGAGCAGGACCAGGGATGACTGTGACCTCCAGGAAGATGCTCAGGGGCAGAGCTGCTCCCACCAGCCTCAGCAAACAGGTAAAATGCAAATCCAGGCAGTAACTCCCCACTCCGTGCTGCTTTTCCACAGCATGTTGGACTGACACTAGATGTCACTGCCTGCTGAGCCGCACGCTCCACTCAGCTCCTGGAGGGACCCAGCAGGGACTCAAGGGGTGCAGGACCCTGGTGTTGTGGCTGCAGCCAGCAGATTTTGTTCAGGAAGGGCCAGGAAGAACTTTCCCCCATAAGCTACTGACAACCCCTCACCCCTCCGATTTGCTCAAGGGACTGGGCTGCTTTGTACAGCCAGGACAGCTCATGAGGGTGTCAGGCCACTCGATGCGTGTCCTGGGGTATCAGCACTGTCGTGCCCCAGTGAACCTCCACGGTGTCATGGTGGAAGGGCTGGACAGGGCTCCTGCACCTTTTTCCTCTTCTCCTGACAGTACAACGTGGCTGTCACTCTGCACACACCATCACCAAGCATATGCTTCAGGTATTATCATCTGAGCTCGCCCATCTACCCGGCACCCACTACTGTCACCCAAAGCCAATGTGGCCCTGTGGCCCAGCACAGAGAGAAGCTCCACCAATGAGTTTCAAAGGAGAAAGCTGGGGCTGTTCCCAAGTGAGGCTGCTTCAGAGGCTGTGAGATGCTCCGAACCCTTGGAGGCTGTAATTAACTCAAGCACTTTGCCACTTAACTACAACTCACATGTTCTCCAAGGGATCCTAAGACCTTGGCTCCCACCCTCTTGTCTTCCACAGCCTGAGCTCCCGTCCAGCACCCGCAGATGCTGCTGAACTCCATCCAGACCAGGCACTAGATGGCAACCCACCGGTACCCACAAACCCGAGCCCAATTCCCTCGCTATTTTCTACTCTTGCTTCATGATCTGATGAGGAACTGGTATAAAACCTCACAGCTTTCAACCTCCCCAGACCTCCCTGGTGCAGAGCCTGCAAGAGAAGCAGAACTCCCGTTGACAGGACAGCTTGGAGGAGCGAGGAACAGTGGAGGATGCCAGCGCCTGGCACCTCCAGCCGCGAGTCAGTGAGCTGGGCTCCCAGCTGCCTGCTTGCCTTCTCCCACTGGTCCCTCTCCAACTTGTATGGAAAATCATATTATGCCTTCCTGGCATGGGAAAGATGGCTGTGAACCAAGCTAGGTTGCAGAAAAAAAGAAAATAAATCAGGAAATACTGAGCAATAAAACCCAACGCAAAGGCTGTGGGACAGAGCTCAGCCTCTCGGTGCCACAAACTGCCACGACTGTATTTTCCCAGCCCACTGCCAGGCTAGAGGAAATTCGGAGCAGGTTCAAAGCAGAGCTGAAGCCAGCAGAAAACAAGGCTCTCCATTGAAATGCACTGTGCACACAGACTGCCGCCCTCTCCAGGAGAAGAAAGAAAAACTTAACGTTTATTTGCGCCACGAGGGATATCGAGAACACGCTGTGCTGCCTGAAAGAGGGCAGCTATGGGGAAGTCACAACTTTGCGATTCCGCCTCAGTTTCCACACCTGTAAAATGGAGCAGTGCCATGCCAGAGGCTGGGAGGGCCGGCCCACTCCTCTGCAGAACTTTGTGGGATGCAGGGCACCAAAACCCATCAACAACTATGGTATAGAACAAGAACTGTGTAAAAGATCTCCCTTGCAGCTCTCTACACACCCCAGCAAACATAGGGATATTTAACTTACATGCCTTGCCAAGAAAGATTGCAAAAAACTTCCTCTAGAAGTGGAGTTGGTCGTGTGGGGAAGGTGAAGCTTCAGATAAGGGAACGAGGGTGTCAACCTGAGCCTTGGGAGCCTTCAGCTCCATCCCAGCTCTGCTACCAACTCCTTGTGTGATGCTGGGTGCAGGGAACCTCTCCAGAGCTGCATGTACCGCAGGGATAACAGCAGCTCACCTCCCCGAGAGAGCGTGAGGACGGACCAGTCCCAAATGCCACCAGCAAGATCTCCTGTAGATGGGGCCGGGTAGCTTCTGGGGGTAAAAAGCACCTCACAGAGCTGCTGCTGGAAGCAAACAGCAGGGCTTGGTGCCGCCCGCTTTGTCCCTTCGTGACGCTCAGACAGGCTCCACAGCCCCTCAGCTGTGAGCCCGGGGCAGCCAGGGGCTTTATTTCTGCAGCGCTGTGGTGGACAGGCTTTTTTTGGTACACTGCTGTTTTTTTCTTAATTCCACAGAACATATAATGTTGAGCAGAGTATAGCACGCCTCTGCCTGCCAAGCCTGATGTCATGCTCTCATTATGTCATTTGTGGGCCCGCTCTGCCTTCATTTCACAAAAAAGGGAGGGAAGGGAAGGGGGGGCAGCGCTGGCTTGTGCCTTCCCCAGCCCTTTTGGTGCGTGGAGCCCAGCCAGAACAGTAATGGGAAAAGCATCCACAGACAGAGAGCAGCGTCTGTGCGGAGAGGAGCCTGTGTGCAGGCTGGGGGAGAGTCGCAGCGGTTCAGTAGAAAAGAAGCTCCAGGTCTGTGAGCCACGATAAAAGTTAAGATTTTTGTGGGTCAGCGAAGCTCCAGAGGTACTAGAGAAAGGCAGCAGCTTGGGTACAGTCATATTTCCATCCAGATTCTGCACAGGAGCTTCTACAGTGGCCACTAAGGGGCCTGCAACAGCACAGGAGGGATAAAGCAGCTGCCGGGTGCAGCCTGTAGGCAAGGGAGAAGCTTTTCTATCTCCCAGCCCATCTTCCTGAGCCGGGCTGGCCCAACAGACCACGCAGGGTGAGTACATGGAGCATCTGCAACAGAGAGACCCTGACCTTTCGGGAAAAGCACTTTCTCCCTGTGGATCAGCCAGGCTGGGCTCTCCCCACTAGCCTTCCTCAACCAGTCAGTCTTCCCTGATCCAGGACAGACCCCACCGAAATGGAGTTTGCCTGATGTTTGTGTGACCCAAGTGAGTCCTGGAGCCAGGGCTGGGCCCCATTTTGGCCCAGACACTGTGTTTTAAAAGCAGGAGTGGTTGCAGGGATGTCAGAATAGCTCTGCCCCTGGGATCAAGGGTCCATCCTGCCCCAGCTCCCAACCCCAGCAGCAGTCAGTACCAGGTGTTCAGGGAGATGCATGAGCAATCCTTCCCCAACACACCTCCCGGCTCCTGGCAGCCAGCAACAGAGGATGTCCAGAGCCAGAGACCACACTGGACTGTTGTATTTAACAGCCACCAGCAGACCAATCTTCCATGATGCCGTCTTCCCCTTCCTAAGCCTGCCTGGGCTCCACAAGAACCTACAGCAACAAGCTCCATAACTCACATGCTTTAAAAAAAGAAGTACTTTCTTTGGTTTGTTGAAATCTGCTAGAGGCATCACTTCATTGGATACTGCCCAGTTTTCTGCACAGTGAACACTGAATAATTGTTCATATTTATGTTCTCTGCCCCGCTCCTGACTCCAGAGCCTTTCCCAGATTGCCTCACTCCTCTGTCCCAAGCACATCGTCCAGTGGAAACAGTTCCCCCTTTCTGACCTCAGCTCCAAAACATCCACCAAATTTCACCTTCAGAATACGAAGGTGCTCAGCCCCTGGCAGGTCTCGTGGCTCAAGCCTTGCAGCAACCAGGGTGCAGAGGCAATGACCAAAGTGAGCAGCAAATCAAGGCACAGAAAACGCTCCCGTTTCTCCCCCCCTACCAAAAGCCAGCCTGAACCGTCCCACACCTTGCAATCAGAGAGGACAAGTAACAGAGGGACATGCGAGATGGCTTGGAAGACACAACGAAGCCCACAGCTTCCAGAGCCCTCTGCCAGCTGGACAGGGCAGCAAACTGCCCAAGAGATCACCAGCACAGCCCAAACGCTGTCTTACGTGTTACCACAGCAAACACTTTTCTAGTCTCCAGGAATAAAAAGCAGGAGGGTGCCCCATGCAGCAGTGCTGTGCTGATACTGCCTGACGTACATAATAGACTTTCCAGAAAAGAGGAGGAAAAACCCTATGTGTTGTTGCATGCTTGAGCCAGGAAAAATTATAGGTTTTTGCTGATCTGATTCCTTTTTTTCTTCTTCTTTTGGCTTGCACCTCTCCTAGGAAGCACAGTAGAAGTAACTTGTGTGCAGACAGGGAATAGAGATTCTTGCCACAGTGGCTACGGAAATCTGAAGAAAGAGAGATGTTTCTGTGTGCCGGGTGCAGGGAGCAACGCTGTCATCCTGCACTAGGTGCAGGGACACGCCGGCTGGCAGGAGGGGGGAACCACCTCAGCAGCTCCCCTGCACGAAGAGCTCTCAGCCTTCCAGCACAGGCAGGAGGGCAACAGCAGATGGAGATCTTCATCACCAGCTACTGGTTTCAAGCACATTGAAGCAGGGATTTTCTGAGGCAAAGGGGTTCCAGCTCCACCACACATCACCTCCGAGAGCTGCGGCCCAATGCAACCAGCAGCCTTTCGCTGGTGGGTTTCAGCCATTTCTTTCCCAGAGCCACGTAGCAGAGGGTCACATCCCACCCCAGAGGAGGCTGCATTTCATCCCTGTGCCCAGCGACTCCACCGCAGAGATCAGCTTCCAAAGAACAGCAAGGCTGTTAGGGAGCAAACGCAGGAGACGCAGGGCTGCCCAGGGAAAGGCTCAGCGGGAGACACCGGCAGCGGCTGAGCGCGAGTCCTGAGCAGAGAGCGGCACGCTGGCACTGGCAGACGGCGACGAGCACCCTCATCTCCCCGAGGCTGTCACAGCACGATGACAATTTATTTGTTCATTTTGAATTTATGAGTTTCAAACGCTGGCCCAAGTCTTAGCTCTCTCTAAGGAATTTGCCTCAAAATACTTTTTCACAAATATTCATCTAAAAACTAAATGTTTTTCTTCCCACAGCAAAATCGTAATTGTTGATAACGAAAATCTAAGGCAAGGATACAAGCATTTTTGCAATGTTCTGTACACTTTGTGCTTTCCTGGGAGAACTGCAAAACACTCTCACATATGTCCTTGCAAGGCAGCTGTGCCCAGAGACAGTTGGGTTTGACACGAAGCAGACCCAGATGCAACTCCCAGCTCTGCTGCAGACTCACTGCAGGACCAGGAGCAGGTCGCCCCATCACCACGGGCTCCCCTCTGAGCAACGGGAGTGAAGCAAAGCTCCTTCCCCACCTCGCTTCCTTGCCTCATCCTGCCACACGCCTCCCCCAGCGCACCAGCACAATGTCACCCTCAATTTGTAGGAGTAAATCCTACTTGTCTTGCTGGGTTGGGACCACGTGTTCTTCAGGATCCCTCCAAGAGGCAGGTGGCTGCCTGCAGAATGGTGTAAAACCGCTCTCTTGGCTCTCACAGAGCAGATGAGCTCAAGGTTGAGGCTGGGCACTGGGTGTCTGCGTCCCTGCCCGTGGCTGAGGAGAAGGGCCTGTGAGAGCCATGTGCTTCAAGCAGTGTGGGAAAGAGAAAGAGTAGGCCCTGCACAAGACCAAGATGAGAGCTCGGGACACCCTAGGTGACACAGCAGTCCCTACCCAGCCACTGCCATGACCAGGGCATCCTCACCACGGCCAGGGCATCCCAACCACAGCCACAGCATCCCCACCGTGGCCACGGCATCCCCATGGTGGCCAGGGCATCCCAACCATGGCCAGAGCATCCCCATGGTGGTCATGGCATCCCCATTCTCCAAGAGCATCCCCATGGTGGTCATGGCATCCCCATTCTCCAGGTGGGAGCTGTCTGTAGCGCAGCTGAGACTTAAAGAGCGGCTCCTCGGATCCCCGCAGCAGCAGCTTTCCACAGACTTTCCCAAATATGGTTATAAAGTTGGACCAGGGACGAAGCCACTCGAACAAAGGGGACGTGTTACCTCATGGAGCGACGTCATGTTCTGGCAGGGCCGGCTCATAGGCAATGGCATCATGCGCTCCATCCCTCTCCTCCCCAGCCAGGAGAGCTGGGTGGGGGCTTTTTCACACGAGAGGCTCCCAGGAACCGGAGGGCTGCTGTCTGCACAGGGACCCGCAGCACGGCTCATTTTACAAGTTATTCTTAGACTGCAAATGACTTCATCTCCTCATTCCCAACACCGAAACAATGGAGCCAAAGGCAAACAGGGGCACTGGGGAGTCACCAGGGGCCTCCTGTGCTTGCGGAGGTCAGCAAGAGCTTCTGCAAGGCGCTCCGGTGGGACGAGGAGCTGGCTACAGGGATGGCCACCATTATGAGAGAGGCTTTTCATGCCAGGTCCCACCTCCTGAGCCACCCGAGTGACCAGGAGCCAGCACTGACCAGAGCTGGCGCTGGACATGGTCCTCCCCTCCACTGCCAAGAGGTGACTTAATGTGGCATAAAACAAAGCCTGAAACATCAGGCATGACCCAGCCCTGCTTTGCCTCTGCACCACCACACTAAAAGATGAGAACAGGGAAGACCTTCAGCTTGGGAAAGCAGCGACCAAATATTTAAATAAAGTTAATGTCCATAATTAGTGCCGCATGTAAACAAGCTGTCTGCAGTTTCATCCAGCTAAATGTCAGCCCTGCAAATATACACTAGGTTCATGGAAAGTTTGCAAAGAAACCAAAGATGTGAGAAAACCAAGCATCTTCCCAGCGCACATGGCAGAGCTCAAGCAGACCATATTAGATGCCTGCAGCCCAAATCCAACCACTCTCCATGCAGATACCCACTTCTTCCCCAAAAAATCATCTATCCAGGGAGTGCCCACATCCCGTGGCACTCCATGCCAACACACAGCTCTGTCAATGCCCAGCGCTGGTCTCGTGAAAATCCAGAGTGTTTCCAAGTCAGCATGTTCGGAGCCCAGTGGTATTTGGTTTTACCATGAACAGTGGGTCCTCCGTAAGCTGTAATTTAGGAACTACACAGCTGAGCTGCTAAGTGCTTAATCTTCCTCACAGAAAGCAAAGAGTTTTCAATAAATGTTTAGGTATTGTTGATACTAATTCACCACCAGAACAGGGGATGGAGAAGATAATCTTCGGGTCCTGTTCTTTTATTATTCTATTTGGTTTTATTTTAATGTGAGGCCTTTGCTTGGGCAGCTATCCTCTAGGGATATTATTTCTCTGTAAGAAATAATAAAAACACAAGGCTTCTTTTCCCCAGCACCATAAGTTCTGCAATAGACAACAAACGAGAGCCACAGACAAGGCTCACAGGATGCAGGAGGCTCTGGATGCTGTTGAAGCGATAGCAGCGATACGTCACTGAGCTGACATGGGAGCTGGAGCCAAGAGACGCAGAGAACTCCAGGAAAGTCTCCTCCAAAGCACACGTCCAGTTTGCAAACACTGACACAGTATGAAAAAATATTTGCATAGCCTGTTCCTTGGAAACCTTCTGGGGCATCTGTGTTTTGTATCCCAAAAGGAGCAGTGGAACAACTTGGGCATCAATACAGCACGAGAGCTGTGAACCACGGCCCACCCGGTCGTCTGAAATGCCATGAGGAGATCTGTAAAAAACTTAATGCCGCTTCCTGGTTGAACTCAGAGTGCAAGCCAGCTGAGAGGGAGTGAGGCTGATAAGGCTGTGTCAGATCAAAAGTAATTTCTTCAAACAGTTGGGAAACACTTCTCTCATTTCTCACACTGGGAGAACAGACAGTACGTTGTCAGGCGCCGCACGGCACCAGCAGGACACAAACAAGAGGAAAACAAAGCCACGAGCACACGGCCTTTATGGGGGTTCATGAAGGACTGAGGATTTAGGAGTAACGTCACCTACCAGCCAAAGCCGACACAAAGAGGGCACCCTGGATCCAAACCAGTGTTAGAGCAGACGGCGAAAGGCTCACGGCCAAACGCCTCGAGGCGGCTGAGGGACAGCGTCACCGTGTCCCTTTGTCCAGGTGTGGACGCAGCCCGGGCTGAGCACAGTGTGCTCTCCGCTTTGGGCCCTCGGCTGTCAGAGCAGCACAAAGGCGAGCGGACCCGACAGAAAGATTTTGTGGCCGTTTCCTCCTCAGTCATTTGGAGAATTTGAGCTCCAGCCCCCCAGGTCCTGCTCCAAAATCCCCCAGCCCGTACCTCCCATGGGACATGGGGAGCAGAGGCGACCGAGTGCCACCAGCGTGGCTCCGCAGGCTCCGGCACAGACCCACCGGCACCCGCCTCGGTGCCAACACAGACCCAGCTTTCCACCCACCCCTGGTAACACTGGCCCCGTAGCCAGATCTCGACAGTCACTTCCCACGGGCGATAACGCTCCCTCAAATGTTTTCCCTTTTGTAGCTGACAGTATGAATTTGTTTGACCTTTAGCTAACAACAATCTCTAACAGACGAGCAAGTTTTCCAAGTTCCTGGGTGGTTACTTAAGAAAAACATTTTTGTGTGTATTTTAGCCCTGTCTGTCAATTGATTTTCATCCCCAGTATGTTTTACCAACAACATTTCTTTTCATTTAAGAGATTCCCTGTTCCAGGCTCACACCAACACCCTTCAGCTCAAAGCACGGGATGCTAACTAAAATTAGCTAAAACGGGGAAAAGGACAAGTAAAGACCAGGAAGGCTCAACCAGGTCCAGGCCTGGCAGTGTGTTGTTAGCGATGGAGAAGAGCTTTCAGCACTGTTTTGCAGCACAGTCTGTGCTGGAGAGATGCTGAGCCCCTTACTTATTTTCTTCTTCTCCAGAGAGAAAACTCTGGGATTTGGGGCAGTCACATTAGCACTTGATATGTTTAAAAATAGCACAAAGTAAATGGTGTTGCTCTGTGAAAACAATGATGCTGAGCACAACCACAGAGTTCACAGCCCACTGCCTGCGACAGAAAATCCACAAACCAGGGGAGCCTGGAGAAAAAAAAAAAAAAAAGTGCAGCATGTTCAGGACCCAAGACCTGGCCAAACCACGGCTGCAGCACAATCCGGTTTGTGTTTTCCTTGCAGTCCTGATGTTATGTCTGCTTTCCATGGTCTCCACAGTGAGGGACAGGCTCTCCAGATGTTCTGAAGCCCTGGGACCTACCCAATACATGAGCCAGTTTTGGGGAAGGGGGGAACAGGACACAAAGCTACTAACCCTTCCCTTTCGTCAGTCTGCTTCTTGCACTAACAAAGAGCAAGAAGAATGACTCACAGATTTTTATCGTTATCATTTACCCCAACGAATTGCATGCTGCAAGCCATCGGACCCCTCACAATCATTCCCTGCATCAAGCCTGAGCAAGCAGTTCCCCATCCTTCTAGAGAATATTCCCATCTTCACATAAACTCCCAACAACAGGATGGCCACCACCAGCTTTGGCAAGCTGTTGCAGGGTTAGTCAGTCAGGCTTGAGTTCCCAGATGAAGGATTCACTCTGCCTGTCCACTAAACTGAGGGTCCTTCTATTAAGTTCGCTGGTTTTAACCACAAATATTCCCCAGTCTGCAGTCACCTACCACCTTTGCTGGAGCAGCAAACACCAGCAGGAGACAGTCCTTCAGACAGGCTTTTGGTTGGATTCTTTAGGGCACCACTACCTCCATGAAGTGAGGACCCCAGGAAATACAACCCCTCTGCTCCACAGCTCCCTGCTTACACACCTCTGGGTTGCACTAATCGTTTTGGTGGCTGTATCCTTCATCACACACTCAACCACCACACGTCCCCTGGCCAAGTCCTTGCTTCCAGGAGAAGGCTCCCATCCCAAACAGCAAGCCTGCCTTCCCTGGTCCCAGACGTACAACCTTGCACTCGGCAGCATCACTGCTCCTTCCTGTGACCAACTCTCCAACCAAAGCAGAGCTCCGTTTCCTTCTCCGTGCTTTGGCACTCTCAGGACATATCACTGGTGGGTTTTGTTTTCCTCCAGTCTGTTGACAAATACACTGTGGAGGCAGTCAGCCTCTGAGACTTCACTGCAGCACAGCTCTTCACGATGACTCCAGTTTATTCTTACATTTTGAAGCCAGTATTTAATCCCTTTCATATATGTAGTGCTATTTTTTTCATTCCAATTTCTAACAAATATATATGACATTGAGTCAAATACCTTACAGAAGTCATATGTGTATTACATCAACGTCATCATCTTCATCTACTCCATCTGTAAACTTACTTAAAAGCTCATGAGATCTATTTTCCATAAGTGAACTTTCCATGATGATTGCCACTAATTACACTATCCCCTTTAACTTCTAGCTAATGTCCATGCATTGTTTCTCCTTGGGCTAGGAAATCAGGACACTGGGCTAATAAATGTTTGTACCATCCTATTTACTGTCTGATAACACTGGCATCATATTCATTTTGATCCAGTCCTTGGGAATTTCCCTAGTGCCCCAAAACCCACTAAAAGTGAACAATTAATAGCCCATAGGGCTCTTCAGCCAGATATTTTAAAATTCTTGGATGCAAAATATCTGAACTTGCTAGTTTAAGAAGGTCTAACATTAATAGCAGCTGTTTAACATCCTCTTCAGTTACTGCTGGAGTGGAAAGTGTTTCATCATCCTCATATGATACAAATACATCACCTGGCTTTTTTCCAAATAGAAAATAGAAATATTTACTGAACAGTCCTGCCTTTTCTGTATTTTCATTGATAATTTGACCATGTCCATCTATTAACAGACCAGTATAATTTAATTCCTTTAATTCCCAATATACTTGAAAAACTCTTTATTCTTCTCAACTTTGCTGGCCACAGACCTTTCCTTGCATGCTTTTGCTTATCAGGGTTTGACGGGCTTGAGCTCTCAGTCCATACTCATCACTAGCAACATTCCTCTTTCCCAGTACTGCATCCTGGATACTTATTTTCCACAACTGCCTTTCTTTCTCCTCCAGGCTCCACTTGGTTTTTATGCAGGGTATAAAGTAGTCCTGAATACTGATTAACACAGAGGTGCACGTCGGGATCAAGGCAGACTCCATCACCAAAACCTAAATGAGGCTCTCCCTAGAGATACTACAGGTCCCAAATGCTCTCCTAACGCTAGAGGCAGGGATTCAAGCAGCATGGCTGGACACAGATTAAAACAGTCCGGATATACTGTCTGGAGCTGCAGACACGGGAACGTGAGTCCCCATCCCCAAAAGACTGTCTGTCCTGACCTGCAGACATGGGGACAGCTGTGCAGGAGGCACCAGGCTCAGAGCTGAGGGCAGCAGCCAGTGTGGGGCAGAGCGGGGCGACTCCAGGAGCACTTACGGCAGGTCTGCTCCTGGCTCTCACCCCTGCGTGCACGACGGACAATGCCTTTATGGGGTCCTTGTTAAGGACCTGCCACCTCCAACAGCTTTGTTCTCCCATCCTGTGCAGTAAAGGTGATACCGAAAGAGAAAATTACACAACTGAAAAAAATGAGCGTTCTCCTGGATCCTCCTATAAAAACAGGATCAGCACCATAAGATGCTCCTCAGGGATGGTTACAGCCTTAACGTGAAGTCCCAGTTGCTGGGGTTCCCATCTGCCGGTGGCTGTTCCATAAAACGCATATTTCAGTGTTCTCCTCACTCCATGCAAACTTTTTTTTGTTCAGTTAAATCCCATCTCTCCATTTTCTAACTCTGGCGCATCTACAGCGACTCTTCTTTGTCCTTGGCGCACACACCCTCGGATACCTGCAGGATGTTATTTTGCACCCAGTAAGCCAAAGTTTTCATAGTTCTTCCAATCCATTTCCAGAAAAGAGTAATATGTGGCACTGTGTAAAAACCGACTGCGCTACCACCACACACAGCTCTCGCGGGCTGCAGAGCGGGACCTCTCTGCGACCGGCACATGTGGCCCTGCAGCCCAGCAGCAACCCAAACCAAAACCTTCTCCAGCTCCAGCAGAGACATTGGGCTTTTTACATCAACAGGGCTTTGAGCGACATGCCCGGCCCGGGTACAGCGCCACAGGGCTCTGTGTGTGTGTGTTTGTTTGTGATTTTGTGAATAGGGCTGCTTAGCACGTTGAGTCCTCCCCGTGGGGATGATGTGTTAGAGCGGATTGGCTTGCTATTCCCCGAAGGAAACATCTGCACATTCCAGACACATTTTGTAACGGGAGTGAAACCCATCCTTGAAGTGAAATTTTACAGCCTCCACAGCGCAAAATAACGATCGCTGGCAAGGACCAGTGGAAAAGTAATGTTTAAAATATTATTACAGGGAAGCGGCTGCCAGAGCCTCAAATTAATCATTTGAACGTGTCTCTGGAGCGGAGCGGTGCGTTATGTAACGCTCGTCCAGCTCCATCCCGGAGCGCGGCTCCTCTCCGGCCCGGTGTCCCGCTCCCCTCACCGAGAGCTGGGAGAGACCGAAGCGCCCAACACCCGCTGCCCTGCCACACTGCCGCTGGCCCTGGGGACAAGCACACCCTTCTCACCCTTCTCGGAGGTCTCTTTCAAGAGATTTCAGGAAGGCCTGGGGTCCGCATTTCTTCCAGGCGCCCAATTTCTTCTTGTGTTAAAGAAAACCCCAGGAGACACAGGGACAAGGGGTGTTTCTCAGTCACCTATGAAAAGCAGCGCTTGCCACAGCCCTCTACAGCAAAATGAGCACCAGAGGAGCCGGAGGGAGCTTCCCACTGTGGCCTGCAAGAGGAGAAGATCTGCTGGTTCAACACTTTGGGCACCGGTCTTCAGCCAACCTGCTCTGCTCCGACAGCCACGGGGCAGGTGACAGGACAAGGACATGATCTGCGCAGCGCCCTTCCCCTCACCCCCCGCTGTGCAGTGACCTCTAACTCACAGGATCCAAATATGATAAAAATGCAACTGACATTCAAAAAAAAAAAAAAAAAAAAGCTAAAACAAGCCTCTAAAGGAAAGCGGGAACACAAACAGCAGTGGATGCAGACACATCTACGGGGGAGGAAGAAACAAAACGTTTGGCAGCCTGCACCAGCAGCAGGAAGAGAAGTGAAATGAGTATGTAAGGGAAACAAGTCCTGCGCTACAGCAACCAGAGAAAAGCCTGCAGGTCCTCAGGAAGGGATATTCTCTCAGCAGTAACAAGGGCAAAGTTCTGTTATACATTAGGCTGAAGATACCACGAACATAGCCAGAAACTTTGCTGATGAGGACTTCTCCATCTCTCCTAGTAGCTGTGCTGGGGGATCCAGCCCTTCCAGGTGATGAGGGCTCAGCCCAGTCTGTGCCAAATTTCACTGCCTCCCCCATGTACACGGCACAAACAGGGGGGTGGTGTCACCGGAGCAGTGTCCGTTGGGAGCTGTGAAGGCAGAAGAAACATGGGAACGGATGACTTGTTTCAGGGAACGCTGATGGGAAAACGGGAGGTGGGGAGAGGTGTGTGAGAGCAGGAAAGTCAGAGCAGCACGAGCCGTGGGGCCAGCACTGGGACAATTCCAGGTGGCCCAGAGAAAGACTCAGATGCTACTGCGCTGCTGTGACCCGTGTGCTGGCAGGGGTCCCATTGGATGCCAAGCCCAGCAGAAGGGTTGTGGGTCTGCAGACGACAGCTCCTCAAGTCCTCATCTCCTCCCTGTTTCAGGCTGGGCGTGCAACATCAGGGCCAAAGTTTTAGGTTTGCAGCATCTCTTCTACTTCTGAGTGCTGGTGAAGTATCCACCAACAAACATCATCTGTGCTAGTTCCTAAAGCACATCTCTCCTTTCCTGGCTCACTTCCACGCTCCCTGGATCCCCAGGTGTTACAACATTCTGGTTTTGAAATTAGATAGACATATATACATACACAGACACACATCCAGACAAACAGATATTACAGCCAGACAAACAGATATTTTGCCCCCAAATGGACTTTCTTCTTCAAATACATTTTATCAAATACAGAAACAATGTGGGACTGTTGTTTTAAATGCCTAAATATGTGTTTCATTAAAGGATCCAGCCAGCAGTTTTGCAGGAGTTGCTGTGTCTATCAGCTAAATAACACACTTTCAGAGAAACTGCCTAAATGTGTAGTCAACATTCTGGTCTCCTGGGCCGTAACAGAGATTCAGAATCAATCCTAGAGGTTTCCTCTATCTAAGAGGGGAAAAAAGCAAACCTGATTTAAACCAAATGGAGGTGTGCAGACCAACCAAAGGCAGAGGTGCTCTGGTGGCAGCTGGGCCTGCGCCTCAGGTGGTCTCTGTGCATCAAAGTTCCTTCTGAAGCTTGAGATAACAGTATTTCCACGGTTCCCAGGGAGAAAAGGCTTCCAACCTACTGTTTCATTGTAAACATCCCTCTAGCACGAGGGCACCATAAGTCAAAGTCAGGCCCATGAAGCCCTACTGGAACAGGAATGCTCAAGGAATTCATTAAACAGCAGCTTTGGTTGACGTTATGTGCCATAAATCACAGGGCATGGTAAAAACACAGAGCCAGTCTGCTCTGCAACTGGACAGACAGACAGACAGAGAAAAGGGAAATGGTTTACAAGATGCCAAAGGACGGGCCTTTCCTTAATCTCCGTGTTCCAGTGCTGATACTGATACAAACTCCCCCGTATTTTTCCAAATGTGGTTGTTTGGGTTGGAGGGCTCTGCTCTGAATGTTTTTGGAATATGTTCACTATAGATCCTTAAACATCTTCCTTCTGAAAACAAAAAACAATTAGAACCCAATATTAGACCTGCTGGTTCCAGTACAAAATGCATTTGCATGTTTCTGGCATTAATCATCTGTGTGGTTGGGTTGCTTCCTTTTAGCATTAGAAAGTCTTCTGTGATGCAGTCAGAATACTTCTGTTCCAAAAAATGCTGATGTTCAGAGGCCCCAAAGTAGGTACAAAGGGAAACGAGCAGCTTGCTTGGGCCTCCGCAGGGCCCCGAGCTCTGCAACAGAGCTGCCTCCTCTAGAAGACCTTGTGAACAGGCGTGGGAAAGAGTAACCCAGTTGTCCCCTGCACGAGATCTCCAGAAGAACGGCTCTTTGCTGTTGGAGTGAAGGAGCTGACAGTTCCTTGTGCTCCTCTAGCAAGAGGGGCCACGGGCACTGCAAGCTGCACGCATGGGATGGAAGCCACACAACACTGCTCCTCTCCCAGTCCTCCATCACCTAACTGATCCTGGTTTAGGTACAAGCACAGAGGCTTCAGCAGAAACAGCTGACCACACACTCCACAGGAATCATCCACCCTTCCCTCTTGGGAGTTTCCAGGAAAAGCATGAAGATGGAAATCTTTCTCTTGAGGCTCCTCCAGCACTCAGAAGCCATCAGAGGAGGTTTGCTCTGGTCACTAGTCACGTTTTGTGCTTCTTCCGTGGGCTGCCAGCATGGTGGAGGTCCTCATCAAGTCAGCTCGCGTATGAGGCCCAGGTGCAGGTGATGCATTTCTGATTCTGATTTCCATTTCTGGTTCTTTTCTGGACCCCTGTGCACAAGAGCCTGCTCAATGTCCTCCTCTGAACCCACCCTGGGTTTAGCACTCTGCATCATTATCAGCTAAACTCTGGGTTTTAGTCACAACTCCCTCATCAGAGGAGCCTTTCCCTGCTCAACCCATCAAAACAGCCAAAAAATGTTCCTGCTGAGGAGGGCAAGGTACAAACCCACAAGAATGACAGGGAATTTTAGGACAAAAGTTGTCAGCAGCAATGGGACAAATTCAGCCCCGAAGCCACCAGAAGTACCCCCAGGGATCCACTTGTTTCCCCATGTTGTACATGAAGAGATGCCAACAGCTCCTCAGCGTGCAAAGGGTACAACTGACACATTAGCAGTGATACAGCAGGAACAACACAAGCCTGATGTTGCAGAAAGGAAGGGTTTGGATCTCATGGGTTAAACAGGACTTGCACATCTAACTCTCTACCCGCTGCTTGGAAAATTTAAACTCCAGATAGGAGAGAGCCAAAACTTGAACATGATCTGCCTGGGACGAATAACCATCCACACTTCTGCCAAATATTAATGGCTGATAAATCCACTATGCAACATATCTGGAGGTATGGGGTGGAGACCAAAGGACAGATCCCTGGAAAGAGCTCTGGAAGAATGCTTCAGTCAAGTCATCAGCTTGTCCTGGAAAGATGCAGCTGACCTCAAGATAACCTGCTTTTACACCGCTCCCCTCAGCTCAACTCTCCCCCTTGACACAGACTGACCTCCACCTGTCCAGAGCAATGAAAACAATTTAACTCTGACCTCTGGCTCAGTCAAAGACCCTCCTGGGCTTGCCTCTGCTGGCTGTAACACAGCTTCTGTGCTGCTTTACTGCAGCCCACCAGACCTTCAGCAACTGCGGACTCTTCCTCCTACCTGCTGCCTGGAAGGACTCGTGCTGCAGCCCGAGCGGACAAGCTGCGTTAAAGCCACCACCAGCTGAGAAAGCAGAAGCACAGGTCCTTTGGGAGAACTTCCACTCTTCCTTGGGGAAAGACACTGAAGGCCCTGATCCTTCACAACTTCCACAGCTTGGTGCCAGGCATCATCCCCTGTCCTGGCACACATATTATCCATACGTGTATATAAGTCACACATGCTCCCAGGGCAAGAACACATTATCTCGAGAGCATCTGTTTCAACTCAGCTTGGGGAAAAATAGGAGGAAATGGCAGCAGCCATTCCACAGCCTGCAGAAAAGAGGCTCGGAGGTGCCAGGCTGCTTCCTGGTGGAACCAGAACGGGCACAGAGCTGGTGCGACAGGCTGGCTGCACCCACAGCCTCCTCACACGGAGGTGCCTGTTGCTGCAGACGCCTTTCCCTGATCAGTTTTGGAAAAGGGATGTCTCTCCCTCAAATTAAACACATAACACACACACAGTTGGTCTGATTTTGTTGCGAGGGAATCACAGAAAGGATAATTTCATTCACATCAGAATACAGGTCATGTCAGTGATCTGTTAAAGGGAGGATCACTACAGTGTCTGTTCCTTTCTCTCACAGGACCAACGCCTATAATCCTTTTTTTTAAAACACCGTTAAATGGAATAAACTGCCTAGGGAAAAAAAAAAAGGCCTCGCAACTCTGCTAATCTTCCTAATGATTTAATACCTGCAAATACTACTGGGAGATATTCCTTTCCAGATCGCATTAAAAGCTGTCGTATTAAACATCTCACCACACTTCAGCATCCTACTGTGGATTTTTTTTTTTTTTTTCAACAAAGCCAATTTCTCTGGAGACCAAGTAGGGATTTTTGCTCCCATAGCCCCCCCAGTTTTAAAAGATCTTCTAAATGCCTGCTTGGGGGATTTCAATAAGTCCTGGCACAGATCCTCCAAATAGTAGCAAAGCTAAACAGGGTATGGCTGTTATTGCAGAGATCACTCACTGCCAGCACAAATACACAGACTGGACCATTCAACCTTTTACAGCGGGAAAGTCACGGACAGTTGATGATTCACAATCAGCATTTATTCTTCCACTACAGCCACCCTTTTTCTTTAATTATTCTTTCTATCTGGCAAGCATGCCTTCCCTGCAGTTTTTGCGATGCTTTTTCCCCCTTGATTTCTTAATCATATCAGCAAGAACAGGCAGGGGACACCCCAGAGCCCACACTTTGAGGCATCTGCTCAGGATGCCATGTGCTCCAGCCCTGGTGAGAAGTCCCAGGCGAAGACCACTGTGGTTCAGCTAGCCAGGGTTAAGCACTTCCCTGCGTACAAGACCAGAACAAGACCTGCAAAACACTCCTGTCCCCCCCTCAAGACCTCAGAATAAGGCTGAAGTGGTTTCATGGGCCGTGTTTGTGCTGGCTCTGTGCCCAGGGGTGAACCTCACCACCAGCAGCCTATACAACGTATTTTTCTTCTCATACGCAAAGCCAAGAGACATTTCTTTCCCAGGTCAGTATGCACAGGCACGTCAAACCATAAAATCTATTAAATTACTGCCTCCTCCCCATGCAAGCATTCGCTGGGACTGACACAGTGGCTCAGGGGCTCAGCACCCCGGGGTGCCCCCACCAAAGCAACCCAGCGCAGAGCCGAGGTGCCGAAGGCTCGCAGGGAACAGAGCGCGGGCAGACGAGGGCCTGCCCCAGCACAGCCTGCCCGGTCTCTCCTCCACTCCAGTTTCAAATGGCTGCAGCAAAAGAGCTTTTCCCCAGGAGCTGATTCTACCTCTCAGAAATCTTTTCTTGATTAATCAGCTTCAATCTTTCTCAATTCAGGTTTTCTCCGAAGTTCCCAGACACTGACAATTCACCTTAACGACAGGCATTTACTGCGGTCTAGCACCCACAGCCATGGCACATCACACAGTTGTCAAAGCACACACCAAGAGAGGAGAAACAACCATCAGAGACCCAGCAGGGCATATGTCACTGGAGCAGAGACAGACATCTTAAGAAAAAAAAGTCACACCCCTTCCACTTCATAGATTTTCTCCTACTGTAAACAGATGGATTTCGTTGTTGTTGTTTCACTTTCTGTTGAGTAAAACAGAAACCCAAAGTTGAGCCCCCTCTCTGGCACAGTGCTACTCAAAATGAAACACTGACAGTGCTGGTGGAGGAGCCTTTGGGGAGGCTGATGCTTCGCTTCAGGTTCAGGCAACTGTCTTGGACTATGTCTCAATTTAATGATTAAATACAAAAATACCCTATTCTTCATAAGCTGAAGACAAAAAACCACAAGGGTGATTGCGTAAGAGGGTGTTAGCGGTAAATACAAACCACCAGTAAATTTGCTTTGTTTAAAATGGAAAGAAGAGCATGAACCCACGCAATGCCAAGCCAAACAAAACACAGAGTGTCCCCAACAAGTGGACAGAGTGCCCCCAACGAGCGGAGACCCATGGCCCGCTCTCCTGTTCCGTGTGGCAGGCGCAGCAGGCTCCCACGGGCTCCACGCCCTGCTAGCACCATCCACTGCCTCTGCCTCCAGCACCGCAGAGACTGGAAGGCGACCAAGGGTGGGCCTGGCACAGCAGGACATGTAAATTCAGTCTGATCCCTTCTTAGGCTCCATACGGAGACTCTGGAGGGTTTCGGTAAACATCCTTGATAATCTTTGGACACCACAGCAATGCCAAGAAATATCACATTCATAAATCAGACCTTACATCAGCTCTGCTAGCAGAAAGAACATTTGCCCACTTCTCAAGGCACACCAAGCCTCGGGCGGCATCACTGTTTCTCAAGATTTATGGTAAACACTGAGTTAAGCTGCATCTTTGGTCTTATGTTAAATCACCTTCTTGCCAAGGCTAAAAATTGCTCCATGGTGTAATCACAAACTGAGGCAGAAGATCAAAATAACAAATTTCATTCCCATATAATAATAACAAATTACGTTTCCATAGCACCCCTCTCCCTCTCAGATCCAAAAGGACATGACCAACTTAACTCACTGAAGCTCACTCTGTGCACATGGATTATGTAATCCACCGCTGAAATACAGCCACTGCTCTTTAAGGGGGCAATCCAGCCTTAAAGCAGAGTTTAAGATGGAAAGAATCACCAGTGCACTAGGACAGGGATGCCATGGAGCAAGAACTGAATCCCCCACCACGCTGCTGATGTGAAGATATGATCCATGGTTTGCTCTCTGTCGATCTGTCAGAAGAGAGGTGCTGTTTTCTGCTGACAAGACTAAGCCCAGATCTCTCTGGGAGAGTGACAAATGCTGGAGCTCCCCCTCTTTAGCAGCAGACGAAGGGGCAGCATGTGGGTGCTGTCCCCCACTCAGACTGCCGAGCAGCTTGTGCGTGCCTGGGGGAGCAGAGCTGCTGGGAACGCTGCTTTCCAGCAGACAGGGAAACCACGGCCTGGGCACCTGTGGTCAGAAAAGGTCCTGGGTCATGCACTAAAAGACAAAACCAGTCCCTTATTCGGCTAAGTCATGCTGGGATCACTGCCCAGTCATGCCCATTCAACCAGCGTCAGCCCACGCTGATTGCACCCCTCTCTGTCTCTCGGTACAAATAGCAGCTTAGACTTGCTGGAAGCTGTGCTTTGTGTCAGTCGGTGGGTTCAGGAAGACAAAGACCCCGAGGCTTTTCCCAATAAGTAGTCTGTCTGTCCCATCTTATCCCTTGGAAGACTATCAAAGAGCTACTGTTTCCCTCAAAAGAAAATAAAATAAAATTAGGAGCATGTAGGGATTATAAGTATAGCAGTGAATGAAGAGAGGGATTTCATCCGGGCAGAGGGACCGGGGAGAGTGTGATGCAGAGCTCCCCAGCCTCGCACACACGTCTGATCTCGAGGCAGACTGAGCTACAGACCGCCTTTGCTCCATTTTTCCTTTCCAACATTTTCCACACCCTCCTGCCAAGAAAACTCCGAGAGCTGCCTGCCATGTCTGGCAAACGCTTCCTACTGCAGAGTCCTCCCGGTTAGCACGCGCACACACACACACAGGGACCTGCACCAGGGCGGGCTGCTGCTGCGGGACGCTCGCAAAGCTCCATCCTCGCTCCTTGCCGAGGGGCCAACACTCTTCTGATAGCCTGGGGAGGAGAGACTCGGGGAGAGTGAGGGCTGACTCCAAAGTATATTAGGCATTTTGGGTCCTTCACAGGAAGGCCAGTTCCCCAGCTCCTCCAGGGCTTGGAAGCTGCCTAAGACAGAGGGATCACGCTGAGGTTTACAGCAGATGAAGCGAAGAGGGAAGGCAACACACCAGAAGTGAGATAACCATTACTTGCCCATGCTCAGCCCTGGGTTGTAAATGCCAAAAGGGTTTGTACTTGTGACTGGTGTTCCCACGTACCACACAAAGGCAGATCTCCTGGTCTCAGAGGCCTGAGCATGGATTTAATGTATTTTTATTACATCCAGAATCATCAAATATTATGACATTTTTGTGAAGCCACCTGAGGTCCCAGCTCCTACATTCTCCATAGTATAAATAAACAAAAATTTGCATCTGTGGTGTCTTGTGTGCTTGGTTGTTTGGGTTTTTTTATTTCCTGCTGCATGAAACGGAAGGAGCAATAAAAACAAATCCTTGAAAACAAATTATGATTGTTTAACAGAGGGGAAAAAAAAAACCCCAACACCTTCCTAACCTGCTTGTGCCACAGCTACTAGACACATGGGTGCTTACCCAGGTAGAAGAACAGGCTCCAAGTTGGGACTTCCTCATTTTTATGGGTTTAAATTGGATTCCCCTAGGTGTTTAAGGCCATTGTTGAACTCCTAACACATTCTGCAGCATGACTAACACCAACTGGGGTATTTTTCATTCTCATTTGGCTTTTTTTTGCTCCATCTGCCTGTCATAGCAGACAGGAGAGCCAAATAGAGCAGCAGAGTAACAGGCGAGGGATAAACAGTGAGCTGGGTGTGCGCAGAGCAGGGGTTAGAGTTCACCAGCAAATCTGTGACTGAAGAGGTGTAGGGACAAGCTGCTGTGTCCCCTGACGTGGTGAGCAGAAGGGATGTGTTAATAGGGCTTGCTTTCAGATAAAGGGCAACTGCAACTGACGTAGCAGGGTAAGACAGAACGGCAGAAGGAAAAAGGTGAAGAGCTACAGGTCGCTGCTACCGAAGTTAAAGGAGGAAGGTGACTCTCCCCACGAGGCTTCAGCCCTCAGCGAAGAGCTGCAGGACCTCTCCTGACTTAGTTGGGCTCTTCTGCATTTGCTCCTGAAAGCAAGACTTGGCCCTGTGCTTCCAAAAGGTTGGGGATTTTCTTCCTCCCTTTTTTTTTTTTGGTCTGAAAAGTGACCAGCAGACTCTGGTTGACTTTCACAAACTTAACTGGCCAGAGTCTGGCAGCAGGGACAGAGACAGGCCCAGGAGGCAGGCGGTGGTTTATGAAACACCCTGTGGAACCAACACTTTCCCCTACCAGGAAAAGTCTTTCGCAACTGGATGTGTCTGAACTGTGGATTCGGGGGATTTCAGAACTCTCCCTCCATGACCTCTCCCCCTCCTTGCCAGACTGTGGCTTCATCTTCATGGAGGAGGCAAACTGGGTTGGGAACATCACTAATGGCATGGAAAGAAATGGGAGAGACTTCCCAAAAAATGTAACCACAGAGCTGGATCCAGGGGCCCCTCCCTGCACAACAGCAGCTCCCAGAGGATCCTGGAAACAGCCAGCATGTTCATCCTACCTGGGATCTTAAAAGTCTCAAAAAAAGCTGTGCAAGAAACTGCCAGTAAATTAAATTCACCCTTTTCTTGTAATAACCTACCTTTCTTGATGCGAAAACAGCCCCAACCCTACAACTGCTGGCTCCAAAGTGGGGACTAGAACTACAGCAAGATTTCCCCATCTAATGGCATCTGTACCCTTAGACAAATCTTCCTTAGTTCAACACATCATCGCACACACTTTAAAATGCTCCCTCTGCTCTCCCATTAACTACGCTGTCTAATGAGATTCCATGTGGGGAGTCCTGGTAACTTACGGGGAGCAATTAGGGGGTGTAGTTTCAAACTGGAAACAATCAGCTACACAAGCAATCCGTCCACGTCTATTATATGCAGACACCCCAGGGGCTGGCACGAGCCGTTACACTTGGCATTCAAAGCTTCACAAGCTCTACCAGCACAGAAAAGCCTGAATCTGTTCTCCCACCTATGTACTCCTGGCGTGGGTTTACAGTACTTGGCAATCTTTGCTATGAGACAGATCAGAATCAGGCTTCAAATGACAATTTTTCACCAGAGTCCTGAGAAAGTGTGCGAAAAATATTGGTAAGATAGTCCTGCTGAACATGCAGAGAAGGTGAGGCTGGAAGAATGGAAGTGAGCTCTGAAATCAAAGAGTGAGCTGGAGGAACTTGCCCTTCCCATTAAATACTTCATAGTACTTAGAATTTGGTGCTACCCACTAAATACATCCTGAACCTGCAGGTCCCAGTTACAGTCACACCTCTTGGGTCCAGTCAGCGCTCCTGAAGAAGACAGCAGGTCTGTCACAGTTGGGCACATCACAGCCCCAGCTCTGCAACCACCCTGTAACCACCATCCCCAACTCCTCAAAAAGAGGCAAAAGACGGAAGCTCATGGATGAAATTTCTCAAGGTCTGCGTGGAGTTTGGGAGGTGAATCAGGGCTGGGAGGGAGAGGTAGGCAGACTCAGATTCCTGGATTGAAGGCTAGCTCCGTCTGGTACAATTTTCAGTTCAGCCTTGAGTTACCTACAGATTAAATATTTACCTCTAAACAGCAGAAATGTTGTACAATCCATCCGATCACATGATAAATCTTCTAAAAATGACCCTTCGAGATTTCAGCTGCCTCTTCAACAACCTCAAAGCCTGTACCAACCTCACTTGAATCCAACTTGTGTATCTGGTCCCACAGTATGTGGCTCTAGATGACCCACTTTTGTCCCAAAAAGGGAATGAGAAGATAATATGCAGCCTTGCCATAAAAGTGGTGGGTTCCCTAAAGCTGTCTCCTGGAATCATGACATTAAATTATAATCTCTACTTTTTTCCTTCCCTTTTATTTTGCTGATGCCTCCAAATGTCTCCTACATGGGACTTCAGGCTCAAAACCCAGAAGGCAACAACATTTGGCCTTTTTTGGTTTATTTTTAATCTCAAGATTTATGAGAAGTAGCTGACTCATGTTTTGGCTGGCAGGTCTGGACTCTTGTAAGTAAGTGCATCCTTGCTATTTTATTCATTAAGATAAGTTTTCCCACTTCTGTTCGAAGTGTTGGTGATGCCACTGACTGCTGTGAGAAAAATACAGATCTTTGCCTTGGGTCTCAGGCAGGTGACAGACCAGACATAACCTTCTTCAATCTCTGGCTCAAGCGACCAAACTGAAAGGTGCAGATATATCAGATTTCCCAGCACTGCTCAGCTCTATCAGATCATTCAAGCATCTCCTGCCACAGGGGAGCTCCACCCTCAGCAAAAGGCAAGAAATCCTACACACACCAGGGCTACTGTGACTTGTTAAGTATGGTTTTGCTTCACATACCCTGATTTCCTTTCCAGCAATGCACCAAAAAAAATACTGAGGAGAGAGTTTGTAGCTAAGGAATTCAGTGAATGATTAACTCCATCGTACCTATTAACCATTGCTCTCCACTCCCTCATGCCTCACAGAAACCCCAGTTCCGGGTAGCAAAGCCATGCCAAAATCTGATACCCCCTTGGTTTTGCTGGCAGAGTGGTCAGGTGATGTGGATGGTTCTAGCTTTGAGTTAAAACACATTAAGAGCAGTAATGATTAATCCAGAACCCCGGCACAAATTCATGATGAAATGTTGTTCCTCCTGTCACACCAAATTTACCTAAACAAATCCTCCTCCCTGGAGGTCGCCATGGAGGAATGGTCTCTACACGGCCTGCAGAGGCAGGACCTCTGTGCACACCAGGAGCAGGGGCTCGTGCAAGGACAACACTTTACAAGGCAGTGAAAAGATACGGTGACTAGATGTTGTTCTCCCCACTCCAAAATGAACCGCATCTAAGCTGTGTTGTGCTGGTTTTGGGCATCCCAGCAAGTCATCTCACACTGCAAGATCTTCATGTCAGATCGGCGCCACGTGCACGTGCAAGCCCACGTGTTTATCACACTCAGCTGCACCTCAGAAGATTGGGAGGGCTCAGCGCCAGGCTCGGACACAAATTCCCTATACGACCTCGGGCAACTCCCTTACTCTCTCTCAGCATAAAGCTTTTACAGCCTTACCCAGCTGAAAAACAGGAAGACTTCCTTTTTCTTTTGCCTTGTCTATTTTTGTTGCAAGATCCTGAGGATAAGGTCTGTTATTTGGTATGCTTGTATACAGTATCCAGCACTACGAGGTCCCAATTCTGCCCAGGGTTCGCAGCACAACACATACAAAAAGCGATTCACAGAGCTTTGGGTCTTTTATGCAAGCCCACATATACCATAGTACCATGCAAGAGAGATACCACTGAATCTCTGCATTTTAAATTGAGCATTCTGGTACCTCTACATACGAAAAGCTGCTTCTTCATCACCCAATGTCTAGTAGTAGGCAAGAGGCCTGAAAGCCCTGCTCTGCTGTCAGGACAGAAAGTTTTTGGGTCCAACATTAAAAGTTCAGAATTTCCTTCCACTAGGAGATGAAGGACTGCACAATTTTACAGGCATCTGCTGAAAGCAACTTGCCACTACTGCCTGTCACCAAAGTCCCTGGCATGAAGAGCAACACGTGAGTAAACAGCTCTTGTGCTTCCATTGCTATGCCTGGGTCTCATCCATTAGTGGTGCTGAGCCACCCATGCAGCCACAAAAGATGTCTGCTTAGACTGTTCCAACACCAGGACCCTCACAGGGCACACATAGGGCAGGGAGACACCAGCTAAAACTGTATATGGAGACCTGAAATATGTGGATTCCCAGCATCCCAAGACCCAGAAACCTGTCCCTGCAGTATGAGCGCCAAGGTATTGCCTCCACATACTGACGGCCAAGTGGGATTTAAGAGCAACCCTTGCTCAGTACAATATGTGCATCTGAAAGGGGAGGTGGGAAGGATTAAAACACCCCTCTGCAGAAGCCAGAACCTGATGCTGCAACACTGAGACTTTCATCTGTCTGTGGCCTGTGCAGAAACAGAGTAAAACAACAGAAGTGTCCCATGCTCTTTAATTCTGTAGATTAATTCAGTAATATAAATCTGATGGGACCGTTCTCATGGTCACACCAGACACGCACACTTGCTCCTGTGCTGATCCTCTGCCACCCATGCTACCACTGATTGTAAACTCTTTTCCCCATAGACGACCAACAATGGCTTCATTACTGCCAGACAGCCCGTGAGCTGGCAAGAATTAGGACCCCAAGAAGTTAAAAGAAACAAGTGTAAAAGTTGAGTTGCAGCCAGAAGGAGAATTGGGATCCATCCCTGTCATGGGCCCATGTCTCATCCCAACAAATAGTAAGCTCAAGCTCCTGACAAGGGTTTTTTTTTTCTCTAAATTCAATAAAGAAAAAAAATGCTGCTGAAACGTGTTTCAGATTGTTAAAGACAGAACCGGTCTCTCTGGAAGGCCGTGCTCCAGGCTGCAGTGGCAGCAGGAGACACGGCTCTTCGTGCCCTGCACTGAGTTTGATCAGGCAGAGGATCAAGACATCCTCAAACTCCCAGTCGGAATACCAAAATGCAACCCCTAAGGAGGAGGAAAGGGCCAGTCCCCTCTCCCTCTAATCAGCCATCGTTAAACAAACAACTAACAGCAGGGATCTTGTAGTACACACTACAGCCAAGAGCTACCGACTGCCTGATCCTGAACCCGCACTGCGGCGGTGTCCACAGGCCCAGCTCTGCAGCCCCAAGGCAGGACACCCAGCTGGGACATGGGGCAGCTCATGGCACCTCTTCCCCGCAGCTCAGCCCGGCCTCACCATGAGGCACGAGCAGCGCCAAGGCTCTGTGTGCCCAATGGGTGCTGACCATGCAGAGCCCGCAGAGATGCAAGGCAAGAAAGGATATGGATGTGCGAGGGTTTGCCCAAGCCCAGGCAAAACCTTATGTTTCCAGAGGGCCCCTCTGTGAGACCACGCTGCTACGAGCGCCATGATGGGCCCCACGATGCCACAGTGACTGCGACTGGCTGCCTGCTACAAGTCTGCTGGGTGAGGCAGCCAGGAGGGCTGCCTGGGGCTGAGAAACAGGGTCGGACTGCTACTACCACAGATACCTACCTGGCAGATCCCCTGAGGTGCGGGCTAGCTGACCCGGGTGGGGAAGTGGCACAAAAAAACAGACACTGCCCCACAGTTGAAGTAATGTGGCAGCTGATGAGATTAAAATGGCGCCTGGCTGAGGTAAAGTGGTTCCTGACTGAGGGAGGAAGAGTGCCAGCACTGGAGAGCCACCCTGCCGAGGGGAGTATGACCCACGAGCATGGCCGCAGGTTGGCCATGGGGAGCCATCCTGTCCCAGCAGCACAGCTTTGGCAGCCATCTCTGTACCTGCAGCCTGTAGCTACAAAGTGCTTTTCCCCAGGCTGCTCCTGGTGAGGAAAACACTCCCAGCCCCATCATCCTGCTCTGAGAAGCCCACAGGGAGCAGCCACATTTCTCTCAGGCACTGGTCCCCGGGGCTGGAGACAGCGCTGACCTCCCACTTGGGGCTGGGATGTCTGTTTGGAAAACTGATGGCACTGCCTTGAAACAAAAAAATAAAGCAAAGAAACAAAACTTTGCCCAGATGCTTTAAAAGAAAAACAAATGGTTCTCTAGCTACGATAGCACAATGAGATCCTGCTGGCTCTGGTACCTGCCACACAGTACGTACCGGCGAAGCACAAGGTTGTGTGTTTAGTTTGGAGGACAATGGCAAGAAGAGGTTGAAATACAAGTAGGGGTGGGAAGGCAGGACCAAGGTTACCAATAAGCCTGTCAAAATGAGTATGTGTGTGTGTTTTGCTGCCCTGTCCTTTACCTCGCTCAGAGTGAAGATTCAGCTTCCCGAGAGTTGGTATAGGATAATGCTTTGCTGCCTTCTCATAACGATGGCACAGCACCAAGCAAGTAGGAATTAGAAATCCAGGGCATTTATCCAGCAGCCAAGCATTTAAGCCCTCCACAAGCATTTAATTCCCATAAATAACCACTACAATACTCCCGCAAGGCAAGGGAGCACCAGCCCCATTGCTCAGACAGGGGAGACTGAGTACAGATGAATCAATGACAGCCCAGCCCACACAACCAGGGTCAGAAATGAAAACAAAACCAAGAAGTCCTGCTCTCCCCTCTGCGTTCCAGCTGTTAGACAACACTGCCCCCAGTAGCTCGGCTTTCTTCCCAAACTAAGGTATGCACTTTCAGTCCCTGATTGCGGAGGGGAGAAGGACAGAGGGGGAAGCAAATCCTGGCCTTAAGCTCACTGTACACAGCTTCCATGGCTGCTGCAGAATTTACCACCTTCCATGAACCGCATGGCAAACCAATAACCACACCACCAGCTCCACTGCTGCCTCCCCTCTCTGTGGAAATGAACAGGAGTTGGGGCCAGTCTGCACAGGGAGAAAAAGATGCTCCATGCTGCTGATCAGACCAGTCACCCGCAAGAGCAGAGGATCTGGAGGAGGGCTGCATGTCTTCAAAAGATCCAGGACTCTCCAATGACTTATGAAATCTCTTTCCCAAGCATCTAATTCGGGGGAAGCTTTGTGTCCTGTGGGAGCGGGGGCGTTGGAGATTCATTTCCAAACTCGGTCTCCTCTCCCAGTTCTCTCTGAAGTTATGGGATCAAGCTACAGGCTTGGACGTGTCACAGCTAATCCACAGGAAGACAGAATGCAGCAGTGGTCTTTGCTGGTTTGTTTTAGAGATCTGATGGCTAGCTGTAATTAACCATTTAAATGCTGCAAATGCTAAATTATGCCAACCTAAACAAGTCCGATCTGACTAGCGGTATAACGTGGGTCACTATGCTCAGCGTAAAGCAAATCCAAGGCAATGCAACTTAAATTGGTGGCTGTATCAGATACAATCTGTGCATGTAATCAGAAACTAATTTGTCCAAGGACAGTGACATTGTTACCTTGACAGTTTACTCTCCTGCAAGCACTGGAAAGGCAGAAAGCTTTTCAAGAAATGGCTAACTGCTGGATGCAATGAGTGACAACAGGGGCAGCAGTGAGGGCCAAGGGTCTCAGAGTTCAGGGTCTCGCTGTTGGGCTACTGAAGTTATTTTGTGCTGTATGAAACAGATTCAAGAACCAGTGATGCTCCTGGCACTCCCTGCAAAAAATGAGGTGTGTCTTCCCTCTAAATTAAAACTTTGGGATTGTGTTGTGCTGGCCTAACAGAGGCTCAAGTACCACCCAGACAGCTTAAGCTTTGTTTCCATGGTGCTGTTCTAATACACCCTATGCCCTGTAACAGCTTTACTGCACAAAGGGGCAGCAGTTTTTTCTTTTTCTTAAGTAAAGCCATTACTTACTGCTGATATGAACCCAATCTGCCACATATTAGCTACAGTGAATTTTCTTAATGCAAACACAGTCTACCCCTTGGCCTCTAGCTAACTCCTCTAGTTGAGGTCTTACCACCTCAGTTTTGTCTACACTAAATTTTTTAAGACTTCTGAAATCAACTTTGCACTGATCCATGCAATCAGAGGTTGCAAATCTAGTCAGAGTTCACTCTGTAAAGCCAGTGACTTCATATTTTTCCTCTGTAGGAGTAAAATAACGTTCCCACACTCTGATAGAAACCTTTGCTCTGCACAGATTTAATTCATTACTTATGAATCTCTGGCCAACGTCACTATGTTCACTGCAGTGGCTCTCTACTTGCAGTCACCTCCTCTGTCCAGAAGGACGGGGAACCTTTTTTTTACCATGTAGTGAAGTAGCTGAGAAGGGATCCTGACTAATGGCTTCACCAACTTGTTGCTTATGCAACTGTCCTCTTCTAGAAAGAAATCACCCAGGTAGCAATAATGAGCAGCCCTCTACAACTGCTTTACAGAGGGTTGGTCAAGAGCCAAGACATTTTCCAATGGAAACTCTTCTCCCAGGGAATCACCCTGCATCGTATTTCAGATGAGTGCTTTGTTTTGTTTTAGGAAATAGGAGAAAATTTCTTTTTAATTGTGCTATGCTTAGGTGCAAGGGCAGTTTTGTGACACAAATCACTGAGCAGTCACTATACAGCCTGCTGGAATCATTTAGGAGAGCGGAATGGCAGCAGCTCTAACACCTCAAAGGCAAGTGCCCATATTCCAAGCTCATGCTTTTGCAGGATTGC
This sequence comes from Strix aluco, assembly GCF_031877795.1. NCBI lineage: Eukaryota > Metazoa > Chordata > Aves > Strigiformes > Strigidae > Strix > Strix aluco. Next base: position 5,972,459 of record NC_133945.1, on the reverse strand, counting down.
GTGGACCACCTGCAGGTCTTGGGTAAGAGCTGTCTGCTGTCTGCACTGTGCCTAAGCGATGAGATCCCACAGGTGGTACAACAACACAAAATATTAAAGGTGCCAGCTGACTGCTCTTTCCATATCCAAACTCCTTCTTTTGAAAACTCACTCTTTCCAGAAGGCTTTCCAATCCTTTTCATCTGGGGAGGGGTGAAACACAATTCTCTGCCAAGGGCCAGCTCCACGCTCCAGGCAGCACACACTGCTGTCTGCACCGGCCCAGGCTGAGCATAGACCCCTTCACCAGGTCGTCACAATGCTCCTGGGCAAGCATCTGGCTGTGGGTGACAAGGCAAGATGCTGTCCCAAAAACCCTGTCCCACTCCTCTTTCTGAGGAAGAAATGCAGCTTAAACAGAGGTGTCTGAGGCAGTAAAAAACATAGCCAAGTGGAGGGAATGTGGCTGCAACGCTTTTCTCGGAGACTACTCTGCACCTCATTGCGGTTTCCCACTGTTCCCTCAGCTCTCTAAGCCCCTGGAGAGGAAATGCAGCACACACACTCTGCGCTGGGAGCAGGCGTTGCAGGATGGGGCCCGTGATTATTATTCTTATCACCCCATGGACTGCCTGGCACTGGCTGAAGAGTGTGGCTCAGATGGCTCTGCTTGCAACAGCTACGCAGCCTCTGCATGTGAAAACCATTAGGCAATAGCACAGAAGCAACCCATGAGGCAAAACCCGTGAACATTCCCATACTGACAGCGTGCCGGTCCCCGCTGCCAGGAAGACGCCGGGGTGCCGGCACTGCACGCAGGTGCTGACGAGGAGCCATGTGCTCCCCCTCGAAGTTAACGCTTGTGCGGCCAGCTCTCCTGACAGCTCCACAAAGAGCACGCAGACACCGAAGAGCTGCAGAGCCCCGCAGGGCCCACCCCGGGCACAGTGCGGGGCCTGTGTGCCAGCACCGATGTCCTACCGATGGAGATGTGGCATATGGGAGTGTCGGCAGCGGAGACAGGAACTGAAACATCTGTTTTTTCCAAGCCACACTTGGAAAGGCTAAGCTGTATTCCACCCCTAAAACACAACCAGCCCAGCTGTGAGGCAAGCAGATGAGCAGAGAAGTACAAAAATAGCCACTTCTGTAGCGCTCTTTCAAGCAACACGAGGTTGCCTTGCAAAAATAAATACACAGAAAGGAACAATCATGGGGGTTTTTTTCAGCTATTAGAGGGACCCCCGTGCTCACATCACTGCAACACGGTAAAAAGATGCATCCTCTCGACTCACAGCTGTGTTCACAGAGTATTCCTGCCACCCGCCAGTGAACCACCGCGGGTCTGTTGCAGAGCAGCAAGAATCGCAGGCAGCTTCCACACACGGTCCCTGATGGGACTAGACACAGATGCTTCCACCAACCTGACCTAAAAGCAAATCTGCACGGCCGGCCTCACTCCACCCCCTTCCCGAGGCGTGGCTTTGAGAGAGAAACAGCTTTGGCCAACACAATCTGTCTGGGCTCTCGCTTTCCCAGGCTTAGCTGTTCCTCGGGTTCCTCCCTCAGGAGGACTCAACCCACACCCTAGATCCTCTTTTTAGAGAGCCACTCCCACCTCTCCCTGACCATGAAGCATTTGCTGTAGCAGAACCTTTTTAACCCGTTCCCAGCAGGACTCCTGCCCCCCGACCGAGCCGGGAAAGGTGTTTACAGGATCCCACGCAAGCCCCCACACCAGGGAGAGGAAGGAGAGGCTCCACTGCCTGTCCCAACCAAAGCTGCGGGGAAAACTGCTCTTTCGCTTCCGGATCTGCGAAGTCCTCCCTGCTAGAGGAGCCCAGAGCAGCACGGATCCTGCGGGAGCCAGGGCCGAGGTCCTGCCAGCGGATGTTGCAAGGGAGCTGTGAAGAGGCCGTTGCCGGGGATGTGCAAGTACCATCAGCGATGTCTGTCCGAGGAGGTGGGCACAGGCTCTAACCAGGGCTCCAAACTCCATCCTGGAAATCTCGGTTTTAAACCAGTTATTAGACCTCAGGACTTCATCACTGACATGCAAAATAGTATTACACAGAGCCAAATGTATCTCTTGCTACAAGGAGCTGTCTCGGGAGCTGTCTCTATAGTTGGGCAGAATACAAGTTGCCCAGCTGTCGCTAGAAGAAAAAAGGTCACGGTGTGGTGTCCAGGTACAACTTCAAATGAATAGGAACAGGCTGGCTTGGATCCAGAATTCATGTCACATTGATCGTCCCGCAGGCTTGTCAAAAGCTGCAGACTGTGTCTGCTGTCGGAGTGAGTACAGCCTTCTCCTGATGGTGCTCAAGAAGCATTTGCCAGCACGACTGCAGTGGGCAGAGAGAGTCCCATCGCCTCCCAACACCGCGCTGCCGGAGGGCAGCCTCCAGACCCCAGACTGGGGGTAAAGCGGGGCCTCCGGGTTAACACACACACACTCCACAACTGAAAAATGCCGTAGGTGGGAGATTCATTACCATGACGTGAACATCGTCATTTCCTTCCATCAAATACTGTTACCAAACCAGCGTATCATGCTATCTTAACATGGGTTGCTAATTAAATTACAAATGACGCTGGATTAAACAGAATAACACAAGACCGTATGCCACATCTGAAACTTCGTCTCCGATCTTAGCTTATTGAAGTTTTTACTAGGCCTGATGCCAGGAAGCCAAAGAGCTGTACTCGTTCCTAACCTAAGGGGAACTATTTTTACTGTTAGACTGGCAGAAACAGCTGACTGACGAATATTACGCTTTGTTTTGATTGTTTAAATCCAGTGGTAGCACATCATCAAAATGGATGCAATCTTTTGAGGGAAAGGGAGGAGCTGGAAAGCAAGGACAGAATCTGTTTACTGGTCACGATTCCTATAATATACCACAAATGCTACAGATGGTCAACTTGCACATTGTTGATGCTCTTCCTGATGATAGCTATCCTTTAAAAAAATGGGAATGGCTGTAATCACATGCTTTTTGCTTTTCGTGCCCTTTGCAAAGCAAAAACTAATGTTATATTTCAATTTGACATTTTTAGTTTTGGCAAACAGAGATGCCAACTTAGCTTCAGTGTCTAAGTAAACAGCAGTCCTTCGATAAGAAAAACAAGCTAATTCTTCAGTGCAAAAGCAGATTAAGAAATAAGGGCTGAGGGGGTCTGATCTGACGCCCTCACCCTCCTGTTGGGACCGGCAGTGACCTTTGGCAGAGCATGTTTGTGCAAGTGGCAGAAGCTGCAGCGCAGTCAGTAGCTCTGCAGCCCGGCAGTCACTGCAGCTTTCCAGTCTTTAAGCCTGATCTCAGCAAGGCCTGGAGAGAAGGGTGGGCCGATGTGGGGCAAGAGAAGGGCAGGCTGATGTGGGGTAGCAGCCGTTCCTCTGAACAGCCATAGCGCCGTAAGTGCAGCCCATGAGCGGAGCTGCCAACTTTCCACTGTGGAAAAGACAGAAATTTTCTCTTTGACAGTGACTGCCTAAATCCTGCTGTTGGCTACGGGGGGACTAATTCACAAGTGCCGTGTCCCCCACACTCCCTCGTGCACCCTCCTCACGGTAAGAGCAAGAACCTCTGTCTGCAGACCTCAGCCCGCTCCACCCTGGCCCTGGAAAGCACGTCCTTCCTCCTGAGCCGTTGTCCTTCACCCCCACTTACTTTCTTACTCACTTACTACAACTCAGAGATGTTTGTGAACATATGGGGTAAATAAGAGACAAGATACAAAATCAAGCTGAACTGCAACGATCAATCAAAGGACAACAAAGCTGGAAGAAATGGAGAAAGGATGGTGCAGAAACACATTATGGAAACCACAGTGTGGAAAACGTGGCATGACAAGAGATAAAACAAGGAATCCCATTAAATGGTAAACAGAGAGAGAAGCATTAACAAACCATATGAGTCCATTTCACCCTGCCTTCTGTTTGAGCTATTTTCTTCTTAAAACGCCTCTTTGTGAGAGCAGAATGAAAGCAGCTGGGTGAAACACAAGAGAGACCTGGCAGGGGCTTGTCAGCAAGAGCAGGATCGGGCCCACACTTCCACTCCAGGAAGAAAAGCCACATGCAGAAAGACACCACCAGTAAACTTAAAAATTGCAGGAAATACAGGGAAAAATCAATGCAAACAGTACACGGGAAAAAATACACCAGATGTCAACGGAAGCCCAAAAGATGAGGTGAGCAGAGACACGGTGTTCGTTTCTATGAAGGTCTGAGCGGGGTCAGGAGGGGCAGGCAGACCGAACTGCAAAGTGCAAAACCTTTAAACGCTGGGCCAACGTCAAGGAAGCGAGACACCTTGATGCTGCTCATGATTATTTAATTGCAGCTTTTGCCACGGAGCAGGAGCACCTTCGATCACCACTGCTCTGCCTTTTCTTACCTAGCGGGACATTTGTGTTAGTACATTTTTAAGCACCGCCAAAAAAAAAGCTAAAGTTTTAATTTTTAAAAAGGTAAGTTTCGCAGTCATGGGAACAGCACTCAAATTTCTCTGAAGCTTTAGGAAGGGGCACAGTAAACAACACGGACCTTCTGCTCGTGCCCTTGCTGTAATGGCATTACGGTGACACTTCACTAACACCAGAGACCATTATGCTCCGATAGAATAATGCAGAATTGCCTCCTTGTTTGGTGCTTAAACTATAGTTACGACTTGCTTATGTGATTGGTCCCTTCCACAGGCTGAATGAATCTCGTTCGCAAAATATTTATCTAGCACCTCATTTGGGCCTTTTTCCCCCTCCAAAATTTCTTTAAAAAGAGAAACGCAGCCTTGTTTTCACTGTGGATGTGGCTTCTTGTAAGAATGACATTCCAGGCTGTTTAAGTTTTTTTCTAGGAACAGAAATAAAGCTATTTTGCCTCTGCGGATGGGACGCTACTGTACAGACACTCCACTGCTTGTGGTTTTACCCAAATTGGATTTTTAATTGGATTATTTTTTTCCCATAGCTTTTGAAGACACCTTGAGCCTTGAAAAGGCTTTTACTGTATCACGTAACAATAGCAAAATCTACCGATTGTTGCCAACTCTTGAAATTTAAAATATCACAGACTGTAGGTTACTGAATCATAAAATCTGTTTATTTTAAGAAGTTTTGCTTAGGTGAAGTCACCGGCTAGGCAGTGTAAACCCAGGGCTTGCTGCCAAATCCACAAAAAAACCCCGCTGGGTTTTGAATGAAAGTTATGACCCCCAAATCTGCAAAGCTTCTGCTTCTGCAGGAGTGTGGTGATAGCAGAGCTCCTGATTTCAGCTTCTCTTTCTGACCCATCCACAAATAGCATTCCACATTAATGACAGAAAAATAAGGGAGTTTCAACTCCAGTCTTTTAAATCAAGATTCTAATCTCCACTTGAAAACCACCACGATACTAAAGTTGTGTCGGAAATAGTCAATATTTGCAAGGGAAAGTCAGAAAATCTTTATGAGGTTTATTTCCAGTTGAGGACTGAAAGAAGCGATACCAGCTCATGAAACAGCTAAGTCTCAAAGTAAATGCAAATAAAATCCGCAGCCCTGAAAGCAGAGCACTTGAAAAGAGATCAGATCAGAGCATTTCTCAGACGGAGAAACTCAGAAGTGCAAATGCTGCCACTTGAAGCGCGTTGCTCTTGAAGTATAGTTTTTTTATGTTGCGCACTGCAGATTATTTGGAAAAAACAGACTTTGCTCTTGATTCCAGCCAGACTTTGCGTTACACTTCAAGAACCCGACTCTGGCGATGGGAGGGGGCCAATATTCCCATTCGGTCTGCCTGGAGACTGCTTCCAGCTAGGTATGTAGCGTCTGCAAGCAGCTGAGCTTATTTCCTTAGTGATTCTTTGGATGGGGCATTTCTTCTGTACTCCTAGTAACAGTGCTGCCAAAGTTGGCATTTATTTCTTCGAAGTTGCTACGTCTATAACGTCGGATATGAGAGGAATTCATTTCCTAGGCCTTACAGCTAGAGGTACGATATCGCATTTGCTGAGTGCAACTGCTAGCAGAATCAGGAAGCTTTGGCGTTGGTAATTTTCTGAACTCTGCCTTCTTAAAGGCTGTTTTCATTTCTAATAAAAAAAGGTTTTGTTGAGGTATTAAAAAAAAGCTTTCCTCTAATGAGAGAATAGACAGCAATCGTTAAAAGCATTATTTACTTTATCTGTCAGCGTTCAGTAAAGGGAACATGAAATGAATAGACAAAATCTCTTGCATAACTTCACTGTGTCACGAGCCAGAGACCCTCTCATCCCGACAGAAATGAATCTGTAAATCTGTCATGGTTATAACGATGACGTAAGCACACATGCCTTCTTTCCCGTCATCAGAAGGTCAAAAAGGGCAGTAAACTTCCCCCCAAAGGAAATCCATATGCCACAGCAGAGCGCTTCAGCACATCTTATAGCAGTCATCAGGACATTACCAGCGCACGCTTTTTCAGCCGAGCTGTGACTGTACACACAAGATGATCTGCTGGCTGACAAAGATGACTCTACGGTCTGAATTCCAAAGACAATCACGCCTCAGCAGAGAAAAGCTCTTCTCCTCACCACACTGCTCTCAACAGGGCTGTAAACAAACATTTCTCTATCAAAATTGGAGGAAGATGTCAGTAACACTATCATGCCCTTTCAGTCCATTTGCTTCAGTAACTTCCCCCCTTCCCGTATTCCGGACACTTTGTTTTGTTGACCTGCAAGAGCTTTATGTCCAACTTCAATTTGTCATTGCATAATAGGATCTAATCCAAAACGTTCTGGGAGCTTTTACAACTCAGCGCCTCTGAACAACAATAATATAAACAGTCTCAAACACTTACTACTGAAATTAATAATCCTAGAAACACACTGTAATAACCCCAAATCCTTAAAAAGCCAAATGAAGGACTTCTCATCACAGCCTTCAGAAGGCTGCTCTACAAGTGACCAGCAAAGCGCTGGCACGTTCCACCTCTGTCGCAACGGCACATTCAGCCTCCAGAGCTGCAGATCCCCACGTCTAACTGAGAACAGATAACGCAACGCCAGAAACCCCTTCAGAAAAATCAGTCTTTCCCAGTTAGGGACTTTCTGCAACAAACAATGGCTAGCTTGTTCAGAAAAGTCTAAACGTATCTTGTAAGAAAACAGTTGGAAAACACCTTGTCTGCTGGATTTAGAGACGTGCACATTCTCCTGAAGTTAGTCTAGAGACATCTTGCCAACCTACAATTTAATGCTTACTGTCGTACTTTGCAACTTCTGCAATATCTCTTAATCTATATTGACCCTAGAAAGTGGAGACTTACTTTAAGAATATCTGAATAGAAAGTGGAAACTTAGTTAAGAATACCCAAATAGAAAAGCAGACCCTTAACTTAGGGTAATAGAAATTAGAAGTAGAAATTAGAATAGAAATAGTACTAGAAATTAGCTCATGTGAGATTTTTCTACTGTGCCGGGCCCCACGACATCTATTCCTGCATGAATCACTCAACACTTTTGTCTCCTCAAGAACAGAAAAGCTGCTCCCTAAGGAAAACAAATTTAGGTTCAAAAATGAATTTTAAAAACCCCACTTTTCCCCTAAGTCTGTTTTTTGCATCATACAGTTACTTTATTTAAGTGACTGAGCACATGGACCATTCTGACACCCCTCCAAGACACATACTTAACTGATTTCCCCAAAACAACAAAATCAAGCATCTGGACACAAACAGAACTGTCATCCCATCCTAGCACTTTCATGGAGAAATTTTCATTTGAACTTGTTAATTGAGTCTTTTCGATTTTCTGTTAACAGAACAGTGTTTAAACCACAACCAACTGCTCATTTCCCAACACCATTCTCCCCCTGCGATTCCTCCCAGAACCTCAGAAATTAAAACTCCTGACACGAAACCTCCTGCCCCTCCGGCCCAGCAGCCCCCCAACTCTTTTAACGTACCCACAGGAAACGTTAATCCTGCAGTTTGCCCAACAAACCTGCCAGGTTGTCTTAGATCTCACATGCTGGTGTTATCCAGCATGCCCCGCACATCACCAACTCTTGGCAAGACACGAGCAGCGTTACGAGATGACTCGCTTTGAGCTGAATCTTGAAGATGCTTCTCCAACCACCGAACCGAGCGTGTCCCCACAGCCGTGACTTTTGGGGGCCATCAGCCGAGCTGCACTAGCCCTACCCTAGCCAAAGCCGCCGAGCCCAGGCTGCGCTGCCAGGCTGGGCCCACGTACTGAGCCTGTTTTCCCTCTACTTCACATACTGAGGCTCTTTTCCTTTCACATACTGAGGGTCTTTTCCCCTCACTTCACATATTGAGGCTCTTTTCCCCTCACTTCACATACTGAGCCCCTTTTCCCTCCTCCTTCGCTTTGGGCCATTTCTGCCCATGTCTGTGTCGTCCGTGTCCCGTCCCGTCCCCCCCTCCCCCGGCTCCCTGCAAACTTTCTGCCGTGTCTCCCACGTTCGTCCCCGCTGTCACACGTCCCATCCCCACGACGGCCCAAGCCAAAACAAGGAAATCCCGGCGGACAAACCCCCGCCGCCGCCGGGCAGCCAGCGCTCGCCCACAGCAGAGCCCCCGGCCCGGCCCGGCCCCGCCGCGCCCCGCGGTACTCACAGCGCCGTGGCGGCGGGCGGGACGCCGGTCCCCGGTCGCTCCATCCCGCGGGCAGAGCAGTTGACGAGGCAGGAGGGGCCGGTGCAGGTACAGTCGGCGGCGCAGGGTTGGCAAGAGGGGACCGAGGGCGCCCGGGCCGCCGCCAGCCCCCCGCACAGCAGGGAGCAGAGCAGACACCAACCCGAGAGGGGCAGCCGCGCCGCGGGGACGCCATGTTTGCGCTGTGATCCAGTGTCTCCATTTCCAAAAGGCATCTCTCCCTACGGGCATGGCATGGCCCCGGACCGCCGCTCCCCCGGCCCGGCCCGGCCCGGGCCTGGCCGCGCCCCGCCCCGCTGCTCCGCGTCCCCCTCCTCCTCCTCCTCCTCCTCCTCCTCCTCCTCCTCCTCCTCCTCCTCCGCACCTCCCGCCTCAGCGCCCGCCCGCCATGGCGGCCTCCCCCTCAGGGCTGGCGGTGCTCGGCGCCCGGCCCGGCCCGGCCCGGCCCGCTGGGCTCCCGCTCGCCGCTCTGACAGCCCCGGCCCGGCGCCCCTCGGCTCTGCGCTCCGCCCGGGCCGCGGCCGCCGCCTCCCCCGCTCCGCCTCCCCGCCCGGCGGAAACCCGGCGCCGCTCCAGCCCCGCCGCCCGCCCGGGCCGCCCCCGCCGCGCCGCCTTCTCGCCCCGCGCTGGCCCCGGCCCCGGCCGGCGGAGAGGGCCGGAGCGAGGGGAGCGCTCCGCTCCCAGCCTGGGCCCGGGGCGTGCGGCCTCCCGGCGCCCTGCTCGGCGAGGTGTCCCGGGAGCAAGGGGGATCCCGGGGAACACAGGCATCCCGAGCGGCATGGACATCCCGGGGGAGCAAGGGGCATCCTGGGGGATACCGGCATCCCGAGGGGCTGGGACATTCCTGGGGAGCAGGGGGTATCCTGAGGGGCAGGGGCATCCCAAGGGAACATGGGCATAGTGGGGAGCAGGGGGATCCCAAGGGACATGGGCATCCCAAGGGGCAGGGACATTCCTAGGGAGCAGGAGCATCCCAGGGAACACAAGGGGACATGGGCATCCTGGGGAGCAGGGGGATCCCAGGAGGCAGAGGCATTCCTGGGGAGCAGGCAATCCTGGGATCAGGGGACATCCCAGAGGACATGGGCATCCTGGGCAGCAGGGACATTCCTGGGGAGCAGGGGATCCCAGGAGCAGGGGGCACCGCGGGGCACACAGGTATTCTGAGGAGGAGCGAGATCCTGGGAGCAGGGGCATTCCTGAGGAGCGGGGGGATCCTGGGGGACACGGGCATTCCCATGGGCTGGGGCATTCCTGGGGGACAAGAGCATCCTGGGGGACACGGGCATCCTGGGAACAGGGGGAACCCGTGGGGCAGGGCTTATTCTGGTGGGGGACATCTCAAAAACGGGGCAGGGCAGACAAAACAGTGTGGAGTTTTGTGCTGGACAGATGCTTTGGTTGTCTCAGAGCTACAGGGGGGAGCTTCCCCTCCTCTGCACACACGAGCACTCACCCGCAGCCTCCCCGAAGGCTTCTGGCGCCCGGCTCCTGCGGCCGGCGCCCACTCCAAGGCCGCTGCAAGGCTGCTGAATGCATGAAGAGTTGCAGGGAACGGCGTGTTACAGGCCTGCAGCACGGAGGTAGTTCAGACATCTTGGGGAGAGGTGAAGGACAAGGCAGGTCCTTTTTCGGTGTGGTTTCTTAATGCTCACCGTAGCAAAGTCACTGGGTTTCAATGCCACTTGCACCCTGCACTGGCCCAGGGTGCTGGCCATGGCTCAGACCAGGCCAGACCCAGTGAGGTCAAACCTGTCATTCTGTGATGGCTCCTCAGGGATTGGAACTGGTTCTGGTTTAAAGTGACTGAAGAATATGACTAAAATAAAGTCTCTTTACAACCAAAGGAAGTGTAATTCTGTCCTTATAGAAGGCATCTCTCCAAAACCAAACCCAGCCTCTCCAAAACCAAACCCAGCCCCATATGAAAGCAGTGGAGAAGGTCTGACAGCTGATAATTTTACAGGGACCCTAATCTGTTAGTGTTTAATATATGCCGTGTTACCGTGTGATGGTATGTATGGAACACAGCCCCAGCCATCAGCCGAGGTGAGGATACGAGGAAGCTCGAATAAAACACGGAAGAAGTTGCTTTTCAACTTGTTCAGTGCCGGATCACTCACTCTGCAAACCAGAGCCGGTGGTTCCTGTGCAGCCGAGCGGGGATTTCTCACCCTGAACACAGCAAACATGTGTGGTGTAGCCTGTGTGCGAGGTGAAGGCCTGGCACCGGGCAGCGGAAAGACGGGGGGATCCGGGGAGAAGCAGTGGCTGGGTGCGTAGTGCCCGGTGCTTCCCTGCAGTGAGCAGCCTGGGAAGGGACACCGGAGAGGTGCGCGCCCAAAAACGGAGCAGCAAATCCTGCACATCCTCCGGAGACTGGTGCTGTTTTGCTCAGTGGAGCTGATATCTAAAGTACCAACCGAAGGCACTTTCTCCTGAGATTTGCAGATCCGGACAAAACTTTCAGCAGGGTTTTTGCTAAATGCGAACAAAAGCATCTTGCTCTTCATTTATGTGATTCCGCTAATTCTTGCAGCCATTCACACCCTTTAAAATATTTGTATGTAACATTTGAGTGCAGCAAATCACCCCGGCTCAGCTTCGGTGTCAGGCGTGCAAGTGTCCCCGGGAGCCCCTGGGACTGCTCATGTGCAAAACTGAAGCTGCGGTCTGTTCGATCACGGCTGTTGCAGCAATAACTGTCTCTGTGAAAACCTCTGGAGGTGCTGGCTGGCAAGTACCTCTCTGCGAGGGGCTGCCCCTCACCCTCCAGGTCACTCACCCACCCGCAGAGAGGCTGCACCCCCCGAACAGCCAGCCGCCCCAATGCCAGGGTGAGGGGCATTTTGTACTTGTCTGAAGCAGTTTGCAGAGCCGAGCGGGGCTTCCCCCTGTCCGGAGCTCCCACTGCCCCTCGGGGCTGCACCCCTCGCCTCCGCCAGCTTTCGCCACTCCCATGTGCATTTCCCAGCACCCTGACAGTGAGTGTGTCACGGAGCCACCGTCCTGACACTGCAGCAGGCGTGGTGTCAGTGGGGCCCTGTCAACCAGTGGGCTCAGGAGATCTGTCTGGCAGCTTTCAAGGGAGAAACCACACAAAAAAAGGGGTGGGAGAGAGACATGCTAGCTGTCTGCAAGCATCCGAAGAGTACAAGCAGCAGGAAGCCAGAACAATTGTTCAGGGTGGTACCAGATGAACGACGGGAGCCTCAGAGCCTGCTACCCCTGCTGTTTCTCTTCTGAGAATAGACCTGGGGGAGATGAGGGCTGTGGGGGCATGTTTGCCTCTCTCAGTGGCTGGCCTTGCCTAAATCTTGTCTCTTAGTGCCAAACACCCTCACCAGCATCATCCCATGTGCGGATGCTTGTGTGCGCATTTGCTTTGCAGCCAGGTCGTGGGTTTTCACCGTGTGCCAGGTGATGGTTGTGGCAGTCCTGCGAGCCCCAGCTCCTGCGAGCTGGCGAAACGTGGGCATCTTTCCTTTCCTGAAGAGAAAACAGCTGATCCTCGCTGAGCCACCTCCACCTCGGGCACGCTGCAACCTTCGAAAGCTCAGGAAAGAGGAGGATGCTTATCCAAGAGTGACAGTCTGTTTGGTTTTGAATCCTGTAGGATTTTTTAAGCCACTTGTGATTTTGGGCCCGTAGGATCCTCTAGGGAGGAAGGCACTGACCCGCTAGCGCTGGGTGTACGGCCACGGCGGGTTACGAAGGCTGTGTTACACCTCCAGAGCTGCTCACCGCCTCCCTGCTCCACCTCGTGTGCTTGATCCAGGACACACCTGATCCAGCAAAGTCCGTAAGCACCTGCGTGGTTTTAGGGATGTGTATTGTCCTGCTGAAACCAAAAGGGCGATATTAGCTGGGGCTCTGGCTTTCCTTAGCCAAACATAAACAAGAAGCCTGACAGCATCTGATTTCACTCCTTGGCATGGTACTTAATGTATGTGAAAATCTACTTTCCGAAAACATTTTGTGCCTTTTGGACTTGAAATCTGCTTGAAAGACACATCATCTTTTGCATGATGTATTGTGCCCAAAATAGCTCAGTGGTTACTACTTCCTCATGTGACTACGATGTATTTATTTCCGCTCCCTCAATTGTAAATTGTTTTTGTTGGGTTTTTTCCCTTTCTTCTGTACTGATGCCCATATTTTTTCAGATAACAGCAAGGAGAAATTATCCTGTGTATAGATTGCAATCAGCAGATTAAGTCACTAATGTAATCCAGCAGATGTAAAGAAGATAAGGGCTGTCCCCCAAAAGCTCTGCCAAGCTGTAATGAGGGCGACGAACAAGGAAATAATTGAGTGAGTGGGAAAGGAGACAGCAAATCTTGATACAGCTGCAAGAGAATCATTTGTTCACATCGAATCACAATTTTTGGCCTTGCAGGAAGGTCTTGTCGCCGAGTCGGGATGGGTTTTAAAATGCAAACTGCAGAAAATGATGGAAATGGAAAATGTACTCTGGGGCTGGGAGGCTGTTGCTCACTGCGAGGCCGGGAATGGCTCGTTGTAGGGAAGGGATTCTTCTGGTTCCTCCTACTGGCAAGCAGACGGAGAGTTTCTCAACACTGTTTACTTGAAGCAGAATTAAAACCCCAACTAAGAGGGTGTTAATTCTCCCCGTCCCACCAGTCCTGCGGGCTGAACGCACCCAGAACATCAGCAGCGGCAGAGACACTGTGGTCAGCAAAACGTGACGGAGCTGCGGCCGGCCGGGAATGTCGCTGCTGCCTCCGGGCCCCTCCGGCCAGATCCCAAAAGCGCCGCAGATGTCTTCAGCAGCACCCGGGCTACCCTGAAACCCCGCTGCGCAGGGCCGGACCCTGCGGCACCCCCTCTCCGGCACTGCATTTCTATACATCAAAGCACTGTTTTGCTCACGCCTGCAGTGCCCCGGTGCGGAGTGAGCTGTGCTCCCCGCAGCCGTGTGCTGCAAAAATCCTCCGCGCAGGCACCGCACCGGGCTTCACGTAAGACGTGATGGCGGCTGCTTTTAAAACACACACGCTGGGAGCAAGTCTCTTCGCTGCATTGCCCTCCCACACTGCTGCTTTTTCTCTCGCCCAGGAACCCTCCATGGCATTTAGACACGGGGCAGCGGGTTGGCAGGAGCGGTGGGGACACCTTGTCACCCAGGAGTGTCTGTGGGCCGTTGAGGGGATGCTCTGTGCAGGCAGAGGTTGGTTCGGATCCAGGATAGCTGGGCCAGGACAGGGAGCCTTCCGCCTCCAGCAGCACGTGTCCTCTGTACCTTGTGTGTGGTTTGAAAAAGGCAGGAAAAAATACCCCTCTTGAACCTTCTGCCCCCTCAACCAGGAGTTTTGGTCCTTTTGGAGGGCAGATGTATTCACATATGGCCGCAGGGCTCAGTTTGCTACGATTTCCCTGCTTAAAAAGTACTCCTGCCCGAGGGAAGGAGCACAGCCCGGCCTCAGTGGGTGCCCAGGGGGAGAGAGCTGCCCCGTGTGCTTTCACAGGGGGTATGGGTACCCCGGAGGACGTGAACATTTCCATTTCTCCTGTGAATAAATGGCCGTTTCCATCCCTGCAGGTTGTGGCTCTGAGGCTGCATTTCACGTGGCCCTTGCTCTGCAGAGGGGCTGCGCTCACATGATGCAAAGGGGGTACCTGGAGAGTGACCCCCACAAGAGCCATCTCCTTCCACCCAGGCCTGGCTCCTGCTTCACCTCTCAGCTTGGGGGGGGCTCCCCAGCTGTAATCCATCACTCATAAACTCCCCATCACCCCCCAAACCCCCCAACGGCTCTGGGGAGCAGGATGCGGGTGGGCTCAGCCCCTCACCATGGCTGGTTTGCAGGGCCCTGGTGCCCTCTAACACCATCTGCCCACGCTCCTCCAGGATAAAAACCAGGAGAAAAGGGTCCAGCAGCCCCACAAGAAAACATGCCCTAAAACGGGATGCAAACAGAGCCCACCGTGGGGTGCAGTGAGCCCCGGGCAGCCCTGACCATCCCTGCACTGCCGTGGGGTGATGGTGACCCCAGCTCCTGCCCTTGGCCTCCCCCTTGCACGTGTGTGCATGCACCAAACACGGCACAAAATCCGCACAGTCGGTACCATCTACATGTGAGGGACCCGTCGCTGCGCGGGGCGATCACCCCAGCTCGGGGCTGTAAAGAGCAGAGCCATCTCACACCACGTCCCGAGCAGATTTAACCTGCGCAGGATGAATTAAGCAGCAATTGCCCACCAAATGGCTCCCGATTGCGGGTCCGCGGCTGCTGGGCACAGGCTGGACAAGGCCAGGAATCATCAGCTCGACACAGCCGTCCCAGCAGCGTGGGGTGCCCACGGCCAGGTTGGAGAGACGCTGCCACCCGGCTTCTCCCAGGCGGCTGGAAGAGAGACCCCCCCCGCTCCCAGCACCGTGCACAGGGTCAATGCTCTCCAGCGAGGCACGTGGTTGCCTTTTTGTGCCGGATTTTCAGCTGCTCGGGGCTGAGCTGAGTCAGCAGCACCGGCACAAGCCCCTCTTGGGTTTTTTCTGGATATTTTTTGTGGACAGTTTCAGCTCAGGAAGTGAATTTATTCACACTGATCGTTTTCATCCATTTGGCGTAGTGTGAATGCAAAACAGAGCCGAGCGGTTTTAGTGACAACACTTTCTGCTCAGTAACTAATTGGTGGCGATTCCGCTTTTATTTACCACTCTTTCAAACAAATAAAACTTCATGATTTCTCTCTGAGTATTTTTCAATCTTCAGGGCTTTTGGGGGTCCTTGGCTGATGGAGGGACATTCCCATCAGGCTGAACTTGCAGATTCTTGGTTTCTGGCCGGGGGTGCTCTCTGCCCCTTCCTGCTCGGCTCTCCCTCACATCAGCTCCCCGACAAGCACTGTGCACCCCAGAGGGGTTTATTTTCGGAATTTTCTATATGCAGGTCCCTGCCCGCCAGCAAAGGCAAGATCGGAGAGGCTGCTGTGACTGGGGACAGAGTGGATGGAGAAGGGGTTTGTCCTCGGGCACTTGTTAAGCAGAAACTTCCCCAGGAGTGTGCTTGGTGCTGCAAAGCCCGGCCGAGCAGGACATGAGCTTCGGGGCAGGGGCCAGGCGGCGGGGCCAGCATGGCAGGGGGCTTGCAGCCACAGAGCTAGCCTTATGTCACCTTTGGCCACCACCTACCCCAGTCTCCCCCCTGCGACCTGATGCTGCTGAAATCTCCTCTGCCAGCTGCAGGCACGTCAGTGCTGGCAGCAGGGACACAACAGCCCCAATTTCTTATTTCTTGTGTTGCTGGAAAAGTCCAAAGCGCAGGGAGGTGATAACCAATTCCAGCGGGAAGATGCTGGCAGCGCTGGCTGCAAGGACTGGGGGTCCGGCCCCGCGGGGGCCTGGACTCGCTGCACTGGGGCTGACCATGGGACGGGGCAGCAGGCAGTGAGGGGACAGTGGCACCCAGTCGGCCGCAGCGTGGTCCCCCCAAATCACTGCTGCTCTGGGCCCGTTGCTATAGCAATGCTGGTGTCGCAGCGCCGTCAGCAGGCATTGCAGTGCTGGAGTTGGCATCTTTCACGGAGGCGAGTTGAAGCCATCCTGGGTAAAAAGTCGGGGAGCAGCCAGAGCTGCTCATTTCCCCCCCACGGGGGCTTTGGGAAGCCATCGCCCCTCTCCCTCGCTTCTCGCACCCACCGTGGGGGCACCACCCTGCCCTGCACAAGGGGAAGGCTCCCAGCCTGCTGCAGAGAGCCCAGGAGAAGCGTTGCTTGGGGTGTGATGGTCCCATTTCCACTGCAGACGCCGTCAATGAGAGGAGGGGAAGGCTGAGGCTTCCTCTCCACTCTGCAAAGAGGCCCCTGTAACCATTTGCACCCGCGAAGCGGAGCGCAGTGAACGTGCTGATGAAGCTGAAGCCAGAGGGCAGGCAGTGAGAGGCACAGGGGCAGAAATGTGGGCTCAAAATCCTTAGTTTTAGACTGAGTTTAAGGCTCCTTCCACCCCGCTCCAGCCTGGTAAAGCCCAGGGTACCAGCACCCTGGCGAGGCGAGAGGGTGTTCCCAGAAATGCTGGCGGGGCATGGCCCATCACACCACAGCACATCTGCTTTTGAGAAGCCAGCTTGGAAAAGTCACTTGCCAGCAGTTTTTTGGCTTTGAATTGGCTGTAGCTGGTTGTGTGTGGCTGAGCCTCGCTCCCTGCCCTCCCCGGGCAGAGCCGGTTGCTCCCATGCGCACTCAGCTGCGATTCACCCCTCTGATCACAGGACAACTAATGCAAAGCAAATTACTTGCAGGCAAAATGTTTGCAGGGCTGGGACAACCCTTAGCTTCGCTGGGGAAGATGCTTCCAGCAATAAAGCAGAAACATTTTTAATCAGACCAGGAAATTGTAAACTCGCAGAAAAGGGAAGGCAGGAGGAGGCTGCCGGAGCGGCGCTGCCGAAGCTGGTTGCATTTCTGAGCACAGGGTGCCTGGAAGCGCCTGGCTCTGGGCTGGCTATGCTGCTCACGCACTGTCGTCTTGAAGAGAAAAGTAATTGCCCAAACTTTACCAGAGTTTTGTTAAGAGGAAATGTTCAGCCTGCCTTGGAAAATGTTAACAAACACCATTAAAACTCTGAGCTGCACCTTCATCGTCCGGATTATTAATTACTTGGAGCAGTGCCTCTTGCTAACAGCTCAGACCGGGGATTGTCGTCGCAGGTGTGTCAGAGGACAAGCAGAGAGACAGAAGCTATTGATCCTGGGGCTGATAAATACCACCTGGCACTGCCCGTGTCTAATCAGCGATCTGCCACCAATTTGCTCTGATAAATGGCTGAACAAGCTGCAGGCACAGATCTACATCTCCCCTGGCAAGCAGGAGCCCAGCTCTTCACCAGTCACAAACGAGGGGACCCTGCAGCTCCCCAGCACCTGCAGCTTCCTCAGGAGGTGGATTTGCTTTTACCTCCCCAGGGCCCTGCCCATGGAGCAGGATCCCTGTCTGGTGAGGGACTGGAATGTGCTGGGGAAGGTGCAGGCAAGCCCAGCAATGCAACGGGAAGCTGCCAGGCTCAGGGCCACCAGTCGGGCTCATGCTCCCAGATGTGTCTGACTGGTGTGAACCTACGTGGGATGGAGATGGCTGAGTGTGCACGAACAATGGAGGCACCTTGTGACGTTTGTACGCTTGTTTTTGAAACTGTAGCCATGCTCTAACCCTTCCCTATCTCAGGATGTGTCTTGGATAGTTTTAAGCTGAGATATATTTCTAAAATATTTGATGCTGCTGAGGCATGTCTGAAAAGCATTTAAAATATACCCAATAGCTTGAAAATATCTCATCTTTGGAAGGCTGAGCAATAAAAGCTCAGCTCTCCCTCTATCTCAGTGGGACACGTTTCAAAGGCCCTTTGAACATCCAACTCTTCATCACGTTTGAAACCTCTCGTGGGTGGCTGCTGGAGCTGGGGACTTTCCTGCGCTCGGTCCTCCGCTGGCTGAAACCTTGGCTCGTTTCAATCTTGGCACAAGGAAAATTAATTTCCTGGCCTCAGCCCAGCGCAGGCTCATTAGGATCTGGCACGATCACCTTTTTGTGCGCAGGAAGGGACGGTGGGGCCCAGGGCAGCACCGCAGTTCCCTGGGGATGCCCGTGGGGACGTGCCAGGCAGGGCCTGTGTCCCAGCACGCTGCTGGCAGGGATGGGGGATGCTGACCTGCAGCGAGCAAAACCCTCCAGGTACAAGGGGGGTCCCTGTGCTTGCTGTTTTATTTTACAGTCAGTACCAGCAGCCGTGCCATGTCCTGCTCAGTCGCAGTGCCATGCCGCGGGTGATCCCAGCGTGCCGGCCCTGGAGCAGGGCAGCGCGGGAAGCTGTACCCCATGTCTTGTTTGCCAGCTTGAGCCCAGGACAGCCGGTTACACTGATGGGCTCTTGCTCTGCTCTGGAGGAGGGGACCAGGCCACCTCAGCTCGGCAGCTCTGCTGGGCTCTGGAGCTGGGGAAGGACTTGGAGCCGCGGGGCTGCGCTCAGGGCAGAGACCCCACCCCATCCTCCCACCACCCATGGAAGTGATGTCTTGGCAGTGGTTTGGGTGGTGTTTTGCTGCCGGCGTGGGCTGCAGAGTGCCAGGAAAGATGTTTTCTTCCCTTGACTTTGCCTTTTTGAGAGGGAGAAGGGGCTAATGGGGGCAGTTCAGGAGTGCTCAGGCGCTTGCCCCTGGGCTGCCTGTGCTGAGACAACAGTATTTAACCAGCTCCGTGGTTTACAAACCCCCTTGGGGAGCCAGTTGCTGCTTTTACCACAAGTTGCTCCAACAACAGCAATTTCTGCAACACATGAATCACAGAACCATTCAGGTTGGCAAAGACCCTTGGGATCATCGAGTCCAACCATCAGCCCTACTCTACAAAGTTCTCCCCTACACCATATCCTCCAACAGCTCATCTAAATGACCCTTAAACGCATCCGCCAGCCTGGTTGCACGGCTGGTTTGCAGCGTGCCAGAGCTGCCCTGTGCAGTGGTGGGCTGCAGCCTCCTGACCCCCAAACCTCCCGGGGACCCACTGGCATCGAAGGGAGCGCAGAGCCCACCGGCACCGCTGGCCGAGACCACTGGCGGGAGCCCCACGGCACAGAGTGTTCAGCTCGTCTTGCAAATAAATTATGGATTTGAATTCCAAGAAGCGAAGACTTAGTAACAGGCTGGGCTCTCCAAACCTCCTGGGTGCTTTGCAGGAAATAAAAACGGCGATGAAAGGCTGGAGGGAGCCGCAGGTGGAAGCTGCCCTTCAGGACGGATCAGAGAAGCGGAGGAGCCCGAGATGGAAACAGAGGGACTGTGCACAGGAGAGATGGAAAATGAAATAACCGGCCAAAGGAAGGGGGGTTGCAATGTAAGACTGGGTCTGGCAATATAAGAAAGGGAAGAGACAAAAGCAGTCTCCCAGCGAAACGCTGGAATTTAACTTTCACAGCTGCAAAAGGAAAACAATCGCTTCCCACACAAAAATAACCGATGGGCTGCGTTGATGAGAAGATGTCTGAGGAATTTCAATTAAAAGCCAGCAACACTGACAAAGGCAACGAGATTGAAGTGTTCAAAGGTAAGTGAGCAACGGGGAGGGAAGAACAATAAATGGCGAGGGAGGGAACAGTGCCTGCTCAGCACTGCGTGGGCTGGGCCCTTCCCAGGGCAGCAGAGAGAAAGCCCTCGCCCGCTGAGCATGGCAGGGTGCTGGGATCCACCTCCTGCACACGTCCTGCGCCTCCCGCACGGACTCTGCTCCGCAGGGAGATGCCCACTGGAGCAGGGCTGGCCCCTCCATCTGACACCTCCGGGGGATGTCTGCTTGTGTGTGACATGAAACCGCACTCTCTGTATTTTGCAGTCAGCTCTGTGAGTGTGGTGTCAGCGTTGGCCACGGCTGCCCTCCCGCACCCCCCATCTAGGTGATGCCACAGCCCTTGGGGCCTCCTTCTGCAACCCCTTTGGAGTGGGAGCTGTGCCCTTGGCAAAGGACCTGGGAGAGTGGGAAGAGCTGCCAGGTTTAATTGTGATGAGGAAAAAAGTCCCCTGACCCTTGGCTGGTGGCCCTGCAACAGGTGACAGCAGCAGCAAGCCAAGCCACGTTACCAGCAGCACGGGGAAGGAGCCTGCACCGTTTTTCCTGCAGCCACCAGGCAAAGAAGATGAATATCTTCCAAGACGGCGCAGCTGACATCGTGTCTGGTGGGAATAGCTCGTCCTTGCAGCCTGTCTGCTGCATCTGAGCTGGCGACGGGAGCTGGGACCAGGAGGGCAGCAGGCTCGGCATGCTCCCAGGCTACCGGGAGAGGCACGGCCAGAGCCTGGCCAGGACACGGTGGACGTCCCTGCCCAGGGGACGGAGCGGTGAGGAGCTGCGGAGGCTGGGGGACCGTGAGGGCAGCTGCGGTGTGAGCCAGCGATGGAGCAACCTGGACCGGCGGGAGGAAGGAGCGATGGCCTCACACCAAAACATCTCGCTTGGCTCCCAGCACGGCATGCAGCTTCTGGCATGCAGAGAACCCTGCAAATTTCCACGCCAAAGAAAACAGCTCGATTTAAACCCCCGAAGCACGGCGGTTGTGTGGAGCAGCTGGCCGGAACCCGGCGCCCAGCCCCGGGCAGGCTCTCCGTGTCCCCAGCCCGGTGCAGAGCCTTGTCCCCAGGCAGGGACGGCCGAGCCATGGGCAGGTGCCGTCCCCCATGGGCCCTGGGCTGCCACTCAGCTGTCGGCACAGGCAGAAGTGGCTGGCGTTAGCTGCCTTTTAGTCCTCGCATTTACAGCCCCCCACGCACTGCCATACAACAGACCTCTTGGGATGACAGCCCTGATGGGGACGAGCTCATTTTCTGCCTTTAAAAACCAAATCTGCTTATACGTAGATGTATCAGAGTAACAGATAGCCGCTGTCACGGCCGGCCCCACTCAGAGCCCTGCCAGATACCGCAGTCCTGCTTCCCCAAGGCACGCCATATCTTCAGGCGTCTGTTGTTCCATTAATCTATTTTTAGTAAATATATCCCCCTTAGTTCAGCTGCAGTTATCTGATTAGTTCCTGTAACTATATGAGGAGCAACATCTCCAGGCGTGACTGTGATTTCTGAGCAGACTGTGTCTCTGCACACACGTTTTCTAAAAGAGAGAAACTTGCTGAAGATGCTTCTCCCTGTGGTGCTCGTGGAGACGGCGCTCTGAGCTCTGGTGCTGCACGAGGCTGAGTTTTGGGGGGCTGGGGGCAGCGGGGAGCAGCAGCGCTGCAGGCGCCGGAGCACACGACCTTTGGTAAAGGCAGAATTATCCAGGCACGCTTCCCCGCTGCCGCCTGTGATAAGGGGCCATCCTCCTCCGGCGTTGCCCCGATGCGGCGGCGATAAGCAGCTGGCTTTGTTTGCTCCCGGACACGAGGCTGCTGATGGAGATTTCCATCATCATCGCCTGTGGCTGAGAGAGGGGGAAAAGTCTCCGTGTGCTCATGGCCTGCGGGGAGGTGTGGGGTGCTGGGGCTGGGCAGGGAGCACCGGGGAAAAGCTCCACCACGGCCTTGTCGCTGCACAGGGACTAGTGAAAAACCCCACAGAGGCTCCAGCATCGCACTTTGCTCCGAGGCCTCGGCCTCTATTGACTGCAGTTGTCCTGGAAAAATCAGATTATAGTGCAAAGTCCTGGCATCGAGTCTGCTCTGACGAGTCAGGTCTTCCATCTCCCAGCTAGATCACCGGGATGAAGAGCGCACGAAGGGGAGAGGGGCGATAAGCCTCCCCCTGTGAGAGCTTCTCCTTTGGCCTCAGCTGTGTCGGAGGGGTGATGGAAACCCAGAGCTCCTCGGCGTTCCCCGGGGCCCACGACGGCTGTGGCCATGCCCAGGGCTGGGAGAAGGGTGATCTCCCCCAGGAACGATCCTGACCTGGCTCATCTCCCTTGTTGGTGGCCAAAGCCACCAGAGCTCTGCTGCCCGCTCCTTTCCCCCCACGCTGGGGTGCTTTAGGGCCAGAGAACAGGAATTAACTGTAGATTTAAATGCTCCCAGGGCAGCAAAGGGGAAAAACTCCGTGCCCACAGCGAGAGCAACCCCTCAGCATCCCCGCAGCTGGCACCTGAGCTCCTGGGTTTGGGGGGGCTGCCTGAACCCCCCGTGTCAGCCATCCCCCCACTCCTGTGCAAGTGCTGTAACTTATTTACATCATCGTGCACCTGCCAGGCTTCTCACCACAGCAATTTATTTTCCGCTCCTGCTCCGATGTGACTGTTGGAGCCTCCTTTTCCAGGCAGGAGGAGGCCGCACCACTGGAAATATGTCACAGCTAAAGACATTTATTTCAGTCGAGGGACCCGCAAGCACCTCAGGTGACACTTCGCCAAGTGTTGCTCACTGAAACCAGTTGCTGACACAAACTGGGGATAACGCGGGTTCCCGTTTTAGGAACACTTGAGCCTGTCACCCCCCCCGGGTTCTGCCCCTCGCAGGGACGTGTCTGCCTCGAGTGAACCCCCCCCACTGTGCCCCGACTGCGGGGACCCCAACTGCTGGGGGATGGAGCCCAAACCCGGCTGGGGAGCTGCACCCAAACCCCGCTGGGCACCCTCCGCGGGGCTGGGGCGTGGGGGTGGCTCTGGGGGGGCAAGGGGGATGGCGGGGGGGCACCCCACGCTGCTTCCTGGGGTGCAAATGTGCCCGTGGGTGTGTGTGAGCACCCACAGCACTGCACCCTTCGCTTGTGCAACCCCCCCCACGCTTCACCCCCACGTGTGCAACCCCCCCTCTCCCCCAGCTTCACCCTTTTGAGTGTGCAAACCCCCCTCTCCCCTGGCTTCACCCTTTGAGTGTGCAACCCCCCCCACGCTTCACCCTCGCGTCTGGTCCCCCCCTCCCCACGCTTCACCCTTTGCTTGTACAACCCCCCCTCTCCCCCCGCTTCACTTCGCGTGTGTAAATCCCCCCACTTCACCCCCGGCGTGTGCGACCCCCCCCCTCTCCCCCCACTTCACCCCTCTCCTGTGCACCCCCCCCCCCGCTCCCCTCGCACACGTGTCGCAGCCCCACGCGCGCACCGTGTGTGCGCAGCTTCCCCCCCCCCCGCCCCTTTTCCCCGGTTTTACCGCGGGTGCGGTGCAGCGCGGTGCGGTGCGGTGCGCGGGCCGGGGCGGAGCCGTCCTGCCCCCCCCGCCGCCCCCGCGGCGCTGCCATTGGCGGCGGGGCCGGGCCGGGCCGGGGGAGGCGGCGGCGGCGGCCGGTACAGCCCGGGCCCCCCCCCCGCCCCAGCGCGGCCCCGGTATGTCGCGGAAGAAGGCGGCTCGCAGCAAGGGCGGCGGCGCCGCTCCCTCCGCCGCGCTGCCCCCTCCCGCCGCCGCCCCGGGGCCCGGCCGTGCCGGTGCCGCCGCCGTCCCCCCCTCCGCGCCCCCCCGGGGCTCTGCGCCCGCCCCGGAGCTGCCCCGTAACGGCGGCGCGGCGGGGGGGGGGCGGCCCTCGCTGAGCAGCAGCGGCGAGTTCTACGATCTGGCTTTCAAGGTGCGGGGACCAGGGCGGGGGGGAGGAGGTCGGTACGCGGGGTCCGGAGGGGTCCGGAGGGTGCGGACTCCGGGGCGGGCTTGTCGCGGCTGCCGGAGAAGTGCCCGGGAGCGGGTGGGCATCGCTTCCTTCTTCCCTCCTTCTTCCCTCCATCCCTCCCTCCTTCCTCCTTCCTTCCCTCCCTCCTTCCTTCCCTCCATCCTTCCCTCCCTCCTTCTTCGCTCCTTCCTTCGCTCCATCCTTCCTTCCCTCCTTCCTTCCCTCCATCCCTCTCTCCCAGCCCCGACATCCCCCCTCCTCAGCAGCTGCCCCGCTCTCTGGAAGTGGGTCAGGCCCAGTGGGGCTCCAGGGGTGGTGGGGGCTGCGCCCGCAGAGCCTTCAGCAGCGGGGCCACTTCTGCGGAACTTTTACAAGTGGTGACAAAAGGGTTTTCTGCTCGAATGAGTTATTGTAACCTGCTGGTCCCTCTTCACGCCCGCGTTTCTCTGCCTCGTTAAAGCGGGATGACGCCGTTCCCTGAGTCGCATCGAATCCGCTCAGGCTGCTGTTGAATCGTCTCCAGCTTGTGCTCCCTTCCATGGGCTCAGATGGCTTCTCCTCGCCACCTCAGATGCTGGCGAGCAAGTCACGGATCAAACATATTTGCACAACCCCCCCTCCATCATGCCCCAGCATGGGGCTCACTTAGCGATTCCAGCTGAGGCTGCAGTTCAGCGCAACCCATCCGGCTGCATTTTGAACCCAGATCCCTACCCGGGTGCGGGGGATCGAGCTCCGAGATGATGGTGTTTGCTAATGGCAAGTCCGGCCTTGGCAGGAGAGCTCGGTGCCTGTGGCAGTCGCGTTGGTGAGAGTTGGGACGTGGAGTAGGAGCTGAGGGGTGTTGAAGAGGTGGATTTGGTGGCTTTGGTAGGCGGTTGGTGCGGATACAGCTGCAGTGATGGTTCAACAGCTTCCCTAAAATGGAGCCATCTCGGTGTTCACGCTGGTCCTGGGCTCCCTGAGCTCGCCTCTCCCTGCCCAGGCACCAGGATGAGCCAAGCGAGGTCCTGGATAAGCCCAAACGTGACAGGTAGCCAAAACCTCTGCTAACGGTCTGTCTGGTTTTGAACCAGTGGCAGAGAGAAATTGCTTCGTATGCAGTAAAAACCTGGTTTATTAAACTTTCTCTTTCCCTTACCCCTCTCCTGAGGGTCCCGAGCTCTGCCAGAGGCAGTACCCAAACAAAAGTCCCGGCCACAGGACTGGATCCTGATTGCCGAGCCCTTAGTGCGAGCCTGGTCCTGGGCGCTGCTGCCTGCCCCGGGTGAGGCTGCAGTGGTGCTGGGCGAGTAGAAACTGCCTTAAAGGTCACCCTGCTCTAGCACAGAGGTCTGGAAAGTTTTTTAAAAAAATCAATGCTACTATTTTGTACCAAAAATGACTTGTTTTTTTAAATCTTTCCTCCCTTTCCCTTGGCTTCACACAGACACATCCGTGGCCTCGCTGGCTCCCCTAACCCCGTGGTGCTGAAGTGTGGCTGTGCGTGGGGCTCGGTACCATGGTGATGGAGCACCGTGGCCAAGACCCTGGCCACCCCCCCTGCCCCAAAACAAGTTACAGCAGCGGCTGGGACTGCTGCCGCCGCTCGGGAGGCCACACTGCGGAGAGCCAGGGGCTTCTGCGGGTCCCTGCGTGAGTTCGGTGTGACCCAGGGCTGTGCTTGCCTTAAAACCAGTCCAGTTTGGTCACGGGCTAATGGCTTGTGGAAGGCTAGTGGGAGCCCTGACATGTTGGTGTGACGCCGTCCAACTCGGTGCGGGCACAGAAGCCTCTCGGCTGCATGGTCTGGGGTTTCTCTGCGGCGGGGAGCCGCCGTCCTGCTGAGGGGAGCGGGGTCGGAGGGCTTGGGAGGGCTTGTGGTTTGAGCAGAGCCTCTGGGGAGCTGCGTTTGGGAGCAGCTTTGGCTCTGCCGTGGTTTCTTTGTGGCAGAGTGGGTGCTGGCCCCATCTGCACCCAGAGCTGCTGCTGGGTGGGGAAACTGAGGCAGGCAACACCGGGAGCTGCTCTCTCGGCATCTGCCAAGGACCGGGAGGGCGGCTGCGAGGCTGTGCGTGTCCCGCCGAAGGAGTTTGCTCACAGAGGGCACCCCTGGAAACAGTGCTCATGGTTGGGGGCCCCCCTGAAGTCTCCCCGCGGGGAGTGACACCCTCCCAGAAAGCTCCCACACGGTGGGGTGCGGGGTGTTTGGTGGGTACGCTGGGGACTGCGAGGGCCCTGCAGCCATCGGGTCGCCGCCTGCCTCGCCTAGACAGCACCTCTTGGTTTTCAGGGGGTGTTTGTGCCCCCATGGGGGATCTGTTCAGTACTGGACGGGGGAATGTGTCTTGAGTTTGGCCAGTGCTCAGGGACACTCATAGTGCAGGGGGGAATAATCCCCAGTTCTCTCCCCTGGGTCTGTTGCTGTTGCACGTGCTCGTTTCCCCTCAAGAATACGGGAGCTGCTGCCTGCTCCCGGGATGGGGCTTTTGGGATGGAGACAGGTACCAGCTGTGGTGGGGCTTCCTTCCCAAAACCCCGTGTCTAATGCCCCCTCCTCCTCCTCCTCCCTTGCAGGTGATGCTGGTGGGCGACTCAGGGGTCGGCAAAACCTGCTTGCTGGTGCGGTTCAAAGACGGCGCTTTCCTGGCCGGCAGCTTCATTTCCACGGTTGGAATCGACTTCAGGGTAAGTGCCTGGGGGGCTCCTCAGCTCCTGCCCCGCTCGGCCTGGCAGGTAAGTGATGGCTTTTGCAGAGGGAGTAATAAAACGTTGCTCTGAGGACTTAAATCCCCTTAAAGCCTCTTCGTTACCGCTTTGCACGAGGATGGGGGAGTGTGTCCTCTGCGCTGGGTCCTGGGGGTGATTCCTGTAAGAGCCACTGCTGAGACCTGAGCTGCTGCCCAGTGACAATATTTCCTTAAGTCAGTTTCAGTGTTTTTAAGAGTTATTTGGTTCTTTTTTAAAAAAAAAAAAAAACAAACAAAACCCAAACTGACACAAATGAAAATCCCCTGGAAACATCTTCTGAGCACAGCTTTGGGGTGCTGATGTGGGGGGGTGGTGCTGGGGTGGCCCAGCTCCCTCTGAGCGAGGGGTCCCTGAGCTTTCAGAGAATAACTGTTTTGTCAGAGAATCCTGGTGCCGGGAGAGCCCCGAGAGCAGCGTGTCGGGGCTGCATGGCACCCATGGGACCCTGCTCGACAGAGGGGTGATGTGGGGGGCAGAGGGGAGACAGCTCACATCCTGCAATGCCCTGGTGTGGGCAGAGCATCCTTTGCGAGGCAGGAATGTCTTAGAGCCGGGGGGGGGCCGTTGAAGTGTTTTTTGGCTGCATTTCCCCAGTGGTACCTTGCTGGGGGGCTGGGGGGGCTGCCCGGGGATGGTGGCTTTACAGAGATGGCATCAAAGAACTGCGAAGGGCAGGCGAGGAGCTTGTGCTGCCAAAGCAGCAGCCGGCAGCACGCCTGGCTTGGGGCACTGGCCCGAGGGTTGGGTGCTCCCAGTCCCTCACCAGTTCCCCAACCATCTGCTTCCCCCCAAACTGCGAGCTTGCCACCCCTCCAGGGTGTCTGGCTGGTGCCACAGGCTCCTCCTGGGGACAAGGGACGTGCCCAGTGGCTGTGCTCTCCCTGCTCTCCCTGCCCTGCCATCGGGGCAGCGGCCGCGGCGTCTCGCCGTGCGACGGCTTTCGGCTCATTTCGGTGCTGAGGTGGGTGCGGCGAAGAGCTGGTGGTGATGCCACGCATCGGTGTTGCATCTTCCCAACTGCCTTTTCTCAGCGGGATCTCAGATCTCCCCCTTTCTCGGGGGATTTCTGGGAGGTGGGTGCTTCTTGCAACCAGCTATTTTGCCGGGGTGTGAATAATAACTTGCTGGTACAGTGACAAGTGGAAGAGATGAGGGACAGCTCAGAAAGCCTTTAGAAAGAGAGTGATGCTCTTTCCTGCAAAGAGGCTTTCGGTGCAGAGCGCCGCTGCGGGCTGCAGCAGCGGCTCCATGAGGTTGGTAAATTGGAGTCCATAATTTTATACAAAGGTAATTACACGGTATTTCAGGTGTTATTAAAATGAAAAGCGTTTTATTACTGATTGCAATGATTGATACCAGGGGCAGTCGTAAAATCCTGTGACTTATTGATTAAAGCACTGAAACGACTGCTACTGAGAAGCAATCAAATTAGGGTTAATTTACTTCTGTAACAGAGCTGCTAGAGCTACATTGTTTTGAAACGGGCAGATTATACAGTGGGGAAGATCATGTGCGTGCCCTAGAAGTCATTATTCTCATCTTTGTAAGGCACTCATCATTTTGAGGGGGACATGGAAATAGTTTTTTGATCGTACATCTCCGTTTCCATTAAGATAATCCTGTTTGCAGGCGTTGTGTAATTGTGCCCCTCTCGCCGTTTGCATCACGATGCAGATGAAGCTCTGGGGTGGTAACGCTGGAGGCTTCTGCTGCGAGAGTGCGTTTTGGTTTTAATTTCTGTCTATCTATTAACAAAACTGTCACATCACAGCTCCTTTTTTTTTCTGTAATCCCAGAGTTTGGCGTTGGGTTTTCTGGCTGAAGCAAGCGGGCGGTTGTGGTTGGGGAAGGCGGTCGCTGGGTTTTTGCTGCCTTCGCCTTGGACCAGCGCAAGAGGCGCTGAGCGAGCACAGGACGTTATTTTGGTGCCCAGGGCGTTATTTTGATGCATCGGTGGGGTTTGTGGCAGTTGCTGAGCCTCGCTGGCAGCGGAGACGTCCCCAAGGCCAGGGCGTGCGGCAGCTGCGCTCCTGTGCACGCACGACCTTGCTCGGCCGGGGAGAGGCTGGGGACATCGTGGGGACAGAGCTGCCTGGCTCCTGCTGCTGTTTTCAGGACTGTCTCCGCTCCTCTCGGTGCTGGTCGGTCTCTGCGAAGCACCCTGGGATGGGATGGAGCTGGACTGGGGGGCAGCCCCTGCGCCCACTCAGCTGCTCCCCACCTCCCTTCCCAGTCTATCCACTGGTCCCAGTGGGCTCCAGGATCAGCCGCTCGTTTTTGAGGCTGTCAAATCATTAGATACACACAAAGCTATGGCTAATGGATTACGTAGGCCTGAGCAAATGTAAATGAATAGAAATCCATTTAAAATTAATCTGGCATTACAATTCCTAATGGCCCCCTAGGTTTTTTCCCTCCTACTGTTTTATGTTAGGGAGAACCTCTTGCATTGTGTTTGTTTATCATCGTCTCTTAAACAAAGAACAATGTTGATCTAAATATATTTGGAAAATAAAACACTGATGCTAGGGAAATAAAGATGATTGTAGTATTAAAAAAATGCATCAAAATGGTACCTACTGGCTTCTAGCTTTGGAGAGGCCGAGTCCTTCAGCTTTCCTTCTTTTGAAAATTGGTTTTACTGGGGGAGCATCTTTAACTCCTCGGGAACATACCAGCCCCCCTGTTCAGCCAGGGTGGTGTCAGGGCAGGCAGGACTCCGAGCAGAAGGTTTTGGCTGGGGGTGAGCTGCTGGGGTGACCTCTCACCACCCCCCACCCTGCTGTGGGTGCCACTAAGGCGAAGCAGAGCCCTGGGGTGAGGGGTCCCGCTCCCAGCAGGGGCTTCATCTGAGTAGGGGGCTCGCTTGGAGCAATAGAAACTTCTGTCCAGAAACTTCTGTCCGAGTTACTGGCGTCTCGGTTGCAGGCATCGCCTTCAGGGTTTCCAGCCATTGCTGGGTAGCAACAGGCTTAATTTTCCCCCCCCTTGAGCCATGGCGTGGCTGTGCTGAGCTGCAGCATGAGGTCTTCCTCCTCCTCTTCCCTGGGGCTGGAGGGGTCTCGGCAGACCCCTCTGCTTGGGGACGGGTCTCTCCAGGCAGATCCCCGCCGGCGAGGGCAGGACAGGTTTGGGGCAGGTTGTGTGTGCTTTTCTAACCTCCTATGTTAGGGTTTGAGGGAGAAGGGTCTCCTGGAAAAGAGCAGGTTTATCACTCAGGGGTGTGAATCCCGTTTTTCTCCGTGCTACTGAAGGAGCTGCCTTGTGCTGTAATTTCGGGAACGACGCAGAAACCTCGACAGAAATTAAAGCTGTGCAGTCAACAGTACTTCTGTCTCATCATAACAGCTAACTAACGGAGGGAATGTCTTGCCAAAGCCGAGAAACCAAAGGGCCACATGAGCCCACCGTGTGCCCCCTCCCCGATGCCAGCCGGGCTCTGTCGGGCTGCCCCACCGGTGCTCGCAGCCCCACGCTCTGTCCGAGCTTTGCGGGTTGGGCGAGTTAAGATTTTTGTACTAATTGGACCTGACAGGAGAAGAACATAAAAGAAAAAAAATTAAAGATGAGCCTTTTCTCCCTGGGAAGAGGTGCTAATGAGTTTCTTTTCGTTAGCAGGGGAGATGGTTGCCTTAGTCAGTGGGATGAAACCACTGGGAAGCGCTTTGGCGGTGGAGTTCAGAGCAGGGCGGGTTGTCTTTGTTTTCTCCGAGGTGTATCGGGGTATCGCTCCTCTCCTGCTGTCCCAAGGACAGGGAGCGAACCAACATCCTCCTGCCCAAAGCATGCTTAGGCGCTGTGGGAGGAGGAGGAGGAGTGAGCCAGCCCCGGTGCTTCAGCCCAGCTTTGGGCTTCCCAAGCAGGCAGCTGGGCGCAGGGAATATTGCCCCCGAAGCCTGAGCTTTGATGACCACCACTTTGCACCAGCGTGCCCGGGGGGGCTTTCTGCTGGTTGTTACCCCACAGAGACCCGTGGCTCCCCCCAGCCTCAGCCTCCTGGGGCGAGCGGCAGCAGCCGCGTTGCTGCTCCAGCCTTGGCCGTGCCGCAGTTAATCTGCCCGCCGGGACGGCTGCTGCGCGCTGAAGATAAAAGCTGTCACTTGTGTCCCTGAGCTTTAAGGACTCTTGATTACATTCAGCCCTGTGCCTGCTCCGGGGGTGGAATCAGTGGTATATAATATGATTTTCTGCATAAGAGATTTGTTGCATCTCTGTTCATTTTTTTTTTGGGGGGGGGGTGGGGTGCACCTTCCTTTGGCAAAACAGCAGCTGCTGGTTGCCTGCTGACTCCCTCAGCGAGCTAAACTTTGCAGAGGGGATGGAAAGCTTCGTTCCAGCCACGCAGGGTGTGCAAACTAACACTGGCCACGGTCTGGATTCGGCATGTCTGGTCCGTGCACTCACGGGAGGGAGGTGTGGATGCCCTGAGCATCTGCCGGGCCCCAGCACACCCGCATCCCTGCCCTTGGGGCGATGCTCCAGCGCGGCTTCACCCCCAGTACCTCCCTTTGAGAGGTTGCTGCAACCTGGAGCCGTCTGAAAGCCAAGGGCTGGCTTTTATCTCAGCGGTTGGCACGGAGCATTAGCGGGGCGAATGTTCTGATGGATCAATCTGGAAAAAGTGGGAGGGGATCTGCTTAGGCCAGAACAAAGAAACGAAAATAAATTAATTCCAGCGTGTTTCTCTGTACAAAATTAGTCCTGAACGTTCGAGGGAATGGACTCTGGGCATCGAGCAGAGGGTTTGGTCTCTTCTGCTCGCACGCTTTGCCCTGTAGCGTGGCAACGTGCGCGGGGTCGGGCAGGGGGGTGGCTGCGGTCGGGTGGGTTTAGGCTGGTCCCCGAGGGCTGTGAGCTGGCGGGACAGCCCCAGCTCTGCACCCCTGCGAGGGGGGTGGCCCTCCCTGGGGAGAGGCATCTGGGTGCTGCCTGGCTCGCTGGGGCCAAATGCCACACCGGGGGGGTGCTGTGCCAGGGGGAAAGAGTCCTGTGCTGGGGGTGGGCAGGGGGCTACCTGTGCCCCTGCCTTGGGGGTGTGTTTCCAGCAGCTCTTTGTCTGAAATCAGCTTGTTCTGCATCTCCGATTCCTGTATGATTTTAACAACACTGATTTCATACTTTCGTGTTTCTCGCTGTAAGGAAAGCTGGGCTAAATTCGCCCAGAGGACGCATCCTGTGATGCTTTCCACCCCTTTTGCCTGGTTTCAGGGGGCACTGGCAGATGCCCAAATCCGGCAGCAGGCGAGGCAGATCCTGGAGAGCCCGTGCAGGGAGGGCAGGCGCTTGTTAGCAGGAACACGCCTTGATTTTATCGATTTATGTCGTGTCTGACTCTTAGGACAACAGCTTCTCCACAGCTGCTGCTGGTTCCTGTTCCCCACGCCCAGGATAGGCTCTCAGGGGAGTAAATAACCATTTTTCCTGGGAAACTGAGCCCTGCTTTGCTTTCTGCTGCTGCACCCCTCCCTTGCAGAGGGACAGCTTTGCAGTCAGCGGAGCCTGTCATTTGCATGCAGGGGCTCAGTTGCCAAGAGATGCTGCGAGCAGCGCCCATGGCGAGCTGCACCCGCTTTTCTCGCATCTGCTAGTATTTTATTCATGTTTCTTTGGCTCCTGCATTCGAAAAAAATAAACCTCCTCGGTGTGCTCCAGTTCCGCAGCACACCAGTAAACGGCAAACACCCGTGTGCTGGCGGTAATCCCGGTGGACAACAGGCTCGATTCCTGCCTTGGGGAAGGCAAAAAGAAGGAAGATGAATGTCTTCAAAGCAGAGAAGTGCTTGAGTTGCTCTTTAAATGAGCAGCTGGAGTCGCATCAAGACCCAGAGCCTGGTTAAGAAAACTCTTAACCAGTTTGCAGGATGGTGTGAAGGTGCCTTCCCCGCCCTCGACACGCCGGGGGCTCTCCCACCCCCTCAGTGTCTGGGAAATACCACCCAGAACAGATTGGGTGTTTAATCCGGGTGTGAAATCTTGCATCCACTTCAGCTGACAACGAGAGCGCTGGGGACGTGGGGTTTCGTGGGAGATGCTCCTGGAAGGGCACCGGTGTCTCCCAGCCTCCTGCAGCCCCGCTGCTGCGCGGTGGCTTCCTGGTGCATGCCGATGGCCAGTGTCCCCGTGGGTCTGTCCTGGTCTGGAATGGTTGGAGTAAAAGGTGTAATTAGCTCAGGTGGAGGGCAGAAGGTCTGGACTGCTCGGGAACTGCAGAGCCAGGGCACAGACATGGGAAAAACACACTTGGGAGCTGCTGGTGGAAGGAGGGAGGTTGTAAAGCTCTTCACTGTAATCTGCTTCTGTTTCCTCCTCGTTAGAGCTGGACAGCAGCTCAAAACCGCATTAGAGGACGGGGACCAACATGGTGGAAACTCAGCTGGAAAATGCAATTCCAGCACATCCACAACCTGTTGTGACCCTACACGGAAAACACGAGCTGAGTCGCTTCTCGGGCCCTGTAGTGTCTGACCAGAACAGCTTAATTTCTTATCCTTTAATTTCTTTTCCAAGCTGCGGCACAGAGGCGGGTTGGGAAGCAGTGCCCGGGCGTGTGTCTGTTGTCACTGCAGTGTCCCCTCCCTGAGCCACCGGCATCCACTGTGGCCGGGCCTGTCCTGGCTCCGTGGGTGCGTGGGGCTGGCAGTGTCCCCTGTCTTCAGCGTGGGGCTGGCTCCGTGCTGTGGGGACGGCTGCCCACGCTCCTGGAGCCCTCCCGTGCCTTTATCTTATCTCTGTTTTTCCTGCAGCAGCAGGGGAAGGGGAGTGTTGCTCTGTGTGTTGTTAAATTGTGCGAGTTTTTGGCAGTAGCTCGGTGGCCACGCTTCCCAGTGCCCTGCGAGGTCTCTGCGGGGCGACGGACCTGCTGGTGCCAGCGTCCTCCCCGCAGCACCCATCTCTCTGCATTTCCCTTGGGGGGCCTGGGTCAGTGCCCCGCTCCCTGCTTCTCTCCAACTGAGCAGGCTCCCTGCCAAGGAGCGGGGTGAGGAGGAGGTCAGTGCTGGAGGAAGGCTGTGGGCACACAGACACGGGGTGTCTGCACCTCTCTGGATGGTGCCAGCTGAGAAATTGGGCCCCGGGGAGGCCAGTTTGGGTGCTGGAGCATCAGCTGCCCCAGTGCAGAGCCAGGCTGGGTCCGCTCATGGTGCCGGGGTCTGTGAGGGAGTGTTTTATAGCCAATAAAACATTTAAATGGGTCTAGAGTAAGTCTAAATGGTTTGAATATTTAATGGAATACATTTGGCTTAATTTCACTTTCATCCTTTATTTGCGATATTGAATTCAGCTGTGCAAAACTGGGTTTTTCTTTGAAAGCGGAGGGAGGGCGGCCAGGTCTGTGGGGAGGGGTAGGCTTTGGGGTGCCTCTGCCCCCCACTGCCACCCCCATGACGGGCATTTAGGGGCATCCCTTGCTTTTGCCTTGCTCAGCCCCCGTGACCCCCCTGAGCCCACGCTGCCTCTCCGCTGAGCTGCTGACTCATTTCGTTACCGCTGATTAATTATTTGCCCCAGCAGTTTATTCCCGGTGTGGATGCCGGTGATCTCTGTGTGTGTGCGGGAAAGGGCGAGGGGCCGGTCCCAGGTTCGGCAGTGCCGGGGAGGGCTGCAGTGGGACATCACTGCCTTTTCCCAAAAAGCTGGTGTGCGGGGGAAGCTGTCTCCGGCCGAGCTCACCAGACGCTGACTGTGCATTGTCCTTCCTTGAAAACCACCTGCCCCTTCATCCTCTTCCCAAAGAGCCGCTTTCCTCCTTGCGTCGGCAAAGGATGGAGAGATCTGAGCCGTGGAGGTGGGGCTCAGGTCGGTCCCATCAGTGGGGCTTTTGCTGGACCCTACGATGGTAACACTGAGCATCAGACAAGGGGAGAAGGCTGTGGTGCCGCTGTACATGCCGCTGAGTCCGTCCGAGAGCAATGGGATCCATCTGAGAGCAATAGGATCCATCTGAGAGCGTTGGGATCCATCTGAGAGTGTTGGGATGGATCTCCATCTGAGAGCGTTGGGATCTCCATCTGAGAGCGTTGGGATCTCCATCTGAGAGCGTTGGGATCCATCTGAGAGTGTTGGGATCTCCATCTGAGAGCGTTGGGATCTCCATCTGAGAGCAATGGGATCCATTTGAGAGCGTTGGGATCTCCATCTGAGAGCGTTGGGATCTCCATCTGAAAGCGTTGGGATCTCCATCTGAGAGCGTTGGGATCCATCTGAGAGCGTTGGGATCTCCATCTGAGAGCGTTGGGATCTCCATCTGAAAGCGTTGGGATCTCCATCTGAGAGCGTTGGGATCTCCATCTGAGAGCAATGGGATCCATTTGAGAGCGTTGGGATCTCCATCTGAGAGCATTGGGATCCATCTGAGAGCGTTGGGATCTATCTGAGAGCGATGGGATCTCCATCTGAGAGCGTTGGGATCACCATCTGAGAGCGTTGGGATCTCCATCTGAGAGCGTTGGGATCTCCATCTGAGAGCGTTGGGATCCATCTGAGAGCGTTGGGATCTCCATCTGAGAGCGATGGGATCTCCATCTGAGAGCGTTGGGATCCATCTGAGAGTGTTGGGATCTCCATCTGAGAGTGTTGGGATCTCCATCTGAGAGCATTGGGATCACCATCTGAGAGCGTTGGGATCACCATCTGAGAGTGTTGGGATCACCATCTGAGAGCGTTGGGATCCATCTGAGAGCATTGGGATCCATCTGAGAGCGATGGGATCACCATCCGAGAGCATTGGGATCCATCCAGGAGCGATGGGATCGATCTGGGAGCAATGGATCTCCATCTGAGAGCGGTGTAACTCGTACAGCTGGCTTTGTCTAACAGGGGCACACAGCATTTTTAATCCCAGCTAAGCACAGAGTCCTTGCCTTGAAGGATTGCAGAACCTCTCAAAAGCAACAGCAAATATTTTATCTTCATGCCTGCAATGGGAAAAATATTTCTCCCCAATCATATGTGTTGGGAGCTTGTGATGGGTGATGGCCATTGCCCCAGTCTGTGGCTGTCCCTGGGCGAGGAGAAGCCCAACGGGGGTCCCAGGGCCTCGGTGATGCTTCAGGGCTTCAGCCTGAGGAAGATGTTCGTGTGACAGATGCAGCAGGCAGGAAGGGTTGTTGTCTTCTAGAGGTCGTAAGACCGGCAGCATGTCTCTGAGGATGCAACTGGGCCTGTTGTGAACAGCTGGGCAGGGTTTGTTTCATTTTGTGGGGGTTTTTTATATTTAATATATTGAAAGGTGGGGAGTGGCAGGGAGCTGTGTCCAGCTGCATCGATGCAGCCGAACCTGCCCGGCCCTCGCCAGCCCCCGTCCAGTCTGCCTGTGTCTCGGGGTGTTTTCCTCCTCCCTGCCAAGCCGCGACGTTCCTGTGCCCAAGTGACACGCTGGGGAAATGGAGGCTTTGGTTCTTCCAGCTTCGCTTGCGCGGGCGTCACCACAGCAACCGCGTGGCCACCAAGCCCCCCCCCCCACACTGCAAACGCTCCGTCCGCCGCGTGCCGTTTTATGGCATTAAGGTCGTTATTAGCGAAGCGTCGCCGAGCCGCCGCCGTTTGCCAGGTGCACCTGCGGTATGGTGTGTGCTGGGCACGGGGGTGACAGAAAAGGAGCAGGGGGGGGTCCTGCCCCAGCGCCGATGCGGCTGTTCCTCGTTACCAATAATGAGGCTGAACCGACCTCAGCTCCTGGTACTGTCCCCACCAGGGAGAGCCGCTGGTGTCGGCACTTCTGTGCCCTTTGCTCTCAACCTTGAAACAACTCCATTAATGATTTTTTTTTTTTTTTTTTCCCCCCCCCCAAAGCCAAGCGCAGGAGGCTGATGGGAGGCATCCAGGCAGCCCCAGCCCCTCCGGGGAGCGCAGACCCCCCCGCTTGCAAGGACCTTGCCCTCCGTGATGCTGAATTTAGTCCATATTACTGGCGTTTGCTTCCCCCGTGCTGCTCGACGGCAGCAGGTCCCCACCAGTGCCTCCGTGCCTCGCTGCTTCCTCTGAGCCGATGACTAAGAAAAACACGACTGCGTGGCTGGATGAATAATTCAGCCCAGCCTTGTTGCTGGGGGGTTCGTAGCAAAGACCCTGTCTAGGGACCTGCTTGTGGGAGGGGGCTGGTCCCTGGATGAGCATCGGTCTTGCAACAGGGATTCGGTGCCCCGGGCAGTGCGGGGTCACTCCGGTCCCTTTCCTGGGCACACAGGGAGCCTTTCCCGCTGCTTGTGCAGCCAGATGGCTGGGTTTTAATTTGTTTTTTTATTTTTTTTTCCCCCCAGCGTTAAGCACACTGGGCTCTCAGGAGCTGCAGGGAAGCAGCCGTTTCTCCGGGGTCGTGGCTGCGGGAGGACGACATCGTTTCCCCAGCACGGCCGGGCACTCACCCTCCCGCCCCACCGGCAAACCGCCCTCCGCGTCGCCCCGTTTGCCGCGCGCCTCGGCGGAAACGCCGGGGGATTGTTGCTACTCTCGGCATCAATTTTTAGAGCGCGGCGCGGGTTTTGGCAGCGACGCCGGCCAGCCCACGCAGCCCCGAGCAGCGCCAGCCTCGGGGAAGGACTGGCAGCTCTGCCGAGCTGGTGGGGGGATGCTGCTTTCGGGGGGTGAGCCTGCCGTGCCGTGGCGTGTGCCCGGGCGTCTCCCCATGGCACCAGCAGGGCTGGGAAGAGACCCCAGCCCTGGGCAGCTGTCACAGGTTGCGTTTATTTTCTCCTGTAACCATATTTTGGGTGTTTCCGTAGGGGCTGAGGGGCCATGGGGTGCTGGGTGGTCAGTGTGCGGGTCGGCGCATGGAGAGAGCGGGGTCAGGGCTGTGAAGCATCTTGAGTGGTTGCAGCGTGGCTGTGGGCTTCCTCGGGCTCCCCAGAGTCATGCTTCCTGATGGAAAAGCATTCCCTGAGAGCACGCGTGGCAGGTTTCGGATGAGTGGGCTTTTCTTTTTCCTCTAAGTGCTGAGGCACACGCGCCCTGAAGCCAACCCCGAGCAGCTCCAAGGGTGCTGGGTCCTGAGCCCCCTGGCTCCTTCCCCGGAGCTGCCACGCTTTGCTGACAGGGCTTGGGGACACATGGCTGATGTGACGGGACGGGAGCGGGGCTGGGAATCACTTCCCAGTGAATCCTGGTGTTCGGGAGAAGGGCTGGCTGCGGGGCATTGCCGCGGGGCATCTCTGGTGCATCCCTGCAGCACGTTGCCACGGTGCTGGCCCAGCAGCAAACAGCAGTGGCAGAACTGGGGGAGCCGGAGCCCTAAGAGGGGTGACCCCACCTGCCTCTGCCTGAGTTTGTGTTGTGCAGAGGGGGAATAAAGGGCAGAGACCGTCCCATCTCGCCGTGCCCGCCGGCGCTGTGGTAAGTGGCGTTCAGCTTTGCTGACCCAAGAGAGCTGCAGGGATGGAAACACCCAAAACACGCCAGCACGGCACCGCCGGGGCGTGATCCACTGGGGGGGGGGACCAGCGCTCCCAAGCCTGAGCCTTGTGCCTGCTGCTCCGCTGCGGTGGCTTTCCTGAGGGCTTTGCCAGCTCCTGCAGCATCGCCCCGCTCTGGGATGCGGGATGTGCACAAAAATCAGAGTGGTGGCAGCCGTGGGCCTGTGTGCTGCGGGGCTGGCAGACCTCGGGGAGCAGCGCCGAGAGCACTTAATTCAGCGATGAGGAGCTGAACTTGGGGAGCCGGGTCCTGCTGCGGTGGGCGTGCGCGCCGTAGCCCTTTGCATTGGGGTGAATCGCAGCTTGGCGAGGGGGATGCACAGTTCCGCCCGAGCTTTCTTAAATACATTAAGGTGCTGCACTTATAAATGTGCATGAATTAATGTGAGAAGTGCTTGACAATGCCTAAAATAACTTTGTTCCCGAGCAAGCGTTAATGCACGGCAGATGTGTTTTTCCCTCCTGAATAATACACACGTGAGGTCAAATTGCGCCCGAAAGCTCAGCATGCTGGCGGTCCCGCTGGGCCTGGCATCGCCGAGGGACAGCAGCGGGGAGTGGGGCAGCTTGGGGGGCGATGGGTTCCCCAGGGGACCAGTCCCCCAGCTCGGTGCTGAGGTGGAAATCCTCTCCCCAGGACCCCGACCACTCCAGCCTCAGTCCTTGTCTGCAGTTGGGCTTTCCCAAGGGATCTCCCTGATGCAATGAAAAAAATCAAGGCAACCACACGTGGGTTTTGGTTCAGTTTTATTTGAAAAAAAGGTTTCCAAATGCCTGTTTCTTGCAGTAGCACCCAGCTGTCCGGGAGCACAGTCAGCCCTGTGTTCCCAGCCGGGACCTCCCAGCGCCGCTTAGCAAAGAGGAGGCAAAACCTCAGAAAACTCTCCCTCGGAGTTTGGAAAGCAAACACGGAGCTGAGGAGGGGTCCTGCCCTGCAGGGAGGGGGCAGGGGCTCATTGTGCTTCAGCCCCCACCACACCGCCCAGTGCCCGGCAGCTGCTGCACCGCAGAGATGGGCTGGTGCGGCGGTGAGCACCCAGAGCTGGCATGTGCCATCCCCAGGGTCTTAACGGACTTGTACGGACTTCAGCAAATCCTGCTGGAGTTGTTCACGCGCTCTCTTTTTCCTTAAATCCTTTGAAGGATTCAGCTGGACTTGGGTTTGCTGCTCAGCGAGAACACGGCTTTCGAGAGCTGTCTGCCTTAGCTGCAGGTGAAGGATTGTGTGTGTGTGTGTGTGTGATAAAAAGCTACAGATTCATTTGTCAGGTCTTTGGGGATTTTTATTTCTTTTGAGGGATGAGAAGTGCTATTTAATAATGCTGTTTGCAACATCAGCTGCAGAAGAC
The DNA here is from genome assembly GCF_031877795.1 of Strix aluco. Taxonomy (NCBI): domain Eukaryota; kingdom Metazoa; phylum Chordata; class Aves; order Strigiformes; family Strigidae; genus Strix; species Strix aluco. Next base: position 5,933,320 of record NC_133945.1, on the reverse strand, counting down.
GCTGCATTACTGCCAGATGCTGCCGGGGTGTTTGCTCCTGGATATTCAGACCTGATTTTTTTTAATTGGATTGCAAAGTCTTCTCTGAAACTTTGGGCAAGTTTTCATCCCTTTAGGTGCCAGCCCTCTGACACAAAGGCCTCCAGTTGCAGGTACAGCTGATGGCCTGCACTGTGCTGCGTGCTGCGCAGGAGAGTCTTGGTGATCAGAGCCCTGGGGCCTTTCTCAGCATCATCCTCCTCCAGGCAAAGTGACCCCACTGCAATTTATAGCCGGGCAGACGAGGCTGCCCAGGAGGCTGGTTTTGTAGCTCCAAAACCAAATTATAATATTCTTCAGACTGGGATAGGCCAACTGGAAAATGTTTGGACCAAGCATAACACGAGGAAAAATTAATCTTTCCTAATTGCTTGCTATGCCCGAGGGCTGCTTGGGGGTGTGGGGGGTGAGCCAGAGGAGGGATAGGCTTGCAGCCCCCCAGGGCTGGGGGTCCCCTCTCTGGGTGTTTCCTGGTGACTTTCTCTTGCACGAACCCCACCGTTGCCTGGCTGCTCTGGGGCCAAACCAGTTAAACTCCTCCTGAGCTGGGACAGGCTTTGTGCTGGAAATGAGACGGCTGTGGCAGGGCTTAAACGTGGTTCCCGGGACCCTGCACCCGGACACAACTGGGCTGAGTCAAAATCATGTCCTGCCGTGTCCGGGGTGGCTCCCCCACAGGGATCCTCCTATTTATCATCCTTGGGGGTGGTGGAGGATGGAGTGTGGGGGGACGGGGTGCTCAGCCCAGGTCTGGCTGCTGTCACTGGGGCTGTGACGAGGGGGAAGCCCAGGGTGCAAAGCGGCGGCGGGGGGCGGGCAGCAGCACAGCAGCAACGTGGGGCTCCCCGGCTCATCCTGTGGCTCCAACACCCCACCGGCAGCTGCGATGGGAGCGCAGGGTACAGCAGTACCTGACACAAGGACTGGCTGCTTTGACATAGAATCAGAGAATCTTTTAGGTTGGAAAAGACCTTTAAGATCATAAAACTGATGCAAGGCTTTATTCCGCCCCCCTCTCCCCAGAGTAGAGTAAACAATTCCCTGTGTAACAGTAATTGATAACCCATTTTTCCTTCTTGTGGCATTGACAGCCGCCGTGTTTCCTGTAAATGAGAAATGATATTGCAATAAATGCTCTGTAGAGATTCTTGTTCTGCTCTGCAGCACGGTCTGTCCTTGATGAAGAAAATGAAGATAAATATGCTGAGCGCCACGTTACTTATTCTTGGTATTGGCACAGATCTGCGTGAGCCATCTCTGCCCCCTTTGTTTCCAAGGCTGCCTGGTTTAGAAGAAGCATGGATATTTTTAAAAATATCTCTTCTATTATAAAGTAGAAAAAAAGAGATGGAAGGGGTGAGTAATGCAGCCCAGGGTGGTGGGGGAGCTGCCGCAGACTGTCCCCGGGTGGGGAGGAGGGATGCGGCCGTGGGCTCCGTCCGATCCTGGGACCTGACCGCATGCTGGGACAGCAGGGATGGGCTGCAGCCTCCTTGCTGACTGTCGTGTTTCGGTGTCTCTGGTCTCCGGAGCAGCTGTAGCAGATCCTATCCTGCGGATTTTTAAGGGTGGAAAACCCAGTTTCCGTGGCTGCCTGCAGGGCTGGGGCACAGGCTCACTCCGACGTGGCGGGGATGTCTGAAAGCCTCACACGGCCACATCTCCCGCCTGGTGGGATGAGCCTGAGCAGCCCCGTCGGGCTTAAAAGAATCGATAGGCTGAGTCTTGTCTGCCTGCAGCTCCAGCAAGGAACTATCCTACAAGGAACTGTCCCCTTGCTCATCACCGGGGCCTTACTGGTTAGATGGAGCGGCCGGGCTGGGGAGGGAAAGCGTCCCCCACCCAACGCTGCTCCACCAGCAGCACGGCTGCCACGGGCGATGCCGAGAAGCAGAGCATGACTTTATTGTAAAATATATGATCCTAACCAGATCCTCTTACCTCTAATCTGTCCCTAAGACAGGATTCTCTGCTTCTTGCCAGAAAATCCTTTTATGTGCAGACTGATGTGAATAGAAGATGATAAGTCACTAATTCTTCTGTGTGTCTGCTCTAACAAGAGCCTCGACTCTTACACTCTGCAGGGCTGGCAGCCAGGGAGATGTTAATTGGGCTTTAATGTAGCGTACATGGCTCTTGACAAAGGCTACTGCTGCAGACATCCCTGGGGCGTGCGTGGGGCGTGGGGAAGGGGCTTAGGTGCCCGTGGGGGCGAGGGACTCTGCAGGGCGTGCGGAGGGTCTGTGCCCACCTGGAGACCACGGGTTGGGGTGATTTATATCGGGCAGGGCTTGCGGCTTCTCCCCTCTCTCCTGCGTTGCAGGGCAGGTTGTGCCCTGGCCAGGACCTGGGTGCAGGCAGAGAGGGGACGTGGTGGGGTGACCCCCCCAGAGGAGGCGGGTGGAGGGGACGCAGGGCCAGCTCCAGCAGCAGAGCGGATCAGAAGCACCGTCTGCTGCAAGGTGCCGTGTTAATCTGCTTTTCGCGGGGGTCTGCTGTTGAACTGAGCAGCGAGCGCCGACACGTTATCGTTTCTGAAAGGATCTTGGCACCAGGGATCGGCGGCTGGCTCTGGAGCGTCTCTGCTGCAGGCAGGAGTGTGCGAGTCCTGGGGAGGAAAAAAAAAAAAAAAAGAAAAAAAAAAAAAAGGCAGAAGTTTCTATTTTTAGCTGCAGAGTGCAAACGCACAGCGCTGCCGAGGAAATTAATCACCTGCCCTGGAAGATGAATGGTCGGGTTTTCTCTCGGAACAGATCTCTGGGACGAAGCGGAGGGAGCGGTTCGGGGGTGTCCTGGCTGCCCGGGTCTCCTGGGGACATGTGTCGGGGCCGCTCGGGCACATCACCAGCGGTGGCACAGCGGCTCCACGGCTGAGGAGGAGGAGGATCAAAGATGTTTCCCAGCACCTGGGCCACCCTCGAGCAGGACTCAGCACGGCTGGAGCAGGACGGCATCCAGCCACATGGCACTGCCCCGCATCCAGCCCGTGTCCCTGCCCCGCTGTCCCCATTCCCAGCAGCTTTCCGCAGGCTCCAGCGCAGCGTTGGGCTGTTCCCTCCCCTCTCTTGCAGGGAATGTGCTTCTGAAAGGTTTTTTCCCCACGCCGGGGGTGGTGGGCTGGCTGGCTGCGTTCTCCATCGAGCGCTGCCCCGTGAGCCGGCGATGGGCAGAGCAGCCCTACCATCATGAGCTCTGAAAGCCCGGGTGAAGTTGAGATAAGAGCTCAGCGCTGCTCTTTTTGCTCTGGTGTCTGCTCACGGTTGCTGAAACTTAAATATTTGTTCCTGGTTACTGTTTGTCTCGCTGAACAGATCTTGATTTCAGAAGCACAGATCCTTGTGTAATATCAGCCTCCCGCTCTCTTCCCTTTGGTTACCCCCAGCAGAAATAACAGGAGGTTTTAAAACCAAGTTTCTCCAAGAAAAGCAGCTTTTTCCTGGAGGTTGGGTCCTCTGGCCTCGGGCACAGCCAGGCTCGGGGCTTCCCCGTGGCATTGTGCTGGGCTGCTGGGCCCTGCAGGGGGGGATGGCAGAGCCAAAACCTGCTGGGTACTGGCCCCAGGGACCCCGGGCTGGTGCTGAGCTGCCGTCGTGCTCCCCGCTGTGCACGGGCTGTAAATAACACAGAGCGGGAGAGTCAGAAGAGCTCCAGCTCCTCACCCGGAGCCAGCTCGGATGGTCCGTACCCCGAGGCAGACCCTGCTGCCATGTCCCAGCCTCCCGGCACCCCCTGTTTGTTTGGGCACCCCCCGTTTGGGCACCCCGTGTTGGCCAACACGTCGGTGCTGATGCAGGGAGCCACCTCCGGCATCTCTGGAGTGACGCACGGTGCGAAGCCTGTGCCAAGAGCAGGGCCCGCAGCAGCTCAGAGCAAAAGCACCAAAGGTGGGGAGCAGAGGGGACCTTCCTCCTCCTCCTCCTCCTCCTCCTCCTCCTCCTCCTCCTCCTCCTCCTCCTCCTCCTCCTCCTCTAGAGCAGCTCATACTTTCTAATTTATGGCTGCATTAGGAAAGTGAGGGCTGGAACCCAACAAAATGACTCTTCCAGGCTGCAAGCAACCAGCAGTTTGGTTTTGGTTGTTGTTTTTTTATTTTCATTTTCTCCAATGAAAATGAAATTTTCTCATTTGGGGTCTAAAAAAAATCACCCAATTTTGAGGGATCAAGTTTTTAGCGACCAGCTTGTACAGATGGAGCAAAGGGGGGCTGCTCATCGAGCCTTGACCTTGGCAGAGGGCCGGGCTGTCCCTGAGCCAGGCTGCGGTGGCTGGAGAAGATGCTGAGCTGCCAGGACCAGCTCGCTGGCAGCGGCACGCGCGCGTGTGGGAAAACTTCAGGGGTTTAATGAGCAAATTTAATGCAGTGTCCTGCTGTTTTGGGCAGATTTCCATATTGATCCTGAATCTATCTTTGCAGCCGCTTTTGGAGGTGGTGGTTATTTGTCTGTCTGCTGTAGCCCATCACACCTGCGTCCCGCCTCCTCCCGGTGGTGCTGGTGGAGCCGGGGGCTCCCTGGGCTTTGCCGAGTGGGAATTTGGATCCGGGTCCCACCTTGGCACGGGGCTGGGGTCCCCCAGCACCCCTTCAGCCAGCTCCCCCTTGCCGTGCTGGCTGTTTTCCTCCTGGCTTTTTAAAAATAAAGGATGCCCCAATCTATTCACGCGCTCCCGGGGTGCTCCCGAGTGGTGGTGGGGACCTGGCAGCCCCCCGGCGCGTGATGCCGCAGCCCTAATGGTGTTGGCGGGGGGGGCTGCACTGTCAGTCCCCCGGCCCACAGCGGAGCCGTCACCGCCGCTAATTAACTCAGCCAGTGCCCCAGCCGCCTGCGCTCTGGTTTGATGTATATTCACTAATGCAATTTTTTTCCCCTTTTCGCAGGAACTCGCCCCCGGTTTGCCGCGGGGGCTGCCTCCAAAGCGCACTAATGACATTTCGGGTTGGTTTGGTTTTTTTTTTTCCTTTTCCATCATGAAAGCGGAGATGGGGATGGCTGGGGGCCAGACCCCTGCCGGCTCTGGGGACAAGCCCACTGCAGCAGAGGTGCTGGCACAGCCGTGGATGGGTGCCCTCAGCCCCCCCGGGACCCCGCAGCCCCGGGGTTTCTCTCCTCTTCAGGTGACAACCCCAGCGGTTTGGGGAGGAACAGGGCTGCAGGCTGGGCACACCGGGGTCCCTCAGCTGATCCCCCAAACACTGCCCGTCCCCTTTGCTCCCTCCAGGGCCACCCATGCTGGGCTGCAGCCGTGCCGCGCCGCGCAGGGGGATGCTCTGGGTGGGTGGGGGGTTGTTGGTGGGTGCTCCTGGGCAGCATCGCTGGAGCCAGCATCCGTCAGAGGCTCCGGGGAGCCAGAGTGAGGGGTTCCCCTGGTTGGAGCCTGAGTGCTGTCAGCAAGCAGCTTCCCATTTGTCAAACTGTGAGGCGGGTTAATCCATGTATCTTATTTAATGTTCTAAGGCTTTCGTTAATGAGTTAATGCGTGGAAAAGCTGGGGGGAGGCCGGGCTGCGGTGCGGTTACTGACCCCGGGTTACGCTGCAGCTTTCACTGACGTGGGCTCCAGCGCCTGCAGACAGGCCGGGATGTGCCGGTCGCTCCCGGGGCGGTTCACTGGCACCGAGGGGATCCCGTGGACTGGGCGAGTGGCATTTCCCAAACTGCAGCTGGTCACAGCTGACCTGGGAGCAGCGCAGGGCAGCAGGCCGGCGGCGGGGGCACTGGGCTTGGGAGGGGGACCCTTGTCTGTCACCGGGTGCGTGTTTCGGGGAGCAGCGCGGTTTCGCTCCATCACAGGCACCTTCCCCTCCCTCCTCTCTGTCTCCAAATGGCCGCTCTCCTGCCGTCGCCGGGGTGGAATCGTGCCGGGGCTGCAGCCAGCAGGGCCGTTGGTGTCTTGATAATGCTGCTCTTAATTGAGGACCATCTGCACTTGGTAATTTAATTTTTCCTGCATCTGCAAGGTTCCAACTTTATTTATCTGACATCCTGAGGATTATTTAACTTACGAGCATCATGTTCCTCCAACAAAAGCACTCCAGGCAATCCACTGCAGCCCCTGCTAGAAGATATTTTAATAACATTGTCAACGCCCCAGGAAAAAGGACACATAAAAACTGAAATTGCAAAGGGCGACAACAGAGCTGAGTTGCGGGGATGGCTTTCCTGCCTGCTTTTGCATAGCGGGTGGCCTGCTGTGAGTATTACCTCTATTATATTAAACTGTGCAAGATTAAGAACAAACCCTGAGCAACACAACCCCTCGTCACCATCAGGCCTGGCAGTGTATTTTGTGTGTCAGCGCATTGACACACGTCTTGGCTTTGTCTTTGGATGCTTATTAGTAGTTAAACCCCCCAGCTGTGCCTTTGGAGGGCTGCGAGTATGGAATTGAACTGCAGCTTCTTAAAAAAAGAATAATTGGATGCTAGAAAGTCTATTAGCTGTGGTATGGGGGAAGACTTGGGCATCTGGTTCACGTGGCACCGGCGGGAGCCGTTGCGTGCCGCTGGCAGCAGCCTCTGCCTTTTCTTACCCCACTCCTCCCACCTTCTACTCCGTTTCTTCACCCACGTTTTGCAGCCGCCCTGTGCTTGGGGGCAGGCAGGGATGCAGGCAGGAGACACTGCTCTGTTCCACACCTAAACCCTGGGGAAGCCAGTTTTTTTCCCCAGCCTGGTCCAGCAGCACCTGGGTCCACACGCAGACTTTAATTAAGCCTTTTCCCCGCCCCTAAAATGTAGGTCAGTCGTAATTAGTGTGAATCCTGCTGCTGCCAGCTTCGCTGTTAATTAAGCTCCTGAAGTGGAGGTCGATGCCTCAGAGGTTCAGCTTTTTCGGCTGCTCACCAGATGCTTTGTGATCACTTCGGCTCGGCTGGTCCGTGCTCAGGGCTAGGGCCATGTTCGCCCTCCTTCCATCCGGTCACCCTCGAAGCACGGCCACGGTGGGGACGTGGCTACGGTGGGGACGTGGCCACATGCCCGGGCACAGCCGCCCCTCGGCGCACGCTCTCCTCCGAGCAGGAGGTGCTGGTTTAGCTGTGGAAGGGCGCTCGTTTGGTGCCTATTTTAATGTGAAGCTCCCGGTGTCCTCATCCCTTGTCATTATCCATCACACCAAGCGTCTTCATCCCCTGGGAGGGCTCCTGGTGCTCGTGCCGAGATCTGGAGCAGCTGGGTGCTCCGGGGCACAACGGGGAAGCGCAAAGCGTTTTCCTTCCTCGGCAGCTCCTGGCACGGTGTCCCTGGCGCGGTCCCTGGCAGGTGGCTTCGGCAGCTGGTTGCCACCGGCTGGGGACGGCGTTCGGATGAGCATCACACGGGTGCGGAGCCGGGGGCTCCCAGCCCCTGCGCCTTGCGGGATGTGCTGGTGCCTCCAGCGTGGCACCGGGACCTGTAGGTAGGACCCGGGGTTTTGGAGGACGAGATGAGCTCAGAAAGCAGATCTGCTGCAGGAGGGAAATCCGCCCCGTCTCGCCCACGAAACGGGTGCCTGGCGGCGCCGTTCTCCATCCGCTGGGATGATGGTGAAGGTGCAGCTCCTCCACTCGGGTTTTCTCAGCGCTGATCACCGTGACGTGTTTCCACCCGGGCAAGGGCTTGTGGCCACGCTCGCTCGGGTGCCAGGGAGCCCCTCAGGGCAGCGGGGACCCTCGGTTTTAAGCACTTAAAGCCTTCAGCGGCTCCGGGGAAAGCCTCGGCACAGTGAGCTGGTCCCGACCCCTGGCCGGGTCCCCAAGCGCTTTCGGCTCCCCCACCCCACAGCCTGGCTGCCTATTTTTACCGCTCCCAGGCTGTGAATCACTTCGCTCCCTCGTCTCGGTCGCTGCCTTTGAAGGTATTTATAAACCGCGATCATCTCCCCTGCGCCTGCTTTAGCAGACTGTGTAAATTTAGCGCTCTGGCTCACTCCTGCCCTCTCCTCCTCACCCGTATCCTCTCTGTTCGGCGAGCGTAGATGGGCAGGAGCCGAGATGCTCCCTCTGCACTGATTAAAAACATGAAAACAGCAACGAAGAGCCTCATCGGCACCGTCCTGGCATGGTGATGCCGGGCACCAGCATCCCGAGGTGCCCAGTACTTGGTGCCGAGCGGTGTGGGATGCGCAGGGGTGGCTCTTGGCACGCGTGTGCCACCGTTGCCTGGGAGGGTTTTGGTGGCACTGGAGCTGGTGGCGAGTCCGGTGCTGGGCAGGGGTGAGCTGGGGCAGAGCCGGGGAAGGTCAAGGTCAGGGCAGCCCTGGTTGTGCCACGGTCGTGCGCCTGGGGAGGGGAGAGCACCCCACACCTGCTCCGGAGCAAAGGGGATTTAAATCCGTCATCACCAGAGCAGCAAGGGGCTGCCCTGTCCTGCCGGTGCACAGTTCCTGGCCGTGTTTTCATCACATCCTCCTAATCCCTGAGTTAATTTCTGGGGATCTCACAGGCAAATGAATCTCTGCTCCTTCCCCTGGGACTGCCAGGTCTTTAGGATTGCGTTTGATTAATGTTTGGAGCTCGCCAGGCCAGCAGTGGCTCTGGGACGCCGTCAGGACCCGTCCCCTGCCCTTGCTGGCTGACACAGCCACCCAACCGATGGGCTCCCCCCGCGGCCCCGCACTGCTCAGCCAGGACACGCTTCAGGCGGGCACAAAAAGTTTCCTGTTGGCTTTGGGGAAAACCCCGCAGGGCAGCACAGAGGGGCACTGCCCCCTCTCCTCCTCCTTCCTACCTTTCCTGCTAAAACCAAGCAAAATGGGAAAAAAAACCCCCACAAAACTGAGAGAGAAACCGGTGCTCACTGGGAGAAAAACGGGTACAAACAGCAGGAAGAGGAGTTATTTTTAAGTTGCTGACTGAATATGGAGTAGCTGGCTGTCTCTTTTGAAGGCCATTAAGATGGGATGCTGACGCTCATTAATTTATTGCCAGAGGTCCTTTAGCCTGAGCCCCACGCTGCACTAAATCAGCCTCGCAGACACGAGGATTTAAGCATCCAAACAGATGTAGCTCGCAGCAGATGCGGGGAGGGATCTCCTGGCTGGGCCACGGCGCAAATGGAGCAACGTTTCAAAAAGCGGGGAGAGGAGATCAGCCCGAGGGTTCAGGAGGAAACGCCGCCCGGGATGGGGGGCCAGGGTGCTCGTGTCTCCCCGGGGTCCCTCACCGCCCTTTCTCTTCTCTTCTCTTTCAGAATAAGGTGCTGACGGTGGATGGGGTGAAGGTGAAGCTGCAGGTACGTCCCCGTGGCCCTGGTAGCAGCTCCCTCACCCCCCCACCATGGGTGTTTGGGGTTGGGCAAAGCCCCTCAGCATAGGAGCACCCCAGAATCGATTCCCCCATCTCCATCCTTTGCCGTCTCGTCTCCCGCCCCGGGACAGCCTTAGGAGCGCTTTCAGGTGCTCTGTCCCCGAGGGTGGGGGCTGTCCTGGCCGCAGTGACCCCCCCCCCGTCCCAGCCCACCCACCTCCTCACCGCTCCGTGACAGCAGCCGGAGCCGCACCCGTGGGGTTTGTCCGGCACTTCCAGGGAGCTCCTGCTTTGGAAGGGCCAGAGGAGAGTGAGAGGGACCGAGATCCTCGGAAGGGATCCATGTCCCCGGCCTCAGCCACATCCAGCCTGCGGGACACGCAGCTCTGGTGTCCCCCTGCACCCAGAGCCGCTCCAGCCCCCCCAACCCCTCTGCCAGGAGCTCAGTAACGACATTAGCACTGATCTTCCCCCGACAGCAGCGTGGCACTCGGCAAACGAATCGCTGCATTAAAAACTGATAAATTAAATTAGCGGGTCCCCACGCATCCATCTGCTGGATGGATTTTTCCGATTAAGGGACACGTCGGGAGCCCTTTGCCACGCACCATCGTCTCCGCGTGCTGAGGAGCGGGGAGGTGCCGCTTCAATATTATCACCCCTGTCATTTTTCCTATTGCTGTCCCTAGAAGCAAAAGGCTGAAGGAGGTTCCTGGGGTCGCACCGTGCCGGCTGGTTTGGTGCTGGTTTTGGTGCTGGGTGGGTGTCACGACCCGCACTGCGAGCCCAGAGAGTTGTAAAGGTTCTGTGATCCCATCGGGTTCAATTAAGGTGAAATGACACCAACCAACCAGTTAAAATGTTTTATTTGTGGTAGAAACGGCTTAAACTTGGAAAAGGATAATGAGTGATGTGGTCTATTGTAAATCTGTAAGAAAGAAAAGAAAGGAAAGAAAAGGAAGGAGAGTCAAAGAATCTGGATCATCACCCCTGGCTCCAGCGTTGTCACAGGTCCGGTGATCTCGGGTGGTGGGTGCACACCCAGCAAAGTTTCCTGTCGCCTTTTAAGTTCATTTTATCAGCTGATTTGCATACTAGATGAGGAAAGGTAGATATTCCATGAACTCATTTCCATGAGAGACGAGGAAAAAGGAGGAGCAGGGGTTCTGCACACGCATTGAGGGGGAGTGGGATGCACCAGCCCCCTCATCCGGTTGAGTCGGTGGTCATGCTCACCACTTCCACCTTTATTTTTCCCTCAGTTCCCACAGATTTTTGCTGCCTTTCCTGTTTCTTGAACAATCATCCAGCTTCTGGGGCAGGATGCTCACCTCTTATCAGGCCTTTCACCTGAACACCTGGTTTCACTCAGCCCACGTTTCCCTGCTTTGAGGTTTATCTCAGGAGTTTGTCAATACAATCGCGGGGGGGGGTGGGGGGGGTGGGGGTGTGCACCCTTCAATACCCTCCATGCCTCCTTGTGTGACATTCTTTAGCCTAATCACAAAGGCCACAGCTCGACCTTGAGGTTTTCTGCGCCGATGAATGTTTGAGGCGTTAATTCCTTCAGTTCCCTCCAGAGGGGTCTCTCAGCCCATGGCTGACCCCTCTGCTCCTGTCTGCCTTCCAGATCTGGGACACGGCCGGGCAGGAGCGCTTCCGCAGCGTCACCCACGCCTACTACCGGGACGCCCACGGTAAGCACGGCCACCTCTGCTTCCCGGGGTGGGGGAGCAGCCCCCTCCCGAGCCGCAACGCCAGCCCGGGTGAGTCGGGAAGCACCGGGAGCTGTTTCCCCGTCGGAAGCAGCCGCCAAGGCTCCGCTTGGCCACGCTCCTGCCCAGCACTAACGCACCGTCCCTCTCTCCGCAGCCCTGCTCCTGCTCTACGATGTCACCAACAAAGCGTCCTTCGACAACATCCAGGTAACGGCGGCACCCCCGGGCCCCTCCTGCCCACCCCACGGGTGCCACGGGCTGGGTGGCGGGTGCGGGTTGGCCCCGGGGAGCGGGTAGGTGCTGCGGGGGATGTGTGTTGGAGGTGGGAACCGGGATCGTTTCCAGAAGGGCTGCAGGTAATGGCGAGCACCCGACGGCGGGTCCGCCTGCGAGGGCACCACAGGACGGGCAGAGGTTTTCCCCTTCATAGCAAATAAAAGGGGTGATGGTGTCACTTCACTGGCCAATTAACGCAGTAATTACAGCACCGGCTGGAGAACTCGCTCCGGTAAATGCGCACGGACAGATTTACTGAGCGAGGTCCTCCTCTGTGCCTTCGGGTCCCAATGGGACCAACTGTGGCCAGGGCAGAGGGTCGCATCCTGCTGCATGCTCCCCGCCCCCAGCAGCCCTGCCCTTCCTGCTGGCTTTTGTGGGGGTCCCTGTGCCCCCTCCCTGCAGACCAGGCCCCCCCGGCTGATGCTGAGCCCCCACGCGGGTGCTTCAGGGGTGCTGGGGAGTGGGATCTGGCAGAGGTGGGGGAGAGCAAACGCTGCCCACGAGCACGTAGTGTGGGGGGCAGGAGGATGTGGCCTTGGCATCCCCTCCCCTCGCCCCGCGCGGGTACTGGGGGCCACCTATGCCACCGCCAGCTCTGCTGGGAGCAATTAGCCCTGAATGAATAGGATGTTAATTGCTCATGTCCCAGACATGGAGTACACGGTGTGCGTCTGTGGTGAGCACGCTGTGTGTCTGCAAAAACACCCTGTTCAATAGCCATGTGGCATTAACACCCCAGGGTGGGGAGCTCCTGGGGAGTCCTGCACACCCCTGACCCCCCTGGGCCTGGCTGGCTGGAGCTGTCCCTGTCCAGAGCATCCTTCTGTTGGTGGCCCCGCAGTCCCAGAATCCCAGAATCATCTCAGTTGGAAAAGACCTTGAAGCTCCTCCAGTCCAACCATGAACCTCACACTGACCGTTCCCAACTCCACCAGATCCCTCAGCTCTGGGTCAGCCTGACTCTTCAACCCCTCCAGGGATGGGGACTCCCCCCCTGCCCTGGGCAGCCCATTCCAACGCCCAACAACCCGTTCTGCAAAGAAATACTTCCTCACATCCATCCCGTGGCAGGGGACGGGGCATGTCCTGCCACCCTGCTCCCATAGCACTGGGAATGTTTCCTGCAAGCTGGGACCAGCCCCAGCAGTGGCATTTTCCAGCCTGGGGAGCTGGATGGCTCGAGGAGCTGCTGGGCCTAACAGAGAGCGAGTGCCGGTCGCTCCCCGGGCTGCGGGTCTGTGCTGAGGTTGTGATCCTGCAGTGAGACAGAAAACCCACTTGGAGCTTTCACGCTGCTGGGTAACACAGCCCCGTTGGCCAGCGCTTTGCCATGAGCCCAGAGCTGGTGCTCAGAGCTGGGGCACAGGCAGCAGGGTCAGGGATTACAGGGAATTAGGGCAAATTTGATTAGATTAGGTTGGATGAGAGGGTAGGGAAGTCAGCCCATGGTTTGGGGAGGCAGGTTCAGCCGCCTGCCGGGATGAGTGCGCTCGGCACAGGGGCAGGACACGGGTGGGGGCCTCGTCCCGGAGCAAACCCTCAGCCTTATCCTCCAGAAAGGTTTAGTCTTAATGTCCCAACCGAGGGGGAATTTGGGTGAAAGTCCTACAAGCGTCCGCAGTCAGACGAAGAAGGCAGCAGGGCTGAAAGGCTGCTGGTAGCCTTGAAAATTGTCAGCAGCCAAAGCGGGGTCCCACAGGGTTTTTGTTTTCCATCTAACCCCCAGCCACCCCCTCCCTGTGTCCACATATCGCCCCCAGCATTGCTCGGGGACAGCAGTGTTCCCCACAGAGTGCCCAGGACTGGGGCAGCACCCCATCCTGCTCCTCCTCCTCCTCCCCTGGGGCTGTGCTAACCCCTTTCTCTGTCTCACTCCCTCCAGGCTTGGCTGACAGAGATTCACGAATACGCGCAGCAAGATGTGGTCCTCATGTTACTGGGAAATAAGGTGAGCCCAGCTCCACGGCTTCACCAGAGCCTCCTCTTCCTCCCAACGGTCCCACGACGGAGCCGCGGGCAGGGGAGCTTGGGAGGGCATGAGGGGACATGGGGGTTGCCTGCTGGTGACCTTCCGAATCATCCCAAATTGCTCTTGGCCATTCCTGTCGGCAGGTGGATTCAGCCCAGGACAGAGTGGTGAAAAGGGAAGATGGAGAAAAATTAGCCAAGGTAGGTGAGATGTCTGTCTGCTGCGGTGGCAGCCGGTGTTACGTGACCTGACCGGGGACGTGCGAGCGTGCCAATGTGTACTCGATGATGGACCCTGGTGAAATGGTTAAACTGGAGCCCAGTCTGACCCAAAATACATCTGGAAGCCCTTTGCTTTTCTTCCCATGTCTTGCTTTCCTCTTCCTCCTCATCCGCTCTTCTTCCTGTAAGCTTCCATTAATGTTTTTCACTTCACTGTCCTCAAAAATAATTTCTGAAGCTGCGTAAGAAACACCCGAGCTGTGAATGAGGGCTCAGCTCTTCCCGCCCACCGCGGCAGAGCTCCTCTCCCAGGGTGGGGTACGAGTTCCCACGGCAGGCACCGACGTCAGCCGGGGCTCAGCGCGAGCCGGGGCACCCCGGGACCACGCCGAGTGACATTTCTGAGGCTGGTGTGTCTTGTCCCGCAGGAGTATGGAGTGCCCTTCATGGAGACCAGCGCAAAAAGCGGCCTCAATGTTGAATTAGCCTTCACAGCCATCGCAAAGTAAGTGAGTGGTGTGGTGGCCGTGCTGGGTACCTCTCCCGCGGTGGGGCCAGCAGACTAAGAGAAAGGCTTGGCACCAGCACCCAGCTTTTTCACTCCCTGGGCTGCCACCTTCAGCTTTGTGCTGGCAAGTACTTGCCATCTCGCATGAGATATGAAATGTCTCATCAGGAGGAGCTTTAGCAAACTATCTAGGCTAGGCTGAGTTCAACTGAGCTGGGCCAGGCAGCTTAGAAACAGGCAGCGTAGGGAGAGAATTCACCAGGCAGAAAAGTAATGCGTTTTTCCCTTTCCCGCAGAGAACTGAAGCACAGGTCCATGAAGCTGCCCAACGAGCCCAAATTCAAGCTCCACGACTACGTGAAGAAGGAAGTGAGAGGCTCGGGCTGCTGCAGGTCCTAATGCGCTCGGTGCATTTGTACAGAGACTCATGCCAAGTGTTTGTGCGCTGCGCTCTCTCCTCGTGGACAACGTGTGCATGTCTGTCTGTCGTGTCTGTATCTGCCTAAAAGGTGAGCCCAGACGTGGGGAATGGAAGAAGCAGCAGCAGAAAAAGCTCTCTGGGCTGAGGCGGGCGCTGGCCGTGCTGCAGCCACGTGCCGGGCGCTGCTCCCCGAGCCCCCACCGCATCCATCCGCACCGCGAGCCCTCCGGCTTCCCTGGCCAGTCGCTCCCACCCGGCTCGCAGCCGCTCGTTCGGGAGGGGAGCGGGCTGGGGTCTCCTGTTGTGCCCCCTGGGGCTGTTTCCACCATTCCAGCCAGGAGCATTATGAGGCTTCTTTAACGTTAGTAAGAATTACAGTGTGATTAAGGGCAATGAACGCTTCTCCCCACCAAATATCTGGGTAGGAAAAAGCCCCAAATTCCCTTTTCTTTCCCGCGTACCTGGAATTCAGAGCCTGGGGCACACAAGGAAGACTTGTTTTCAAGGCAACCAGTTTTGTAGTTGCTTACTTCTGTCTGTCCATCTTTCATGTGGTGTGACACACCTCCCCGATGAGGGTTTCTCCTCTTCCCCTCAGAAGACAAGAGCTTAGCTGTCGGTCTGAGTAAGCTCCTGCTAACCTTCTGTTGTACAAAGATTTCCTGAATGTTCATCTGTTCGGTAAAGGCTTTGGTTCTCTTACTTCTGCCGTTTCTGGTACTTTAATTCAGAAAAAAATCTGATGTATTGCAGCTTATTCTAAATACCTTCATGTAAGTGTGATGATAGCGTTTTTAGACTGCAACAGTGCTTTGATATCTTCAAAGTTCTCTTGGGACAGCTCTTTCTTTTAACTGAAGAAAGCTGGGGGGAATGCTGTAGGCATTGATTTTACAGGTTTCAGACTCTCCTGCCAGCTCTGTTCAATGGACTCCTCACCCCTTTGGTCTGTGTCAGGCATTTGGCTTTGTTTTTTTTTTTTTTTTTTTAAAACAAGCTGCACTTCTAAGTACAAATTTGATTCTGGATCAAGTGTTTGGCCTTTGGCAGTTTTCTAATTTGAAAATTCCAGGTGCCCGCTACACTGAACTTCCCCGCACTGCCCTAAATTGACCGTTTAAAATAACTCATCCTTCGCTCCCCAGCTCTCTCAGCAGTTAGTTCAGATGCCCCTACCCCATGTTTTGCTGGGGGTGTTAGCTCCAGCCCTTCACAAAGACCCCCCTGCAGCTACCGCTGGGATTCAGGCAGGCAGGGACTCCTCAGAGCTACAGGAAAATGAGCAGCTCACCTGTTATTGCACCACAACAGTATGAACAAGGATCCTAAAATCCAAGACTTTCTCTGAAATAACTGCAACAACTCTCTTTACCTTCACCCGCTCTAAGAGGTGGCAACGCCTGCTACAAGCACACTTTTAAATCTGTTTGCAAGTAGCAGCAGCACACAGGGAAGGCTCTGAAAGTTGCTTGGGCACTGTCAAGAAGCACAGAGGAATCTGTAAAACTCACTGTTTCCCGCTGCTTTGGTGAGCTTCACTGTGCTCCCACGACTGCTGCCTGACCTTGTCTCCTACACGAAGCTGCTTATCTTAGAGCCACCTCCCTTCTCCTTCTGGGCTGCGTAGCACACGCTTGCTGGCTGAGGTGAAGAAAAAAAGAAAAGTGGGATTTTGTGCAGTCCCTAAGTGTGCTAAGTACCTAAGTACCAGTATTTTGGTATCGCAGGTGTGCAGGGGAGGGCCAGCCCAGCAGAGCCACGGGACAGCAGTCAGGCAGCTCCAGGACCTGCCCTGGGCCCAGGTCTGACTTTGGATCTATTTTCTCTAAGCCTGACCTTAGCGGTGCAGCAGCAGCCCCTGTCCCGAGGCACCAGTCACTGCACGGACACGCTGCCCCAGAAGCTACAGGGAGTCGCAAAAATAAGCAGCAATATTCTTAACACTCCCATCAGGTTGCTGCCTTCCCTCTCCCTGGCAGGGCGGGACACCCTTGCATCTCGCTGTCTTGAAGAAACAGCTGCCAACTCTTCTTCAGTGTGGGACCAAAACCAATTTAAAAACTAATTTAAATAAGGAAGATGTAAATGCTACCCTTTGGAGTACTTTCGATATGCCTGTTGGGAGCCAACTCTACTACAGCAGAGACATCACAACTGCATTTCTGGTATTAAACCTGAACTTTAAGCCAGACTCAGCCCCCAGTCTCAAGTTCCCTCTAGACTGGTCTCCCAAAGCCCGCGCTCTGACCTCGCCCTAAAGCTCCTCCTCAGACTGTTATTTGGCATCTTCTTACATGGGCCTTTACTGCCACCAAGCGATAAAGAATTAATTGTTCAGCGCATTCAAACAAGCCAGAGGACTCGGCATTACATGCAACTTCTCATTTTTGCTGGCTCTTGTTTACAGCTTTTCATTCCTGTTAATAAAAATTTTTTAATAATCTTTGTGGCTACAATGGCTTTTTTGATCATCTAACATACACACGTGCACTGTTTAATTATTCATAGTTCAGCCCATTCTTGAACCCATCTAGACCCTTCCATTAGCAGCTCTGGGTGCTCCAGTGCCCCCAGAAAAAAATTAAAAGGGAGCTGGGCTAAGCCAAGCCGCAGCACGTTTTAAGATGCTCTGGTTCCCTTAAAGTGAATAGTAATAGTATAAATGGTCTGCTGGGTGCCCAAATGCAAAGTTTGAAGTTGGTCTGTGGCTTTACCCGTGGGATTGGTGAAAAACAGAAGCAAAAAGTCTTTTGAAAACTTTTATTAGATCTGTAAGGCATAAAATTGACCTAATACAGAAGCCAAATGGAGATCCACTGTGTTTACCTTAAGCTACCCCATGTGGTAGAGTAAAAGTCGATGACTTTTGATTTCTTCACCTTTGGGCAGTTCTGCTGCTTGTGTTTTAAAAACTTACTCCCAGGTTGTACAACGTCAGAAACAGCAGCTCCCCCGTTTGATACAGCAACCCTAAGAGCGCCTTTTTTTAGTCATACTCGGAGCTGCACCGCTTGCTCGGCTCCGGAGCCTGCAGCCTACGCTACCCCTTGAACAGCAGCTGTTTCAGCCACAGTTTCAGCCACCCGCGACCCACTCGTGCTTCCCCTGCGGCTGCAGATCCCAGCAGTACCTTACAGGAACACAGGGTACGCTAGAAACAAGCGATGCCGCATTTTACCTCCCCGAAGCCCCCGGAGTTGCCCGCCCCGCCTGCAGGCAGAGCTGGCGGGCGGCTCCGGGCATGGGGGGTGCCGGTCCCCGGGCCGCCCCAAGCAGGCCCTGGGAAAGCCTCCCACACCGCCGTTCATCTCCCCCCCCGCCTCACCACCCCCTCAAGGCCGCCACCATCTTGTTCTCGCCGGTGCGATCCGGTTCCCGCCGAGCCCTGAGGAGAGAAGGCAGCGCGGTGAGAGCGGGCCGCACCGCCGCGCCCGGCCCCGCCGCGGCTCCCTCGGGCCTCAGCCGGGGATCGTCAGCAGGGGCCGCGGCCACCCACCGCCCTCAGACGAGGTGTCAGAAAGGTAGATAAGATCATCACCGGCCCGCCCCCCGTTACCGGCCCCGCCGCCACCCGCTCCCCCTCACCTCTGGGCGGGAAAGGACAGGCGCCTCCCCCGCTGCAGCCTTTATAACTTCCCCCAGGTCGCTATTGGTCAGGCTGCGTGAGGAGATGGCCAGTCGCGAGCCGTTGGCGTGATCGCTCTCCCGCCTCCCCTTGCGCTCATTGGTCACCTCCCTTCCTCGCTCCAATGGCGCGGCGCGGCGCAGCGTGGCCCGAGGCGGTGGTCTGCCGCCGTCTGATTGGTTCCTGGAGGAGGCCGCGCCGAGCCAGTAGCAACAGTGGTTGTAACATAGAGTGACTGGGAAAGAGCCAATCAGCGCTCAGCCGCGGGGGATGCTGGGAGTTGTAGTCCTAACGTCACGGAGACCCGGGCGAGGAGCGGGCGGAAGGCGACACGCCGGACTACAAGTCCCGGGGAACGCCGGGTGCGGGGCTTCTGGCCCGGGCGGCAGCGGGGCCGCTAGACCAGGGGGGAGCAGGCCCGGGGTCGCGATGTGCCGGGGCCGGGCACCGGCGCTCCGGCCGCCGCCGCTGCTGCCAGGTACGAGCGGGGCTGGGCCGGGTTGAGGGGAGCCCCGCGGATGAGGGGAGCCGGCCGGGCCCGGCGCTGAGGGGGCTCTGTGAGGGGAAGGGCCGCGCTGGGCGGGAGG
Source organism: Strix aluco (assembly GCF_031877795.1). Lineage (NCBI taxonomy): Eukaryota > Metazoa > Chordata > Aves > Strigiformes > Strigidae > Strix > Strix aluco. The sequence continues at coordinate 5,914,732 of NC_133945.1, read as the reverse complement.
GTGAGGGCTGGGGGCGCCGGACAGCCCGCGGAGGGGCTGCGCGGTGGCCCGGGTGAGGGGGTCCCGTTCTAGGGAGGTGGCTGCGGCAGCTGCAGGGCTGCTCGGAGCAGCTCCGGGGGCTGCCGCCCGCCTGGCAGCGCTGCGGTGGCTTCTGCCGCCTCGTTCCCCTCCCTTGGGCGGTTTGTGTGGTGGTTTTTAAACTCTGTGCAGGGCCCGGCGTGATTTTTCAGGTGTGCAGAGGAGCTCGCGTATCCCCGCCGGTGTTGTGCGGTCTTCGGTGAATCCTGTCCCAGTCCTGCTTTCTTTGCCCCAGCTGCTTTCCTTTTGCTGTTTCTAGCGGGGCGTGCTTAATTTTGTCTTTTTCTGCTCCATTACTTGTCTGACTTAGGGCACGTGTTGCTCATGGTTCTCTCTTGATCTCCCAGTAACCTCATTTCCCTGTGCTTTGGTTTCACAACTTACGCAATTTAGGATATTTGGTGGTAGATCTCCGTAACTGCCCCAAGACAATTGCACATCTCAGCAGGCAATGCGTGACCGTCTTCTCATTTCAAACATGCTGTTTAGTTCTGCCTTATTCTACTGCCAGCTCGCAGCTGCTGTTCTCTGACAGACTTGCTGTCAAACACTTTTCTCCTGTTTGATCCGCGACTGTGACCCGATGATCCTGTTGTGTTGCGTGAAAGCCAGAAGCGAGGGCGTTCTTTCAGTTCAGCTTGCTTTTGAGCTCTGTTGGTATGAAAGACAACGGCTCAGATGGGCTCTGCTGGGGGCCGATGAGTGTGAGAAGAAAGCTGGTACATAAGTTAGCTGGGTTTGATATGTACATAGCAAGTCAGGTCCAGGCTATTGTACCCCCCGGGGGTAGCTGTATTGTGGAGAACTCTGGTCTAACACTTATTTTTCAACTTTGACAATGTTGCCAAATGCCTTATTTCAATCTCAGCACTTTAATTTTGTGCATTTTCACCCCAGCGATGTATTCTTTTCAGTTTGTCCGAAGCACTTAGTGCTCCTCTTCAGCAGCTGTTGCATTTTGGCTTCGAGTGTTTGTCAGTGACTCTTGCTTATGGCCACAACGACGTTGTTGGGTTTTCAGGGAGCGAGCTGCGTGAGTGAAGGACGATTCCAGAAAGCCCTTGCTGAGGGAAAATGGCATGAGAAAGTCAACCACTTCCATGACAGCCTTTACGTGGCTCCCTGGGAGCTGTGCGAGGAGGGGAGGTGGTTCACAGAAAGATAACCCAGTGCACCACCAAAAACTGGGGCTTCATGGTGTGAAGTGCTGTACAGACATTTACTGGCCATGAGACCTGGCTGTCACCGTCGACAAGGGGCAAGGGAACAGCCGGTGCTGTCCTCATTGCACGCCTGGGGCATGGGAGGTGAAAGAGTTTCTGGATTTCCTAAGCATCATGTGGGACACTGTAGGAGCAGGGAACTGTCTGTGGTCTGCCAGGTCCCCCTCCAAGTCGTGGGGTCCCCCACCCTGGGCACTGAGGAGGGACAGGGTAAATCCAGCCAGAAAGCTCCAGCTTTGTGGTTCAGTTTTCTGCAGTGTGCAGCAGCAGGTCACTTGCAGGTGAAACTGCCCTGCAGAAAGGGACGTTTCACCATGAAGGAGGTTAAATTTTACCAAGCAGCAGTGAGAAGCCTAAGCTGAATCAGAGTGACCAGAACATTCAGTCAGGGAATGCAGGTACCTTCACTGATAACACCCAAACATGAATTTTCATGATGTTGCTTGAACCCAAGGGAAAACAAACAAACAAACAAATCCATAGTTTTCAGGCAGTTTCATTCCCTGCCCTGAGGGATTGCATGGTGATACCAGCCACTTGGCAGCATGAGAGTGGTGGGGCTGGGCCCACAATTGCCCGTTCCTGTGGCAGCACAGCCTTAGGTGACCTTAAGCCACTCGTGAAGCACCACAGGTAAGTTTATGGCCTGTGGTTGAAACCCTCCTGCAGTCAACCATTCCCTTCTTGGGGCTCCACAAACACAACCCAGTGCTGGAGCTGCAGGGAGGCCTGCAGGCTCTAGGAAGTTGCCGAGCACCGTGTGACGGTGCTGGTGCTCGCTCTACCCTGTTGAGAGCTGTACGTCAGCCAGAGTTGGTCCTGAGCAGTGCTGAGTGTTTTGCAGCTTCACCTGGCGTTCAGCAGTTAGTCACCTCACGGGCTGAGCATTTGCCTGTCCCACGGGACCTCCCAAGCCCCCGCTAGCCATGACTGTTGTGCTTTTGGAAGCATGATCATACCTGCTTCTCAGGTTGTCTCAGCCAAGCCCAGCTGTGCCAGGAGAAAGGCATTTGAGAGAAAATCCATTCTGGTTTCACTAAATACTCAGATTACATGAACAAGTTCAGTCTGTCAGAATTTTTCCGCTCGCCTTCCCTTCCCTGGCTGTACTCCTGGGCATGAGGAGGCACGCACTGGCACGTTCCCTTGCCCCTGGGTTGGGGGATGTGGCGGCTGCCTGGGACAAGGGTGGAGGTTGGTGGTTGCTCGCAGGGGTACGTGTTGCCCTTCCTTCAAGCTCAGCATCTCCCCCAGGAGTCCAGGGCAGTGGAACCCCAACGTACCCCCTTACAGACTGCTCCCTCTCTGCCCTTAGCGCAGCCTGAGTTCAGAGCTTCAGCAGAGTTACCTTGCTGTTTTTAATGAGGTGTGAAAACTGCAGGTGTATCGAGGCCAGGTGAGAGCTCTCCCTGCAGTACCTGCTCCTGGGAGAGCCTCAGCTGTGGGAGCACCTTGTTCTCCTGCGTGGGGTGGGTGTCCCAGCAGTAGAAGTCCCCCCACCGTCAGGGCGTGTCTTTCAGGTGAGCCCTGCTCACCAGCTCTGCCTTTTCTGTGGCAATTCTTACTTAACTGGATTTCCCTGGATCGTCTCTACAAGCAAAGACCGTGTTGCTGTTTGTTAGGCTGCTTGATCTTCAGTATTATGAATAGTTTGGAACTATCTAGAGAGGGTGAGAAACTCAAACTCTCTTTAAAGTGAGCGATGGACTGTCCTGTCCCTGGAGATTTCTCCAATCAGAGGAATAAATCGGTGTGTGCTAAGAGGGTGGTTGTTTTTTCTGCACTAGACTAAACCTCTTCACTCTCAGAGCAGCCAGGGCAAAGCTGCAAGGCAGCACAGCAGAGATTGGCTGAGCTGTGGGATTTTCCAGCTGAATTTACATATCGCCCACTGCTCTGCATGCCTTTCTGTTTACATCACTTAAGAGCGATACACACATACACGCACACAGATAGCAGAAGAGACATTTTGACCGAGGAAAAGCCTGCCCAAAGCTTAGGAACTTGGTCATGGTGGCGTCTTGTTGGGTTTCGCCGCTCCATGCCAGCTTGCACGGCCGGTGGTGAGTTTTCTCCAGGGTAAAGTGGTTTGCCCTGAGTGCTGGGTGTCAGGGCTGTGTCGCAGTGTTCCCCGGGAGGCTGCTGTGCTGTAGCGGTCGTGGACAGTAATGAGGGAGGAACTGTTTTCATCCCTGTGCCTGGATCTTAGCGAAGAAGCAGGAGGTACCTGAAATCCAACACCAGTTTAGACGTGGGTACCTGTCGCCTCTCCGACAAGATGGAGCTGTATTGTGCTGATTTGGTGATCCTTCCAAGTGACCTTTGCAAGGATGTGGCAGGCTTGACTGTGCAGCAACTCAGCAAGTGTTTTCTGAGGTGTTTCTGGTGGTTTCAGAAATGGGAAATCCTCAATATTCTTTAAGCAAAGTTGTGAGCAGAGAAGCCAAGTTTGTGAGAAGAGGCGTTTCTCGCTGCCTCTCCCTTCCATCCTAAGCCATCGTGGCTACAGCACAGCTGCTAATGGTATGTTGGGGGAGTAATTTAAATACAGCTTTCCTAGCGTGGCGTTAGGTGGTTGTGGGACACTGAATGGTGCCTCTGTCTGAAAGCTGTCGGTAGATTTGCCAGGGTGGAAGTGTCCACATCCCCTGATCTCTTTCGGACTCGAGGATGCAGTGCTTGTTTATCAAAGGGCAGGATGTCACTAGTTTGATTGTGTTTTGCCCAGCTCACTTGCAACCTGGAAAGCACTACGGTTTTCTCCCTTCCTCAGTCGCTGGTTAACACTCTAGCAGTGAGTGTAGCTCTCTTACATCGTGCTCTCCTGCTTGTTCTTGGTGGCAAAGTCCAAGGAAACTGTAAAAAAAAAAAAAAAAAAAAAAAAAAAGCAGGTGACTGAAATTTACTGGAATTTCTTTTTTTTTTTTTTTTTTTTGGTGTGTGTGTGTGTGTGTGAAGGAGCTGATGCATTTCAGATGGATCTTTAAAGTGGTCTAATTGCACCCAGAGGGCAAGCAAGAGCATGGCATGAAGTTTTAAAGCTTTGAGGGATGTTGGGGAGGGGGGGAACAGGGTGTGGAAGTGATACTTTGTGCATTTTGGGTAATGATTATGGGCTCAGGTTTCTTAGGACTTTAATCGGGAAGAATCCCATAATGTGATAGGAGTGGTTGAACCTTTCCAGAGAAGTGCAGCCACCTGTGAGGCAAAGCAGTTTGAAAAGCCCTCGGTGAGTGCACAGCAATTGAGGGAAGAAGTAGAGAGGAAATTTTGATTGCCTTGGGTCTAGCAGGGTGGCTCCAGGCAAGGAGGGTGCAGCAGGTGAGTGTTCCTCTGGCTCCCTGGGGGACATGGGGTGCAGCAACTGCTAAAAACTTAGTACATTTATTGGTGTTTAACTCCTTTCCCAGGCCAGCTGAGAGATGTCTTTTGAAGTTTGGTAATTACCAGCCAAGGGTGGGACTAGGATGGCAGAGGATGGGGTAGTTTCTGGTTTTGATAGGCAAGTCTCTTGGTCAGAGCCTTGAAGTGCTCGTGTGGGCGCTGCGCGGGGCGGAGGTGAGAGGTGCGCAAGGGAGCTGGGGATCTGTTTGTACAGGGGTTTTCTGCGTGAGCTTGTGCTGCTCCTGGACTGATCAACCAGGATTGAAGCCCTCCACACAGAGGCTTTGCTTCCTCATGTACTGTCCTGCCAGGACAGAGGCTGAATCTGTCCATAATCTCAGCTTTGCTGCTGACCTGGCATGTCTCGGAGGTTTGTTAAATGAGGTGCAAGCCCATCTATCTACTGCATTCCTGCAGGCCAGATTGCAGCAGGGAAACCAGCAGCAGAGCCTCAGCTAGCTTGCAGTTCCCCACTTGTTCCCTCTGTCAAGCAAGGCCGAGGAACACCAGTTAGCACCAGTTCTGGTGGGATTTGTGCAGGTGACTATTAGCTTTTGAGGTGTGTGTGATATCTTACATGATGATCTGCCTTGCACAGAGGAGATGGCTGTTCCCTCTCAAGAAACAGCAGCAGGACTGAGGTTTTGTTTTGGAGGGGTAGGAGGTTGTTGGTTTGGGGGCTTGGTTGGTTTTTTTTTTTTCTTTTTTCTTAAACAAACCCACAATTTAATAACGTGAAGGTCCCTGAATGGATTTGTTCTTTGAGTGAGGATGTGGGGAAGATCAGAAGCTGTGAAAGGAACAGCATGCAGCACTAATGGTAGGGCCAACTTTTCAAGCACCTTTTGATTAAGGTCTTTGTGTGGAAGAGCTCTGAACGTGCCTGTTTCTGCCAGCCTGGCCACCCCAGCAGCGACCACGTAGGTGCTGAGCCGAGACGAGCTGATCTCAGTTGCAGGGGTTGGCCACTACTGAACCCTGGTCTGCGGCCCTTATGCATAAGAAAAATGGTGTGGTAGGTGGATGCTTCCAGGTCTCCTAAAATGGAAGTGAAGCTTCAAGTGTAGCTTTTGTGTCATGGAAACAGCATTGAACATTGGCCTCTGTTCTAACTTTTAACTTGATTTTAGATTTGGGGGAAAAATGAGATGCTTTGTTCCACCAGAGCAATCACTTTTGATCCAGTTACAAGCACATTTGAAAGTTGCTGCTTCAGGTTTTAACATGAAGTATTGCAAAAAGTTTTTCTATCCCAAGGACTCATTACCCTTTAGGAAAAGCACCTAATAGAAAACTATTTCCCTTTCTGAACTGCATTTGCACAAAGGAATGACAGTGTTCAAACAGCTGTTGAATGTGCTCTCTCAGCTCTGCAGTCAATTGAAGCACTGGTAAAAGTAGCAATTAAAAATGTCACTTTTATTTTTATTGATGACAGCTCAGTACAATTATGGTCTCAGTTTAAGTAGCTCAGAAAAGTTACTGTGACATTGAAGAGCAATGCAAAAGCTTGTAAACAATAAAAAGACTCTTTCTGTTCCACAGAACCAAAGCCCCACCAGGTGGAAGTTGCTCTGTCAGGAAGGCTGAACGTCTGTTCACGTTTTATGTTTCAGCACTGACTGCACATCTCTGTATATGTGCTGGGCCTTAGAGCGGTCACCCAAAGAGTGTAAGAAATGCCGGGTCAGAGCGTTACTCTGCCCAGCTCCAGGTCTGTCTTCAGCAGTTACAAACATGGAGAGCACATGAACCCAGCCACTTCCTACCATCCGTTTGCCTCTTCATTTTCCCACCACTCAGAGCAGTTGGTTTCAGGATACATCCCAGTGATCATTTTATTTGTCGTTCCCTGAAGTTTCTTCTGAAGCAAAGACCAGAACTGTTACAGCACTCAGGAGACAAGTACATTGAGGTTTTACGTAGCACCCAGGTGACATCCTGGTGGTTGTTCTCCACTGCTTTTGTGATGCTGCTGGCATTCTGTTGGCCTGTTTGTCTCCTGTTGTCCTCTGGGCTGCGAATGCAGCTTGGGGACCACGGAGACTCCAGTGTCTCTTTCCTGAGTTGTAGCTGCCAAGTCAGAGCTGAGCATTGCATACGCCTGCTTTCATTATTTTTCCCTAGATGCGTTGCTTGACATTTATCTCCATAAAAGCTCATCTGCAGCATTTTGTCCCCTCAGCTTTGTGAGGTTCTTCTTGAATTCCTTACCATCAACATGGTATTTGCCTACTCAGAAGAGCTTAGTGTCATCTGCAAACTTGGCAATTTCACTGCTCGTTCTTCATTCAACATCTTCACCTATGACCTTGAAAAAGCTTATCCAGCAGTGGTTCTTGGGGGAACCCTTGTGTAGTCTCCTCTCACCTGAGGAGTGACCACTGAGCTCCACCCTCCTGTCCGGTGACCGCCCTGAGGTGTCTGTCTGCATGTTCTGCTGCAGCTCACGCACATTTTACAGCCCGTGTTCTACAAGTCAGACTAGATGCTGGTAGTCCTCGTCACTGGGTTCGTTAAGCCCAGTTAATGCAGTTTACAAGCACTTATGAGTGCTATTTGCACCAGATACACTGACCAAGAAAGCCAACGTGACTGTCCCGTGGTTGTCTCTTGAGTTGGCATTTGAGCTCCTGAATCTTGTCTCATCTGTGCTTTGGTCTGAGACGTTCCCTTGCAGGTTGCTGTGGGCCACTGAGAATCATTCACAGGAAATGAGGGCAACACCTTGCTACTGCAAAGGACAAGGTGGACAGGGCCTGCCCAAACTGGGCTGGATTTACTAGCCCTGTTACCCACCCCACCAGAGCCCCAGCTGTGTGAAAGCTTGCGATGCAGCCGAGAAAGGGGGTGTAGACCACAAACCCTCACCCCTTGCTCTTGGTGCCTGCTTGCTGTGCCCTTGTCCGGCTGGGCTGGGCTGTGGGAGCAGCGTGGTGCATTTTAGATTTTTGTAAGAGTATTTCCCCGGTGATGTGCCAATACTCTCACGGATGTGTAACCTTCTCGTTCTGGCTGCGGTGTTGCAAGAGGAACAGAAGCTTGTGTTTTATTCCGTAAATACCCAGGCTGTGAAATAAGGAAATTCACGTCACAGGGCGGCTGTTCCCGGCCGGAGCAGAATAACACCATGCCTGCCTTTCTCACGAGGCCGGCTGCACGCGTTGGCCTCGCTCGCCAGCAAACGCTCCTGCTGTGTATGATTTTGCCAGCCCAGCGGTTTCCTGGGGGGTAAATAACCTTAGAGACAGCTTCAATGAACTGAGAGGAGGGGGGAAAAAGAACAAAGCAGATGTAGGACATGTCGCTGAGCTTTATGGGCTGTTGATTGCGCAAGGTGGAGATGCTGGCAGGTTTCTTGGCAAGGAGAGTCGGTGCAGTGTGGGGCATCGCGTCTGCCAGCTGCTCCCCAGCGCTGCCGCCCTTCACCAGCAGGATCCAGTGCTGTGCCCGGGTCTCGCCCTGGAGAGCAGCCTGAGCACAAACCCCAGCAGTGCCGTTGTGCCTGCGATAGTGTGGGTCCCGCATTAGGAACTGGCTCCTAATCAGGACCAGGAGGTTACGTGATGTTTGTGAAGGACCAGGATACTCTGCTCTCTCTTCGCCTCATGCCACATCCCCGCTCAAAGCCTCAGCCTTGATCCTGATGTTGGTTGTAAGGATTTTTTGCTGAGTATTGGGAATAGCCAGGGGGGTGTGTGCGCTCTGGGGGCTGAGGGGAAGGGACACCCTTGAGGGGGCCTGTGCCAGTCCCACCAGACCCCTCGTGTGAGCAAACCCTTCCACATGGCCAGAGGATGAGCCGGGCCACTGGTCCCAGAGGTGATTCTCCTCCCTGCTTTGGGGTGCCGTGGTGGGGTTGGCAGCAGCGTGGAACAGCCGGCAGAAAGCAGCTCAATTGCTGATCCGGTTGGCCTCTGCCATGGGGAGAGAGCACTGCTTTCTGCAGCTGCCTCTGCAACTGCTGGTGGTTGGGCTTTTCCTTGCATGGATTACTCAAGTAAGAATTTTAAGGCTTTTCTTTTCACTGAGTCTCGGAAGCCTGAGTTGATCCCTATGGTGTGCAAATGCTGAAACTTAGCCCTTCCCCTCCCTTGCATCTGGTTACTATCAGCCATGTGATTTAGCAAATAGCAGGTCCCCACAGCTTCCTTTTTCCAGGGTAGATTTTTTCCCCCTCTTTTTTTTACTGTCAAAACCACTAAAGTTGCATGTTAAAAAAAAAAAAAAATAAAATCAACTCCAGGCAAGGAGAGTCTGGATCACAGGCTGGGTTCCCAAGCCGATCTCCAGACACGTGGGTCCACACATGCCTCTCTGGTTTAGAGGGCAGTCCTGCGCTCTTGTGCTGCTGGGGCACACGAGTTCTTTTAACAGTTCTTGTCTTTTCAGAGCAAACGGATCCTGTCCTCTCACTGCAGGCGTCAGGCTGCCTCTGCAACCCATTTTGCTGTAAATCATAACCTGACCCTGTAGAGTCGGGAGCTGGAAAATTGGGAGAATGTTTCCTGCATGAGGGCTTCTGACCTGCTGCTCTGCAGAGCTGCTGAAGATGCTCAGGGGATTCCTGGAGCCCCTTTGTATGTGGTCCCCTGAGAAGAACTTCGCAGCCCAAAGGATTCTGCAATTTCCAGTAAATCTTAGTTTTTCTTCTAGGTCACAGAGCACACGTGTTTTGTAACACAAAATATTTGATACTTGGACTGTGTCATAGTCTGTATCTCCTCCGGACGCAGTTCTGCTCAGGCCCTGCAGGCTGGGCAGCTGTGCCTGCAGTCAGGGCAGGGGCAGGAGCTGCCCAGGGCCGGGGCAGGGTGCCCCAGGGAGGGACACCAACCACCCAGGAGGGATGTTCAGGTCTTCCAGGCCTGGGAGCTGGCCAGGGTTCAGATGCCAAGCCAAGGTTCAGGGATCTGGTGGAGATTTTTGCAAGTGCTGTAGGAAGCTGGTATTAATGTCAACAACACCAGCTCTTTTCTGCCTCTTTTTAATTTCTTTGGTATCAGTTGGAAAAGGCCTTTCTCGGTACCTCTTGCAAGACTGAGACGTGAAGGAGCTGTCAGACAGTGCTCTAGAGAGGTGTCTGCTCTGTTGAAATGCTTCCTGGATATGGTGGTTGCAGAGATTTGGGCTGAAATCAGATATTCAAGTGATGGCTGATGCTCTGCAGCCTGGCTGATATTCCACTCAACATTTTTTCCATTGCTCGCATTCCTCTGGTTTCTCTTCAGAGAAGACATGAAGCAGACTCCCTGCTGCTGCCTGCAGGTAGGTTGCTCAGCCAAGCTGCAGAGCACAGGACATGCTTATAAACAATGTGTGGAAAAACCCCTGTATTCCAGCCCGTGTTCCCTTCCTCGCTTCAGATTTATCCAAGATCTGTTGAAGTTGGAAGGCATTTTGCATCCGTTTCAGTGGGGCTTTGGGACAGGGTGAAAGTGCAGGTGTTCCTCTGAGCAGTAAGCAGTTCTGTGACATGCTGGGTTACCCCGTGAGCCGCACCACGGCAGACACCTCCGAGCCTGCGCAGAAGTTTCAACAGAAGTTATTTAAAGGGTCACACTCATCCTTGGCTGACGGGCCATAACTCACGGATTGCAGTAGCTCAGGTGCCTGTGTGTCACTGTTCCACGTCTGATCCTGCGTTTAATGATATTACAAAACTCCTCAAACTGTTGGTTGTCTTCAGTCTTGGTTTTTCCTGTCACTGTGCTCCACGGTGAGTGCTTCCTCATTGCTTTTTTGAGTGTTCATGTGCTATGTTTAAAGGCAATACGTACCCTGAAAATGAGAAGCGGATGAAGCTTCTGCCTGAGTCTCCAGACCACCCACGGTCCTCCATAAGGATGGGCTTCCCCTCTTTCCACCTGGGAATGATTGTTTGCCTTAAAACCCAGTAGGAATATTTGATATGTGAGGTTCCCTGAATGCTCTCAGGGCTGGTGAGGTGGGAGCATATCCCCACTCTTGTCTTGAGAGTACTGCAGGATAGAGGGTGTTTGGGTAGATGTTGCTGAGGTTCTCTGAGGAAGGAATAGTGAATTCCTAGCCCTGAAAAGTGAGTCTCTCTATTTCCACCCTAACATGGGAGGAGGAGGCTGCTGAATCCCTTCTCCAGAGGAGAGATTGGTGAGCTTAGCTGTATTGTTAGACATAGGGAACCTAAAGAAGAGGGGAACTTCAGGGATTTGTGCGTGTTACTAGACATGAGATAATGCAACCTTGAGACATGAAATCCCAGGAAATGTGGCAGTTTGTGTCATCACTCATGGAAGTTCTTGCTTTGCATTATTTATGAGCACTGCATCATCTGGAAGCCCCAGCTGAGGTGGAGACCTTTTTGTGCTAGATGCTGCACAAATATCCAAAAGTTCTTTCCTCTTAAGGCTTTGTAGTCCAGTTACACTGTGCAGAAGAGGTAAAGAGACTTGTGCAGGGAGGGAGCAGAGAGCCCCAATGACTTGCCCAAGGTTGCAAGAGGGCGAGAGGCTGAGTGGGGTTCAAATCTCCTGTGGCCAAGGCCAGTGTGTTACCCAAAAGCTTCGTCTGCCTCTTCCCCACCACCCACCCTCCCTGTGCCTCCTGCTGTCTGTGCTCTAAGGAACCACCGCAAGGAATAACAGGATCCTGATGGCCAATGCCAAACTCCTCGCGTGCCGACACCCAGCTTTAAACTCAGCAGGTCTCCATGATGCAGCAGCACAACACTACTTCATTCCTGCTGTTCTTGAGGCAACTCCAGCAGCTCTGCTTAGCATCTCCTAAGGGATCTGGCATTTGCAGACAGCCAGGACAGTGCTTTCAGATGTGTGGAAAACATTATCCAGATCCCTGTTTTTAAGACGGTCTTGGGTTTGGTTTGGGGGTTTCTGTGTGGTTGGTTTTTTGTTGGGTTTTTTTGTGGTTTTGTTTTGGTTTTTTTTGTTTTAGACTGTAGGTTTTTCCTAGAGTTTAGACCTGAGAGTGATTCCCTGGACTGTGCTGCTGCTGTAATCTGGCTCCCTGGCAGTTGTCCGATAAAGAACTGCAGCGAGCAACATGAAGTGCTGCGTCAGGCGTGGCTGAGCTGTCGGCCGTTTTGGCTGAGGACAGCTTGAGCGTCACCTTTGCAGCGTTTAAACTGGGAGTGCAGGAGGTTGCCGGTGCTCCGTGCAGGCAGCCTTGCACTGGGGCTCGTGGGAGAGGTGGGTATGCTCTTGGACTGGGACTAAGGAGGCCCTGGGCAAGTCCCATGTCACAGCTACGTTGTGTGATCATGTCTCTCTTTTGAGCCTCAATTTCCCTCTCTGTAAAGTGGACAAATCACAATGGTCTCCTTTATAGAAAGCTTAAAGATTTAGGACTTGTCACCCTCAGGTAAGAGAAAATCAACTAGAAACATCCAAGACACTTCACCTCCCCAAAAGTTGGAAGGGTGAGCAGCAGGAGTGTGAAAGCCTGGCTGGAGCGGTGCCAGTAGGGCTGATTGCAGGGGTGTTTCTTCTGAGGCGCCCTTTGCTGGTGGTTGGCTCTTGTCCTGCAAAAAGGGATTTTGGTTGTGTCTTAGTAAACCATTTCTGGTCTGTCTGTTTAGCCCTTGGACTCTGCTGCTGGCAGAGACTTAACTATATGTGGGACAGAAAGGGGTCTCTTAATCAGGATCCTTCTCCCTGTCTCCTTGGGCGAGTGCAAGCCGTATCTGTCAGCTGCAAGGATGAAGGGGCAGCTTGTGAGGAGAGCTCAGTGCCCCGCTGAACCCTTGTCTTCTCTGAGGGAAACCTCTGCTGAAGCCAGAAGCATCTCTGTACGATGGCAGAAGGGAGGTGCAGCTCCTTCCTATGGGTACCCTGGCTCCAAAGGAGAGACTTTGAGAGCGTCTTGTCAAGTTCATTGGGACAACAGCATAATTTTGTGCCCTGAAGCCAGCATTGGGTTTCAATGGAGGTTAAAGAAAGCAAACTCCATGTGTTTCTGCAGATTATTATTGTGTAATACTTGCCTTTGCAAAGCTGAACCTAGCAAAAAACTGTGTAAACGATGGAGGAAAAGAAATGAGCCCCTCTGCTGACTTCTGGGGCAGAGAGGGTTTCTCTTTCTGGATGATGATTGATACTTTGCTGGTTGTTTCTGAGCAGAAACTGGGAGTGAGATCCAGAATCGCAAACACATTACTTGCAGTAAGGTTTCTTTCATGGTTTCCTTGACCTCATAGCTCAGAGCACACCGGAAAGAACTCCCTTTAATGCAAATATAAGTAAATCAGATGTGGGACTTCTGCTTTCTGCTAGGATCTAGCCCTGGCTTTTGTGTTCACCAGTAGAGCCCAGGGCTTTTGAATTAAACAGCAAAACTCCCAGTAAGTTCATCACAAGAACAGGATGAGGCCTGTGCTCATCACACTTTCGAATATGAGGCAGCCTTTAGTTCTGGGGGTGCAGGGACTTTCAGGCTTTGGTTTCCTTGGCTGGAAGTGCCAGAAATCGCTTCAGAGCCTGCCTGGGAAAGGGGTTCTCTTGGAGGGATCCCTTTCTGCCACCCCAGCTGAGGAGGATGTGGGGTTGCTGAGCTTCCAGGGCACCTCTACCTTCATCTGGCAGTGGGTAGTCCTGGGGGGAGGGAGGCAGTCACAGCCCCTCGCGCTAAAGCAAAGCCCCGGGTGACTCAATGGGCTGTTTCTACCGTGTGCTCAGAAAGTGCCCTGAGCCGCAGAGTTGCAAGTGAACAAGCTCCCTGGGGTCTGGAGTACAGGCCAGCTCAGCTTGAGCCTCACAGTTAATGGGTAAGGGTTTTACGGGTATAGCTTTACACCCAGAGACCTTTTCTGTCCTCCATGCGCTCAGCTCCCCGGCACGCTGAAAGATCACGCTTGTATCTGTGGCCTCAGCCAAAATCCCTCTGCCTGCCACGGTACAGTCTGCTCTGCGTTTGCCGTTGCTGTCTGGTGGAGGGAGCTCCCTTTTAGGGCCCTGCTTACTCTTCCCTGCTCCATGCAAAGTGTTTTGGGAAGCAGCAGACAACCTACTTTCTGGACTACACTCAAACTGGGGAGGGAGAGAAGACCAGATACAGAGCCTGCGAAGGGTTCTTCTCTGCTAGGACTCAGTCACGGCGGGTACATACTCTCATTTTGAAAAGACTGATCTGTATCATGGCCAGTGGAATGCGATCTTAGAGTAAGTAGTCTCCTGAGAAGTCTCATCTGCTGTTAAAACAATCATATACTTGTAAAAGCAGCTAATGATTCCAGTATTTGGGCGATTGAGGGGTTGTTTTAGAAGATAATTATATTTTTAGAAAGTGCTGAACGCTCATCCAGGAATGATTTGAAGGAACCTGAGCTTGTCCTTGCCACTTGCTTCTGAAAATCCAGGTTTATGTGAGTTTAGGTAAATACTTAGCCTTAATGCTGCAGGAGAGTGTTCTCTGAGCCCAGGAAAATACATACACCGAACCTAACTCTCCTTCTGTCTGTCTTCTGCAGAGCAAACTTCCCATGACTAACAGATGCTGGCCTAGATTATGAGCTCAAACAAGAACGCTCGCTACAATCGTTTCTCCAGTGGCACAACAAACATCACTACTTCCGAAAACACTAACGGGGTAAGGCTGGTGGTTTTTCTTTTGAGAAAATGAAGACACCTGTTGAAAATATGCTATTTTCTTGCCACTTAAAAATCACAATATCCACAGATAAAAGCTGAGAATATGTATGTACATTTTTTTTTCACCAGTTCAGGAGAGGTAGGAAGCCTTTGGGCTGTGCTGTAGTGATACGCACTGACCTTCATTTTGTCAATATTTCAGACAAGAATGGAAACAACTTTTGGGCCAGCCTACTCTGCTGTGACGACCATCACAAAGGGTGAGTGTATTTCATGCGTAGAGCTTCTCCCCAAAGCACTGTGTGTGATCCCTACCAGGTTTTTTGTTGTGGTTGTTTTACAAATCATAAAGCTGTTGGGAGAATCACTGTGTTCACTGCAGACAGGTGCCGAGGTGCTGGTTTTAGTATTATGCAGCCCAAGTGTTATTTAATCATGGCATCTGATCACCAGGCGTGATGGAAATGAGCATGCACAGAAATTTTCTCCCATTGGGCAGACTTAACAGTACCACTGGGAAGCCCTTGCTGAAATTAGGATAGTACAACAGGGTTTGATACAGAGCTCGGTACCAAATCTTATTTATCCCTGTGACTTCTCATGCAATCATTACCAGCGCTGAATATTCCCCTCTTCCCTCTCTGCCTGACTGTGAGTCACTCTGGACACTTTGATAAAACCCCCATGGCCATTTTTAGCTCAGACAGGAGGGGGTGCACGTGTACCTGCTCATTTAAAATTCCTGTGCTTTGTTCCTCAAAGCCCAGCAGGTGAGGAGTCTGAGCCCTGACACGTGGTGTGAATGGAGGAAGAGGTCTGGTTTCATTCTGGAACAGAAATATCCTTACTTCAGTAAAGATAAAGTGTGGCACTTGACACTGATTTAGATAAGGAAATGAACATCAGCCTGGGGAAAATGATTGGATTACATTTATACAGGATTCCAGACTCTAGGTGGTTTTGGACTCCTGAATATTTACATTCAACATTTTATAATGATCTTTAACATGATATTTATACAAATACCTCCAGTTTAATTTAGTGTGCTTCCCTTGTGCTACAAGAATATCCAGACCTCCCTTGATTGAAGTGATTTTTGTGGGTGACTGAGATATGTGGGAGTATAAGGTTTCCTTTCAACAGTGTGTTTAACCTAAGGACCTGTTAGGATATTATCTGTGCTCTTCTGTGGGCCAGCTACCTTCAAAGGGCCGCATGCTTTTCAGCAAGCTATCGGAGATCAGGATTGTTCTGCCTGCACTGATACGTCCAGGTCATGAACTGGAGTTGGGGAATCCCTAGCCTTTTCCTCTGCCAAGGTACACTTACAGCTACAGAGACTGACCTATAGCTTTTAAATGTTACTGAGGAGCCTAAATGTTTGCTCTTTTTTTTTTTTTTTTTGCTTTAAAGCTGACGGGACCAATACTTTTAAACAGCATCGTCGGACCCCATCCTCCTCCAGCACACTCACCTACTCCCCACGAGATGAGGACGATGGCATGGTAGGTGTTGCCAGGAGCCCCCATGCTGACTGGCTTAGCTGATGATGTGTCAAATGAGAGATGTCTGGTACTCCGCTGGACTCCTCTGCCTCCTTCATCATTCCCATGCGCTGCGTGACGTTGGAGGCAGATGTCTGCACCAGAGGCAGGACCAGGTTTGGCGTTTCCTGGCTGCTCCCCTGGGAAAGCAGAGGCTGCTTCTGACCTGGGGTATTAGGCTGGTGCTGCTTTTTAGACTGCTTGAAAATGGTGTGTGGTTACAAAGCCCGGGAGCTACAGATCCCCCAGGCCTACTTGTTGGGGTGTACCTGCCTCCTGAGGTGAGCAGTGTGCTGTGGCTCTCCTGAGCTGGGGGGAAATCAGAGCTACTGTCAGCGCTGTCTGGGGCTGTGCCTGGGCAGCAGAGCTGGCCCTGCAGTTAGGATCAGAAAATCCATTCCTCCTTCCACCTCCAGAGGGGGCTTCTGACCGCAGGGAGCAGGTCTGGAACCTGCGGCGAGGGATGTCGGACACTACAGACAGCTGGGGAATGACATCATTGGGGTCTTCTCACACAAACCACTCCCATGTCTCACAATATCTTTGCAGAAAAGCACTTCCCAATTTTAGACCCAGCTTTCTCATTCATCACACTCACTTCTGAGTAACTTCTTTTGGGAGAATTTAGTGATCTGACAGGCCTCAGGGTTAGCTGCTTAAAGAGAAATCATCTAAACCAATTAAATCAAGAACAGCAACAGCAAACCTCAGTGAATGGATGGACAGCTCTGAGGCCTCGACCTTCTCCTGTCCCTAGTGCTCCAGCCACATCCCATGACCACAAGCTCCTGGTTAGATTTAAGCATGTTAGTAGTAGACTTCACATTAAGTGCATGCTTGTAGGCTTTGCTGGGTTACGAGACCCACCTTCCAGGCCAGGGATAAATGGATCAGTGCTGCTGCTGAAGTTAGGCACTGGCAGAGACTGGGGTCAGCAACAATATGGAGCTACAACACTTCTTAAAATAAATTTGACACCAGATTGCAAAGAGCTTTATTGTCAGCATCCTATAAAGTTCCTTCTGTTTCTCAGGGATCCTGCTGTGTTTTATGTGCGCCTGTGGTGGTTTTTGTTTTTTCTGTGGGGTTTGTTTGGGGTTTTTTCCAAGTCCTTTGAACATTTGCCTTGTGTCCTTGGCAAACGCAGCTCTCTGTCACATCACTGACCCCATGGTGCTGGGCCACTGTTCCAGGAAGCCCTTGGCTGTCAGCTCTGATCCCGTGGGCTGAGTGCTGTGCTCAGAGCATAGGTGAGGATTTTTCCAGAGGAGCAGGGAGTGCTGGGGACTTTACATTTAGCCATGTCAGATGGAGAAGCTCCCTGACTCCTTTGAAAACCCCAGTGTCATGAACTGAGGTGTGCAGCCAAGAACAGGAGATCTCTCCACGGACTTCGCCGCAGTCCTCTTGGACAGTCTCGGCCCACCTTCCCTGGAGCGCTGAATATTCTTGAGCAAAAATAGAAAGAGGATTAATGAGTGATTCAGGAAGCAGCCTGCAGTGTGAGGTGCTAACAAAGCAGAAGCGCCACAGCCCCGCTCTGCCTGCTGCTCCAGACAAACTCCCACTAACCCTTTTAGGAAGCTTCCTTTGCTTTGTCAAGAAATAATCTGGGATTTCCCTTCCTCATTTCTAAATTTTCCCTTCTCCAGAAGCTACCAAGGGCTTGTCAGCCATCAGAGAGACAGCTGGAGACAAGACAGCCCTCCTGTGACCTCCACCACCCCTTTTTCTTTCTTTTTAAAGCTTCTCTTAATGAAACCAAAAGCGGAGCAGCGTGTTCTGCATGCGAGGCAGGGATTATTGAGCGGCTGCTGTCATCTTTCCTGAAAACAGTGCCATGGGTTCCCAGCCTTGCTATGCCTGGGGGTAGCAGGAGCGAGGACTGTGGTGGAACCTTCACGTTGAGGCTGCTTTTGTAGCTGACATGATGGGAACTGCACCTAAAGATTGCAGCTGGATATTGGGGCAAATGTGTGCTAACGGATGAAGAGCTGACCGGCTCTCCAGAGTCTCAGCTGTTAACAGGGAGCTTCACCTCTCAACCAGAGGTTGGACTGAGCTACTGGCCAGCAGCAAGCTACCCATCTTCCATCAGAAGATGTTTGAGCACTCCATCCTTGGGCTGTTGGAAGGTGGAACTGATGTTTAGTGCAGAAATAGGCCTGGCACAGCTGTGGGGAGGTGGGACCTTTCTGACAGATCCTCCCACATCCAAGCCTGGCCGAAGCAGTGCCACTTGTGCCACCCTGCCCCTGAACTCTGCAGGCTTTGAACTGTAAACACTGCGCTGGGGCCTGGCGCTCCTTGGCTTTGGGGCACAGGGGTTCCCCCCCAAGCCTGGGCAGAAGCCCATAGCATGGGGGTCCTGTGGTCCTCGCTCCCTATTGCTCTGTTTGCAGCACAAGAGCACCCTGCGGTCGGTCCCCTTGTACCGGCTGCTCTACGCATGACTAGTGCTGCAAAGCTCAGTCTAAATAGTCAGACTAGGAGCAGGAAGCAGTGCAGGGACCCTGTAGAGCTGAGGGCTCTGGAGTCTTAGCCTTGTTTACTTGGCAAAAACAAAGGCTGCAGATGCCTAGAGGGGCAGTGAACACCAGCGTGCACCTCTGCCATACAGCGTTGTCTCCGCAGCCCAAGCGGAGTGATCTTTGTCAGCACATCAGCTTCTCTCCTGCGTAGTTAACACCAGCCCAGCCAGGACACGGAGCTGAGCAGTGTTGCACAAGGCTAGCAAGGCTGTGTCTCACACCCCTGCCTCCTGGAAATGCTCCTGGGCTGCAGTCCCCCCCTCTCCGTTGGTGATCCACACAGGATGTTGCTCTTGATAAAAGTGCCTCACTGCAGAGCCTGCCTTTGCTGCCCTGATCTCTGTGTCACCTCCAGAATGGGAACTATGCACAGTCATTCTTGTTATTTTAATAACTTCTGTTACTAGTGGAGGAAAATAATAAAATTAATGGATACACATAAAATTGATTTACCTCGTTATAACCATTCCTCCTCAAGGTTTACATATTTAGCCAATAAATATGCCGTCTTTAAGAAAAGGAGCTTTATGCTTTGGCTTCTAAGAAGATGCAGCACTTCTGAGCTCCTAAGATCCCAGTATCATAAAAATTAAGAAGCAGAGTAGTGTGAGGAACCAGCAGGATCCTGGTCTGCTCCTCTTTTGCAGCCCAGTGAGGACTGCACTCAGACTGCAGTATAGTTTGTCTCTGGGGAAGGCAGCAGTCTCTGAACCTCATCTTACATCTTTTATTGCTGAATTTCCTGCCTGCCTCACTGGCCTCCTACATCGCTTTTGTCTCTCCTTGGGTGTGATGTCAACACTTTCACCCAAGGCAAGCACACAAAATGTGTCTTGGGAGGTTCAAATTCAAGACGAGGGAAAAAAAAGCCAAAACAGTTTTGCTGACAAGGTAGTGCAGGACAGGAACGCAGGGTGGCAGAGTCTCATCCGTGTGGCTTTCCCTGTTCCAGCTGGGCAGTGCCAGGAATGACCTGATCCAGGGAGAGTCCCTCTTCGCAGTGCCAGCGATCTCCAGGTCTCCTTCCTGCCAGCACTTGTAGGAGTTGCCAACTGACCCAGGCTACGATCAAGCCACGTGTAGGTGTGATAGGTGCAGGCACAGGCAGCCGGGGCATTGAGCATCTCATGATGTGAAGTGGCTGAAGTTTATGGCTCAGTGTTCCCATTTCTTTGTCAGCCCATCCATTCCACCCCTTGAAGACCTTTATTGTGTCTCTCTGTGCTCTTCCCAGTCTGCCAGCAGCAGCTCTTCCAGAGTACCCCAGCAGTGGCTGCACTACCAGCTGTGCTAGACCCCCAAGTCCAGTCACCCCACGGTTCTGAAGAGTCCCTGGTTTTGCTTTGATGCCGAAGTGCACCTTGGTTGCACACTGCTGGTTGATATTCCACCCTTAGAGATGCGCTTCTAGTTAATATTCCAGCAGCAGCGTTCCCTCAAAGCCAATCCCAAGGCCACCGTAACCAGTGGGATTTTTCTTGATTGGTGCATGCAATGTCCACTTAGCTCTCCCCTCCCGAGCAGGAAGCGACAAAGCCAGTCTGTTACTGAATTGAATAGAAGGAAGTCTCCACACTTACGCAAAGAAATTTGGCAGAAGTTAGATAGCGAGTGAAACAACAAGTGCTGCTGCAGAGATTATAGAAACTGCAGAAGCTGGTAGCTGTCTCTGGGGGAGATTTACAAAGCTTTCTGTGAAGGATTAATTCTTCCAAACCATTGCTTTGCGGGTGCGTGCGGTAAGTATACAAACGAATGCACCTTTGAGACAGTTACGTGCTTGGAATTTAGATGTCAGCTTGGTTTAGAAAGTTAAAGCTGAATGATGCCTGTCCTGTCTCTGAGCACGGCGCAGCCTTCCCGGCTGCTGGGAAGGGCACACAGCAGCGGGACGCGCTACTTCTGGGGGCCGCTCAGTGCAGCTTGGCGGAGTGGATGAACAAATGGAGCAGCTGAGTTTTGTGGAGGGGAGGGACTGAACTTGAAGTCTCTGTGCATAGGGTTTTGGAGCCGGGGGAGTTATTTGGAATAACAAGAACTGGTTTTTATCTCTTTGAAGCCTCCGATCAGCACCCCACGCCGCTCTGACTCTGCTATCTCCGTCCGTTCATTGCACTCTGAGTCCAACATGTCCTTGCGCTCGACGTTCTCACTCCATGAGGAAGAGGAGGAGCCAGTAGGTATTTGGGATTTTCTGAAGGAGCAGTATTAGGGAGTTCAGTGTCAAAAGAGTAACTTAGTGGACTCTTGTGAGTACATAGAGCTATCATAGGAAGATTTTTCATGGTGTCTGGCAACTAAAAGCCTGGCTGTCAGGACTCCTGGTTTTAATTTTGCCTCCACCACTGACTTCTGCAAGTTACTTTGCTTCCTTGTGTACTATTTCCCTGGCTGTAAAGAGAGGACAGTGGTGAGGCTTTTCTGCTTCTCAGAAAAACTGTAAGTCTTAGCAAAGTCATGTGTGATTCCCTGGTTCTGCTGCAGAGCAGTAGGGGGCTGCAAGTCTAGGCTGGTGGTCTAGCCCCAGGCAGCAAGACTAATACAATTGCCCCCTGATTCAGAGCCCCATCCTGCATTTAGGGCTGCTGGCACCCCACTGACTTGATTGTGAGCCCCAGGAGGGTGCAAGGAATTGTCCACATGTGACTCTCGTCAGGGGGGGGGACACTTTTAAGCTGAGCTTAGCTTGTGACCCAGTAACTAACCCCAGACTGGATGCATAAAAGGTCAGGCGGCATTTTGCCACAGGTCTGGGATAAAAGTGTGTGTTTCGTGTTTAGGAACCCAGGGGGTTGTGTTTGTGTTTCTGAGAGCAGCCCAGGATGAAAAGACAGACCGAACTGCAGTGATTGATTTGAAACGCTCTGAAATGTGAAGCCCGGCTCTGGCATGGAGTGCAGAGCTGTGCTGCTCCGAGAGGACGTGCTCAGAGCCCGTGCTCCGGCAGTCCTGCTTGGTAAACAAAACTGGAGAGATGCGCCCATTGCGGCAGAAACAATGTTGTTTCTGCTTCAGAAGGGAATGAACGAGCCCTTCCTTCAGGATGTTTCAAAAATACAAAAGGGCAAGCTGTTTTAAAATTGCTTTTAAACTTCAGGCTTAGTACAGGGAACATTTTTGACAACGCACTGTTCAATCCAACCAAGCAAAAAGTACCAGACAGTGCAGGTCACACAGCTCTGGTGACTTGAGTCACTCTGGCAAAAGGGTTGGTCCATGCAGTTTGCTGTCGGGTCCTGATCTTCCCAGATGCTGGTGGCCCCCAGTTTGTGATGAGCTGAGGGTCTCCAGCCATTCCCAAGTTCATTCTTCCCCTACCTCCTACATACTGGAGGTCGGCAGGTCCAGACAAAAGTTTATTTCGAGATAATGAAATCCTTAGAGCTCCCTGAGGCTCACAGCTGAAGAGTTGTTTTGCTCCTTCTGCAGAGCTGGAGGCTTTTGCGTTTGGACTAATCCTTGTGCTCTCCTTGTCCCTTTCTCCCCTCCTCTTCAGGAGCCGCTGGTGTTTGCTGAACAACCGTCTGTGAAGCTGTGCTGCCAACTGTGCTGTAGTGTGTTTAAGGATCCAGTCATCACAACCTGTGGGGTAAGGCAGTACTCTTCCAAATCACAAGCGTGGGTTCCACGATGTCCAGTGTGAGCTATAGACAAGCCCCGAACTGTCCCCAGTGACTGTCAGCCTGATTGAGTAAAGAGGAGGCAGCCCCTGACCAGGGAAGCCAGGCCAGCGTAGGAGCAGAGATGCTGATGGATGTGGGTTGGATTTCCCCACACGGCAGCTTTGAACCAGTCTGCAGTGGGGTGTGTGGGGCACGCTGCAGTTAGCTGCTTCTTTGAGCCTTGCTTAAAATCGAGCGGCTTTTCCCAGGAGAGCTGTACTGTCAGCCTTCCTGTCCTGGCCACCTTCAGTCTCCTTGGTGTGGCTTCAGTGAGGTCTGAAACTCCTCGTCCCCTGTCCTGAAGGGCTCTGCAGAGTGCTGCTGCCTCCTGGGCACCCCAGGAATGGCTGCTCTTCAGCTGGGAAGAAAGTTCATATAAAACAAGAATGGCTTGAAGCTTCATTTAGTTAATGCTTGCAAAGGGATTTGAGATCCTCTAATAAAAGGCACAGAGTATTATGAATATTCTTCTATATTCCATTTCACTGGGATTTAATAGAAACTGTATATTATTCCTGCTTCTGTGCTACATGTGAAGAAAGATGGCTTCGTGACGGGCTCTCTAATGCTTCTGATTGCTAGGACGGAGCTGTAGCAACAAAAGCAGAGAGCAGGATTGTTTATTGCAGTGAGGGTGCTATCCCCAAAGGTGCTGGAAGTTGGTGCAGTTTTCCTACACCATTTCAGTATATAGCTCTTCATGGAGATGCTGAAATGTACTGGTTAATATGGAAAAAAAAAATGCTGCAGGAAGCAGAGTGGCTTAATTTGCAGTCCTGGTTTGGCAGCTCTGGAGAGAGCACCATGCAGCTGTGCAGGGCAGGAAAGGGCCGCCTGAGCAGGGCAGCAGATAACAGCTCTGACGAGTGACTTGCAGCCTCTCCAGCACTGGTGCCAAGCACAGGCCCCATGGCAAGGGAACGTGGCTGAGGAGGCTCCAGGGAACCCATGGGGAAAGTTCAGGACCAGTGAAATGCTGCAGCCTTTGTTCCTTTCTTTATATTCATTAGCATGTTAGATTGTGTTCGCTACTTTATCAAGTTAAATTGTTACTATACGTTTCTGCTGTAAGAACAGAGAGCTAGAGAGCTATTGAAAGTGGCAAAATTTACAGTGCATTTAACGGGCTTGCAAACCAGCTGTGCCATCCACCTGACAGCAGGAGAGCTTCAGCTACATTAGAATTGCTACAGAGGGAGGTGTGCGATGGGCTGACTGCCCAAGGACAGGCAGAGGCCAGACGTCCCGTTGCTCTTCCCCTTGAGAACGTCTCAGGGAAATGAGAGGAATGCCATGGACTAAAGCGGAGGGTGAAGTAGAGAAACCCCTGCAGACTTGGAGGGCAGGAATATCAGCGTGTGGCAGAACGTGCCCATGGCTTTGCCTTGCACCAGGGTCATGGCCTGATCCTGAACAGGGCAGAACCCTGAGAGCTTCAAACCAGGTGCTTAATACTTCTCAGGAGCAGGACCCATGTTGCATTCTCAGCTGCCTGAGCAAGCAGCTGGTTTTTGCCCTGTGGTGCAGACTGGAGCGTGCTGAGCTGTAAAGCAGCCAGAACAGCTGCTGAGGCCCCTGAGCCACAGGCTTTGGTATCTCCCACCTTTCCCATCGTTAGCCACAGGGAATAATTTGTCCGATACTGTTTACAGTGACACTGCTATTCCTCTTTGTCTCCATAGCACACATTTTGTAGAAGATGTGCCTTAACATCTGGTGAGTACAGAACTGTTCCTGTGTGATGCAGCCAAAACACTGTTATTTTCTGGTTTGTTTGCTTTCACTTAAAACGAAACCCACAGAAAGATGACTGAAGGGCTTAAAACAAGCTGTCAGTCACAGGCTGCCACTGCAGCAGCGAGGGGCTGGGGCACGGGTGGCCATGCAGCTCTGAGCTCTGATGGTTCATGCTGTCGCATGGGAACTAGAGAGCTGGGCCCAGCTCCTGGGCACAGGATGTTCTCAAATCCTGGAATATGCAGTGGATAATCCCAGGATAATACACGTCTCGCCCAGAGTTGACCCATTGATTTCAGACAGAAAGCTTTCTGTGGCTGCCTGTCTAAGGAACAGGGGGCTGTGTTTGGCAGAGACCCATCAAACCCCTCCTCGCTGTCCCGTTAGTGCCAGCTCTCGGCCGCTGACCGAGCCTGTGCACAGCAGCACACAGAGCTGCTTTAGCTCACCCAGCTCTCCCAGAAACCTGATGGAGCCCAAGTGTCTGGCTGCTGGCCTGGCCTAACCAGCTCCCACTTGATTTGGACTCTGCACTACAAAAAAGACTTCATTTGGCATGAGTCTGTGCCCCTCTTGGAAAGCCATTGTTCAGCACAAAGCCAAGCCATTTGTATTACCCGAACAGCGAGCCCTGGGGACTCCAGCAAAACAGCAACTCTTTCTGCCTTAAGATGTTCATCTTCCACATGTGAGGGGTCCCTCTGCTTCGCCTGCTAATCCCCTGTCACCATGTTGTGTTATGTCTATCCCAAGCAACAGATTGGTAGCAAAAGGCTTTGCAGTTGCAATCCTGAGCTGCTCAGTTTTGCTCCTGCCCTCAAAGCTCATGTCTTTGCTTTGCTGTAGCATCCCTGGCCTGTGGTGCCCCGCTGGTGGCGGAGGAGCTGAGCCCAGGCCCGGGTGGGGGAGCGGGTGATGTGTGGGGCATTTCTCACTGCCTGTGATACTCTCACACTTCAGCAAGCACAAGGTAGTCTGCATTAGGGTGGCCTTTCATTGGCAGCTAGCTCAAATTATCATGGATTAACATAAACTAACTTTTCACAGAGCCCCAAGACAAACCAGAGATAGTGGCTTGCAGACCTTGCGTGAATATTCATGGCTGGTTCTGTTGCCATCTTGGCCAGAGAAGGCAAAAAAAATTTCCCCACAGAGGCTCTTGGAAATGCTCCTGCAGTGTCTCAGCCCTTGCTGACTCTCTCTTTTGCTTCCCTGCCTGGCAGAGAAGTGCCCCGTGGACAATGCCAAACTGACCGTAGTGGTTAACAACATTGCGGTGGCTGAGCAGATCGGGGAGCTCTTCATTCACTGCAAGTATGGCTGCCGGCCTGCAGCCAGCAGCAAGCCCGCTGCCTTCGAGGTGGACCCCCGTGGATGTCCGTTTACAATTAAACTGAGTGCCAGGAAGTAAGTGGCTTGTTACCAGCGTGCAGCCTCTCCAGGGAAAGGGCTCCACCACCAGCAATCTGTTGTTGTATCTGAGCTGCCCTGCGGCTCCTGGGGACAGCACAGCTCCTGCCAGCAGGGCTCTGCTGGGGCCTGCAGGGGTGTGGGAATGGGCAGCGTGACTTGAGGGGACAATTCTTCCCACTGTGTCTCAGGATGATGGGCTGGTCTCAGAGAGAGGAGGCTGTTCTCTGCTCCCAGCTGAGTGTCTCAGCATTGGGACAGGGGACACACTGTGAAAGCAGCCACCTCACAGCTGGGTTGAAACACTGTGACTGGTCAAGCAGAGACCTTGGGATTCTTTTTGTAAGAGGAGTTATCCTGGTTATATCCTAGGAATCTGAAATCTCTTTCCCTCCCCATCCTAAATGCGTTCACTGTCTTCCCTGTTGCCTGTTGGTAGCTGCCTGAAGGCTCTGCCAGTCAGCTGCAGAAGCAGAAGTTCCCTGTGTAAATGTGGCCTATTGTTACTCTCAACTTACTGGCCAAATGTGAATTTAAAGCTGTAATTGCAGTCTTAGAGCAGGAGGCTTTTGATCACCTGACAGTGTCACAGGGCTGGCTTGCTCCTTTACTGACGATCTGTGTTGTTTCCATTAATTTTTGCTTATTGCTGATTTTCCCTCCTTTTGCTTCTTTCAATGGCAGAGATCATGAAAGCAGCTGTGATTACAGGCCAGTTCGCTGCCCCAATAACCCCAGCTGCCCACCTCTCCTGAAAATGAACCTGGAGGCCCATCTGAAAGAGTGCGAGCACATAAAATGTCCCCACTCCAAATACGGGTAAGGAGCTGGTGATTTTTAGTGGGGAGGATGCACTGAGCTCATTTCTGGGCTGCTTTTCAGCTCCTGCAGCTTTAGGGTAGCCCCGTGGGCTCTGAGCAACTCTACCCAGTGCAGTGCACTGGCCTGAGACTGAGATCAGGCTTGCAGAAGGCAGCCCCCGAGCTTTTGGTCAAGAACAGGCAGGTCACGCTGCCCAGCTGTAAGCCCTGCTGGCAACCGAGGAGGAGGGAGAGGTGCGTAGGCTGAAGAACCAGCTGGAGGAGAGTCAGAGCAGTGGTTGCGGCCAGAGCCATGCAGGGAGGAGGCCGAGTGATGCGAGCACCATGGCAGTGTCTCAAACTGGTCCTTCTCCCACGGCCAGGGAAGTGCGGACCAGCCTCAGAGGGCTGACTGTCACCCGAGCAGGAGTGCAGCCCGGGCTGGGGGTTCTCTGCAGGATGCACAGCTAAGGTTGCTGTTGCAGGAAGAGATGTCTTGGCAGAAGCAGAGCAAGGCAGGTCCTGACCAAGCAACCCTGACTCCCTGCCTGCTGCAGGCCCCACTCAGCATCTGCTGAGGTCAGCTGCAGGTTTTTCCATTGTCTTTTTGATGGTTCTTAGATTGAGCTCCTGGTGAGCACGTGAACTGACACCACATCCTGTCTCTTGCCCAAGATCTGCTTTTCCTTGCAACTACCTAGACAGACAGACAGAAAGTTCAGTTTGGGGCCAGTGCCCTGGCTAGAAGAATAGGAGTTGCTTGGCCTCTCTGTGCCCTGCAGCTGCCTGCACCCAGCTCCTGGTACGGGGATCGGGACGGCGGGGACCCGCACAGGCCTCACACCTCCCTGAGCACCCCTGCCTTGCCCTTGCAGGTGTACGTTCATAGGAAATCAAGACACTTATGAGACCCACCTGGAGACGTGCAAGTTTGAGGGTCTGAAGGAGTTCCTGCAGCAGACAGACGATCGCTTCCATGAGATGCAGGTGGCAATGGCCCAGAAGGACCAGGAAATTGCCTTCCTGCGCTCCATGCTGGGGAAGCTCTCGGAGAAAATCGACCAGCTGGAGAAGAACCTGGAGCTCAAGTTTGGTGAGTCTGCACTGGACGAGCTCTGTGGTCAGAGCCATAGGGACGGGGCAGCTCTTTGTTAGGATGGTGCATTATGATTCATTCCATGTTTAAAACTGGTGCTGAGCAGGTTTTGGGAGGTTCAGATCTTCCTTGCAGAGGGACAAATAGGGGTTCCATTGACTCCTGTGCTGCCAGAACATCGTGGGACCTAATCCTGCAGTCCCCGATCACTTGGCAAGTGCTAGAAATATCTGCAGGCAGCTACCAGCTTTCTCCTGTGACTTCCTCCTGTGCAGTCCGTGGGCACAGGCCACCATAAAAACCAGCAAGTCAAATAGCCAGCGATGCAGCCGTCCTGGAGCAAGCATGCTTCCTGGACACCTTTGCTGTGCCCAGCCCTGCCTTGCCTCTGAAATCTGCCTGGTCTTCAGCACCCGAGTACAATTTGCATTTGAGTAGCAGACACCCTCCTGCTTTTCCCTGCTGATGACAGCCCTGGGTTCTCCTCCCTCCTTGTTCAGAGGTCAGGAGGCAGCTCGTGTCCTCTGCCTGTTCCCCTGGACGCCACCACTGACTCAGCAGTGACAGTGGGACTGTCCCTGTCCCTCTCTTGTAGATGTGTTGGACGAGAACCAGAGCAAGCTGAGCGAGGACCTGATGGAGTTCCGCAGGGATGCCTCCATGCTGAACGTGAGGAGGGGGCCGGGCCCTGGGGCGGAGTAGGAATTGCGTGGAGTTAGCTGGCTCTGCTTCTAGTTAGGCTTCTGCTGCAGTGGGGGTAGTCTTTGGGGTTCCCTCCCACTTGCTGGCTCTGCTCAGCCCAGGTTTGGTTCAGTTTTACTGCAGCTGGGGTCTGGGTGAAGGTTTCCTCTAGGCTGAGTTAAAGGCAGCTCAGGGAGCACGTTCTGGTCACTCCATCTGAGCTGCTGTTTTAACTGGTTCTGCTGCCTTTTCTCAGCCTGTTGGTGCTCTGGACACATGTTAACAGAGGAGAGGAGCCCTGCAGCAAGGAGAGAGCCCTCTGCTCCAAAGCCTGGGCACTCCTGTACCTTTTATACTAGCCAGGGACAGTATGCCCTTCTCCCTGCCTGCAGAGAAAGCAGGAAGATAAGCGGATCCCTGCTAACAAGCTGGGGGTGAGAGCTGTCTCATGATTTTGGACATTATTCAAGCACTGATGTTGGATAGACATTCCTCCCTAGTCCGGGCAGACTGCATCCCACTGGATGTGCTGATTAGGAGGAGCTTGTCCTGGCTTACCTAAGCATACTAATGACGAGGGGCCCTGTGGACACAGTAGGGTCTGGATCATAGCGGAGACTACAAAGAGACCTTCCAGTTCTTCTCCAGCAAGGTGGGCTTCAGGAGCCCAGCTGAGCAAGCAGTCCCCATAACCAATTTGATTATTTTGAGCAGTCTGGTGAATGGCAGAGCAAGGACAGTATATTTGGAAAGGTATTTCTGTGCCTGCCTGAATCCTGACGAGTTTAGTGCAGGTCTGAGATGCTGTCAGAGCCCCCTGGCCTCTGGAGGGAGGTGACAGACTCCTAGAACAGGAGACCTCAGATCAGGGGATGAGTGAGCTGCCGAGGGAGGGCCTTCACAGGGAGTCAAGACTTGCCCAGAGGCAAGAGCGGTTTTAGCAGTGGGGGGGGACAGTCTTTAAGCCATAACCAGAAGGGCAGGCTGGTCTTGATGGCGCTGCAGCTCATGCAGCTTGTTCTGTTTTTCAGGACGAGCTCTCCCACATTAATGCTCGGCTCAACATGGGCATCCTTGGATGTGAGTATGCACGTGGTTTGCGTCCTCTCGCACTGGGTTTGGGGTGGTGGCCAGTGAGCCCTTTTAGGCGAGGTCACAGATATGCAAGGTAACAGTTGTCTCTGGGTGCAGCAGTAATTTGTTCACAGGGTCACGGCTGCTGCAGGAAGAAAATACCAGTGGTTGGGTTTGCCAGAAGCACTGGCTGAAGGGGAACTCCCAGTGCTGCAGGGTTA
Source organism: Strix aluco (assembly GCF_031877795.1). Classification (NCBI taxonomy): domain Eukaryota; kingdom Metazoa; phylum Chordata; class Aves; order Strigiformes; family Strigidae; genus Strix; species Strix aluco. The sequence continues at coordinate 5,885,710 of NC_133945.1, read as the reverse complement.
TTACCTGCTGCGGGGAGAGGTCAAGTGCATCTCTGGCCTCCAAGGTCCAGCCCAGGAGTTGCATTAGGGGATGAGCCTGGGGCTCAGAGCAGTGCTGAGTCGATGAGCTGTAAGGATGGGACATGAGCCCTTCCAGCCAGCCCGGGAGGGTCTCACGGTTCCTTCTGGCCTGCGACAGCGTGAAGTGGAAGGAGGAACCTGCTGGGCTGGTGCGGGGAGCTCGGTCCCCTCCGAACTCAGCGTGATGGGGCGCAGCACTATTCTCTCTCCTCTCACCTGCCCTCTCGTTTCTGCAGCCTATGATCCTCAGCAGATCTTCAAGTGCAAGGGCACCTTTGTGGGACACCAGGGCCCTGTCTGGTGTTTGTGCGTTTACTCCATAGGAGACTTGCTCTTCAGTGGCTCTTCAGACAAAACCATTAAGGTGAGAGCTTGTGTCTTCTGTGTATCTTCTGCATTTGTAAATGTGCTTCAGGTGGGGCAGAAGCTGAATTTGTGGGGTGGGGGGATGTCAATTCCCCAAGTTTCTCCCAAAGAATCTTAAATGATTCTTTGCAATTATAGTTGGGCAAAATTCTCTGCGAGGAAACGTTATGTGATAGTGAAATCAAGAGACAAATAGTGGGTTTTGCAAAGTCCTGATTAAAATCTCATTCCTGCTGCTGCTGGTTTTGCTTTATACAGTGTTTAGGTCATTCAAGACTGTTTCAGCTTCTGATTTTATTTTCCATTGTTATAAAAAGTCATCGTAGAAAAAAAAAAGCATTTTTCCCTGATCGGATGTGTCCTTTTTCCATTTTATGGCATGTTTGTTTTTCTTTGCCCTGTTTTCAGTAACTCAGACTGACAGCACTGCTCCAGTGCAGCCTAGACAGCAGCTCCCAGTGTCACCATGTTGGCTGCTGGTGGCTGCTGGCTGGGCTGGGCTGGGGAGCCACAGCGGCTGCCACAACCAGCCCTGCCACGAGCAGAGCTGTGATTTAGTTTCTTTGAGCGATAGCAAGAGCCACATGGAAGAAAACAGACGTTGCTGTGCTTTATTGAAAGAAAACAGCTTTCTCCCCTGTCCTGGCTGCTCTGGGCACACACACCTATGCTCCCTTTCTTGAGAGAGCAGGGTGTGCTCAGCGGGAGAACCTTTGCAGCGGCAGAGGCGGCTGTGCTGTGCCACTGGAGCCTGGGACAGGGTGTGAATTGCTAAAGCAGGAGCCTGAGAGCTGCTTCTCTGGTTCCTGGTGTTGTGTTGGCCTGGGCTGGGAAAGCCAGAGCTGGAGAGGGCTGATGCATGCTGCTGTCCAGTGTCTCAGTGTCTCGTTAACTTCAACCTGACCCTTTGCAGTAAATTTCCTTTCCTAGACGAGCTTATCTCTGCCTGGGAGCCCGGCAGGCAGGTGCCCAGGTGACAGCCTGTTTCCTCGTTTCGGTGCTGTTGTGGCTTTGCTGACATCCTGCCCGGGTCCCCAGCTGCTCTGTCTGCCGGCGTGTGACCCTCTGCTGCCTTGTGTTTCCTGTTAGGTGTGGGATACCTGTACCACATACAAGTGCCAAAAGACCTTGGAGGGTCACGATGGAATTGTACTGGCTCTTTGCATCCAGGGGTGAGTGGAGAGGGACACCTGCCCCTGCGGGAGAGAGGGGGCGGGCACTGGGGCTCCTGAGCATGACAGTGCCCATCCTCGGTCCTGCACGTGCCAACATTGTGCCGGAGAGGCACAGCTTGCCTCTTTGCTCTTTAAAAACTGACAAAGAGCGTATCTCTTTGGCCTCCCCTGCTGTTCTGGCTTCCTTCCCTGCTCACCAGCGGGGTGCCTGGCCTCCTGCTCGATGGGCCAATCCAGCCTGGCTTCCCCACAAGACCTGGGCTCCGCTCCTGGCCTTGGTGTGCTTAGTCTTGGCCCAGTCAGGCTGTGGGACTGCAGCTCCTCGCCCAGCATGGTGCCTGGGAACGAGCTGGGACCCTGCACGTGTTGCTCTCCCTTGCTGACCTCCTTTTGTTTTCTGGTGACATTACAGGAACAAGCTGTACAGCGGCTCTGCTGACTGCACCATAATTGTGAGTACCCCGGACCCCTGCTCCGCTTCGCAGCTGGGCTGGGAGATCTACAGCCCAGCCCCAGGCTGCTCTAGAGCAGGGACCTGGGTCCTTTTTTCTACAGCTGCTGGTGGTGTAAGACTGATAACCTGTGTGTGCTTTATCCACTGCCTTCAGCCATGTTCCTCGTGGGTTGGATTCAGGCTGGTTTCCTGGATTTGGGCGTTTTTTTCCTGGGTTTCCCACTCCCCGCTCCTGCGTGGGGAGCAGGAGGCTGGTGCTGTGAGCTGGGGCAGGGTGCTCAGTTCTGATCAGCCAGGACAGTGGCTGGTGCAGGCGCCCTGTCCTGCCTGCGGTTTTGCCCTGTCCTGCCTGCCTCCCTTCAGCCCAAGGGGCCTGGCCCTGCCCCTCATGGGCGCTCTTCTCCTTTGCAGGTCTGGGATATTCAAAACCTGCAGAAAGTGAACACGATCCGAGCACACGACAATCCTGTCTGCACTTTGGTCTCCTCACATAACATGCTGTTCAGCGGCTCTCTCAAAGCCATCAAGGTAGAGCTCTGGGGTGGCTCCTCTAGGCCTCGTCGGGGACCAAGGGTACAAATTATCAGGCAGCAGTGTCCAAGCAGGAAGAAGAAAGTAGCACTTTGGTCTGTAGGTGACCTTGTTGCTACATTCTCCTGAGCCACAGAGAGAAGCACGGCTACACAGAGCAGCCAGCGCTGCAGAGCTTCAGCCCATGCTCTGTGCTGAAGTCAGAGATGTTCTGGGACCTGGCTGAAAAAACACTTTGTTTCTTCTAACTCTGTAAACCCAAGACTGCAGGTGGAGTCTCTTGGCAGTTCCTGAGTCCTTGGGCCCCCAACAGACCTACTCAGACCATTGGGAATTGGGTCTGGGGTCCAGAATTGGCTGAGGATTCAGGCTGCCTGTTTTGAAACCCCCCTCCAAAGACTCTTGAATCTGCATTCTTTACCTAAAGCCTGCAGAAATTGGGGAACAGCTTTGCAAGTTGCCCTTTAAAGCCTTGGCTAGATTCCCTTGGTTCTGCTTCCAGCTCCTGGTGAGACGGCTTATGGGACCATCCATCTGTAGGAGGGCACATGCTCTTTTCTTTATCTGGGGCCTGGAGTGGCTCAGCTATCAAGAGCACTCGGGGCTGGAGGAGCAGTGAGACAGCGCTAAGCAGAAGGAGAACTTGGGGCCTTTTATTTTTGTCATCCCCAGCCACTTTCTGCCAGATGAGCCGAGAAGACCCAGTGGCGGGGTGAGATCTGTCTGTCGTTCTGGGCCACAGTTTCCCAGGAGCCGTGGGAGTGGAGCTTTGTGGGGACAGGCTGGGAGTGGAGGTTCAGAGGGTTCTTTACTGCAGATTTGGTTGAGGTTTTTCAAGCCCACAGCTCTGCTAGGCAAGGGTCTCTGCCAGCGATAATGCCGGAGCCGGCTCTCCCAGGCCCTCAGGGAACATGCTTGCTCAGCATAGTTACTGTGTGGTTTATCTGCAAGTCAGTGGGTTCAGGTGATTCCCAGCGGGCAGGAGAGCCAGCCTGAGGTTCCAGTTTGTGAGGTGGTAGGGCCTTGTGCTGGCTGCTAGGCAGGATGGGCAGTGCCTGGCTCCCCAGCTGGGGGCTGACCTGCTCTGCCCCACCACTGCCCCGTCCTGCTGAGACTCCTCCGTCTCTGTGTGTGTTTGTGCTTTCCACAGGTCTGGGATATTGTAGGTACTGAGCTCAAACTGAAGAAGGAACTGACAGGTCTCAATCACTGGGTGCGAGCCCTGGTGGCTTCCCAAAACTATCTCTACAGCGGATCTTACCAAACAATCAAGGTGGGACCCTGAGACTCATGGCAACTGTAAGCCATCAGCTCTCCGCGTGCCTCCCCATACCTGTATTCTGCAGCGTGGGGTGGTGGAGCAGGACAAAAGGTAGCTGTAGGATGTCAGAGCGCAGCTGTAGCGTCAGACACGCTGGATTTTACTGCGCTGATGGCATCTCTGCAGGCGCAAAGGCTGGCCTCTGGCCGCTCCTTGGGAGCGTGGCTGCGGGGGGGGCGCTGGCGGAGATAAAACGCGGCCTCGCAGCCACGGCGCCTCGTGCTGCCTCTGCAGCGTTATCTGCGCTGACAGTCCTGCTGATAAGAGGAGAAGGTCACTGTCTGGCTGCAGCGTTACCATCAATCTCTGTGTGGTTTCCAAAATGCCCTCGACCTGGGTTGGCTCAGGCTTTGATGAACAGTTCACCTCTCAGCATCTGGGTGGCACAAGAGAATTTGAAGTTGCCCTCCTCAGAGGTAATAAATCCCCATTAATTTGTCTGCAGCAGTTGTTAGTGCTGTCAGGCTCTGGGCTGTGTGTGCACGTGTGTGCCTGGTCGCACACAAAGGGTGTGCAATCTCCGCAACTTTTTCAGCCTGGATGTTCAAAGCCGGGCAGCTAAATAAGACAGCAGGACTTTGTGGTCATCAGTACTGAACATTCCCAGCCAGACAGATTTGTCCTTAAAGATGTGATCTGGGCACACGTGGAGCCAGGCTGATGCCACGTGTGGCTGGAGAATAGCTTCAAGGGAGCTCCCTCCTGGAGAGGGGTCCCTGCACGGGCCTCATCCTGCCTTTGCTCCGGCATCTCTTTCAGATCTGGGACATCCGCAACTTGGAGTGTGTCCACGTGCTGCAGACGTCGGGAGGCAGCGTCTACTCCATCGCTGTGACAAACCACCACATCGTCTGTGGCACCTACGAGAACCTCATCCATGTAAGGGCTGGGGCTTTGCTGTGTTTGTGGGCTTGAGGCTGGGGGGAGAGGGGCAAGGAGACGGGTGCCTGGCTCTGCCAGTCCCTTCTGTGGCACAGCCCCATACTTGGCACTGGTGAGGCTGCACCTCGATGAGTGGGTTCAGTTTTGGGCCCCTCACTCCAAAAAGGCCATTGAATGACTCGAACGTGTCCAGAGAAGGGCAACGGAGCTGGTGCAGGGTCTGGAGCACAGGTCTAATGGGGAGCGGCTGAGGGAACTGGGGGGGTTCAGTCTGGAGAAGAGGAGGCTGAGGGGAGACCTCATGGCCCTCTACAACTCCCTGAAAGGAGGGTGCAGAGAGGGGGGATGAGTCTCTTGAGCCAAGGACCCAGCGCCAGGACAAGAGGGAATGGCCTCAAGCTGCGCCAGGGCAGGGTCAGACTGGCTCTTAGGAAGGATTTCTTTGCAGAAGGGGTTGTTGGGCGTTGGAATGGGCTGCCCAGGGCAGGGGGGGAGTCCCCATCCCTGGAGGGGTTGAAGAGTCGGGTTGACCCAGCGCTGAGGGATCTGGTGGAGTTGGGAACGGTCAGTGTGAGGTTCATGGTTGGACTGGAGGATCTTCAAGGTCTTCTCCAACCTAGATGATTCTGTGACAGACGGGGCGTTGGGTGCTCAGCAGACACAACTCTTGGAGGAGAAGGTGGTGGCCTGTGGCCCAGTGTGAGCCCCCGGCCTTGCTTTCCTCCCACAGGTCTGGGATATTGAAACAAAGGAACAAGTCCGCACGCTGACCGGGCACGTGGGTACGGTCTACGCCCTGGCTGTCATCTCCACGCCGGATCAAACCAAAGTCTTCAGTGCATCCTACGACCGGTCTCTCAGGGTACGTGTCCAGGGCTGGGCAGCTGCGTCTGTGTGTTTGGCACCGTTGGTAACACACAGACAGCCTTGAGGGGAAGGGAGGAAGGGGTCCTCATCCCTGCGTGCCACGTGGCCTCGCATTTAATTTATGCCACCTAGCTCCAACCCTGTGGCACTCGGCTCCCGCCGTCCCTCCTGGTGCCCAGGGTTGTGCCAGAGCCCAGCTCACGGCTCCGTGCGCCCGCAGGTGTGGAGCATGGACAACATGATCTGCACTCAGACGCTGCTGCGACACCAGGGCAGCGTCACTGCCCTCGCCGTCTCCCGGGGCCGCCTCTTCTCCGGTGCCGTGGACAGCACTGTAAAGGTTGGTTTCCTCAGGCTTCTCCTCCATGGTTTGGTCTCTTCCCGTGCTAGAATTAGGGCATTAAATGAGTTAAGAGCCATCTTCAGATAAACGAGGGGCTGGATCTCAATGGGTGGGAGGTTTAACTCCGGACAGAGGGTGTTGTGGATGCTGGAAGCTCTGCCGGAGGATGAGGAGAAGCCCAGAGCGCTGCTCAGGACGGTTCCTGCCACAGGTTCCTTGTCTCTCCTCCGCAGGTCTGGACGTGCTAGCGTGAGCCCCACACTAGTCCTGCACACTGAAAGACCAAAAACTCCTCCCCTCCGTCGGCCTGCTGGGTCACTAACACACACCACTATGAAATAAATAACTGCTGCAGCTCCTCTCCGCACCGACCACTGCCTGCGGCCGCCCCCCGGCTGCTTCCCCCCGCCGCAAGGACCCCGCTGGCAGCTCTCGGGGCGGCTCTGCCCCGCGGCTGCTCCAGACGTTCCCTCAGAGCCACCCTCTGCAATCAGAAATGCAGGTGCCAGCGCCTTCTGTGCCGCAGGGTGTCCCCCACCCCAAGCTGGGGAGCCATCCCCAGGGGGCCAGGACTGGGTCCCCAGGCCAGGGCAGCCCCGTGGGCCACCGTGGCAGATGCAGAGTGGCCCTTGGCCAGCAATGGGACTGAACGGCTCAGCTTGTCACGGGCCAGGGCAGCCACGCTGGGAGGTTGGTCCCCTTGTAAATGATAGACCTGAGCATTAGGCCTTGCCCTGTGTTGGGACCCCGACCCCTTTTCTGTCTCTAATATTTAATTTTACTGCCAGGATGTCAGGCTGACCCATCTGGGAAGAGGTTTTCTGGAGTAGCCAGGTACGATTTTTATGCCACAGCTAGTTCTCAGATAACACAAGCCCATTGTTCACCACCCTGTAATAATGGTCTCCACATTAAAGAGAAAAAGCCTCCGTTGCATTTTTACTCACATTTTCTACTGTTTTTAAGATTGTAATATAGATTTGATTATTTCTTCATTGACAATAAAAGCAGAAAGAGTTGTTCCTGGCCAGCGTGAGTTATTGCAGGAGCCAGCGGCCAGCACCGGTCCCGCGGCAGCTCCGGCCTGCGCCCGTCCGCCCACTCTGAGAAACGGGGTGCAGGGACTGGGCACCTCGGGGAGCGGGGACAGCAGTTCCCAGCACGCCGGGCTGCCACACGCCCCCCAAGACACCCATATCCTCCACGTGTCCCGTGACACCCGTGTCCTCTGTGCCCGCCCGCCCCAGCCGTGCCCAGGAGCCATCGCACACGATGGCTGACGGTTTTGGGACACAGACAGTGGTGGCAGCCCGGGAGGGGTTTTATTTTTTTATTTTTCTTTAAATATTTGTTGCCAGACTTCGTATAGGAGCAAACTTCTTCACAGCACCACGAGCCATCTACTATTCAGAATAGGAAGAATAAGACGAGTAGAGGTGAAATCTAAGCACAGAAGAGCAGGGAGAAGCACCAAGATGCATAGCTTGACAGATGGGATACGATACAGAGTCCATAACTTAATCATAAAAAATATATATATGTATATATCCATCATGTAGAACTTTATGGATTCTTTTTTTTTTTAGATACATATTTTTTTTCTTTTCAACAGATATTTTCAGGCGGGTGATTTTTTTTTTTTTTTGTTCTTTTTAAAGTCTTTTTTTTGTTTTTTTGGATTTTTTTTAAAGAAATTTCAAAGTTGTGCCAAACACATCTGGATCAGCGACCACAATGGGAGAGACGGGGCGGGGGAGAAAGGAGGGGAGAGGGAGGGAGAGGAAGGCGGAGGGAGAGACCACTCTGTACGTCTCAAGAAAAGAAAGGAACAGCAACACTTTTGTTTTGAAACCACAAGCAAAAAAATGCATTCATCGGGACTCAAGCGACTGAACCAGACTCCAACTCCAGTTTATACATGAATATACAGCGGTGCGTCCCGCAGAACGCACGTGAGCACACGCACCCCCGCGTGCACACACACGCACACCCACACACGCGCACACCAAACAAATGCCAAAAAAAGGAAAAAAAAAAAAACAAAACAGTAATAAAAACCAAAACCTGAAGACACTCCAAAAGAAATGAAACACCTCCAGTAGAAGAATTAACAAAAACCTCCATAAAACAAGGCACATCCTTTGAGTTCTTAACGGTGTAAAAAGAAAGACGTGACACTGAATCCCAACGGAAAGACCCGAACAGAACTGCTTGCACGTACCTTCCATCCAGAGAAAAGGTAAATATTGTGCTACTCTTAGAATGAGTTTGCCACAAGACACACAGCTTAGTATAATCTAATAGTTTTTCTCAAGCTAAAATCCAGTTTTCTCTTGATTTCTTTTAAACTGCTTTATATATAATTGCTAATATTTTTAAATCTTTTAAATATATATTTGTTAAAGTTTATTCTTTTTATTATTTCGGGGCGGGGGGGAAATCTGGTTTATATCTTTTTTTTTTTTTTCCCCCTCCAATAAATTAATACTTCTTTATAGCTTATCACTGTCCTCTGCCCCCCTGCGGGGAGGGGCTGGGCAGGGGCACGTCCCGCTGCCCCCCGCCCGCGCCGCCGAGGGCCCCGAGACGGGGCGTTTGCTCCCCCATTCGCAACCGACGCCAACAAACCCCCTTTTCCTACACCCGAGGCGCTGCCCCCCGCGAAGGGGAGCCCCCACGGCCAGGCCCCCGCGCCCCTCGGGCAGCGTCTCTCCACGGGGCAGCCCCTCAGGCCGGTGCCACGCCGCGGCGGGACCCCGCACCCTGCCGGCCCCCAGCCAACACCGACGGAAAAAGAAAGAAAAACATTTTAAAAACAAACAAAAAAAAGAAAATTAAAAAAGGAGCAAAGAAACCCAAGTGCATTTGCCCACCCGGACCCGCCACCAGCACGGCCACCAGCAAACGCCATCGGCGACGCGCGGCTGACCCGGGGCCACCGCGCCGGGCAGGGCTTGTGCTACATTCGGGCCACGGTGACCCGCGGGGCTGGGGCCAGCAGGGCATGGGCGTGACAGCGGTGGCCACCGGACAGGTAGGTAGAGAGACACCCCCCCGCCAAGCCCCCTCAGCCGCCTTTTCGGTCCGGGGCGTGTTGCTTTGTTTCTTCTGTTGTTTTTTTTTTTGTTTTTTTTGCTTCTGCAAAAGGGAGTCCTGCCGTCACCGGCGCCGAGTCCGTGAGCACAATCCTGAGGTATCTTCTTCTTTGTGCAAACCCCGAGGGACGGGATGTCCGGGAGGGGACGGCTGTACAAAGGGGACGGAGGGGAGGGCGGTGGGGCCGATGTGGGGGGGGGAAAAAGGTCGTGGATCGTTGTGCCCTTGTGCCCACGTAAGCCCTGAGGTTCGCGGGGCCCTGGCGCCCCTCACTCCAGCATGGCGTCCAGCTGGTCCGCCAGGTCGTCGAACATGCTGCCGATGTCGTCCAGGATGCTCACGGTGCTCTTCGACTCCACGGCCGAGCTGGGTGAGCGGCAGGGACCGGTTGGTGCCGTGCGTGGGCCAGCGGCCACCGCGCAGCCCCCTCTGCCCCGCGCGTGGCCCTGCTGCCCCCCTCGGCCCTGCGGTGCTCAGCGCCGCGGCACTGCATGGCTGGGGCCAGCCCAGCCCCACGCTGCTCCAGCTCAGTGTCACCTCTCCAAAACAGCCCCCAGTGCACCCACATACCCAGGTCCCTCTGCCCACGCTGCTCCAGCTCAGTGTCCCCCAGTGTCACCTCTCCAAAACAGCCCCCAGTGCACCCACATACCCAGGTCCCTCTGCCCATGCTGTTCTGGCTCAGTGTCCCCCAGTGTCACCGCTCCAGCCAGGGCCCCATGATGCTCTGACACAGTGTCCCCAGTGTCACTGCTCCCATGATGCTCTGGCTCAGTGTCCCCCAGTGTCACCGCTCCAGCCAGGGCCCCATGATGCTCTGACACTGTCCCCAGTGTCACTGCTCCCATGATGCTCTGGCTCAGCGTCCCCCAGTGTCACCTCTCTGAAACAGCCCCCAGTGCCCCCACATACCCAGGTCCCTCTGCCCACACTGCTCCGGCTCAGTGTCCCCCCCGCTGTCACCACTTCCGTGACGCTCCGGCACAGCATCCCCCACAATGTCCCCCCCCCCAACACAGTCCCACTCCCACCATGGTGGCTCAGCCCGATCCCCTCCTGCCATGCTTGTGACCTCCTGACCCACCCCATCCCCACGCAGCTCGGTGGCCCCACGCAGCCCCGCACCCTCCCTGGGGACCACCGGCCACCCCCCGCCCCCAAGCCCCGCACGCCCTTACTCTGCCGCCTGACTGTCCTCCTGCTTGATCTTCTCCTCCACGGCCTGCAGCGCAGCGGCCAGGGACGCGCTCGTCTCCTCCAGCTTCTGCTGTGCCAGCTCGGGGCCAGCGCTGTCGATGGAGGGGCCGGTGATGGCGGAACGCGGCGGCTTCACCGGCACTTGCTGGGGCTGGGCTCCGGGCGAGAGGGGCTTGGCGGGGCTGGAGCAGAGCGAAGGCGGCGTGCTGGAGGGCTTGGCGCCAGCGGTGCCCAGCTGCCGCGCTGGGGATGGGGCCGGTGTGGAGCCGGCGCTCACCGACTGGATGGCGGCGTGAGGTTTGGGGGGCTTGGGCGCCGTGGGGGGTGGCACAGGCTTGGGGGACACCGGGGGCGGCGTGCCGTGGACCCGCTTCACCTCTGCGGAGAGAAGGGAGAGGGGCAGAACGGCAGCGGGGCTGGTCGGGACCACCCCCCCTCCCCAGTGTCCACCCCCAGAGGTCCCATCCCGGAGGGGACTGGCGGGGCACCTACCTGGGCTGCCAGGGCTCGGGATGGGCACCTTTTTGGGGATGGGCGCCGGCGGCCCCGGCACCTTCTGGGGCGGCTGCGTCAGCACGGGCTTGGGGGACACCGGTGGCTTGAAGGGCTTCTTGGGCTCGGCAGGCGGCCCGGCATAGTCAGGGCCATCAGGGCGGGTGGCGGGCGGTGGGGTGGGGGGTGGCTCAGCCCCGCTCAGCTCCGAGGCCGGCCGCCGCTTGACAGTGCCGGTGCCGTTCTGGTAGACGGCGAGCGGGGCCGGTTCCAGTGCTGGCTCCTTGTCCTTGGCCTTGGGCCGGCGTTTGACGGTGTCGGATTCGGTGAGGACGAAGCGGACGCCGTCCTGCTGGCTCTGCCTGGCCCGGATCCGCCGCTTGAGCGTGGCACTGGCCTCCACCTTGGCCAGGTCGCCGTGGCGGTGGGCTGGGGACAGCCCCTCGCCCACCTCCCCCCGGGCCGGCCCCAGGGGGCGCGGCCGCTGCTTGATGGTGAGGTTGCCCTCCTCGGCGAAGGGGATGCCGTCCGGTGAGCCGCCACGCTCCACCCGCAGCCGTTCCCCGGGGCCGTCGGCGCCGGCCTCTGACCGCACGCTGTCGGCACGCTCACGGCAGGCGGCTGCCACCAGCCCGGTGACGGGGCCACTGATGGTCCGGCGCCGGTTCACCACCTCCCCGTCCAGCCCGATGGCCTCTTTGTGCTTGACGGTGGCCAGGACGGTGGCCACGCGGGAGCGCTCCGGGCTGCCCGGGGGGGCTCCCGGCTGCAGGTAGTAGCCCTCAGGTGCTTTAGCCGGCCCTGGCCCACTGGCCCCGTGTGGCTTCTGCAGCGCCAGCGCCCGGGCCCCGCCGCCGATGGAGGACATCTCCAACATGGCCGCGATGCTGCGCACGCTGCCGGCGCTGCCCGTGTCCACGCTGCCGCCCAGGTCGCTGGCCCGCCGCTGCTCCCGGCGGCTCTCCCCCTCAGCGGCAGGTTGCCCGGCAGCCACCTCGCCCTCCCCCTCCTTGGGGAAGTCCTCAGCCATGCCAGCGCTGGAGATGGCGGAGCTGGAGCGCTTGGGTGGGGGCGGTGGGGGCCCCTTCTTCTTGGGGCGAACAGCGAAGGACTGGCTGCGGTTGACGTTCTTGTCGCCGCCGGCGGGTGCCCGCACCGAGTGGCTGCGCCCCACGCGCCGCTGGACGGTGGCGTAGGGCCCCGCGTCCGGCACCAGCAGCTCGTCCCGCTCCTGCTCGCTGTCGGAGGCGGCGTAACGGTTCAGGCTGTGCGCCCGCTTCTTCGGCCTCCCCGGCTCCTCCTCGCCCTCGCCCGCAGGCGGCAGGCAGAGCACCGGCACCGAGACAGGCAGGACAGGCACCCCCGGGGGCCCCCCCTCGCCCTCGGCGGGCTGCGGCAGGACGTAGGCAAAGCCACGGTGGGTGGGCGACTGGGGCAGGGAGCGGGGGGACGCGGGGCGCTCGCCCGGCGGCAGCAGTTGCGGGGTGGGCTTCACCTTGGCGGTGGCGTGGGGCGCTGGCGGGCCCTGTGGGGAGGGGGGCCGCGGCTTGCCAGGGGTCTGCGGTGGCGTCAGCTGCCCGGTGGAGGGCGGGAAGGGCTGCCGGGGTTTGCCGGGCACCGGTGGCACGCTGGCACGCTTGACGGGGTGGCCGTGCCGGGGCGGGCGTCCCTCCTTGGGCGGCGCAGGGGGGGCCTCGCCGGCCCCCTCTGCCAGATACTCCTGGCTCTTGGAGATGGCGGCGGTGGGGGGGGCCCGCGGGCCATCCCCCAGCAGCTCCTGCGAGCTGCTCATCAGCCTGGCACGACCCCCCAGGCCTGGGGGCGAGCGGTAGCCAGGGGCCGCGGGGTTCGCCGCCTTCTCGGGGGGCTCCTCGGGGGCTTCGCCTGTCATGGCCACCTGCAGCTCGCTGCTGAGCTCGCTGTCCTGGAAGGTGGTCATCTTGGGCGACTGGCACTCGGGGGGCTCCGGTGGGGGGGACTCGATGGCCAGCACCTCCGGGCACGCCGCCGCTGTCGCCTTCCTCTTCAGCGTGCCCGGCTCGTACTTGCCCAGCTCGGCGCGCTGCAGCTCCGCCAGCTTCTTCACCGCCAGCATCAGCTTTTTCTGGTGGCCTGGGGACGGCACGGGGGCATCAGCGCCGCTGCTGGGGGCTGGGGCCACCGCAGCAAAGCGCCGTGGCACGGGACCTCACCCAGCTTGGTGATGCCGATCTCCTGCAGGTCCTCCCAGGTGATGTCGGTGATGAAGTCGATGTTTTCGTAGCCGTTCTCCACCAGCACCTTGTAGTACTGGGACAGGCCAATCATCGAGAGCCACAGCGCCAGGTTGGCCTGGAGGAGGGAGGGGCACAGGGCATGGCTCAGTGCCGGCTGGGAGCAGAATCTGGCCCCAGGACCCCCTGGCACCGCACCCCCTGTGCCACGTGGGTGATCCCAGCTTGCTGGGGACAGCCCCAGGCGACTCCCCTTGTCCCTGTGCTGTCCCTCTGCTCCACGAGCACCCAGGGCTGTGCCCAGCCCTGCTCCCACGGGAAGCCCCTTGCTGTCCCCAGTGGGGTGTCAGGGAACATGGTGTCACGTCCATGCAGTGACATCTGGCACCAGCCTGATGGTCCCCAAGATGCCGGGAGGGGACATACACAGTTTCGGGACCACAGGCATCACCTGGCAGTGGTGAGCCAGCTCCCACCCTCGTCCCCCTGTGCCACCCCCTCCCTGGAGGGGACAGGGTGGAGGGGACCCGTTGTCACCCTGGATGTGGCCTCAGCACCCCCGGCCCCGCGCAGCTCATACCGGCTTGTACTCCGGCAGCCACTCGGGGATATTGAGGTTGTTGATCTCGGAGGCGATCTTCTTCCTGTGCCCCGGCTTGGTGACACCGATGGCCGTGAGGTCCTGGGGCAGAGAAGGGGGAAGGTCAGCGCTGCCCCGCACCAGCTGTGCCCCCCTCCCCGCGGCACCAGCCAGCCCTGGCATCCCCGCAGCCTCACCTCCGGCGTCATCCGGCTAATGGTGGTGATGTCGTAGCCGGCGTTGATGAAGTTGGGCGCGTAGAGCTGCAACTGGAACTTGCAGAGCCACTGGTACACGGCCTCCGAGCTCTGGGGGGAGAGGGATGGCGCAGCTCGGGGCAACCCCAGGGATGGGGACCCTTGGTCACGGCCCCACACCCAGCCATGTGCCGGTGGGAGGTTCCAGCTGGGAGCTGGCACCACGGTGGGGCTGCCGGGGGTCCCTGGGCTCATGTCTGTCCCCCCCAGGGTGGGCAGGGGGCTGGTGCCTCAGTGCGGGGGCACCCGGCAGCTGCAGGGATGGCTCCCGGCACCCCGCAGGCACTGCCAGCACCCAGAGCCTTGGTGGTCGCACCACAGGGCTGCCAAGGCACCTGCAGCTATGGGTGCTGGAGGGTGGCCCCTCCCGACACCACATGGGGGTCCCCACACCACCCCAGCACTCCCCGCTCACCTTCCCCTCTGACGGCGGCTCCATCTTTTTCAGCTGGGGCTCGGCGGGGGGCTGGGGGGCGTACGGGGAGCTGGCCACGCTCTGCGACCGCGACGAACCTGCCGGAGAGGCAGCGGTCAGCGGGGCTGCAGCCATGTCACCCCCCGGCTCCGGCCAAGCCCCCATCCCAGGTGGGACGGCACAACAGCCCGGAGCACCTCGGGGCGCCCTGGACACAGCCTCTGCTCCCCCAGGACGGGCACGGGTGGCGCAGGGCACCGTGCCTGGGTGCCACCGTTGGGTCGCAGCACCTATCGCTGAATCGTGGCGAGGCCAGCATGGAGGCTCTGCAGGGCACCCAGCCACCAGCCTCTCGGTGTACACAGCTCCTGGGTGCTATGGCCGTGCCACTGCCCCCACCCACCCCCCCTCCCAAGAGCCAGGTGAGCCCCCCCAGCCCACCTGGGGCCCGGGGTGCTGCAGTGCCCCCCACCCAGCATGCCCCCAGGGCAGCAGCCAGAAGGCTCCCGCTGCCCAAAACCCTCTGTCCCCAGGACAGAAGGGGTCTGGCTGGGGAGGGCAGGCTGGCATGAGCCACCATGGGCCCCTGGGACCCCCCACATGGGCACCCACCCTGCAGCTGGCACCTTCACCAGCCCTGGAGGTGACTGACGGCGGCTGCCCAGACATTTCTGCCTCATATTTCTGATCAGGACCAGCAAAAGAAGCCCCTTCCCTGCCGCTGGTAACAGCATCCTCCATATGTGTGTGTGTCTGTGTGTCCAAAACATGTGTGTGCACACCCCCCCCCCCCGCCCCGTGTGTGTGTGTGTGTGTGTGTGTCTGTGTCTGTGTGTGTGTGTGTGCATCCTTCTGGCATCTGCATCCCACTTGCGTGGGCATCCTCCTCACATGTGCATCTCTGCCGTCTGCATCTCCCTCACGGCTGCAGCCCACTTGCGTGTGCATCTCTCCAGCATGTGCTTCCCCCCCCACGCCAGCAACATGTGCAGCCCCCTCCTCTGTTTGTGCATCCCCCTGCTCTGTGTGTGTATCCCCCCACCTCCTCCCCAGATTTCCATCTCTGCAACCCGGGCATCCCCCCCCACAACGTTCATCCCTCATGTGTGCATCCTCCTTGCATGTTTGTCTCCCATTTGCCACCCCCCCACCCCCACCCCCCCCAGCATGTTCCTCCCCCGCGGCCTCCCCGCAGCCCCCCAGATGGTGCTGGCGGTGGCGGAGTGGGGCGGGGGGGGGGGGACACCCCAACTCGGGCTCCGGCGGGCCTGGTGGGGGGGGGACCAGGGAAGGGAAGGGGCCGGGGAGGAGCGCTGGCCGCCCCCCGCCTGCCCACACCGCCCCCCCCCGTCCCCCCCCCACACCCCACGGAGCCCCCACTAACCGAGGCAGGAGAAGGCCTGGCAGCAGCCGAAAGGCGAGAGAGTCATTTTTTACCCACACGTTTTTCTTCTGGCGATGGGTGCCGTGGCAATAAAAAAAAAGACAAATCCCTGGATCCACGGCACGCCGGCGGCAGGGCCAGGGCTCCTCCTGCTCCCAGCAGCCGGGCGGCCGGCAGCACGCACCTGCGGCGATGTCCTGCGCCTTGGCCGGCCCATCGCCCACGACAGTCTCTTGCGCAGAAGCCTTCTGGGAAAGGACCGTTGCCAGCAGCTGAAAAACACCCCGGGAAAGGGGGGAGAGCAGGCAGGAGTGAGGCGGGCGCGGGGGGTGCATGTCGCGGGTGCTGCGGGTGCTGCAGCGGCCGCCAGCCCGGGCGAGGGTGGGCAGGGAGGGGCGCAGCCGATTGGGGCTGCGGCGGGGAGAGCGGGAGCAGCACAGATGGTGCTTCGCAGGCAGCAGGAGAAGGATGAGCATCCCCCCCCCGGCTCCCCTCCTCTCCCCGCACCCCCAATCCTGCCTGACGCACGCCCAGCCCCGGCTGCAGGGCCCCCACCCCCCCACCTTCCACTCTGCCCGAAGAGCACTGAGAGCTCGGCGTGGGGGCACATGGACCCCCCTGCCCGTGCCCAGCCTGCTCTGGCGTAGTGCAGGCAGGATGCCAGGGGAGGGGGGATCTGGAGCCTTGGCCCCGCAACAGGACAGCCCAGGCTGCCACGGGCAGCGCATGGTGCAGGGGGGGACGTGCAGGCAGCAGCAGGCAGCGAGCAATGTGCAGGCAGGGGTGTGCAGTGCGTAATGTGCAGGCAGGGGTGTGGAGTGGGCAATGTGCAGGCAGGGGTGTGCAGTGCATAATGTGCAGGCAGGCGTGTGCAGGGGGCAATGTGCAGGCATGCAGCATGCAACGTACAGGCAGGAGCATGCAGTGGGCTGTGTGCAGGCAGCAGCATGCAGTGGGCAATGTGCAGGCAGGAGTGTGCGGTGCGTAATGTCCAGGCAGGGGTGTGGAGTGCATCATGTGCAGGCAGGAGCGTGCAGTGGGCAATGTGCAGGCAGGGGTGTGCAGGGGGCAATGTGCAGGCAGGGGTGTGCAGTGCAAAATGTGCAGGCATGCAGCATGCAACGTACAGGCAGGAGCGTGCAGTGGGCTGCATGCAGGCAGCAGCAGGCAGACAGCTCTGTGCAGTGCAGCAGGCAGAGACACGGCAGCAGCCCCTGCCCGGCCCCGCAGCCGGCGGGATGTGGTGCTGGGGACCGAGCCAACAGCCAGGAGGGGACACGCTGGTGGCCACCATCAGCGAGAACTGGGGCTGGCAGGGGCACGCCAGGTGCTGGCAGCACCTCGCAGCACCCAGCCCAGCGCTGGTGCTGGCAGGGAGCGGGGGCAGCTGCCCCGACAGCCAACGCCGGTGCCGGGAGCGGAGCCACGGGCCCGGCCGCCACGGGACTCGCCTTACCTTGACGCCTTCAGAGCCGGCGTGCAGGGCGTGCGCCCCGCTGCCCGCGCTCTGCCCGCTCCCCGAGCTGCGGGCAGAGGCCACGCTGCCCGTGCTGCCCAGGCTGCTGCGGTCACCACCTGCGCAGAGAGAGAGAGGAGACGCCATCAGGGCACCGTGGCCAGGCCGGGGGATGCCGCGGTGAGGCCACGTCACCGCCACGTCCTGGTACACGCGTGTGTGTGTTTGTGTGTGTGTGTGTGTGTGTGTCTCACTGTCTCTGGGGACAGGGAGGGTCCCAGTACCTGTGAAGGGTTTCCGCAGCACCCAGATCTCCTCGGTGGGAGCCGGCGCGGCCGATCCGCCCTGCGACGGCGAGAGGTGGGACGGGCTCATGTCGGCCCCGCGGGACCCTTGGTGGCAGAGCGGAGAGAGCAGCTGTCAGGCGTGAGTGGCTCCACGCGCTCGGGCTCACAGCGGCGTGCCACGGGGAGAAAAACCCCCCCAGCAACAGCGTGGGGGCCGCAGCCGTGCCCAGGGGTGCCAGAGCTGTCCCAGGGGGGCCTGTCCCCCCACAAGCAGCCAGCACTGGGGGGACAGTGACCAGCCTGGGACCCCGTCCTGCCAGGGCATCCCCACGCTGCCACCAGCCAGGGACAGAGCCACAAGTCCCAGCCCACGCAGGGGACGGGGACCTTGTCCCTGCGCGGAGCAGGATGGGGACACGAACCAGTGTGGGGGAGCAAAGGTCGCTGGGCGAACTGGAGCAGTGGGGACCACGGTCCTCGGCTCACCGTCCCCCAGCCAAGACGGCGCTGGCTGTGCCCCTGCGGCTGCCTGCACCCATCTGGGGGAGCAGACAGGTTGCTGAGCCCCCGGCGCTCCCCAGCGTGCCCCATGGGTGACAGCAGTGGGTGAGAGGACCCAGCTGTCCCGGCGGGGCATGGCTTAGGGTGGGGGGTGTCACCCCCAAAGCACCGCTCCTTCCCCGGTTCACCGTGCTGCCCGCCTCAGCCGGGTCCTGCCCTCCCCAGGGATGCCCAGCGCTAAGCCCAGCCTTGGGAGCAGCATCAGATGAGCTGGACAAAGCCCCACGACGGCCCCGCGCTGCCGCAGCTCCGTCACCGAGGAGCCCGACGGGGGCACAGCACCTCGCCACCCCGCTGCACCCATGAATTTTGCTCATTAAAGTCACTCGCGCCGCTAGCGGCCGGGCCGTAGCAGGGCAGGGAGGGCACGAGGTGATTACGGCACCGAAGGAGCACGACGGGGAACAAAAACGGCCCCGCCGTGATCGGGCTGGGCCAGCCCCGAGCCACACGTGCCACAGCCACACCGAGAGGAGCCCGCACAGGCGGGAGGGCAAGCCCCGGGGAAAGGTTTCGTTGCCTTGTCCCCGTCGCCAGCGGGGCCTGGTGCTCTCCTGACACAACCGGGGCACATGCAAAGACCCCCCCGGCCCCCAGCGAGCCGCTGGCAACCCCCGTAGGCACGGCCCGGGGCTCACCCCTGCACGTATCTGCTCTCCGTGCGCTCCCGACACGGAGACCTGTGGCACC
The DNA here is from genome assembly GCF_031877795.1 of Strix aluco. Taxonomy (NCBI): domain Eukaryota; kingdom Metazoa; phylum Chordata; class Aves; order Strigiformes; family Strigidae; genus Strix; species Strix aluco. The sequence goes on along the minus strand of NC_133945.1, from coordinate 5,867,083 downwards.
GTCACCTACCCGTGCCATGGGGATGGTCCCCAGCCCTGAAGCACCCCCCAGGAGAGCACCCCCGGCGCCACAGCCCCTTCCTGCTCCCGGCACACAGCCCCGACCCGGTTTGAGCAGCTCGTTGGGTGTCAAACACCCCGCGGGGGGTGGCTGCAGAGGGTCCCTGCGCCCGCGGGCCTCGGCCAGGCACCGCGCTGCCTGGTCCTGCCCCTCCAGCACCGAGCCTGGAGAGTGGTTTTAGGGGGTCCCCCACGCACCCGGCAGGAGAGTGGGGGGCTGTGGGCAGAGCTGGGACACCGGGGACACAGGGGACAGTGCGGGGGGTGAGGGTGGGATGTGCCGGCGGCCGCGGAGCCATGGGCAGCGCTGGATGGAGACGGCGTGCGGGGAGGGGGGGGCCAACAGCATGTGTGTGTGTGTGTGTGTGTGTGTGTGTGTGCGCGCACCTACACACACCTGCATGCACCCATGTGCAAACACACCAGGGCAAGGAGCGGGGCAGGGGGAGAAGCCAAGCAGAAAGAAAAGACTCGCTGCACACTTTAAAGGAAAAGAAAGAAATCCATGGAGAGCACGAAGCGAGCGGTGAACTACCTTGTCCGTAACGCGGCTCGTCGGCACTGCTAGGGGAGAGCCTGTGATAGCCAAAGGAACTGAAAAGAGTCTGATGGGAATGTGGTGGTGGAGGTGGAGGTGGAGGCAGGGAATGGAACGGATGGGACGAGGCGTCACCGTTTAGCACAGCAGCCCCGTAAGCCGGGAGCGGGATCTTTTGGTACTGTTGGGGGATTGTTACAGTCTCCCATGAACCTGATAATAAAACATAACAAGAGACAAAATGAAAAGAATCAAAATAATAGAGACACGCTCAGCGCCACCAAAAAAAAAAAAAAAAAAACCAGAAGGAAAAAAAGAAGGAAAAAAAAAGAAAAAGGGGAAAAAAAAAAAGCAGCAAATAAAAAAAGCAACCAAAGGAATGTGGAGAAGTCAGAACTGACCCAACCGATGTGGAGCCGAGCCAAGGAGCAGCAGCGGGAACTCAGCGCAGGGCCCAGCCCAGCGGCAGGATACGGCCCACGGGCACATCCCGTGGCCCCCCACAGCTCCTCGGCGGGACACGGACACCAGGGAAGCCCCACGCCAGCTCGTGGGGCTTCCACAGCCGGGCTGCTGGGGGTCCTGCTGCTCCCCGTGAAGGCGTCCCAGGACGAGGGGGGGCTGCAGAGGCAGGGCTGGGGGCTGCAGCGCCAGCACCCCTGTGCCCAGCTGGCCAAGCCCTGGTGCGGCCATCGCCTGCACCCACACTGCTGCCCCACTGCACGGGTGGCTACAAAACCCTGCTGCTACGGAGCCAGCTGCACCCCAGGAGCCACGGACCTCACCCCCGTGGTCCCAGCACACGACCCACACCCCGTGGGCAGCTCTGCCCCTGCCTGTCCACCACCTCCGCAGCCACCGTGGCCGCTCCCATGGGATCTTGTTCAAGTTGCCACCATGCCCTGCGACGTGGCCACCGCCGAGATGGCGTGAGCTGGTCGATGCCCGCGGGGCCTTTCAGCGCTGCCCATGGAGGCACCGGCCCCGTCGCGGTGCTCCTGGCAGCAGGCACAGGCACGGGCCACCGTGGGGGACCACGATGGGGACAGGGACAGGGACAGGCAGCTGCAGGGCAGGGGAGCAGGGTCCGAGCCCTGAGACAGCCTCTGGCCAGGGAGAGGGTCCTGAAGGGGCAGTGCCGGATCCCTGGCACCCAGCCCCCCTGCACAGCCCCCCAGCACCAGGTCATGCGTCCCCACAGCTGCGCCATTCCCCCCCAACCACAGCGACGTCCCCCTGCTCTCACCATGCACCGACCTCCCGGTGCCACAAAGGCCTCCCCCAGCCTAACACCACCCCCTGAGCACCCCGGGGCTGCCCCAGGAGCACCCCGGGGCTGCTGGCACTGACCCCCACATGCAACGGGTGGGCAGGAGCCCCCCACAATCAGTGGGGACACCAGCCCCACATGCACAACAGGGACACTGACCCCCACACTCAATGGGGACACCAGCCCCACATGCACAACGGGGACACTGACCCCCACACTCAATGGGGACACCAGCCCCACATGCACAATGGGGACACCGACCCCCACACTCGATGGGGACACCAGCCCCACATGCACAGGGGGGACACTGACCCCCACACTCGATGGGGACACCAGTCCCATGCACACAGGGACACCGACCCCCACATGCACAACATGGGAATCATCCCGGCTTGGCTTCACCGGCTGCACCCCCCGACACCCCAGGCACCACCAGACCGAAACGGGGCTCCCTGGGAGCAGCCCCACGTGGTGGGAGGAGGAGGGGGGGGCAGAATTATTTGCCTGTTCGTTTGCTTATGGCCTCCACGAGGCTGGAGGGGAAGTAGCCCACACGGTCGTTGCCAGTCCGGTTGTCGTGAATGCAGCCCTTCCAGCGCCCGTCCGCGTGCTGCTCCAGCACCTGCGGGCAGGGGCCAGGTCAGGGGCTGGATACCACCACCGGGGTCCCCCCGGCACCCCCCCGTGCCCCCCCCTCCAGCCGCACTCACGGTGATGACATCCCCGGCTTTCACGTTGAGGCTGGTCAGGTCGTAGTTGTTGCAATAATCCTTGACAGCCCGGACCTGCAGAGCGGCGGAGGCGTCTGCGGGGACAGAGCGGGAGCGTTGCCGGCCGCCCAGCCCCCGGGAGGGGACCGTCCCCCCTCAACCCGGCATCCCCCCCCAGCCCCATGCACCCCCTCCCCGGCCCCCCTACCCCGCAGCATCTGCTTGATCTCCTTGCTGGCCTGGCTGGTGGTGAACTGGTTGACGATGTCCAGAGCCGTCTGGTTGTAGGTGTTCCTGACGTGGGCGTTGATCCCACTCTGCAATGGCACCGAGGGGGCTTGGGAGGAGGCTGCCCCCACCCCGTCGTCCCCCCCGGGACCCCCCCAGCGACTTGAGCTCACCGCCTTGCTGCGTGTGTCCCCCCCAGACCCTCACCCCCATCCCCCAGGAGGGGTAACATGCTGCTCCACAGCCCCCAGCCGCAGGGTCACTCCCTTCCTGCAGCTCCAACCTGGACAGGGCAGGGCAGGGGCGGGGGGGTCTAGGGGTGCCGGGGGGGCCCTTACATCCAGCAGCAGCCGCACCACATCGGTCTTGCCGCACAGGGCCGCCTCGTGCAGCGCCGTGCCCGCCTTGGTTTGCCGGTTGATGTCGATGCCAGCCTGCAGCAGGAGCCTGCGGGCAGACAGTGGGGTCAGCAAGGTGGGGGGGGGCACGGGGAGAGTGGGGGGGCCCACCAACGCTGCCCTCCCTGCCCACGGCACTCACCGGATGATGTCGATGTGGCCGTTCTTGGCGGCGAGGTGCAGGGGGCTGGTGCCGTTGGGGTCGGTGGCGTCCCCCGGCTTGGGCTCCAGCAGCGCCGCACACATGTTGCTGTTCAGGAGCAGTTGGACCACCTGGCTCAGCAAACACAGACGGAGCAGGGCTGCAAGGGCGGCTCAGCCGCGGCCCCCCCCGGCCGCCCCCCGCCTCCCCTCCTTCCTCCTCCAGTAGCTGGAGATCCCCCCGCAGGTCCCCCACCACTGGCCATCCCAAGGGCTGCCCTGTGCCCCCCCTCCCCAGGCTGCTCCAGCACCCCCAGGCACCTCGCCTTGCCCCCATCCCCTCCCATCCTCTCGGCGGGGGGGGGTTCCCCAGTGCTGCAAGGACTTACCCCGACCCGGCCAAACTCGCACGCCAAGTCCAAGGGCGTCTTCCCCGAGTTGTCCATGATGCAGGGGTTGGACTGGTGCTGCAGGAGCATCTCCGACTGCGGAGGAGCGAGACCCCCCCAGCTCGGCGAGGGCAGGGGCAAGGGAGGGCAGCACAGGCACCCCCCCGCCGCCGCGCCCCGCCGCCGTCCCCACCGTACCACGTCGTAGTGGCCGTGCTGCGCTGCCAGGTGCAGGGGGATCTGGCCCTCGTCCGACGGGATGTTCACGGAGGAACCCGCTTTCAGCACCATCTTCATGGGCTCCTTCTTGCCTTGCCAGGCTGCGTAGTGCAGCGGCCGCATGCCTGCGGGCCAGCGGGACAGGCACATCGTGAGCCCCGCGGGCCAGAGGGGTCACAGGGCTGGTGGGGGGGGGTCACAGCCAGGACCCAGGGACTTGCCTTTGTTGTCCTTGATGTCCACCGCAGCCTGCGCCTCCAGCAGCAGCGAGATGAGCTCCGTGTTGCCGTTGAGGGCCGCATGGTGCAGAGCCGAGAACCTGGCAACCAGCCACGGTGTCAGGGCTCCCACGTCCCCGTCCCCCCCCCTGCAGCACCACCACAGCATCCCAAGGCTCTGCCTCCCACAGCCCCCCACATGTCCCTGAGCAACCCCACCTCCACGTCCTGCTGTGGGCACCTGGAGAAAGACCAGTTGTGGCCGAGCCACGAGCCAGCCACGTCCCAGCGTGCAACGAGGGCCAGAGGGTGGGAAGTGCTGGGGTGGCCATGGGTTTTCTCTCCAGCCCATCACTTTATTTAGCTTCCCTGGGGTGTTGCAGCCACAGGACAGACTCCCCCCAGGTTGTGGATGCTGCCGGGCTGGAACCAGGGGCTGCCGGGGCTGATCTGGGGATGCTGGAGTGAGATGGCTGCGGATCAAACGCTCCCCGCGGATGTTGAGACCCCTGGGGATGGGCAGGGCGGGCACAGGGAGGGGTCCCCCCAAGGCAAAGGGGGTGCCAGGGAGCCATCCTCCCCGCTGACCCACTTCCCCCAGCCTGGCTCCAGCAGCACGACCGCGGGCAACTGGCGCAGGGGGAGGCCCAGGTTGCCAGATGGCCACCATGCCCCTGCCTGGTGCCGGGCCTTGCCGTGGGGTGGCGAAAGCCCCCGGCACTCCACCCCGCTTCGCTTTTGCAGCACCTGGGACCGGGCAAACCCGGAGGCTCGTTGCCGGGAAATAGGCCGGGAGCTGACCTACTTGCTGCTCCCGGCGGCAGCATCCTCTGCACGGCTGCGCTGGCACCCGCCACCCCGCTGTGCCGGGCCCCGGTCACCACAGCATCCCTGTCCCATCCCCGCGGCCACCCCGGTGTCACCAGAGCACAGGAATGGGCTGCAGACCCCAGCAGGACCTGCCAGTCCCCAAGAGGCGGGCGGTGGGGTTGCAATCCCCTCTGCCCCCCATCGCCAGGACCCCCAGTTGAGGGGGGGCACATGTCCCCACCGGGGAGCACGTTCCAGCCACCACAATCCCCAGAAAGCTGCCGCCCATGATCCCCCAGTGGGGAGCAGCGATGTGAGCAGACAGCTGGCACAGGAGGCCGATCCCCAACGTCTGCCTGGGAAATGTCAACATTTTCCGCTCCAGCGCCCTCGCTCAAATCCGCTCAAGATGGTGCAAATCGCGGCCTTCCCCCCGGGCTGCCTCGGGGGCTTCCCCCGGCATGGCCCAGCCGGCCGCAAAGGCCACCATGCGCTGGGTAGGGCACTGGCCCCCGGGCAAGCGTGGGGATGCCAGCACGGTGCTCACCCGCCGGCCCAGGGAATCAGCAAACGGAGCAGAGATGGGGAAGCTGAGGCACAGCCCCGGCAGCAGAGCGGAGCACACAGGGGCTGTGGCCTGGGGCTGCCCTGCACATTCCCAGGGTGGATCCAGGAGCGGCGCTGGAAGCTGGAGGTTTGCTCCCCTGTTTCAGGGCTGCTCCAGCACCCCCCCAAGCCATCCAGGAGCTGCAGGCAGGACACAAGCGGGGCCCTTGCCTGCTGCTCCGGCTCTGCTGCGATGCGCAGCCCTCCCTGTGGTGACCTGCTGGCTCTGGCAGCGTGAGGTGGTCCGTGGGGTGATGCATCCCCCCACTTTGCTCACATCGTGCCCTCCAGCCCTGCCCGTGGGCTCCCCTCACTCCCCACGCACCCGCACGGGCTGGTAGAGCCGATGTGCTGGTGGGTACCGGGGGATGCTGGCGGGTACCAGGGGATGCTGGCAGGTACCAGGGGATGCCCGCTGCCACTGCCCTGCTGGGAGGTGAGGATGAAGAGAGACCTGGGCTGCTGCGGCCGCGTGTCCCCAGGGCATGCCCTCCCATTCCTGACCCCATCTTGGCCTTTCCGCTCACTGCCATTTCCATGGCCACAGCAGAGCCGTCCCCAGGCAGCACATCCTGCCGCCCCCTCAGCGGGGGAACACAGGGCAGGGGGAGCCATGGGGGGCACAAGGGGTGGCTGCTGCCCAGCCCCACAAGCACCACTTCCCGCTCCCACCGCAGCCCCCCTCCTCCGCAGGGCTCTGGCTGCCTTCCTGCACCAGCAGCCTCGTTAGGGTGATGAGCAGGGGGTGAGCCCGTGGCCCCCGCTCCGCTCCTCCCAGCCGTGGGATGCAAAGGGGCACAGTCCCCACAGAGCACCCGCCCGGGCGCGGGGCTCCCACTCACCCGTCGGTGTCTTGGAAGTTGACGTTGACTTTCTTTGCTGATCCGAGGAGCTCTGGGAGGGAGGGAAGGGGACAGCACGTTAGAGGTGGCCAGGGCAGGGACCACCAAGGAGGTGACACGGCCACAGCTCCAGTTTTCCCTCCCCACCGAGGTTTTGGCTCCCTGCAGCTCCGCAGCCCCAGCCTGTTTCAGCAGAGCAGGGAGCTCAACACGCTCCCCCGCGCCCCAGCGTGTCCCCTGTCCCACCGCCTGGCACTGCCCCACTCCCACCCCTGCCTTTGTGGGAAAATAAACCGCCTCGGAGCAATCCAATTAGCACCACGAGGAAGGATGGAGCCAGATTTACATAAGATTTAACCGAAAAATGCCACTCAGGCTTTCCAGTGAGCCTGCTCTTCCTCAAAATCCCCAGTGGGGAACCGGAGCGGGAGGAAGAGGAGGGTGGCTGCGGCACAGCAGAGCCCCGAGCTGGGGACCCACGCAGCAGCCCCCACGCCCGCCACAGCGGGTCTTGTGTCTCCTTGCCAGCATCCCGGAGCGATATTCAATTATTTGGCACAAAGGGCAGTGTCAGCAAACAAGGCGCAGGGGACACGGGAAAGCCATGACCCATGAGCCTGGGGAGCGGTGCCGGGCTGAGCCACCCCTGCCTGGGCCACGCTGGTCCCCGGAGCAGCCCAGGACAGTGGCAGAGGTTTCTCCTTGCCCACGCAGAAGCTCCCAGGCTCCAGCATCCAGCGTTGGCTCCATCCCACGCTCCATCGGCCGCCCGACAGTCCAAGCTGCAGGACATTTGCTAACGATGACACAGCCCGGTGCCGATGGGGAAGAGCGATGGAGAACAGCTTCTGACCAGCCCCAGCCTTCAGCCCCTCTTCACATCCCCAACCTCCCCTCCTGGCACACGGGGCAGCTGTGGGATGAGAAGGGGCACCGCAGGGTCCCCAGGGCACGGGGAGGGGACAGGGCCACCACGGAGTCCCCGCAGCTAGCCCCACGTGTCGGTGCAGCCTCCCTTGCCCTGGCAGCCCGCGCTGTTTGTTTAACACATTAACAAACCACCCCAGCGACAAAGACCTGGGGAACAGCCCCCCCCCCGCAGTGGTCCACACCCCGGGAAGGACTCTGGATGTTGCTTGATGGGCAGAGCCCCCCGAAAACCAGGACTGAGCGGGTCCCCGCCAGCCCTGAGCTACCGCCTGGCTCCCCAACAAAGGTGCCATTCAGCGCCGGTGGAGAGGAGCCCAGCGCCGCTTCCGCTGTCACCCAGCGCCAAAAAGCAGCTCCCAGGAGAAGGGGGACGAGCCGCCCCCCCCCCCCCCAGGGATGCAAACGTCGGACAAAAGGAACCGGCGGGCACAGGAGTGGCACCATGCCCGGCGCTGGCTCCAATCTCCGGCCCCGAGACGGGCCCCGCTCCGGCTAACCGGGCCTCGCCGACGGACGGACGGATGTCAGCGGGTCTGCAGTGCTTGGCCTTTCTCACGGGTTGCTCCCAGCGAGGGGATGGGGCAATGCCTGGGGATTGGCGTCGCGGGGTGCAGACCCCGCGACGCCGATCCCCAGGTGCGTGCCGGCACGGTCTGAATCGGCATCAGCCGGACACACCGTAGAGGCAAATCTCTCCTCCCTGCACCTGCAGGAGAGGCTGCGGCTGCCAAAATCTGTTTAGCACTTCCATCACCGCCCGTGCCAAGTGCTTAGTCAGTGACTTCCAGCCGCGCAGCGGTTTGACTTTCGTTAAAGCTCTGGCAGTGGCCACCAGCCTGTCGGTACCTTTGCCGGGCTGCGGTGAGCTCAAGCCCCGGCCTGGCTTTAAGCGGTGCCGGGAAAAGGACTTTCGGGGTGATGGGGTCCCCTGAGGAGCAGCCAGCTCGTCCTCCTGGGGCGCAGCACCCCTGGGTGCCACCAGCTGCCTGGCAGCATGGCGTGGGGCACGACAGAGCCATGCCAAGGGCGCAACGCCTGGACCGGGCCCTTGGCATGGCCCCGCCATGGCCTGGAGCTTAATGGTTCCCAGAGCAGAATGGGCACCCCAACACCCCGCTGGATGCCCAACCCAGGGCTGTCTCGGCCCCACAGCCACGGCATGGGATTTGCAGCCTGTCTGCGGGCAGCGAGACGTGGGAGAGCTTCGTTAATGGAAGCACAAGGAAAACTCCTCCACTAACGAGGGAGGGAAGGGGGCTGAGCGCGCTGGCAATTAAAAATACCGGCCACAAAAGGAGACACGCACAGCGGGGAGGAGAGCAGGGCTCCGGCATGGCCATGCTGCCAGCAGGCACTGAGCGTGTCCCTCACTGTCCTCCCTGCTGGGATCACCAGAGGGGTGACAGAGAGCACCGAGCACCCACGAGCACCATCCTACCCTGCCCACACAGCAGCAGATGCCAGGGCCACTGGGCAGATGTTGCAGCCCAGAGAAACGGTGGAACCCCCAGTGCAGGGCCCTTGCTCAGACCACCTGAGTCCCACCACTGCCTTTGGGGCACCCCAAGGTCCCCTCTTTGCTCCCCATGGGCTGCTCAGGTGATGGTCGTGGATGTGGGACACCCCAGCCCCACGGCATGGCCCCCCCCACAGCTCTCAGAGCAGCTTGCACCCCACGAGCATCCTGAGGGGCCTGATGGTGCTGAGGTGGCCCTGGGAAGGGGGGACGTGCTGCTCTGCCAGACCCAGAGAGCCCCAGCATCGCTGGGTCTGGCTGCTGCATGTACCGGGAGCTGCAGCCACCTGCCGTAGACACCGGCTCTGAACAGCGTCTGCCGCGAGTAAACACCGCCGCGGGGAGCTCAGCCCAGCCGCTACTCCCAGAAATGCCTTTACTTAAACACAAGGATCACGGTAGCTGAACGCACGCTTGAATTCAGCTCCTCGCCGGCCACGTCCTCCTCTGCCATGCAACGGCCTGCGCCGGCCCCGGGCGGGCACCGCGACGGCCGGCGATGCACGAGCCGGCTGCATGTGCAGGGCTGGGTGCGCACGGAGAAACCGCTCTGCTCGGCCCCAGCGTCCGGCAGCACGTCACCCCAAAACCCCTGCACCCCCGTAATGGGCCTGGCAGCTGCTCTGGGCATCCTGGTGCATGTCACAGGAAGACCCCCCGCGCCCAACCAACTGCCCTGGGAACCCCGTGGGGAGACCCCCGTGCCCAACTGCTGCTCCAGACACCCCAGTGCACACCATGGGGAGACCCCCATGCCCAAACAACTGCCCTGGGCACCCTGCTGCACACCATGGGGAGACCCCCAAGCCCAACCAACTGCTCTGACCACCCTGATGCATGCTGTGGGGAGACCCCCATGCCCAACCAACTGCTCTGGGCACCCTGGTGCACACCATGGGGAGACCCCCGTGCCCAACCAACTGCTCTGACCGCCCTGATGCATGCTGTGGGGAGACCCCCGTGCCTAGCCAACTGCTCTGGGCACCCTGGTGCACACCATGGGGAGACCCCCGTGCCCAACCAACTGCTCTGGGCGCCCTGGCACATGCTGTGGGGAGACCCCTATGCCTAACCACAGCTCTGGGCACCCTGGTGCATGCCGTGGGGAGACCCCCATGCCCAACCAACTGCTCTGGGCACTCTGTTGGGAGACCCCTGTACCCAACCACAGCTCTGGGCACCTCATGCCCAACCACTGCCACGGGGAGACCCCCCATGCCCGGCTGCTCCAGCCCTGTCCCTGCACACATGCTCAAGTCTGTGGCCCCACACGGTGGGACTCCTCGGTGCACCCCCGGGGGGGCTCCTCTCCCTCCCCAGCAGCGGGGCCACACAGCACCCGTTCGCCCGCTCATGCGCCGTGTCCCCGCAGCTGCAGCCAGCGCAGCGCCGGCAGCGATCGATGCCCGGCCGGGGCGCGGGGGCTCCCGGCCAAGCCCCCGCTGACGAAGCACATCCTCGCCCAGCTCCCCCCAGCAGCTCTGCGCCAGCTCGCAGGGAGCGGGCGGCTGCTCCGAGCAGATGGCTCCAGCCTCCGCTAAATCAACATCTACTTAATGAGGGGAAAGCCGTCGCTGCTCCCCCCCACCTCACAGCTTGGCAGCAGCAGCAAATGAGCCAGGGCAACCCCCCCCCCCAAATTCTCCTCCCCATCCCTTCCATCACCCCACTGCAGTGGTCCCCTCCCATCCAGCCCCACCATCCCTGCCACTTCCCCCCTCCCCAGAACACGTGGGCAGCAGGACCCCTGCGTGTCCCCCCCCCCAAGCACAACGGGGACCCCCGGGACCCTACAATCAGGACAACACCGAGTACCCCCGGGGAAGACATTCAAGTCAAAGCCAAGCGCCGATTTTGGAGGGGGTGGGGGGGGAGGACCCTGCAGCGACATTGCCGTGAGCTGCCGGATAAAGGAAGCATCCAAAATAGCTGCTCTTAATTATATCCTTGCTGACGAGTGCCACGCAAACAACGGGCGCTGCAAGCGCTCGCTGCACGAGGAGCCCTGGCACGAGGGGGGCTTATTTCTCACGGTGAGAATAGGGTGACCCCGTGGGGACCCCACGGAGGTGGCCAGGAGGAGCCCTGGCTCAGTTGGGTGACACTGGGGAGCTGGTCCTGGCCGCTGTCAGGCAGCGAGAGGCTTGTAGTCCTGCAGCCAAGGTCGTGTCAAGCGCTGAGGCTGGCGCGATGTTCAGATGCTAATGAAGCCGTTATCATCTTCTGATCGATTTTGACTGTATAAATAATGCACCGGGAAGCTCACGGGCTGCTGGGTGCAGGAGAAGGGATTGCCTGGGGCAAAGAGGTGGCAGAGATGGGCCCAACCCATTGCAGCCCAGTGCCCATCACAGCTGGAAAACAACTGCCCGCTGCAGCTGGACAACCCCGTGCCCATCACAGCTGGATAATGCAGTGCCCATCACAGCTGGACAACCCAGCAGCTGGACACTCACTCCCCTCACAGCTGGACACCCCATCACACTCACAGCTGGATAACTACTGCCCCTCACAGCTAGACACCTCATCACCTACCACAGCTGGATACCACCGTGCCCATCACAGCTGGATCACAAATGTCTGTCACAGCTGGACACCCCATCACCCCCCACAGCTGGACGCCCCCAGCTGGGTGCCCCAGTGCCCACCACAAGCCATTCCCGAATCCCAGGGCGCTCCTGGGGGATGCTGGCCCCTTGCCCAGGGCACCTGCCGGGGCTCCGGCTGCCGGCCCTTGCACGGAGCCTCCCCCGGGGAGCAGAGAAATCTGCTCTTCAAAATCAATAGGCTGTGGCAGCCTGAGTCACGGTGCTGCAGCAGCGCAGGGCCGTCCCCTGGGGCCAGGATGAAGCAACTTAAATGCAGCTTTCAAGAGGCAGCGGGGACTCCTCTGTAATTTTATTTTTTTTTTTTTAAAAAACCCCAACTTTTCGATCCCAAGGGAGGATGAGGGCCTGACCCTGCGGGCTGCCAGGAACGGGGGAGACGGGTGTACCCAAAGCAGAGCCGACCCGCTACAAACCAGGGGTGCTCACCAGCACGAGCATCCCCGCTCTCCCTGCACCGCCGAGCCATATCCTCACCCGACCTTTGCCGCGTGGTGCCGCGGGGCCTGCCCGAGCCGCGCTGCATCAGCCGGATTCCCCCAAGGCAGCCCCAGCTCCGGTTTGGGGTTCAACCACGCAGCTCCCCAGCTCTGCAGACGCTCCCTCCCAGCGCGGGGTCGCTGCTTGCGAAGTCCCGGCAGCCTCCTGCCCGCTCCGGGCTGCCGGCAAACCCGCTGACCCCTGAATAACACACGGTGCCACGCGAAGGCTGCCGGTGCGACCGGGGATGCAGGAAAGCGGGCAGCAGAGGGGTGCGGGCAGCGCAGCGACGCATCAGCTCTGGCCCCACAGGTGGGACAGGAGGTGTCGCGTTGGGCCCCGCCGGACCAGCACCAAGCATCGCACCAGCCCCGCCGCTGCGCCCGTCGCCGCCGGCCCGGTGCCAGCCGTACGCCCACCCTCGTCTCCGCGGAAAAGCGTGTTGGTGCTGCTTCCATGGAGCCTTAATTGACAGCCTGTTCTCCCCGCGCCGGGGCGGCGGCAAACAGGTAATTTTCAGTAATCACCCTGGGCTGGAAGGAGTCACCGCCGGCAGTGCGGAGGGGGATGAGACGCGGCTGCTCGGGGCCACCGCCAGCCTGCGTCTGCTTGTCCGTCCGTGCGCCCGCACCCCAGCACCCCAGTGCTGCGCATCCTCGGTGCCTGAGCAGAGGCTGCCCCGGGCACGGGAGCAGAGAGGGGACGATCCTGGCACCGCTCACCTCCACCCCGGGGCAGAGACAATCCTGCCCAACCTCATCCCTGTCCCTCTCATCACCTCCCCATCCTCTGCGTGGCCAGGGAGCCCTGGGAGGGCCAACCCCAGCCAGCGAGGGACCAGTAGCTTTATGCATCTTAAAGCATCATTAACTAACGAACAGTCGGTACCATCTGGCCTCCCATGAACCCAGCCACAGTCCAACAGCGCTGGGAAGTGGCGGGGAGCTCCGTGGCACACACAGACCGTGTGCTTGTGTGCACACATGTGCACGTGTGTGCGTGCAGGTGGCCCAGATAAATAAGAGGGCAAGAGACACACGCGGGTGAAACAGGCCCCAGGGTCTGTTTTAAACACAGTGCCTTTCGTGCCATCATTTTGCCTTGTCCACATACCAGCCCGGTACGTGCGCGCCGGTGCACCGTGCCCACCCCACGCACCCTCTGCACCACGACAGCGCCCGCGGGAAGGATGGGCACCACGATGGGCAGCTCTGGGGGTGCACAGGCTGGCACCTCGGTGATGCCGCGGTCGCTGCCGGAGCAGCACGGAGATGGGCAGCCAGGCGATGCCATGTGTCTGCCCCGAGCACTGGGAGCCCAGCTGGAGGCCTCACACTGCTCCTGAAGGCCTGGCAGCGCTGCAGGGGAAAGGCAGGGCTTGCAGGAGCCATCCCAGTGCCCCCAGTATGGCAGATGCTGGGAGAGGGCTGGCAGGGGCAGCGCGGGACCACCCGCCCAACACTGCCGGGTGCCAGGGCTTAGTCAGAGGCAGCTCCAGGATCCGCGCACGCCGGAGCGGAGACAGCCGGGAGAGAATAGCTGCTGCGGAGCTGCACAGCCGGGAGGAGTGAGCCGTAAACAGCCCAGCTGCAATGCAGGAGCCGGGCAGGCGGCTGCTTTGTCTGCTCCAGCGGCTCCAGCAGCCACCGACCGAAAACCTATGGGGGCCTGGACGAGGAGGCGGCGCGGAGCTGGGCTCCCGGCAGCCGCATCTGGAAGGGATCAACCAGCTGGTGCCCCTGGGAGCCGTCCCCAGCGCTGAGCCCCACGCCAGGCCGGGGAGGAGGCACCGCTGAAGCAGCCAGAGGAGACGGCCGCGGGCACACGGGGCAGAGGGACACGGGCACACGATGCACACAGGCGTGCAGAGGCACACGACACAGGCGGCTGCACGCGTGCTGATGCACAGAGGGGACACGCAGACACACCGGCAGAGCTGTGCTGCTGCAGACGGTGCTCGGAGAAGCCGTCTCCAGCCATCTCCAACCCGCTCCGTCTCCAGCTGATACAGGCCATGGCAGGGCACAGAGTGGGGGTCCCACCGTCCTGCTGCACCCCGGGACACCCCAGCCCCACAACCACCTCCATCTGCTCGGCTCTCGCTGGCAGTGACCTTGCTGGTGAGACCCAAGGAGACCTGGGCAGAGCCAGCACTTCCCACCAGCCGCTCTCCCACACCATCCCAGACCGTGCTTCCCTGCCCAGGTGGCTCATGCCGGGTACCAGCACCCATCATCCATCACTGGTGCAGGCCCGGCAGCACAGGGCTCTCAGGCCAAGTTGAAGCTGGTGCTGCATCCCCGGTTTCCCATTTCTCAGGCTGATTGCTCCTGTCGCTGCGGAGCCCAGTGTTAAACACCTCATTTTCTACTCCCGTATTGAGTTGGAAAATACTATTAACATTTCATTACAGCTTAAAGATCCCTCTCAGCCCGGCACCAAGAGCCAGCAGGATCGCTCCCATGCCAGGCGGGCTGCACTGGCCCCCATCCCTCCGGGGAGAGGGGACGGGGAGGGCAAGTCCCACATGTCCCAGCTGCAGGTCAGGACGGTAACTCAGGGCAGACGTGGCCATTGGCACTGCAGACCGGCTCAGCGACCAGCCCAGCACGGCCCATCCTGGCCAGGACACACCGCAGTGACGGAGCAGCAGTGTCCGTGCAGGCCAGCACGAGCCCAGGCGCTCCCGAGCAGGTTTTGCTTCCCAACACCTTTCCTTCACCCACGGGAGCCTGGCCTGGCAGTAACAGCCATGAAATACCAGCAAATTAGTTCTCCACTGCTCTCCCGACTGCGTCCAGACATTTGGGAAAGGCACCTTTAGCCGCCGGCTGGCAAGGGCAGCGCGCAGCAGGTTCAAGGTCATGCCCCGGCTCTTCGAGGCGGCCAGAGGTGCCCAGCCCCGGCACAGCGGCACACCCCGCTCCGGCACACGCCACACCAGCACCAGGATGGAGAGCGCATGGCAAACATGTGCAGGCACAGCCCCGAGCATCACCCCAGAGCCTGGCAGTCCCCTCCACCGCTCACCCCACCAGTAACACCACAGATCCCACCTGCCATGTGCCCGGGGCAGTTGTTCACCGATGACCCACCGTCGCTTCGGCACTCACCCAGGCGCTGGCACGGCACCGCGCAGCCGCTGTCCATCAGCATCGCCCAAGCACGCTGCGGCCCATGCAGCCACGGAGGGGGAGTGGGAAGGGGCTGGGGGCACCCTGAGCCAGGGAGGGGGCTGATAGCAGCCTTTCCCAATGTCTGGGAAGGGGAAGGAAGGGTTAAAGGGAGCGCAGAGCTGGGGAGAGGAGCCAGATGCCAGCCTGGCTACTGGAAACCGTGATGGGCTGGCAGCAGAGGGGGTGGCTGCCAAGAGGGGCTCAGGGCACCCACAGCTGCACCGCCAGCACCCTGAGCACCCACGACACCATCACCCTCGGGTGCAGCCTGGCCCTGCCACGTCCCCAGCTGCTCCCTGGGAGCGTCACCCCACCACAGTGTGCGGGCAGCAAGGAGCACCACGGCACCCGGCAGCAAGGTCCTCATGCGGGGAAACAGCCGGAGCTGACGGCCCCAGAGAGCCCCGGGCACGAGGGGCCACCTGCCACCGGCAAAGGGCTAATTGGTGTCAAGCCAGGTGAATTCAGGACTGCCACAAGAAAATCCAGGCCAGCGAGGGAGCCTCCAGCTGGGAGCAGAGCCGCCGGCCCACAGCCCCGCTGCTCCTCGGTGGTGGTGGCCAACAGCCCCGCATCCTCCGTGGCGTTTGTGGTGGGTACGGACCCCAAAACAGGAGCTGCGCTGGGGCAGCGAGGGGTGGGGGGGAGAGGGGGGTTCACACCCACAACTCTGGCCCAGCTGGAAAGAGAGGCAAGAAAATGTAAAATAACGAGATGTCACCCCGGGCTGAGTAATAATCCCCCTCTGGAAGGAAACTTGGCACACGCCTGCCTGCACCCGCTTGCCAAGTCCTGCTGGGAGCGAGGTTTCACACGCGGGCTAGAAACCCCAAGAAGAAGTTTTTTAAGGGACTCACTGACACACCATTGAGCACGGCAGCGGCAGGAGCTGCTCGGCCCTGACCACCATCCCGGACAGCCCTCAGGCTCCGAGCCTGGGACATGGCTGCGATGCCCCGACATCAACCCAGCCCACCCCCTTGGCGTTTCACCCCTTAATCCGTGCTGAGGGGTTGAGGGGGGCCGCAGGACGAGTGCCAGCCATAGGATGGGGGATGCACAGGGGGCCCAGCACCCCTTTGCAGCCATCCAGCTTGGCCAAGCTGCCGCAGGATCTGGCCCTGCAGCCTCTTCCTCCTGCTCCAGACGTCCTGCCCAGCACTGATGTCTCCAGAGGCCAGTAGCACCCAGGGGTCCCAGCGAGCACCGTCTGCTCCCCCTCCACCCAGGCTTCTCCTGCAGCAAGGAGGGGGCTGTCCCAGTGCCCAGGGCTGGGAAGCAGCAGTGAGAGCCACTGGGGACGGCTGCTGCCCGGGGAAGTTACTGGAGGACCGGGGGGAACTGGGCAGCTCTGGTTCTGCCGGCCACACGCGCCCTGGGCACTGCACCACAATTGGATTTGCAGCTGCCCTGCCTTTTACTGCATGGAAATTGAATTGTAAAATGTCAAAGACATTTCCTAACTGCGCCATATTAGCCTGGTTTTATTAAATACTGTTATCAGAGGAGATTATTAATGCAATCAAATGCAGGCAAAAAAAAAACCCAGAATTAACTGGCCGCTGCACAGGAGGACGCGCTGGAGAGCAGGAGGCAGCCGGCGAGGCCCTGCCCGGGAAGCCCCACGGGGTCCAGCTCCTGCCTCCTGCTGCCCCCCGCACCCCGAAGCGCCAGTGAAGCCGCAATCCCACCCAGCTGCCGCAGCCCCGCTCGCATCCCGGGATGGGTCCTGTGGGATGGCAGCACCCCAGAGGGGGATGAGCCTGGGGGTCCCTCCTGCTGCTGCCCGCTCCCAGGCAGGCTGCCCATGCTGCCCGCACCATGCACACCCCTCCGAGGAGCTGCCTGGCCCCCGACTCAATCTTTTCACCCAGAGCGGGCTCTGCCTGTCCCACACGGCCCCGAGCCCAGGCAGGGCAGGACCCGCTCCCTACACGCGGCGGCTGGGATAAGCCCCAAAATGCCGGGGCTGCTGCCAGCGACACAGGGCAGGATGCAGAACCCTGCGCTGGCAGCAATGGGGCTCTCCCACCCAGGGCAGGGGCACCCCGAGAGCTGCCTGCACCTCGGCACCAGCACCCCCGGGCAGGCTGGGCTGCGTTACCCACATAGTGGGGTGCAGGGGGTCCTGTGCCCAACTCCCAAACCCAGCCAGGCAGCGGGGCTCACCCAGCCCCGGGCATCCCAGAGCCAGGTACTCAAGTGGCACACGAGGACACAAGCCCCGATGGCAGCCCGGGGGTCCAGGACAGCACCAAGGACCAGACACGGGGTGGGCACACCAGGTGCTCACCCGGCACCATGGGCTATGTGCCGGGACATCTCCTTTGCCGCACAAAGCCACCACATGTGGAAGTGCAAAGCCCCCCCAGCCCGGCTGGAGGACAAGCCAGGGCTGGAGGGCCCAGTCCTCAGCTCGAGGTCTCTCCTGCACCACTGGCGGGTGCCACACAGAAGCCATTTCCAAAGTGGACGAGCCACTGGTGGCACTGGCCTCACAGGGACAGAGCCTGCTCGCTCCTCCTCGGCCGAGGAACCGCGGTTTCCCCACACGGCACAGCTGCCCCAAGCCCCGGGTGCCTGGGACGGGGACGGTGCAGTGGCCACGGCTGCTGCTGGGGACACCTCGTCCCATCCCACGGCGCCAGAGCCGGGGAAGCAAGGGGAAAACGCCAAGTCACTACAATTCTTCGAGGTAGCACCAGGGAGGAGGGGACAGGGAGGGAAACAGTTTGCTGCCAAATCCCTGCATCTGATTTGCGTAACTTTCAGACAACCTCATCAATTATGGATGCCCGGGAAGCGAGCGCGGTGCGCGCTGCGGCCGGCCCGGGCCCCACAAACTCGTACTCCACACGCTAAATTGGGCCCCACGTCACCATAGCAACCCGTGTTAATTCACGCAGGGATTTTTAAAATCTCATTTATTAAACCCCACATGAATAGGATATTATCCAGACAACGGAGCTAAGTTACAAATCTTCCTGGTGCCGTGCAGCGCGGGGAGCGCCGGTGTCATGCGTGGAACAGCACACGGAGGAGACGGGGGGACGTGGTGGCATGGGGACAGCTCAGTGCTCTCCCACCCCGTGCAGCACCCAGAGGTGTTGGTGCACCCCAGGCTGGGAGCGCAGCACCCACCGTCACACACGCAGGAGAGCCGGGTCCCGCGGGGAAATGGTGCCAGAGCAGCCCAGCACTGGCACCGGGGGTCCAGCGGAGCTGGAGATGTTGCAGCCCCGCTGAGGCACGGAGGAAGCGTCCAGGCCCATGGTGGGAATGTCCCCGACACCAGGCTCGGCCTCGCCGTGTGTCCCTTGTCCCTTGCTCACAATCCCGGCTCGGGGAGCGCCGGTGGTCCCCGCGGCCATCCCGCCCGGCAGTGCCCGGCGGCCGGAGGGCTCTGAGGTGGGAGATGCAGCAGAGCGGGGCTGGGAAGCAGAGGGATGCGGGAGGAGGTGGTGGCACTCCGGCACCGCTGGCCGTTGCCACAGCAACACCAGCTGTGCGCCCCGACCATCGGAGAGGGGTGTGCGGAGGGAGAGCGCTGGGCACAGGCCAGGCAGCGTCCCCGGCCCTGCACACCGCTCCGAGAGGCCACGGCAGTGCCTGGAGCGGGTTGGGATGAAGGGGGCTCGGTGCTGGAGCCCCTTCTCTCCCTGCACAGGCCCTCAGCAGCGACAGCAATGATGGCACTGGGGACATGGAGGCCACCACGTTGGCCCTGCATGGCACCAGGACATGAGGGACACCACGCCAGGCCCTGCACGGCACCAGGACACGAGGGACACCACACTGGCCCTGCACGGCACCAGGACACGAGGGACATCACGCCACAGGCCGTGTGTGGCACTGGGGACACCGTGTCAGGCCCTGCTCAGCACTAGGGACGTGGGAGATGCCATGCCAGCCCTGTGCAGCACCAGGGACACTGTGCCAGCCCTGTGTGGCACAGGGGACATGAGGGGCACCACGCTGGCCCTACACGGCACCAGGGACACCATGTCAGCCCCGAGTGGCACAGGGGACATGAGAGGCACCACGCCAGCCCTGCATGGCACCAGGGACACCCTGCCAGGCCCTGCACAGCAACACGAGAGGTACCACACTGGCCCTGCACAGCACCAGGACACGAGGGACGTCACGTCAGGTCCTGTACAGCACTGGGAACATGGGGGCCACTGGGCCAGCCCTGCACAGCATCAGGGACACCACACCAGCCCTGCACGACACTGAGGACACGAGGGACATCACGCCAGCCCTGCACAGACCAGGACATGGGGGATGCCGTGCCAGCCCTGTGTGGCACCAGGGACACCATGCCAGCCCTGCACGACACTGGGGACACAGGGGATGTCACGCCAGCCCTGTGTGGCACCAGGGACACCACACTGGCCCTGCATGACACTGGGGACACGGGGGGGATGCCACGCCAGCCCTGCTTGGCCTGGAAACACCCCTGCACAACCAAGGATGGGGGACACCGCACCGGCCCCGCACCGCTGCGGGGACATGGCACTGCCCACGTTCAGGGACCGCTGGGCCCCGGCAGGAGGGGCGTGGGGTGCAGTGGCGAAGGGACTGCGTGCTCAGCCACCCAATGCCACGCGAGTGCTCCCCGTGGTCCCCTGCCCCTGCCCGGGGACAGTCCCCAGCCGCCCCCTCCCCAGGTCGGCCCCGCACGCCAGGCCTGAAACCTGCAGCTGCATCAGCGCCATGAATAATTGAGTCCCGGGTGGAACGCCTCAGCAGAGCGGTGAAATCCTACAGAGAGCAGCTACTCCTGGAGCTACACACGCAGAGACACACACGTCCAGACACACGCACACCCCCGCAGCCTCACGCCTGGACACGCACCCCCGGCGCCGTGCAAACCCCACCGCAGAGATGCCCGCGGGGAGATACCCGTGGAGCTCCATCCAAAACACCCCCCCCACGCGCAGAAACACCAACCCAGCCGCATCCAAACACACATATGCCAGGGTACACACCGACACGCAAACACAGACACGCACCCAAACACAGACACGCGTGCACGCCCGGCACCGCGCACACACAGCCCCACGCAAACGCGTGCGGGCACCGGCGGCCCCTGCGCACACACGCACGGTCCGTGCACACACGCTCCACGCAGGTGCCCCCCCCTCCCCCGCCTCCAGCTCTGCCCCCCCACCAAACCCCCCCCCCCGCCTTCCCCTGGGGGCTCCGGAGCTGCTCCCGGGCGCAGAGCAGCGGGGACCGGCCGTACCGGGGGTTGCACCGGGACCGGCGGGGCGACCCTGTGCAGCGCCGAGCACCCGGGATGCTCCGCCGCCGGCAACCCCCGCCTCAACGCCGGGTTGCCCCCGGGGGAATGTGAGGGGTGGGCCAAGCGGGAGTCCCCAGCATCTCTACGGCCCCCGCTCGCCCGCGCCGCACCGGGGGAAGGGCCGGGGATGCTCTGGGGCCGGGCAGGGCGGCATCCCGGGCGGGCCCCGGGAGCAGCGGGCGGGATGCGGGCCCCCAGCCGCCGCTCCCGCGGTTGCGACGCCGGTCCCCGGCCCGGCCGTGCCCCCCCCCGCTCCGGCCGTATGTGTCCCCCCACCCGGCCCGGCCCGGCCCCGCCGCCGCGGCACTCACTGGCTTTGCCGGGCTTGGGCCTCTGCAGCAGCTTCTGCACGGCCGCGACGTCCTCCGCCTTCACCGCCTGCACCAGCTCCTGGTCCTTGCCCATGGCTCCGCGGCGCCGGGGCTACCGGCTGCGGGCTCACGGCCCGAGCATCCTCCGCGGCGCGGCGAGGGGCGGGCGGGCGGCTGGGCTCGGCTCGGCTGGGCTCGGCTCGGCTCGGCTGGGCTCGGCTCGGCGCGGGCCCCCCCACCCAGCCCGCTCCGGAGGCGGGGGCGGCGGCGGCGGCGGGCGCCCGGGGCGGGGCGGGGCGCGGCGGGGCGGGGGGGGGGGGGGGCCGCACCGGGAGCGCGGAGGGAGGGGGGGAGGAAGGAGGAGGAGGGAGGAGGAGGGAGGAGGGGGCAGGAGCCGCCCCGGTGCCTGCGGGCGGGGCACGGGGATCTCCCTCCCCGGTGCGGGGGAAGGTGCCGAGGCCCCGGGGGGACGCCCCCTCCCGCGCAGCCGTGGCGTGTAATGAGCTGGCGGGTCTCAGCGGCCACGGCAACCGGAGGGGAGGAAGGCTACTCGCGGCCTCTTCTTCCTCGGGGAGGACCTCAGGGGTGACAGTGCCCCCCCGGGAGGGAGGAGCCGGGGATAGCGGGCCCAGCAGACACACACGCCCCCCGGGGCACCCCCTGCTCCCCAGCCCCGCTCCGGGGTGCCCTTGTCCGGTCCCGTCGCACCGCTCCGCCCGGCCGTTGTGGCGGCTGATCACGGGAACCAGGCTGAAGCAGCTTTGCAATTTCTTTAAATAAAGCCCTTAGTAGTGCTTAATTTTTCACTTTTGTGGGCACAACGGCCAGTGACATTCGTCCCCTTCCACTTTTTTACGGCTTAAATGACTGAGCCATTAAAGGTGCGGAGGGTGCCTGGCTGTGCGGAGGATGCTGCCGAACCAGATGGGAAACGGGGCCGGGGCTGGGCAAGGCATCAACGTGCGGATGGTGCCCACCACCCGCCCCAAATCACCCCCGGATAGACGAGTTACTGTCTAAAAGCCTTGTGGAGGTCCTGGCAAACCGATGTTGGGGCACATTGGTCCAGAAGGCCAGTACCCAAGTGGCCACGACAGTGCTGGCCACTGCAGGGCAAGTGAGACCGGTGGCTGCACGGGGATGGGCGGCTGCAGCCACGGGTGAGTGTCTGTGGCCGAGGGAAAGATGGAGAGAACCAGGCGAGCTCCAAACACGGACCAAGCTCCTCCCTGATGCCCCCTGCCCACCCTGTGCTGGCCCATGACCCCTGAGCTGGAGCCCAAGGATGCCCTACGCAGCCCCCAATCCCTTCTGCAGCCCCCAATCCCCTCCGCAGCCCCCAACTCCCTCCACAGCCCCCAGCCCCCTTTGCAGCCCCCAATCCCCTCTGCAGCTCCCAATCCCCTCCACCGCCCCTAGTTTCCAGGCTGACCCCCCCTCAGGGACGGCGGGGTCCGTCTCCTCTCCCCACCCCCACCTTCCAATCCAGGACATTTGGGTTGCCAGCGCGAAACGCCGTCTAATCTGCCCTCTAATCCCGCAGCCTGGCACTGTGCGGCTGCATGGGGGGCCTGAGCTGCGGTGGGGCTCCCTGGGCTGGGGGCTGGGGGCTGGGGCCATGATTCCACACGTGCCCAGGGGGCCCCGGCAGGTCGGGGGCTTCCCTCACATCAGCCATCACTTGATAACAAACACAGCTCCTCAACAAAGGTCCCTTTGTGCCCCTCAGCTCTCTCCTGCTGGGCTCTCGCACCCAGTGCCAGCACCCAGGGACCCTACGCAGCCACGGGATGGGGCAGTCGCTGCCCCAATGGCCTCACCGGGCACCGGGACCTTCGTGACCGAGCCAGGATGTGGGGCAGCAGGGCGGTGTGGGGCTGAGAAGGGTGCCCAGCCGCCGTTCCTCCTCCCCTGGCTGAGCCAAGCTCTTGCAGAAGGAGCTCCAGACCGCCTCGCGTCTCTGTGGCTCCTTCCAGGCTCTTGCCAAGTCGGGTTGGTCTTTGCAAAGCAGAAAAATGTGCAGAGAAACGTCCCTGTTGCTACCCTGCACGCGCCAAGCCGAAAATGATGCCCTGAACAGCCAGAGGGGCATGGGGGGGGTTTGGTTTTGCCTCCCCCGCCACCACAGAGACGGGCAGGGCAGAGGAGTGGGCATGTAGGAAGCCCTCGGAGGCAGCACCAGGGTCCCCCCACAGCCCCCGCCGCGGCTGCTGTCCTGAGGGCTGGGGCTGAGGAGCGTGGCGGAGGCCGGAGGGGCCTGGGAGGGCGCAGGACCCCGGGCGCTGGATTAACGGAGAGGAAGGGAGACGAAAGCAGCGTTTGGAGGACGGCGCTCGCATGGCGCTTGCCCCCCTCCCAGCAATCGGGGGCTGACGTGGGGTCAGGGTGCTGGTGGGATCCTGGCAGGGCCCCCGTGCATCCCCCTGGGCACTGCCCCATGCCGGGTGCTAGCCCTCGCCTGGTGGCCAGCGGCACCCAGCACCCGCACTGAGCTGGCTGCGGTCCCGCGGGGAGGGCGCGGCCACCCTCGAGGCCAGCACACGGTGTCACCATGGGCCTGGTGACACCGTGGGGCAGGGGCTGCCCTCTCCCTTCCCTCCGTCATAGCTCTGCCTGGTAGCTGTCGCAGGACAGACCCCGGCCCCTCACACTGGCCCCCCCAGCTCCCCCTCGCCTGCACGGGGAGAGGGGGGCAGAGCCGCGACCCCTCCAGCACCCAGCAGCATCTAGGAAAATACTTTATTGTGGAAGTGGGATGTGCAGGAGCTCTGTACGGTACAAACCAACAGCAGCGACGCAGTCACCAGCACACAGACGCGCGATAGTGGCACCCAAAGCCCAGCCCAGGGGGGCAGCGGGAGCCGGGGGGGGGGGCCACAGCCACTACATCACCTTGGGCCTGGCGTTGAGGCGGATGATGGCCCGGTAGTCCCGTACCAGGTCCCGCAGCTGGTCCAAGTAGGGGTTGATGTTCTCCTCCAGCCACTCCTCCACCGTGTCAGGGAAGTAGACCCTCTCCAGGTGGGCACGCAGGTCGTGGATGAAGCTCTCCCAGTCTTCATGGAGCCTGGCAGGGGGAGAGCAGGGAGGGGTCCAGCTCCCTCCTGCGAGGAACTCCAGTGCCAAGTTCGGGACCTTCCCCAGCCCCACGCAGGCAGCCGGGGGGGGCTCCCAGCCCCCAGCACCACGTACTTCAGCACCTTGCTGCCGAAGCTCTCCAGGTTGCGGGGGTTGCCGAACTGGCGCTTGCGGTGATAGGGGCTGAACCAGCCCTTGATGGCGCTGGGGAGGCAGGAGGGGAGTGGGGGGCACGGGGGCCACCCGGGGACGGGGAGCTGCACGCCGGGCAGGTCCCCTCCCATGCAAAAACTCTCGTGCTCTGGCCCCGTGGCCAGAACTGGCCTCCTGCCGCCCGTTACCTCTCCTCCTCCAGCGCCTTAAGGATGCTCTCCTTCAGGTGGCCATTGACCTGCTCGACCATGTGGTAGATCTCCACGCCGGGGAAGGCTCCCCTGCCCTCGCTGGGGAAAGGGAGGAAGAGGAGGAGGTGAGCGCCCAACATGTGGGGTGCACCAGCCACGCTGGGGCTCTGGACTGGGGGAACCCCAGCATCCTGCGTGGCTGGAGGATGCCCGTCCTCACCCCAGGCGGGTCTGGGACTGGGGTATTTGGGTAACCGACCCCCCCAATCCCCTCCTGTTCATCCCTCCTCATGCAATGGGGCCCAGGCTGTGCCACAACCACGCACCACGTGCTCTGCTCCAGCTGCATGCTCTGGAAACCCAGCGTGTCCAGGACCTTCCTCTTCGTCTCTTCCGTGAAACCCCCTGGGGAGGGCGAGGAGAGGGGCAGAAGGGCCCGGAACCACCCCACCATCAGGCACTCACCCCTGACTTCACTGCATCCCCAAAACTGGGGGAGCTGAAGGTCTCCTTCCACTGCCTCCCACCCCTTTCCTGGTCTCCTTCCCTGCCTGCAGGTCGGGGTCTCACAGGCAGCGGCTGCCTGCGGGTTAGGGAGATGGGGGATGAGCCCGGCTGCACCGGCTGGCCCGGTGCTGGCAGCAGGGCGGTGGTGGCTCACCGTTCACCAGGGTCTGGAGGCAGACAGCCAGCGAGGGGATGCCGACAGGCAGCAGCTCGCAGAGCACCGAGTAGTGATCGTACCTGCGGAGCGGGGCCAGCCGTGCCATTGCCACTGGCGGGGCTGCGCGGGCGCCGGGGAGGCCAGGGGTCCCGCTGTCCCTCACCTCTGCCAGCCGGTGAGGACGATGCCCTGGCAGCGCAGAGGGGCCAGCCGCGGCAGCGCCTGCATCACCTTCAGCCAGCTCAGGTGGTTTTTCAGGTGGTAGCTCAGGGGGGGCCAGCTCTGCGCCGGTCCCGTCGTGCCCTTGAAGGCACTGGCAAACCACACCGCCTCGAAGCCGCTCTCTGCGTACTTGGCGAGGAACGACCCTGCAGCGGGACAGGCACGAGCCACCTGTGCCACTGTCCCCCCCGAGGGGGGGGCTCGGGGAGGGGTGTCCCCCCCCGCCAGCCCCGGGAGCCTGGCACCGCTGCCTTACCGATCTGCTCAGCCTCGAAGTCGGGTGCATAGAACCACACCACGGGCGAGACGTGCTTTGCTATCCCAGACTCTGTGGGGGGGAGCAGGGATGGGGACGTGGGTGCCAGTGCCTGTGGCAGGAGACCCACGTCCCCGCAGGGCCAGGCACAGGCTGGGCACCGGGCATGACGGCTGCCAGAGCGGCCCTGCGGACCCCCGAGTCCCCCAGCTTGGGTGCCACCGCTGCTGTCCCCGTCCTCTCACCCCGCAGGGCTCCCGCGCTGATTTTCCTCAGCATGTCGTCCCACATGAGCGCCCGCAGCCCCCAGTACTGTGCGGCGATGAAGCCCAGCACCTCCTTGATGTGCTTCAGGTACATGGTCCCCGTGTCACCCTTGTTGCGGCTCATCCAGTTCTTGGAGTCCATCCCCTCCCCGAGATGGAAGACCTGGAGTTGGGGGGGGGGAAGGGGGATGCTCAGACCTCTGGGAACACGCCTGGCACCCGGGGCGAGGCCTGGGGTCCCTGCATGGCCTGTTGCCCACCTCATCCGCGCCGATGTGGATCCAGGTGGAGCGCCTGTGCTTCTCCATCACCTGCGACAAGATGCTCTTGAGCAGGGCCAGGGTGTCGGGGACGTGGGGGTTGAAGCTGTTGGGGAAGCGCTCGACCTCCCGCAGGTGCTGGTACTTCTCGTGCTTGAGGATGAACTGCGCGGGAAGGAGTGTTGGGAGGGCGGTTTTCCAGGAGGAAACCCCCCCCGCCGTGATGCGGGATGAGGAGGGGGATCGGGACCCCCTACCTCCACGTGCCCAAAGGTCTGCACCAGGGGAACCACCTCCAGCTTGTGGAGCTCCGCCAGCTGCTGGATCCGCTCGACATCCTCCTCACTGGGAGGGCAGGGACAGGCTCACCAGGGGACGCCGGGGCAGAGGGCAGAGTGTGAGGGCACTGCCTCCTCCTCCTCCTCCTCCAGCACCCTGCCCCACGTGGC
The DNA here is from genome assembly GCF_031877795.1 of Strix aluco. Classification (NCBI taxonomy): domain Eukaryota; kingdom Metazoa; phylum Chordata; class Aves; order Strigiformes; family Strigidae; genus Strix; species Strix aluco. The sequence continues at coordinate 5,840,789 of NC_133945.1, read as the reverse complement.
CCCAGCCACCCCACGCCTGTGTGGACTTTATTATAGGGACACAAATATTGACCCGGCAGGGCAGGAAGCCGGTCGGCCGGTGGCACAGCCCAGCACTCTGACCACGGTTATCGTGGGCACAGGTCCAGGGGGTCACACCCAGCCCCTGGCACACCAGGACAGCCCCCCCCAGCCAGCTCAGCACACAGCCCCGGCTCACCTGTAAGCGTACGGGGACCTGAGGATTTCCAGCTCCCCCTTGAAGGGGAACATGTCCTCGTACTCAATGAGGATGCCGTTGGCTCCCAGCTGGGACAGGAGGGGGAACACCTGTGGGGTGGGCAGGGTGGGCTCAGCCGGTGGGGACGGCACAGCCCCCAAGGGATGGTGGGGACAGCGGCAGGTCGAGCCTCGGCATGTCCCTCCCCAGCATCTCCCGCCAGTCCCTGGGCACCCTCACCTGCTCCAGGTAGGAGACCCTGGGCGCAGCTCCCTTGAGGTCCAGGTGGACCAACCTCATCTCGGTGGCACTGACATCCTTGGGGACCTGCGGCCCAGCCTCTTGCCTCGGGGCCGTTATCTTTGCCGCAGGGACCTCCAGAGCCTGGCTCTGGGGACCGGTGTCCTGGCCGGTGTCACCTGCGTCCCCCCAGAACTCGCTGTCCTTGCTGACGTGCTTGTGCAGCTCCAGGGTAAAGCTGCAGGGAGCACAGCAGGGCTGGGGGTGCCGTGGGGCACTTGCTGCCCCCCAGCACCAGGCCCTCACGTGGGCATCCCCCAGGGTGTCCCCGGGAGGGGTCTGTGGGGACCCTGAGCCCGCTGGGCTCCTGCTGCCAACTCACCTGTCACGAAAGAGGAACTTGATGCCAGCCAAGGCCACGAGCAGCAGCACGACGAGGCGCAGCAGGTTCAGCCTGTGGCTCCGCTGGAAGGCCATCCCTGGGGGGCACACACGGGGGTCCGTCTGCCCGGTGGCACCCCAAGGGACCCCCGATACAGGTGACCCCATGCAGTCCCACAGAGTGTGCCCTGCTCCCCCGACCCCCTGGCACAAGACCCAGCAAAAGGGGACATGGGGACACCCATCCCGCCACCCCGCTCCCCATCGGGGACATGCACAGGGGGGCTCCGTGTCCCTCCTACCTCGTGTGCCCCAGCACAGGGGCCAGTGGCCGGACCTGCCTTTGCCTCTGCCCGCAAGGGCACAGACTCCTCGGGCTCCGCCAGTGCCGGAGCAAACAAGGCGGTGGCTGCAGGGCAGGTCCCCGCCGGGGGATCCCCTCGAGCCGCTGTGTCACCTCCAAGGCGAGGGCTGTGTCACAGGGTGGCTGGGTGGGGTGGCATCATGGGTGCGGCCAGGGCTGGCCAGGCACAGGAGGTAACACCCCTGAGGATGGAGGAGAAGCAATTGGGGACCACTCGGGCACACGCTGGGACTGGGCTGCTCTGGGGACAGGCACTGGCACGGCCAGCGTGATGGTGGCAGCCCAGACCCCCACCCGGCACCCGCAGCGATGCCCGGGGAGGCGAGTGCCACAGAGGGGAAGGGGCACGAGCTGCTTCGCCCACTGAAAAACAACCTTGGAGCAGGGCAGGAGCCCAGCAGGGTCTGGCCACCCGGGATCGGAGCCCAGTGAGCTGCAGACTGATGCTTGATCCCTCACAGGGGGGCTGGTCTGGTTAAACCAATGTTTGATCCCTCACAGGACGTGTAGGAGAGGCCATGTGGGGTGCAGGGAATGTGTCAGAGAATCGTCACAACTAAGATTAATAAAATTAATTTGAAGTCTTTTTTTCCTAAACCAGTTTTGAGAATCCCCATCCTGAGATGGGGATCTACCAATTTTGATGAAAGCCAGCCCAAACCAAAGGCAGTCTCTGCACGCAGGAGGTGGCAGGTGCCCCTTCTCTGCACCCCCCCACGGTCACAGCTTGAGGGGTTGCACAGAGATTTGTCCCTCTCGGGGGACACCACAAGCCCTGACACCGAGACCCACAGTACCGTCCCATGCAGCTGGCTGCGACAGGAGATGCTCGGCCAGCTGGGCACAGCACCGGGGGCACTGCCACAACGGGGGGCTGGGGGGGCACTGCCGTGACGAGGGGACACTGCTCCTGTGAGCCCTGGGGAGCCACCGACCTCTGCAGCCTCCCTGGGAGAGCAACACCAAGCACATCCCGTGTCCCCCACTCCAGCAGCCCCCTCGCTGCAGCCCCTCCTCGCCCGCAGCGCTGCTCCCAGGTGACAAGGGACCCACGGTGACACCTGCTCCCACCCCCGGAGCCCAGAGCCACCCCGCTGTGGGCAGCATGTCTCCCATGGTCCCCCCAGCACAACAGGCAGGAGGAAGCACAAATCCTCCTGGAAGTACACATGAAGCATTAGCATAATTTCTGCCCCTTTCCCCCCCTTTTTTCACCAATTCTGGCATGTGTGGTGAGGTGGGGATGGGCCAGAGTATCAACAGCCCCAGCCCAGCAGCCGCTGCGGGCGTCAGGGCAGCTGCCACCAGCCCATTCGGTGAGTTGCCACCCAAACGCGCCGAAATTCAGGGTTAAATTCAGCGTCGCCAGATTTGGGAGCTGAAAAGCAGATTTTAGCGGCTGCAGGTGCACAAGCGGCTCAGCTGATCGCGAGGGTTTTGTTTGTGTCGCCAGAGCAGTGGCACCAGGGGAGAGCGGCACTGAGCCGCCCCGCGCCTCCGGCTCTGAATTAGCCCTTTTTCCAGACACAGCTCTAATCCCTCCCGACATGTTCCTCCTGCTGCGGGACACAGGGCGGCCGGGACCCCCCCCAGCATATCCTGCAGAGCCAGCGCGGGAGCACGAGGCCCCAGCCAGGCCACGGCACGGGGCAGCATCCCAGCTCCATCCCCATCACCCCGTACCCACGGGTCACCCCGTGGTCGCGCATGGGAAGCAGGACAGGAGCCTGTTTTGGGGGCAAGAGCCTGGTTTTGGGGCAGGTTGTGCCTGTGCTGTCCCCTGCTGCATGGACAAGATGCCTCGTGCTCAGCAGGGGACAAACGCTGCACCCCACTCCCTGCCTTGCCCGTCCCCACTGTGGTTCCATCCTGCCCGGCTCTGGATGCTCCAGGGATGTGCCAGGCTGGGGACAGCTGCCAGCCCAGGGCTCACCTCTGCTGGGTGCACAGGAAAAAAGGGGGGGGTCCACAGCCCCCCGGGCACGGGGCAGGCGGGCACGGGGAGCCCAGCACCCAGGAAAGCCATAAATATGCGAAGTGTTAATCACGCTGTCATGGGAACACAGCGCCTGATCGGAAGAGGGATAAATATTTAGACAGACGCTGTCAGCTCGCCAAGATTTGGCGTTTTTAATATATGTTATCTTGTTTAAATAGAAAACAGGTTTCTAGGATTTGAGCCTCTCTGGCACAGCCCAGGCAGGATGGATGCACGCCGGTGGTGGGGTGCAGCGCCAAGGGGTGACGGGAGGAGCCCCGACTCTGCGTCCCTGTGCCGGCGGGAGATCCCGTCGCAGCGAGGGCTCAGCTGATTGATGCCGCCCCCCTGACCCAGCAGCTCGCCGCTAGCGCCCGCTATATTTATTAACGTGGCATCTTCCTCTGCCAACCCTTCGGGGAGGCGCTGGCATCATCCCCGGGAGGCTCGGGAGAGCCCACGGCTCCTCGCAACCAGCCAGCCTGGCTCAACGCTCTCAGCAGCCGTGGGGCGAGGAGGGGGCTGGACCCTCGCCCCCCTCCATGCACCCCACGGGAGTTTTGCTCCCAGAAGTCAGCTCCCCACTTACCTTCCGAGCCCAGAGGAGAGGAGAACGGAATCAAACCCAAACCCGAGCCGTGTGCCCCCGGGGTGGCAGGTGCCACTGCAGCCCACAGAGCAGCAGCGAGGGTTTCGGGTGCCGCCGTGGGGTTTGGGTGCCGCTTGGTTGCCCACCGCCCCGTTCCCCAGCCGCGGTCGTGCCAAACCCTCGCTCCTGTCGGTGCGGCTGTGGGAAGAGCGACGCTGCTCCGGGCACACTCGTGTTCAGACGCTTCTAGAGCCTTCCTCGGTCAGCCCGGCCGTCGCCGTCCCTCGCACCCCGCCTGAAACTCCCCTACGCTGCCCCTCGCCAGAGGCCACGGCACTGCAGCCCCACGGCCGGGGGGGTCCTGCGTGGGGAGGTTGCGGACACCGCCCCCACCCGCGGGGCTACGGCCCCCCGGGGCACAACCTGCACCCCGCAAATCTGGGGCACCCCACATCCCTCTACGTCCCCAGCTACCCCTCGGGCATCCCCACGTCCCACGGGACGCTGCAGGCAGCCCCTACAGCCCCGGTTCCCGCTGCGGTACCGGGCATCCCTGCGGTACCGGGCATCCCTGCATCCCCCCGGGCATCCCTGCGGTACCGGGCATCCCTGCATCCCCCCGGACATCCCTGTGGCACCGGGCATCCCTGCGGCACCGGGCATCCCGGCATCCCTGCATCCCCCCCCGGGCATCCCCGGCTCCCCCGGCCCTTACCGGCAGGTGCGGGGCCGCCGCGGGCACCGCCCGGAGCGGGCGCGGGCGCGGGCACGGACGGCAGCCGCCGCCGCTCTTAAAGGGCCCGGGCGGCGCCGGTGCCGCGGCGCGATGCGGGGCCGGGGCCGGGCGAGGAGGGATGCTCCGGCTCCCGCCGCGCACAGCGGGGGCGGCACCGGCAGGGCGGGGACCGGTCCCCAACGCCCCGGTACGGCGGGAAACACCGGCACAGCGCGGAGCTGCCGCCTGCACCAAACGGTGGTCCAGGCCCCGGGACCGCACCGCGGTGCCCCGGTGTGGGGTTGTTCCCGGGGTGTGCCCGGTACCCGGTGCCCGGCCGGTTCTCGGCGCTGCGCCCCCTGGCGGCGCCGCTGGGAACGGGCTCCCCCCCTCTCCCGGTACCCCGTGGTCTCGCCTCCCCCCCCCCCCCGTCCCCTTCACGTGGTCCCGCCCGCCGCCGCGCTCCTGCGCATGCGCGCTCCCGCCGGACGGCGCCCCGAGAGGCCGCGCGCCACGCGCACGCGCAGTCCACTCGGCGCATGCGCAGAGCGACCCGCGCCCTGGGCGGGTTCCGCGCCGGTCCCGGCTACCGGCTACCGGCTACCGGCTACCGGCACCGGGAGGGAGCGGGGGGGGGTGCGTGTGTCGGTCTCCGAGCTCCCCCGTGTCGCGGCAGGCGCGGACCCACGCGTGAGCGGGGTGCGGCAGTGGGGACCGGGTGGCGGCGGGGCCTGAACGGTCCCCGGCGGCAGGAGGATGAACGCCGCGCAGGGCACGGTGGGCAGCGACCCGGTGATCCTGGCCACGGCCGGTTACGACCACACGGTGCGGTTCTGGCAGGCGCACAGCGGTATTTGCACCCGCACCGTCCAGCACCAGGACTCCGTATCCTTCACCGCCGCCCCGGGCCTGGGGGGGGGGGGGGGGGGGGGGGGGGGGGCGGGGGGGGGGGGGGGGGGGGCGGGGGGGGGGGGCGGGGGGGGGGGGGGGGGGGGGCGGGGGGGGGGGGCGGGGGGGGTCGCCCCACCGCCACCGGTAACTCGGTGTCACCGGGTGGGTCCCGGTTGCTGTTTCTTACCGACCTTAACGGGCGCCTGCAGCAGGTGAACGCCCTGGAGATCACACCGGACCGCAGCATGATCGCAGCCGCAGGTGAGGCCGCCCGGCCTCCCCCTGCCCCGGGCGGTACCGGGCACGGGCGGAGGGACGTCGGTCACCCCCTGCCCGGTTGTTTCTGCAGGCTACCAGCACATCCGCATGTACGACCTCAACTCCAACAACCCCAACCCCGTCATTAACTACGACGGCGTGAGCAAGAACATCACCTCCGTGGGCTTCCACGAGGACGGGCGGTGGATGTACACGGGGGGGGAGGACTGCATGGCCAGGATCTGGGACCTGAGGTGGGCAGAGGCGGCAGTTCCCCCCCTCCGGCAGCACCCCAGAGGCGCTGGAACCTCTTAAATCCTTCCTCACCGTTTTGTTGCAGGTCTCGTAACCTCCAGTGTCAGCGGATTTTCCAGGTGAACGCTCCCATTAACTGTGTCTGCCTGCACCCCAACCAGGTGAGCGCCGGCTCCCACGCTTTCCCAGCTCATGCTTCGCTGTGGCTCCTCCGGGTAAACCTGAGGGGCTGCGGAGTTTTATAGTAGCAGACACAGCAAAAAAGTAGGGGGCTGGCTGGGGAGGGTGGCCTTCCTGGTGGCACAGACCCGCGAGCTCTTGGTGGCATCGCTGGACGAGCAGCAGCCGGTTTCCCTCACCCTGGCTGCCCCTCCACCAGCTCCCTCGCCGAGCTGCTGGTGCTGGGAGCTTTGGGTGGGAACACCCAAAATCTTTGGGCTTTTTGGTGTGGGAACAAGGCCCACGTGACACGGGAGCCGGCACGACAGACGTGCAGTCCCTCCGTCTGCCCCGGGAAAGCCAACGCTGCGTTGTGCGGTGGAGCAAAGCCCCCCGCCCCGAGCAGGCTCATGCTGCGGCCGTCAGCTCTGCCACAGCCCGGGGTTCTGTCTGCCGAGGAGCTCGTTTCACGTTTGTGCTAATTACCTGGTGGCTGTTGCAAAGAGACGGCGCAGCGGCTGCGGTGGGCCCCTCAGCCCACGGGAGGAAACGCCCCTTTGGGGCCAGCTGCCCCGTGAACGTAACTAAGGGGGTGTGATGGGAGTGGAACTGGTGGCACAGGGCGGACTGGGGAGCTTGGGAGCGGCACCGCTGCCAGGAAAAAGCATCTCAGGGCCTGTGGCCCCCGTTACGTTCAGGACTTTGGTCAGATGTGCTCAAGATTCACCAGTCGGTTCAGGAGCTGTTGATAAACGGGAAGCGAGGCGGAAAGGGAGCGCGGTGCGTTAGAGGTGAAAATCAATACGTATCAGTGCAGCGTTAATAACCCGTCCGGTCTGCTGCGTGCTCAGCGCTGCAGGCGTGGCGCTGCAAACCTTCCTAAAAAAGCTGAGTAAGAGGAATGTTTCTTTGCATTTCATTTTGCAAAGGTTTCATTTTGAAAAGGTTCTGAAAGTTTGGAATTTCAGGCCAGATTTGAGATCAGTGATTTGGATCAGACTTGACTGCTGATGCTCCTGTAGTGCCGGTGCTGTGAGAATGCATTACGTTAAAACAAGTATTATTATTGCACATAGATCTTACATGTGAAATAATCACTAACCAAGATGCTGCCGAGGTGCAGGAGAAGTGTTAGTTTGTGAGCAGAACGCAGTTAATTACTCCAAAGGTGGCAGCATTTATTCGGATGGCTTCATCACTCTGCCTTTCCCTGCTACAGTGATGCTGATCCAGTTATCTGAGAGACATTTCTCACAGCCTGGGTAAAGCCGTGACGGCTTTAGCAATTGCACTTAAACCTGCTAAGAGGGGACCAAGGATCGAGGCGGCCAGAAGATGCTTCTGCGCTGTGCAGTCAGCTAAATATATCGAGCAATGATTGTCTTCCTCAGAAACAAGCCTTTGCTCACAGGTACAGGATTAGCTGCACCCGATGACCTGATCTCCTCTAGGGATTCTGCTAAAATTATGGACAGCGCAAGACTGTCGATAAAAGCTGTGGGTTTAGTGGAGAGCCGCCAGCATTGTCTTCTGCTCTGAGCACGGGATCAGAGCCAGAACTCCTGCCCTTCAGCTGGCTCTTGTCCTTCCCTTGAGAAGGGGAGAGAGAGAGAGAAAAGCCCATTTAGGCTTGTGTTTTTCAGGTATCTGTACACTCTTGAGTGCTTCGGTTGTTCACTGGCCAACTTGCATCTTAATGCCTGCTTCTCAGACGTGCTGAAAATCATTTGGCTTCTGTGGATGTTGTTTGGAGCTGTAGCTGTGCAACGGTTCTGGAAATCAGGCAGCCGCTGTCTGCTCTGGGGTTTATAAAATTAGCAAACACTTCTGTAAAGGTAAACAGCCTTTCTGCAGAGTGTAACGTGAGACTCGTCCTCTGCTCTCAGCGCGCAGGGGCAGTCAGCAGGCTGCTGGAGCTCTGGAACAGCCCCATGCTGGGGAGTAATTAGGCAGAACAGGACCCTGATGCTTCAAACCAGAGCAAAGGTCCCCGTGGTGCTACACAGACATCGGCTTGAGGCTGCTGCTTGTGGGGTTCTCCTTGGAGAGACGAGGCTGCTGGTTTTCTTGCAGGCTGAGCTAATTGTGGGCGATCAGAGCGGTGCTATTCACATCTGGGACCTGAAGACCGACCACAACGAGCAGCTGATTCCAGAGCCCGAAGTTTCGGTGAACTCGGTTCACATTGACCCCGATGCCAGTTACATGGCAGCTGTTAACAGCTCGGTGAGCTCCGACGGCCTCGCACGTGGGGTGGGATTTACAGTGCTCCGGAGCTCTGCCTCCCCGGGGCAGGGGCTCTGCACATACCAGCTTCACCTGCAGCTTTTTGCTGTGGCTGGATGTGGAAATTCCGGGCTGCTTTTGGGTGAGTGACCACCAGCCCAGCCACAGATCCACAACGCTCCGTCTCACCGTAGGGAAATTGCTACGTGTGGAACCTGACGGGCGGCATCGGCGAGGAGGTGACGCAGCTGATCCCCAAGACCAAGATCCCTGCACACAACCGCTACGCCCTTCAGTGCAAGTTCAGCCCCGACTCCACGTGAGTGTGTGGCAGTCCCTCGCCTCCCTCCTTCGCGGGCTGGCAGAGGCCAGTTGGCTGATGTTGGCTCCACGCTGCCCTGCAGGGCCCCCGGGGAGGAGCAGGGGACACGCTGGGCCCGGGCTGCCGGTGGTGGCCTCGTGCTCCCTGATCTCGGCTGGCTTTGCAGCCACGAGCTGTTCTCACAGCCGGGGTTGAATTGATCTCCGGGAACAAAGTGGTGAGCTTGGTGTGTTCCTTCACCAAGTCTGTCCGGCTCAAATCTCATAAAGCAGATGATTTACATGTCAAGAAATCAGATTACAGCAAACACAGGTCTCCAGGTTGTTACTGTTCCAGGCCCACGTTAACGAGAGGCCCTCGAACATACCGTGTGGCTAATAAGGTTGCCCTCGCATGTCTCTTTGCAGGCTCCTGGCTACATGTTCTGCCGATCAGACCTGTAAGATCTGGAGGACTTCAAACTTCTCTCTGATGACAGAGCTGAGCATTAAGAGCAATAACCCAGGGGAAACGTCTCGGGGCTGGATGTGGGACTGCGCCTTCTCTGGGGACTCTCAGTATATAGTCACAGGTGAGGCACCGCTGCGCTCCTGCCCTTGGCCTGCCACTGGATTTGGATTGTTAGTGGCAGGGCCCGGCGCTAGCACAGGAATTACCCCTTCCTCTAGCTGGGACGTTGCCAAACCCTCATGCATGTGAGGAGAGAGCCCCCAGCCTCGCACCCACAACACCTAAATCCCCTCAGTGTTTTGCCTGTGCTTAAGGGAGCATCTGTTTAAGCTGGAGGGATGATCTCCGTGTGTGCAGTTCATTTCATCTGGTAGAAACGCTGTTGCAGTACCTGGCGTAATGGTCCCTTCAGAACGTGTGGTCGTTTCCACAGTAACTTCTCACCGAAATAATTAAAACCTCACCTAACACAGAAATGCACTAAGCTTCTTGCTGTGCGCAGCTCCCTTACCTGTCATCGACAGCACTAACAACTGTGTTCAATGAAGGAAAAGTCTTGTAATAAAAAAAAAGTGTAAAGGTTAATGCCATATATCCCACTTCTCTTTTTGCTTTCTGTTCCAGCCTCCTCTGATAACCTGGCCAGACTTTGGTGCGTGGAGACGGGAGAGATCAAGAGGGAGTACAGTGGCCATCAGAAAGCAGTCGTCTGCCTGGCTTTCAACGACAGCGTGCTGGGATAACGCTCACGCGCCGGAGGGAGAGGACCCCTCTGCTTGTGTTGCCTTGTCCTACAGCGGCGAACACCCTCCCCGCAGCCCGGGACACACGCTTGTAACCGGCCCCTCCTGTGATGGAGGGGGCTCGGTCTCTGGGAGCTGGGTCAGAGCAGGCTCCAGCTCCCAGCAGATCATCACCGCAGCACACATGGCCGCGGCGGGAGAGTGCCGGGACAAAAGGGAACAGGAGGGGGAGGCACGGTCCCGCTGCGGGGACCTGGGTACGGTTCAGGTGGAGGAATCCCTGTGGCATCACAGCTTTGTGATGTTCTTGTACCCCAAAGCGGGGAAAAAAAAATAAATATCAGCCTTTCTAAATGATGGAAGAGGCTGAGCAAAGAGAGGAAAGGCAACTGTTTTCTTGTTTTGCAATCCCTTTATTCAAAGTGTGTTTCAGACTTGGAGAGCTGCGCTCCTGTAGAGCCAACCACCCACAACAGATGTAATAACCTCGTGTTGAACAGGGCATGTACCATAAAACTACTCCCCGTGACTCCTCTAGGCCTGGATCTCCTAATACCTACGTACAAGCTGCAGCCCTGGAGCACAGCAGCAAATAAAGTGTCTGTACTGACAGTGCTGAGCAGAGTCCTGTTATTGTTCTAAACTCTCCTGAACTGCAGCATGACATCAGCAGGAAGCTTTGGGGGGATATTGTAGATGTTACCTTCCTTGTTGAAATCAGAGGCTTTTCAGGAATCCAGTTCAAGTATGTAGAGCAGCGAGAGGGCATCCGTGGCTGCAGGACTTACTCGGGGAGGTAATAGAAGCAGATAGACACACAAATGTTGCTTGGGAAGCAGATGTCAATGCAAAGGTAGATCAGCCGCTGCTTCCCCGGACCTGCAAATGAGCAAGGACAGGAGCAGGGTGAGAGAAACACTTTTGCAGTCACAGATATGAGTCCCTGGGGAGCTGAACAAGCGGAAAGCCTCAGGGAATGACCTTTCTCATTAAAGCAGGAGTTAGACAGAACAGAATGAGCTTGGCAGGCTGCGTTTGCCAACAGCGGTGCGGGGGGCTGCTCTGTGTTGTAGCTGTGCTGTGCAAGCAGGCTGTGCCCGGGGAAGGGGGTGTGGGGCCTTTCTCCGCCAGCACCAACATTCTCTGCGGGTTGTGGGTACGAGCCAGTGCTCCCTGATCGCTGAACAATGGTTTGATTCTGAACTAGAGGTCACCTGTTCCCATCCCGGGCCATGGTAGCCCATCCCAGGACATGCATCAGCTTTTACACAGCAGAGCCTGCTCCTTGTAGAGGTACTAGAAACAATCGTGCTTCCCTCTTCTGCAAAGGGATGTGTGGGACAACTTACCCTCCCCTCTCCTGACCCAGAAGATGGATGTCTGCTCACACAGGGCCTGGACAGCCTCCCCCAGGCTTTTGGGGTCCACCTGTTCCCCTGCCAAAATGCCCATGAACTCCCGGTAGTACTTGGTCTGGTTATTCTGACGTAGCAGCTCATCGGCCTGAAAGAAACGTCCCTGTTAATTCCTCCCAAGCCACTTTGCCCCTCAGACCCGCTCGCAGGGCACCCAAGGAGCACCCAAGGTTTCTCCCGACACGGCCCAGTCCCCACCGGGCTGCTGGGACGCTCGCCCTGGCCAGAGCAGCCACCCAGGAGCAGCCGGGCTGCCAGGGCTGAGGCCGGAGTGGGGCCAGCCCGCAGCCCCCAGCCAGCCCCGCAGCTCGGGGGATGCGGTTCCTCCCGGGCCCCTCACTGGGCTGCTTTGTCCTCAGGTGGAGGAGCATCGCTCCGACCCGCGCCTGCCTGCCCAGCGCTGCCGCTACCCCCGGGCTCCGGCTGCATCACAGCTGTGGTGACCCACAGCAGCCCTGTCCCCACTCCACGCGCGGCAGCAGAGCCCCCACCGGGCGTGAGGCAGATCAACCTCCTACAGCCCCATCCTGACCGGGACAGGATGTGGAGCTGCAGCTCCTCAATGCCAGGTCCTCTTTGGTGGCCAGGTGGGCTGCTGGCAGTCCCAGCACCACCAACTCCCCCATTAAGGAGCCTCCAAGCCTGGCAGATGCTTTTTTTCTCTCTGCTCCTATGGGTGCTGTGCTCCTACACCCCTCCGGGTTAAACCCTGCCCATTGCTTCCCAGCTGGGTGGGAGCAACAGGTGAGAGACAAGGAGCCCCCAGGAGCCTCCGAGGAAACAGAGAGCAGATGGCAGGGGCACAAAAAAATGGGGCCTTCTGTCTTCTTGAAACAGAATCTGCCCCCAGCCCACGCATCCATTAACATTTTGTTCAGAGGGTCCGTATACATGATTTACTTCAACCGTCCTCCCTGTGAATTGCTAACAAACCCCCTTTGTTTTTTGTTCCCCAGATTTTTGAGCAGGTAACAGAATCCAGTGGGAGCAGGTCCTGCGAGAGCCTTGCTATTCACCTCTGTGGGACACAACCCCCTTCCCCGACCTGCAACTCTGCCGTTTCTCACAGAAGAGAGGATATCGATAAAACCGGGAGCTGTTGCTCACAGCTCACACGCTGAGCCCAGCGCTGCAAGGCAGAGACACCAACCCAGCGCCCCCTGAGCAGGGAATTGCACAGAACAGGGGGCTGCCACTGCCACCCCCCTACTGGGAGAGCCCCCGTGCCCTCATTCAGCCATGCTGCTGTTAAAAAGTCACCCCTGCAAACACAAATCCACACAGGAAAGGGCCTTCAGTGAGCCAGGACTTGGCGCAAAGCCCAACTCATCGCCCCCGTGCGCTCAGTTGCCCCCGGGAGCAGCCACAGCAGCTGCTCACCCTCTGCTCAGATGTGTTGAGGGATGTCTGCAGGGTCTGCAGGTCCCAGTGGTCCATCCTCCGCAGGTAGCATGCGCGCTGCTCCACGGGCTTGTAGCACACGTAGCCCTGTGAGACAAATCGTGCCCTGTGAGAGTGGGCAGCAGCATGTGCCCATGGCCCCAGAAATTGATATTTTTTTTGCCCTGCATTATCTTTCCTAACTAAAAATGCAGAGAGAGGCACCAAACAGTAACTGGTTGATAATTTTCCTGGTCTACACCTCCTGGTCCCACCCCAGCAGCTCTTCTCTCACAGAATCATCTCGGTTGGAAAAGCTCTTGAAGATCCTCCAGTCCAACCATTAACCTCACCCTGACCGTTCCCAACTCCACCAGATCCCTCAGCGCTGGCTCAACCCGACTCTTCAACCCCTCCAGGGATGGGGACTCCCCCCCTGCCCTGGGCAGCCCATTCCAACGCCCAACAACCCCTTCTGCAAAGAAATCCTTCCTAAGAGCCAGTCTGACCCTGCCCTGGCGCAGCTTGAGGCCATTCCCTCTTGTCCTGGTGCTTGTTCCTTGGTTCAAGAGACTCATCCCCCCTCTCTGCACCCTCCTTTCAGGGGTTGTAGAGGGCCATGAGGTCTCCCCTCAGCCTCCTCTTCTCCAGACTAAACCCCCCCAGTTCCCCCAGCCGCTCCCCATCAGACCTGTGCTCCAGACCCTGCACCAGCTCCGTTGCCCTTCTCTGGACACGCTCGAGTCATTCAATGGCCTTTTTGGAGTGAGGGGCCCAAAACTGAACACAGTAATCTCAGCAGCCTAGGCTCCTCTGTTCACTTCCACACTAAACGAGGCAGGGAATTATCCCAACACACTTACGTTCCTGCTGTCATACAGCACCACAGCGCTGTGGTTGCTCTGCGAGGTTACATAGTAGGTCACAGTGCTCCTGGACTTGTCCACCAAGGCCGTCTGATTCCTCAGCGGGTCTTGCTGGCCCTGGAGCGTTAGCCGGACGAGCTGCGAGCCAGCCTGGGCACAAAGAGAGGGAGGGCAGCACCAACCATCAGCTGTTTGGTGTCTGCACGCAGCATCCCCCCACTGACTCCCCACCCGGCCCCTTTGCTGGTCCCTGCCGCTCATCTTGAATTATTTAGCAAAGGAGAGAAGCTCTGACCCGAGGGAGGGGAGCTGATCTGTGAAGCAGACCGCTCTCCATCACACAGGCCTGGGGGAGAGGTGCCGGTGCCCCTCACGCCAAAGGCACCCATCCTGCTGGGCAGCGGGGTGCTGGAGGGAAGGGCCACAGCCCCCCGCTTGCCCCAGAGGCCACGGTCACGTGTTGGAACGTGCCAGCTCAGCAAAGCACCAGCTTGTGGCTCCATTTACAAACGATGAGCTGAGGTTCCTCTAATTTAAGCAACGGTTCCTGGCAGGCGCGTTGCAGGGGTAGGACAGCTGCTGCTCAGCTCGCTGCCTGCAGCGCTGCCGGCACTTTCCTGCCCTTCTGCCTGCAGGCTGCCTGCGTCTGCCAGGGACGGGAACCAGCCTGATCTCAGCCTGTTCATCCCTCCCGGCAAGTGGTTCTGACACAAATCGGGGCTGCAGGCAGGAGGCAGCTTCCTGCCGGATGGGGATCCCTTACCTGGGCAGAGCTGGGGGAGAAGCTGAGAACCCCCACAACGCCGATGCCAACAACTGCGAAAAACACGGCAACGGACAAGACGATCCAGAACGTCCTGGAAGGAGCTGGGAGGTGTCCTGCGGCCCTCCTGCCCTGGGAGCCAAGGCAAGGGGAGGAAAGAACAGGAGTTAAAATCTGCCGGCTACTTTTCCTTGCCAGAAAACGCACTTCCCGCTCATGACACAAATCACCGTGTGAACGGCTGGGGGTTGAGATGTTTTGAGCCCCAAAACATCGCAGCAGCTGTGGAATAACGTCGCTTTTATCCCACAGTGCTGAAGTTCCAGATCTGACATCCCGGTAACCAGCTCTTTCCTCCTGCGGGCGGGGAAGCAGCAAATGCTGCAAACCCACCGAGGAAGGGCTGGAGCTGGAAACCTTCCACAAATGGGCTGCTGCTGCGCTTTAGCAGCAAATTAAATTATTTTGGTTTATAGCAGATATCCCCAGGAGAACCATCAGCATTCAAAACAGACCCTGTGCGGAGTGATCCTGCTTCCTTGCCCCTCCGTATATCTGGTTGTATTTTATTTTCTTGATAAGCTGTTCTTCATGCAGACCAAGCTGTTACTTGAAGCAAAACAGCTTGGCAGTCATGTGGCACTTCTAGTGGCTCTATTCAAATTTACTTTAATTCTTATATTGAAACAATGGCTCTATTCAAATTTACTTCAAGTCTTATACTGAAACAATTAAATTTAACTTAATGGCAGATCAAATTATTTTTGCAAAGCAGAATGTGCTTTCGGTAATCTCAACTGTACAGCCCACACTTAAAAAAATAATCTGTTTCTCAATCCTCTGAAGCACGTAGAGAAATTCAATCAATGCCCATGGTCAGATCTGCTACAGCCGCACAAGGAACGGGCTCTCCAAGCCTCAGGCTCTGTTACTGATTTTCTTCTGTAATACGTAAATTCCAGATATATTCCACCAGAAAAGCAGCGAGTCTTAAGAAAGTCAAAACTGCACATAGCTGAAATCTTATCAATTCAAATGCAACAGAGCCCAAGCCCTACAGCAACGGGCAGGTTTTCAATAGCTGATGGAATTCCCTCGGGTGGGAAAGGTGCAGATAAAGAAACCCAGGGACTCCTGCCCCTCGCAGGCCATGGTTCAGGGGCACACACGCGCCCCAAGGTTCTTCCGCACCTCTGCCCCGACCACCCTGCCCTGCTCAGGGTGAGTTTCTGCTGCGTAAGTGTGGGTGCTCAGGAGATCCCGCCGCTGCCTCCCACAGGGCTGAACTGCGGGTGCTGAGCTTGGGGATGAGCAAAATCTTACCGGGATCTACCGGAGTGGCAGCAGCTCAGCCCCTTCGGAAGAGGAATCGAGCAAGTGGAGAGCGGGGACTGTGACAGCAAGGGGGGAGACCAGGGATACTCACTGCAGGGGGGGCAGCGCCGGCACCGTTCCCACCCTCCATCCTCCCCTTCAGTCGAGGACCTCGCTCCGGCCGCTCTGCCTCGGGCCAGCGCACGCACTGGACATGATCCCCGGCTCCAGGTGCGCCTGGGAAACCTAAACGCGCGTCCGCGAAACGTAACCACGCGGCCAAAGGGCTTCCCAGCCAGGAGCTCCTCGGCTCGGCCCTCCGGGGAGGGTGAAACCCTAGAGCTGCCACCTGGGCAGAGGAGAAGGGGAGGGGGGGGCAGAGCCCAGGGCTGCCGAGCGATGCCGTCAGCGCGGAAACCCGCTCGCCCCGCTCACCTTGCACGCTGGCTGCAGCAGGCGGGTGGGCGACAATCGGGGGCTTTGTGCCGGCCCTCCGAGCTGGCAGGCGCCGCGAGCGAGAGTGGGTAAGTCTCATTAAGAGGCACAATGGATAGAGGGAAGTGGCCAGCCTGCCCTTGTCATCGGTTATTTCTCCATTTCAACACAAACTCCGTGCTGCCGGAGCTCCGTGGGCTGCAGCCAACTGTTTATCCTGCAGGCTGCTGCCCCGCGCACTCTCGCTGCACAGTTTTTGTGTTCCACACAGACCTCACTGCCTTCAGCCCCCGGGGAACAGGATCTCCGTCGCCACAACCCCTCGTGCCGACAGGACAGCCTGGGGTGAGAAACCCCCCGCGGGGAACAGCGTTCCCAGGTCTCCAGACTGCAGTTTTCCCGAGCAGCGCAGGAGCCCCCGTGAGAGCTTTGGGTTTCTGTTTGCTAGCCAGATGTAACCAACTGAACAGAGGCAAGGAAAAGCTCCACTGAATTCCTTCACGTGGTATCTATCGAGGGAAAACGCAGCTTTTTGACATTTTCCTATCACAGCCCAGGGCTGATCAAACTCAGCCAAGAGGGCAGCTCCTCCCAGAGCTCCTCATCATGGAGGCACTAGCAATCCCTCGAAGTCAAAACCAAGTGATTTCAGTAATCACCATCTCATTCTGGCACGCTGCTTCGGTGGGACGCGAACTCAAACTCTGTGCCCAGCCAGAGTCAACCATCACCGTCACTCCCGCAGAACAGCGGAACTGAGAACACGAGACTCTGGTGGGAATGGGGACGGTCAAACCACCAGCTCTGCTTCTGCAAAGCGATGGGAGCGAGAAGAGGCAGCGCACCCTGCAGCGGGGCAGCTAGCTGGTTGCTTCTTAGCACAAGAAATGTGAAAAAGAAGCTGTAGCCCGCAGGCAGGGTGTTCTCCCCACAGGGATTTTAACAGCCGCACAGCAGATGCTTTCTTTCTTTAAGAAAACACATGCCTTGCCTAATCTAAGGCACAGGAATGAAGCAAAACCCTCTATAAAACCTTGTTCATGAAAGAATTATTCACTCTGCTCTGTGCTGTACTCTAAAAGCAAACCCCAGCCCACGTGAAGAGCCCTGCGCAGCTCCAGGCACCTGAACCCAAGATACTCCAGGGTTTGGATTTCTTTCCCCGATACTACACGCGAGGAGTAAAGACAATAAACACAAACCGCTCCCCTAACTCCCAGAAATTCCACAGCACAGCCGCAGCGAAGCTCACAGAGACTACAAAATAAGACAACGCCAGGGGAAAGTAGGTTTGTGAGTTTAATGTGAATTCAAGTAGTGGCTTAAAAACCATCTGGAAGTTGATACAGAGTTTTGAAGCACGATTGACACCTTCACCAGTACATTTCAGCATCCGTGAATCGAGGTAACGGTTCCCCCACCCAGCGAACAGCACTCGGCAGGGACAGCTGCCTGGACGAGGCCGGACACCTCTCCCGGCGTTTACTACTTTACTTGACGTTATTCTGAAGTGATAAGCACCACAGAGGGGAACCGAATCGAAGAACACATCGTTAAGTCAGACCCTAGCTGCAGTAAATCCATAACGTCCGTTTCCACATTACCCAAAGTAAAAGTTCTACCTGTGAGCATTTCTCTGTGACTTTACACAACCACAGCCTCCAAGCTCCGAGGTACAAACAACCCCCCTTGCACAAGATCAGCGAATATTCTGGTAACACCCAAAGGCAGCAGGAACTGCGTGGTTATTGCTGTACAAACACGGTGGTGAGTCTACTGGTTCCGAGTGTCCGAGTGGAAGGAAACGACATCGCCACACTGCTAGAGCTATTCTGCTGAGCACTGGGAGATGGAGGCAGGCCAGTGGTTAAATTTAACTGCCAATACTGGAATCTATGGAACAGAAGCATATTATTTGCATATATAATTTTTCACTTAATTCTGTAACGCAAAAGCTTTCGACTGTGGCCTTCAATTCAGCCAGCATAAAAATCTACCCTGGAGCCTGAGCCGTGCGCCACCCAAACCCACCCAAAGATCAAAACGAAGTCGTCACCTGAGCAAGCAGCCAGTGCCAGGCCCCCACGCCAGGCACACGCCAAAGAGATTGACCTCAGATATTGAAAGGAAGCACGTGCCACCGTCACACAGCCAGCGCTCCCACGGGATTATTTCAGTGGGAAGCTGTACTAGAGCCGTACTACACCCATCCCCTGCAGACTGAGCGTCAGTGCAGATTCTGCAGCTACAGCCAAGGCAAGTGGCTACTCTGATGCTGAGGGAAGTACAAGAACTAACTCGGCACTAATCGATCCCGTTATTTCTGGGAAGCAGCAACAGTGAGGGACAGTCCTGTGTGGTTACTGACCTTCTGCATTACCAAATGCAAAACCTTACAATTAAATCTACTGTCATCAGTGAAGTACATTCCTCTTATCCTCCCTTCTGGGAAACAAGATATATTATCATATACTATGCTTAAATCTATAATTTAAATATATTCTGATATATATTTAGGATTAGGGTAATTCTTGTATGTACATGTACTTTACACATACATCCAACGCCTGGACAAATACAGTATACAGAAGACACTGTTTGTATTTTGTGAGTGGAATCAACCTAACCTGCATCACAAGTGCAATTTGTATCGATCAAATAAAGGAGACGGATTTCAGTTTCTGTGACCTGACGTCACGCTCGCAGCGGGCTGCGCTGCTAAGCAGGACCCCATCCAGAAAAAAAAAAAAAAAAGCAAAGGCTAAATGCTAATTTTGCCAGCCACCACAAGCGTTTCCAAACACAGCCGCTAAGTTACTACACACTCCAAGAGTCATTTCCCTGAATAAACCAGACTGAGCCACATCTGCCCAGGCGGGGACACGCCGCAAGATGTTGGGTTCTTTTCCTCAGATCAACCAGCTCTACTTTCCTCAACTCAGTCTAGAGGACAATGTGACATCAAGTATCACAAACATTTGGATAG
This sequence comes from Strix aluco, assembly GCF_031877795.1. Lineage (NCBI taxonomy): Eukaryota > Metazoa > Chordata > Aves > Strigiformes > Strigidae > Strix > Strix aluco. The sequence goes on along the minus strand of NC_133945.1, from coordinate 5,821,860 downwards.
AGGGTGTGGCTTATAAGTTAAAAAAAAAAAAGCCCCAAGCCCCTAAGACTTGGGTGACACCGTAATGCCCTCTTCGTTTCAAAGTGCATTTAAAGACCGAGATGTAAACAAAATCATATCAAGAGGACAGGAAGGTTAAAAAGCTAAGGGTTGCTAACTCCGGGTGGTATCCTAGTGAGCACGTTACTGTCACAAGGTGATTAACAGGGGCCCTCCTCAGGGTACCGCTGCGGAGGCCGCAAGCATTTCACTATATTAATCCCCCAGAGCTGGGAGGAGGTCAGCTATGCTATCGACGTAGAAATCGGGAACCAGGCTCTGCCTGGCAGGACAGTCGCTCTCCTGGTGCCCCTTCACTTCATCCAGCGTGGTGACCCCGGTGAGCGTCAGCAGGGTGGTGAGGCCGCAAGTGTTGCCCATGAGGATGTCTGTGTCCAGCCGATCTCCCACCATGATGGTACGAGCGGGATCGATGCCGAATTCGCTCACCACGCAATCAAACATGTACCGGTTGGGCTTTCCTACGATGAATGCCTCGCGCTGGGCTGCTGTCTCCACCGCTTTTACCAGGCAGCCAGTCCCTAGAAAGAGACCAGAAAACATGGATTAGAGACTGTGGAAGACTCTTGGCGTTCACGCAAGCTGCTACAAAACCACACGGTGCTGTGGTAACACAACACCTCAGCTTTATAGACAGGACAGGCAGAGGAACAGGTCGATCCCAAGAGAGGTGGTGCATAAAACCTGCCAGGGGGGCTAAATACCGTCACACATCGAGGTCAGAAAAGAACTGCTAATCCCCCGAGTAAAGGATTAGCAAGGATTCTCCCTGAAAGATCGGGGGTGCAGTGAGGAGGGGAAGCCCAAGCTCCAGGACGCTCAGGCTGCCTCACCGAGATGCAAGGCTGAGCCCAGTCGCCCCCAGAGCCCGGGAACTCGCCACGGGCGGCTCTGAACGAGCCGGGATCACCTCCCTGCCCCCGTCGGGCGGCAGGCGAGGCGCCCGGTCGCCCCCCGGTCCCCACCTCCGCACCCCACCCCGCGCACCGGGGATGGCGGCGCCGCCCTCGAGCGGGAGGCGGTGGTCGCGGTTGGTACCGACGAGGAGGCAGTCGGGGCCGCCGCGCAGGAGGTAGCGCAGGGCCTGGCACAGCTTAGCGTAGCTGAAGTGCTCGTCGAAACCGACGAGGACGGCGCGTACGGCGGGGTCGAGCGGCGCCTGGGCCCAGTCGGCGGGCGTGGGGCCGGGCAGGGCGGCGGGGCCGGGCCCCAGGTGCGGGACGCCGACGGCCTCCAGCTCGGCGGCGAGCGCGGGGCTGCCCAGCACGTAGGCGGCGGCGCCGAGCGGCAGGGCCTGGCGGAGGTAGCGGGCGGCGCAGTAGGCCGAGCCGAAGACGTGGCGGGGCTCGGCGGGCGGGAAGCCCAACCGCTGCAGCTTCTCAGTGTAGGCCGCACGCGTCCGGCTGCTGTTGTTAGTCACGTAGCAGAGGCGTTTGCCCGCCGCCGCCAGCCGGCCCAGCGCCGCCGCCGCGCCGCCCACCGCCGCCTCGCCCCGCCACAGCACGCCGTCGCAGTCGAAGAGCAGCGTGTCGGCGGAGCCCAGCACGGCGCGGGCCGCTTCGACCTCCAGCCGCCGGCACCGCCGCGACCCGCTGCCCGCCATGGCCGCCCCGCCGCTCCTCAGCCGTGCGCCCGCCCCCCGGCCGCCCCCATTGGTCGCGCCGCGCCCGGCCAGCGTCCCCATTGGGCGGCGGCGGCCCCGCCCACCCCGCCGGGACCCGGCGCCCGGCGCCCTCTCCCGCCCTTCCGCACAGAGCCACCGATGGCGGCCGGCTCGCTCCACTCTCATTGGCCGTCCGCCTCACCGGCCCGCCCCCCCGCGCGCTGCCATTGGCCAGGAGCGCGCGGTCACCCCAGGCGCTCCGCGACCCATTGGGCCATCCAGCCGCCCCGGGGGCTCGTTAGGTAACTCGTTAGGCTCCGGTCTGCCTGGGCACGGGGGTCAGAGGTCACCAGGGGGTGGGGGGCGCGGGGGCCGGGCACCGGGCAGCGACGCCGCCCCGGCCGCGCGCGGCTCCGTTCCCCGCCGAAGCCCTCAGCGGCGGCCCGTCGGGCGGCACGCGGCCCGTTGTTATGACGACACAGCCGTAAAGCCGCCATCTTGGCGGTGCGGCTCGTTGCGACATGGAGGCCGCGATGGCAACGAGCGCGGGGCCGGCGGGGCTTACGGCAGCCGCGGCCGAGGAGCGGGAGGGGGCGGCGGTGGCGGGCTCCGGCCCCGCCGCGCCGCCCGCCGCTCCCGCCGCCTTCCTCAGCCTCCCGGCGCCCTTCAGCGAGGAAGGTACCGGGCGCGGGGCGGGCGGTGCCGCCGCGACAGGGCCCCGGCCGGAGCCGAGGGGAAAGCGAGGCCTGGGGCGGGGGGTGACGGGGCCCGGCCGGGGGGAACCGGCCCTTGCGGCGCTTGGCGCGGGGTGAGGGGGGTCCTGGCTGTGCCGGTTCTGTCAGCGGGGGTCGGGGAGGCGGCTGGCCCCGGGGTCTCTGCGCCCCGTCACTCCTCCGGGCTGCGAGAGCGGAGCCCCGGGGCCTGGCCGGTGGGGGGGAGAATCGCCCCTCTCCGCTCTAGAAACCGCGAAAAGACCCTTCGGCAACCCCCCGCCCCCGGGTCCCTTCTCTCCGGGCTCAGGAGCTCCTCGGGACAAACAGAACAAAAGTTTTCGGTGTAAACGCTGCTCGTTAATAGGTGCCGCATTTTCCCAAACCGATGACTGACTTTTAAATTGTAGATGAAGATGACGTGCATAAGTGCGGTCGCTGCCAGTCGGAGTTCACCTCCTTGGAAGAATTTGTGCAACACAAATTACAAAAGGTCTGCCAGCGAGCTCCAGAAGCTCTTGCTGCTGCATCAGCAGGTCTCCTCAACCAAGAAGTACAAAAGGTGACAGCAGGTTTCTCCTCAAGCCGTGGCTGAAAATAATTAGGATGCAACGGTCTGTTGGGTTGGAGGGGAGAGAACAGAATACAATGTTTTTAAAGGTAATAAGACTTTTCTGCTAAAATGTTATCTGTCACAGCAGGTCGTTCCTTCTGTCGAGGAGTCGATAACTGTTGCTCATATAGTTGTTGAAGCATCTTCAATAGCAGAGGAAATCAGCAACGCATCTGCTATAGTAGGTGAGCTCCAAGACGCTTGCCTTTATACCCCTGCTGGGTTAGGAACTTGTTTACTCGTCCGGTGTCCGATTCTGTTGGATTTGTGTTGTATTTGGGTACGTGACACCTCGGTGTTACTGAGCACGGGGACTTGGGCCTGAGCGTTACCTCAGAGGTGTGCGAGAGGCATCCTTAGGCCAGCTTTGCAATTCTGTCCGCGTTAACACAAATTAGATTTAACATTCCATTCCAGAAGTGTCCGTTTTAATATTTATGCTGCGATCATGAGAACTTTGCAAAGACCCATGTTCCAGGTTTAAAGTACCTGTTTCTCCTTCCTACTGCTGAAACAGTAAATTGATGTAGCTGTCTAAAGCTCTTTTCTGTAAAGAACATAACTGTCTTCCTATCCTTTCCCCAGGTAGTGGGCACATCAAAGAAGTCATTGTTGCAGGAGACCACGTTTTTGAAAACCCAAACGGTCACATTGATGGGGAAGTTAGTGAAGAGCAAGGCAATCCTGATGATCAGGAGCAGGATATTTCCACAGAGCTGATAAAGGTTAAGCTGCTGGTTAACAAGGAAGGGCGATATGTATGTGAATTATGCCAGAAGACATTTAAAACAGTAAGTATCACTTCTACCATGCTTGGCTTAGTGAGTTATTTAGTCTAGCTGTTAATTAAGACCTCTCAAGACTCTATAACAATGCTCTTCTCTACTGCACGCTACGCTTTCAGAAGGAAAGTTCTGCTTTCAGAAGGAGCATTGTTGTTCTTTTCAGTTGCCGTGTAAAATCCTTAACCATTTGGAACATCTTTTAAAATGAAATTCTTTCCGTAGGCAAGCATCCTCAAAGCTCACATGATCACTCACAGCAGCAGAAAGGACTATGAATGTAAACTCTGTGGAACTTCCTTCAGGACAAAAGGGTCTCTGATTCGACACCATCGGCGTCACACTGGTAAGACAGTTCTCCAAAATAAGAGTTCCTCGTTGCTGCAGTGTGCTGTCTGTGGTTATCCAGCTTACCTTCCACTGGAGGTTCTTGCTGTTTTCTGTCTTCTGCTGAGCTGAGCCTGCTGAGCTCCCCGGTGTTTGGGGTGCTGGGAGGCAGCGTGTGGTTCTGGGCTGAGCACAGGCAGCTCGCTGTAGAAAGCTGCATCGAGCTATTGCTGGCAGTGGTTAGTTTAATATCGTTGTTTTCGTTCTTGTCATTTCCAGATGAAAGACCTTACAAATGCAAGAAATGTGGGAAAAGCTTCCGGGAATCGGGAGCTTTGACTCGGCACCTGAAATCTCTGACACCCTGCACTGAAAAAATTCGCTTCAACATGAACAAAGAAATAGTTGTCAATAAAGATGATTTGCCGACAGGTCAGTGATGCCATCAGTGCCTGCCTTGAATCTGATGAGACCAAGCATGCTCCCGGCACTTGAACTATAAATTCTTTCTCAGTTATGAAAAAAAAATATTCCTGTGGTATTCAGTTTATGTTTTTTATAGAGGAAAAAAAGTAATTTATAGAGCTAAACTATTAACCTGAAGCGCATGTAGCCAGGCGTTGGCTGTGAAGTGTTGGAGAATCTGGTTCAAAGATGGCTTTAATGGGCACCTCGTATCCTAAGATACATCTTGTGTAGGGCCCAGCAGGTGATGAGGGGTGGCAGTACGCCAAGTGATTCATTGTGATGTTTTTCTTGAAGGATCCTGCAGTTCAAACACAGACACCGTTTCATCGATAGCGAGTGAATCCATCGAGACCTCCCCTGTCATTCATCTCGTGACAGATGCAAAAGGCAACGTTCTTCATGAAGTTCACGTCCAAATGCAGGAACTTCCTGTTGTAGATGCAAAATCCCTGGACCAAGACGTGAGTGTCATTTCTCTTCAATACCCTTTGTGTGTTTTATGCAAAGAAGTGTTTTGAAGTATTTCACCTCATGAACAGAATTGTGTTAGGGGCTGGGAATAAATCTGTGTGGTGGAAGTAAATGGTTAATTAGCTTCTTTTTCATCTGAGAACACAGAAGGCAAACTCTGGCCTTGTGTGGCCATCTGCTGCTGCTGAGCTTGGCAGCCTGTGTGTAGAATAAAGGGGGATGCGGCGGGTTCACCACCACAATACAGAAGGTGAGAGGGTGTTTTTGTTGACCATTCCTGGCTCTGAGACTCTGTGCTAGGAGCAAAGGCTTATCATCCTTTGGACTGTGTGTTTTCAGAGTACAGATTCACCTCCTCTTCCTCCCCGCTGTCCAAGATCATTCCCTTGTTGATCTCTTAACCCTGTATCACAGCTTAGACAACTCTATCACAACTTAGACAAGAAAGAATGACTGTCGTTGCAACGTTGTCGTAAAAAAAGGGGCTAACTCTGTATTTTCTGTGCTAATTACTGGACTGTTTATCCCTTCAGCAGCCGCATCCTGAGGAGCTGCCTTGTGAGGGGGAAGTGAACAGTGAGAATCTGCTGAGGCAGGCCATGAGGAACTCAGGTATTGTGATAGAGAGAGTCGCTGTGGAGGAAATGCAGAAGCCAGATGAGCCTGCTGGAGCTGCCGCAGAAGAACTAGAAAATGAAGTGGTGAAAGCAGAGGAGGAGCCGTGTGGGGAACAGTGTATTGAAGTGGAACAAGTGGAGTCTGTATGTTTGTATTCCATAAACAGATTAATTTTTCCTTGCCTGCACTTGTGGACAGCACTGTTAGCCCCACCACCCTGCATGTTGTCCTCAGCGCATCTCTCTCTGCGCCTGGGTCTTTGTGTGGTATTTTTTTCACATATGCTTTAAGTGTAGCGTTAGCACACATGTGTGCTCTCTCCTGTTAACAATACAGATCTCTTTCTTGTCAAAGCTGGAGTATTTAATTGGGAATTTGGTTAGTGATACTTACTGTACACACTAGTACAAAAATATTTACGTTGTACCATTTTCTTTCCAATAGACGGATGCAGAAAGAACAAATGGGTACAAAAGTTACATCTGCCCTCACTGTAACGAAGCCTTCAGTGAAGCTACTTCCCTTGAAACACACATCAAAGGTCATTTAGGTAAAGTTCTACCACTTATGCTGTTGTCCAAATGCGCTGTGTCTTGCTGTGACCTTAAGCATAGTACAGCTTGCTTTGTTCCAAATTCCTTGCCTTTACATGGCCGTTAGCCACGCAAAATCAACGGATGCTTAACACACTGATATGAAAGGGATGACTTTGGTTGAGCTCTAGAATAGAGGGTAAAAGAAGTGTATTTTGGAAAAAAAAGTTTCTGTGTTTCAGGGCCTGCACTGTATCCTTGAAAGCAGAATTGCGTGGAGGCCAGTAAATAGGTTAGCGAGGCATCGCAGGTTGATAGGCTGGAACTGCTGCCTGAAGGGCACCAAAGGCTGTATGAGCAACATTTGAGCAAAATTCACTTATGAATGAGACAAAGCCCATACACGCAGTTGAAAATACGATTTCCCTCCTTCCCTGGGTTATTTTTTTGGAAGAATTTTATTACAACATGCAGTAGATGCAGGACAACCAGCAGGAGTAAGTATCAACCATGCGTTCTCCCTCCCTCTCTAGATTACAAGCCTTTTAAGTGTGAGGAGTGTGGCAAGGAGTTCACAAAGGGCTATCTGCTAAAAAAGCATCAAGAAGTGCACGTGAACGAACGGCGTTTCCGCTGCGGAGAGTGTGGCAAGCTCTACAAGACCATTGCACACGTGAAGGGGCATCGAAGAGTGCATTCTGATGAGCGGCCGTACTCCTGTCCCAAGTGTGGCAAGCGCTACAAGACAAAGGTATCCTCCCTCACAACAGGTTTGCCTTCAGATTCTCCTTTCCAGAGCCAGGGTTTGGGAGAAGTTAGGAGGCTTTGCTCCTGAGAGAATAAATGCCAGCTCACCTGCCTCTTATGTGATCTGAAGCTCCAGAAGGAGCTTTTGTTTTAGTGGAAAAAAGAGGGACAGACGTAAAACCTTCACATTTGTGAAGAAACTGTTCCTTCCTGTGTGGAAAAAATTACATAATAATAATAAAACCAAGTCTTTATTATGTCTTACGTGAGAACAAGTCCTCAAAGATGTTGACTTCTACCCTGGAAGCTACAATCCTGCTTGCCTGAGTTTGCCGTTTCCTCTAGCTGCCCTTTTCTCTCCGTACAGAATGCCCAGCAAGTTCATTTCCGGACGCATTTAGAGGATAAGCCTTACGTCTGTCAGTACTGCAGCCGGGGCTTCCGGGAAAAGGGCTCCCTGGTCCGCCACATCCGCCATCACACCGGGGAAAAGCCTTTTAAGTGCTACAAGTGCGGGCGAGGCTTTGCAGAGCACGGCACTCTCAACAGGCACTTAAAAACCAAAGGTGAGGTGGGAGAGCTTGTCTGCGTTGGGGTGAGGGGGGCGGTTCTAGGATTGGGTTTGGACAAGCTGCTTTTTGGCTGAATGGTAATGATTTTTCAGAGTGGGTCTAACGAGCTTCATCCCAGGCCACTTGTTTATCTGCATCTCAGTTGCACTGGGAGATGTGTTACATTTTTTTTCACCTACATTAATGATTATTTCTATTGTGATCTTTCTGACCAAAAATGATGCTGAAGGAACAGCCATAAAACAGTTCCAATATAAAATCTAGATTGACTAAATGAAGAGAAAAGATAACCAAAGCAGAATTTGCATTAAGAATCTGACTGCAGGAGTGCTGCAGGCTCTCTGGCTTAAGTGGTCTCTGCCCTAAGCAGGGAAGACAGACCCTAAACTGTACAAGAGTCCGCCCCGAACTGTGAAGTGGTTCTGTTCCAAGGCTATACACAAAGAGGGAGAAAATCAACATTTTCACAAAGTAATGCCAGAGCACGCTTGATTTCTGTGTTGAGGAAGGAGGCAAGAGAACCGTAAAACTTACGATGTGGCACCTATTGTTATGGTTAAACTTGCCACTTGTTTTTTCTTGGCATTAAATTTGTACTAATTTTGGAGTTTTATGATGTCCTCTAAAAGCACAAAGTGTGGCTGTTCTGGAAGGGAAATGTAGAGTTACGTTCTCCCAGATAATCTTTTTTGATAGGATTAGTTGCACTGGACCTGCTGTTCCTTTAGCTTCTAAGCACGGATCTTCAAACTTCTTCAGCGTAGTAATGGTGATTAGATTGTAAAGAAAATACAAGTTTACTGGAGGAAAAAAGTTTCCTAGGTAGATACTGAAGTGTAACGCATAAGCAGAAAAGATACGTGACTTAAAATACACCAGAAATCTTACTGTATGTTCTTCACATACGGCTTTTGAAATTCCGTCTGGCTTTATGCATCTTGTGTGTTTTTTGAAATTGCCCTGGATGGTTGCTCTGCTCCAGGCTCAGTTCTGTGGTCTGGTGTCACGTGGGCCTTTTCTAGGCCATTACTTGGCCTGTCATGGTAGGATGACTGTTGTCTGACCATTGGCCACTTGTTAGAGGGGTTAAAGGGGTCTCGTTTGTGCTGTGTAGTATTTTCCAGGTACTCCTATATTTAAGATGGTTATGAAAAATACTATTTTTCTGGCATTTTTGGAATACCATTCAGGTGGCTGCCTCCTTGCTTTGAAAGAGGTGGAAGAAGTGATGGTGTCTGAGGAAAGTCAGTCAGCTGACAACTTAGCTGCAACAGTCATTTCTGAAGATCCTCACACTGTTTTGGTTGAGTTTTCTTCAGTGGTGGCGGACACTCAGGAATACATCATTGAGGTAAGGCGTGGGGTGAGCAGCCACCTCCTTCTGAACTTAGCACTGTATTTTGTCAGTAAAAACTGCAGTTGTGCATGTTCCTCATTTTGGCTTTTGGGAGAAGGTACAATAGGATCTAGCCAATGCTACCCCTGTCTGCACGACCCTAGGAATAAGGAGGATTAATGTTGTTCAGGAGAGCACCTGGAGTTTACTTCACCACCCTTCTAAGTCCTGCATGTAACGTAGGCAGGAAAATGAGAATGCAGAGAAGACTGACAGGCGTTCATCAGAAGGCTGAGACTGAGAACTTCTGGCTGTACCAGATTTTGTGTCCTCCCAAACTTGCTTCAGCTTTCCCTCAACTTGTGCCTACTCTCTTCTCCTGTATTTCAATGTAGCTTACTTGGTCTGAAATAATCTCTGTTGTTTTAACTGGCTGTGGCTGCCAAAAGCAATGAATTAACGCATTTTGCTTTCTCCCCCTTCGTGACAAAGAGCCAGTACTCATCTGTGCAGAATAACACAGTTCATTTATTGAGCCCCTTTAGTGCTGCCACAGTTTTTCTCCAATAGGAGAAAAATCTGCCAGTTGGCTGAATCCTGCTGAGAGAGGATGTTCTCTTTCCGTTAGTTGTGAGCACTCTGCATTACTTTTAAGTAGCTCTTGATAATGGGGTTTGGAGGGAATTTCAAGGAGGAGTTGTCTTTAGAGTAGCTACTGCATCATGGGGGGAACAGAAAGACTTTTGTAAAAGATCTTAGTGTCTTATATCCTGGTAATAAAAGATTTTTTTGTAATAATCTAAAAAGGGAATCATCATATTTTGTCTTTCAAGACTGCTACTGAAGACATGGAGACCAGTGAAGCTACTGAAATAATAGAGGGGACAAGACATGAGGTAAAGCAGCCACATAAACTACTGTTTTGGGGACTTGCTGTAGATGAAACGAATCACTTTCAGTGTCTGAAAGTCAGCGTAAATAAACCCAACTTCAAATAATTAGTTTACCTACTTCTGTAGTTTTGCAGACCTCTCTGTCTGAAAACATAATCCTGGTCATACTGGGTTTGGCTGAGCTCTGTTAAGCCCAGACCCTCGCAGCGATGGTGGCTGGTGACTCGCACGGCTTCGTACACGAGGGCCCAGCTGCCAGCTGAGCAGAACTGTACAATAACACTTCAGTCTCGGGGAAATGATCCTTTTAGGGCACTCCTGGATGCTAGAAATAACGGTTTCTGCGAAGTCAGGGGCTGGCAGGGCTCCTGAACTGCGTTCCGTCAGTGTAAATGTCTGGGCGTGCATCCCTAAGAGTTTTCTATAAACAGTAGTTTGACTTTCTGTAGGAAGACCCTGCAGGAAAAACGTCTTCAGCGACTCGAGGTGTGGCATGTTCTAGGATTTTGCTGTTCTCAGGGCCATGAGCACTTTGGTGAACAGCTGGAGGAAACTGGAGTGAAATGCTGCTTGTTGTACTGTCCTGCACTGTTTGTGGTGATAACTGTACTTCTAAGAGTACAATACACCAAGAAATAACGTGGCCTCTTTTCTCTAAATGTAGGTTGACAGCCACATTATGAAAGTCGTGCAACAAATAGTAAATCAAGCAAACTCTGGTCACCAGATCATTGTACAGAACGTCACCGTGGCAGAGAACTCTGAAGTAAGCACAGACGCTGCAGACACCATCACCATCGCCACCCCCGAGAGCCTGACGGAGCAGGTGGCCATGACGCTGGCTTCCGCCATCGGCGAAGGGGCGGTGCTGACGACGGAGGGGAGCATCGAGACGGAAGAAGCGACGGTGACGATGGTGGCATCCGAGGACATCGAAATAATGGAACATGCAGGAGAGTTTGTGATTGCCTCCCAGGAGGGGGAGGTGGAGGTCCAGACTGTGATTGTGTAATGAACAGCATGCAGCGAGTGGCGGGTGTTAAATGTAAAACTTACTCTTTTTCCCCAGTTTGGGGAATTTGATCAGCCCTAAGTTTGCCATTATAATTGTTCAGAGAGCAAGGGAGAGAATGCTTCTGTAGATAAGTGGCTTAACAGGATGGTTACAGCCCTGAGATGTTCTCTGTTTAAAATGGAAATAACAGTAGTTAAAAACCTCCGCATGGTTATATCGTGGAAGTGACTGACAGGCCCTATTTGACAGTCTCAGTATTCTGTACAGCTGCCTCAAATAAAGGAAGATCCTTTGCGAAGCATTTACCTCTGACTACAGGACAGTAGCGTTCTGGTGTTCAAAAGGATTCAGAAAGCAAATACGTAGGGTCTCGTAAGAGACAACTTAATCATATGCATTTAAAACAAACCAAGAAAACCAAACCTAAGGAGTTCTGGTGTGCATTCACCACCACTCAACAACTTTCATGCCTTTAACCTCACTACTTTAGTCCTCCTGAGGCGTGGTACTGCAGTATTTTATTTTATTTTATATCCTGGACAAGTAGCCTTACGTACTGGTCTATGAAAAAACGCATCGTTGTACCCTTGCAATGCCAGGCAGGCTGCTCTGAGAGCTAGTCTGTTGGTGTGTAAAGCCATATTGTATATGATTTTTTTTTTTTTTTTTAAAAACCATATATGGATTTTTAATTGCATATTGTACAGATTCGGCATGTAAATAAAGACATTTTTAAAAAAATAAAGTTATTTAAAGTTCTTAACTATATTTTTCCAATTTCTGCTCTATTATCACTCAAACAGAAGAACTGGAGAGAGAACAGAACAGGGCCACTTAACACTGTGCTTCAGAAACCCTCATTGCTGGGTGAGTCAAACACGCTGTTCTTCCCGGAACAAGCCCAAGCCTCTAAAAGCAGCGAGTCCATCGATGCTTGGAGATCTTTCAAATGATCCCTACTTGGAGGGATTTGTCTTCCGCTGTTAAGGCAGAGGGTTCTCGTGAGGGACGCGGCTCAATTAATTGCCTTTCGGCATTCCCCTAGAGAATTCCTGTACAGGGTGGAGGGCCATGTCACTCTTGAAGTGGTCTGTTCAGTGATGGCAGGTGGGCAGCCCTAGAAGCAGCCTCAGCTGTAACCTCCACTGCTGGAAAATGCCCAAAATACAAAGAAGTGCCCAAAAGAGGGTTGAGCCTCTTGCTGTGAACAGGCACATCCAACAATGGCACAGAGATGAGAAATGCCAAAAGGCTTAAGTCTGTCACCTGCCAGGACCTGTATGGCCAGAGCTCCATCAGATTTCTGATACCCTTTTCAGGATGCTGAAATTGTGTCCAGAACTTCACCATTTTCATGACTCTAAGGCTGAAATGGCATCTTATTTTGAATGAGCTGAAAATAGGTATCAAGAAAGAGACTTAGCAGGTAAGGAGTAGTTGCCTTTCTGAAATCAAGGTGCTCCATACTAGTACAAATCTGCAGTAGAACATGGTTTCTGCAGATTCAGATTCTGCCAGTAATCATGCTGTTTTTTTCCAGCTAAATACATGCAACCTATTCTGCATATTGTTAATAGTCATAGCTTAATAATTTGCCAAATGAAGATACAAAGAGATGAAGATTCCTCAAAGTAGCTCTTCCCTTGCAAATGCACGCACAGAGAAAAAGATTCACTTCAGCAAGATGGACCAAACTCGCCTCTGCATACCAGCAAATCCACTACTGGTCCCTCTAACAAGGAAACACGAGGACTAAGCTTAACCTCAGAGATCTCACCAAATGAAGGATCTTCAATAGTGCTCTGCTGAGGCATTGTTAATCAGAATACTGCAGTCAGCTGTGAGTTACTATTTTCCCCCCAGGGGAAAAAAAAAGGGAATAATTGACAAATAAGTGCCACTTCCATATGTGTGACATTGCTGTATTTCTGTAAAGTCTCCTGCAGGAAGACTACTTAAGCTGTACCAAAGTACCTTAGGAATTCAGTTTGCCTATTATATGGTGGTATATATTATGCAGCATATAAAACAGTAACCATAAAACAAAAGTTCCTTGTGTATGTGTTCCTTAGCTGAACCTAGCTCTAGTCCAGCTTACTGTGATTGTGTCTGAAAAGACTAACAGGCCCCTGTCACAAGTGGTACGAGTAGTGTTACAGATAAACTGGGAAGAACTCTTAGTTTTTTGAAGACTGGTCAGCTTTATGAAAACTTAGTTTTCAAATTCTTAATTGAAACACAGTAATCTTTTTACAAAAGTTGTTCAGGGCATCAAAGCACGCTGCTGAAATAAAGTCTTACAAAAAGTTTAAAAATGCACATACAAAGAATGGTATCTTCATGTTGTCTTCTTCCTTTCCAACACTGTAGGAGGCTTAAAGATCTCCTTTACATTCATCCAGACTCCTTTAGAATAAATGTTTTTGTAGACGACTTGTCTGTCGTGAGGCTGCAATGTTAGACGGCGGGAACACCCATATCTTCTGGATTTATACCATTCATTAGAAGTTTGGTTGGTTAAGGCCAAATATAGATTGAAACAGCAGTATGCACCCAGGACGAGGGTGAGAAGGATAACAAACCCAAGCATGAAGACAACCCTAGGAAAAGTCAAGAAAAGGTGCTGCAAAGAAAGAAAATAATAGCTTAGTTAAAAAGTTGGAATGTTAAATCACATGCAGGCGAGTGACCACTGCAACACACCGACTGAAATGCAGGTCCATACGCACGCGTAAGTGTGCAGCCCCAGAAACAAGGTCATAGCCCTATCCCCACCCTGCTCAGTCATGGTCCAGATTTCCAGAAATGGAATCCAGAATGTGTCTTTCCTCGCAAGCCCTGCTAATATGCAGGAGTATTTTCCATACCCATCCGTCTCTGAATGTCTGCATTTCATATTGGAGTGTTCCTTGTTTGTTTTTTGTTGGTTTTTAACTAAAAAAGCATGAATGCAGATAATCTGAAAAAAAAGGTCAAATGAAGAGGCTACAATCTGGTACAACTTCAGGTTTTGCTGTCTTGATGACAGTTTAAGCAGCTCTTTTCTGAGTTGAATTCCAATACTGAGGAGTGGTAATGGTACTGCTCAAACATGAGCAAGCATTCCCTGACCGAGATCCCTTTCTAAGAGTCCAAGGAAGAAACATCTATTGTCTAGGATGAGGGAAAGATAAAGCATTTACTACTTACCACCTCACTGCCGTGCTACAGAAAGGGATGAGGGGATTGAAATGCAAAGGACTCAAAGTCACCCTTTGTGGTATGTGAGAGAAAATATTCAAGTCTGTAAATTCCAGGGTAGTAGGGTCCTGCTTTAAAATCTCCATGAAGATAACTCAAGGACAGTCAACTGTTTCCTAAACATTAATACAGTAGATGGTCATTGGAATGTAAAGTGGTTCTTTATGAACCAGATCTGCTGAGCGAAAGCAGCCTGGAGACAGAAATCTGAAGAATGGGAGAGCGGAATGAAGTGCTGTGAGAAAAATCTCGTATTTTTAAAGTATTCTGCAGTGGCAGTTCTCTAATCTTAATGAGCTGCGTGAAGTTGGTAAAAAAGCTGCTGTCTGCCCACATCCTGCCTGTGAGCACAGGTGGACTTACAAGATTCCTGAAAGCAAAGACCGAGATAAACCCATCTGTGAGCTGATAACCCAGACAGCATAAACTTACCTGAACGAGGAAGAGAATCTCAACAGCGTGCTCCTGTCCTTGCTCATCGATGTAACTCCCGTGCATCATATTGGACAGCAGCACCACTTGGATGAGAAACGCTGCAGTGATGGTGGCGATGGCTGCGGCCGTGGCAGCCAGCGAGAAGAGGTACAGGAAGAAATATTTTGCGTTGAAGGCACCAATGCAGTTGTTGACCCACACGCAGTGGTGATCAAAACGATGCACACACGCACTGCAGAAACCTGATGAGGAGTGTGTGACAAGACAGTTCAGTTATTTGCTTTTAAACTAATCAATTTGATTTTTACACAGTTTAGGATAGTTTTTCATCTGAAAACATCTGAAAATTACGGTCATGATTTAGCAGATAGCTTTTTAAGCAAACACATTAATTTCAATTGCGTATCCTCAAAAACCCAATACTAAAAAGCAAAGACATGTATCTCATTTCCTCTTTTATTCACCAAGTCTGCAGCTCAAAGACTTTGGTTTCTCTGACAGTACTGCCCAGCAAAGCACATGGAAGGTAGAGACCGTAGCTCCCAGCTTTATTTTAGGTGATAACAGCAAATTCTGCAAGAGAAACACAAAATCCTGAACTCAGGTCTTGACAGGTGATAATTTTTCATTTAACTTCCAGATGCTAAAAAGCTTGCCTGTTCCTGACCCCAGATGATACCGTTGGAACTAGTAATTGCTATGAGAAGAAATAGCAGCAAAACAGCTCCACGGATGGGCAAAGGGCAGCTGTGATCTGGGGCCCCAGTAAAACAAACCCATCGAGCTGGATAACAGAACAGATGTGGTGTGAACTGCAATTATTGATGGAGAATTAATCTGGGAAAGTTATGCTTAGCAAGGAAGTTAAGATTCTTACTGCAATGTTTTGATCTGGCTGGCTTCTCCATGTTGCACGTAGGACACACGACGCCTCTCTGAAATAATACACCATCATATGCATAAATCTTAACCAACGATGCATGATTTGATTTTGTTATTATACCTGCAAAACAAACAAGAAAAACAGCAAAAGTAATGGTGTTTGTAACACATTTTAGGTTCCGTTTTCGAACAGCTACTGCTCACAAGCAGCTTGAGCTTACCAGGGTTGGCCCGGGAGCAGAGGATGAAGCAGCCCATGTTCCCAGCCAGCAGCAGGTAGGGCAGCAGCAGGAGGAGGAGGTGGAACTGCAGCTCCCAGCAGTACACAAACACTTCCCATGTGTATTCCCCGTACACTGCAGCTTGCAAGGCCACATGCAGGGCAACAAACAAACAGCTTCTGTAACAGAAAGGGGACAGTCTACTTCATACTCAGCGTCTTGATTAACAGGTCAAATACACTCAGAGGTGATCAGCAAAGACTTTCCAAATGCAAGGAGACACCTCTTTTAGGTTTTCAGGCCAGCATGGATTGCATATTAATAGTATTAATAGTGTTTTCTCCATTCAGTGGCTTCTCCTGCTCTTCTTCCCACATACACTCCTTTAAATATGCCAGCTAAATTCAATTCCATTACTGTCAGGCCCTTTGGATTTTTTTCCCTGTCAGTAGAGTCAAGTACAGAGCACCTTCAGCGCTGACAAAATATGCCACAGCAATAGGCCCCAAAACATTCTGCCAGAAGACATTTGCTATGCGCTGCTCTGAAAGCAAAGCAAACCCCAGCAAAAGGTAACCTTAAAAAACCCTGTAATAATATAAGCAGCCATTACGAAGTAAGCGTGGCAGGAGGTCAGCAATGGTGAACCCTCGTCCCAACCCGCCAGCAGACTACAGCTTCTGCGAGGCAAGCTGCACAACTGCTCGGCACGCAGCTTTGTCTGGGGGCATCACACTGAGCAGCAATGTCCAGCAGCCCGGCAAATGGATGCTCAGATAAGCCACGTGTTAGCAGAGCAATGTTCACTTACTGCAGTTCTCTGCATTATATGTCAGTTTGCTGGACTTTTATTATGAGTTTTAAATAACTAGTGATGTGGTTTTTACTACAGCGGGAAGCCCGTTGCAGACAAGCTCTCCTCTGCTGCTCTCTCCACCATTTCTGGGTGTGATCCAGCAGGATCCTGCAGGGTCTCCTCTCAACTGCTGGGCTACAAGTAGACACCCTCAAGTGCTGCACCTCCCTGGACTTCTGCATGAGCTGGGAAATCTCTCGCTCGAATGCAGTGACGCAGTCAAAGGCTGCGCGTGGAGGATCGAAGTGCCTCTAGCGCGCAGCACGATCCAGCAACGACAACACAGCAGGCTCATCAGAGAATCGCTCTGCTGCCCAACTGCCCCTGTGGCAGCATGACCACTCTCTCCTGGGCTGTGTTAACAGCAGAGAATCCACACAGCAGGCAGCAAAACAACCGTGGCACACACGCGACAGCTGTAGATGTTACACCCCTGAAGTGTCTGTCATCTGGAGGGAAGGTATTTAAATCGTTCTTGAAGCAGATCCTAAAGCACCAAAATTTACAGGAAGCTACAAAATTCACCTTAATACAGCAGGCTGCACATTGGCAGCCGTGCAGCTTCCCCTTGAGCCACCTGGACATCCAAGCTGCTGGGCTAAGACTAACGGGATTTGAGGGAGAGGATGGGGATCGCTAGCTCTGTCTAAACTCAATCTGCAGCTGCCAGAGAGTCTGTTGTAACTCTCACGTGGATGCAGCCTCCCCCCAGGGTGACTAACATCTGCTACACTGGAAGCTACTGAGCCACATTATCTTTAATTGTCAATATGTTCAAATATTTCAGGGTACCATCTCCTAAACAATAAGCAAGGAACGGGAAGACAGCAGTGTGGCAGACCTTAAAGGGAATCTGTCATCCCTGACAAGCACCCCTAATGAAGGGAGAATATCTAAGGGTAATACTGATAGTGGCAGGAGCTCACCAACAGTAACCAGAAATAGTAGTAAAAAACAATGTTAAAAGCATAAAAGTGTGCAGTACCTTGTGTGGAAGAGCCTGTGAAGTGCCCTCTGTGTCACTCTCTGGAGCTGTGTGGGGATTACAAATGACAATACCTGAAGCAAATGAAAACACTGTGTTACCCAAGTTGCACATTGCTTCTGCCCTGTGGGAAGTTCAAGTAAAAATACAAGTCACCTAATCCCTCAGTTATGTATCTGCAGCCGTATCCGTGGGGAGGAAGCTCATTTTTAGGGGCATCTGAGCTCCTAAGAATACAGGCAGATGTGTTGCTGGGGCTTTCAAAATGGGAGTGAGGTTCCATGTTCTTGGAAGCCCAACGGGTGCAAGCGAATGTATCTGGGTTAATGTGTGGAAGTTATAAGGAGTTTATATTGAGTTATAGACTGGGTAACTGGTTAAGCAGGGGATAGAACCGAGCAATTTCCAAACCACAATATGCTTCATCAAGACATCTGACAGATGCAAGCAGAGATAAGCAAAGGGATAAAGCCTGCTATCCTCCAGTAAAAGGAAAAACACAACCCAACCAAAAACCAAATAAAAAACCCCACCAAACCCAAATAATCCACAGTTTCTTCAACTACAGCTATGATCCAGTCTGATAATTCCCTGTCTATCTAACTGCCGTTTCAGGAACGGCTAGACACAATGAAGAAGAAAACTGCCTGTCTTCATTCAGTGAAATCCTCAGCAATAGTCTGTGACTGCGGAATTGTTTGACTCTGTTCAGAAGATGACAGATCTCTATAGCAACACGCCGCTCCATCAGCGGTGGAGGAATTAGAGCAGCTGAGCCTATTTCTAGTTGACACGGAAAGAAAATATGCAGCGAGAGCTTCTTGTCTCAGATGTGAAAGACCAGAAGGCAAAAAGCATATGTAGAGTTGAGAAGATGTTAAATATTTTTCTTTTAACTGGTACGCCTCGTATCAGCAGTTCAAGTGACAAGCCTTTTTAAAAAGAGGCTGTTGTATTGCAATGGGAAACGTAACTAGACAGAAAAGTGACCCGCATGCAATTGCAAAATTCAAATTTAAATTAGCTGTGTGTTAGTACAATCCAACACTACATTCACAAGCCATTATTCCCCCACATACAGTACAGCAAGCCCCTGTATTTCAGCCATTCCTTGTGCCAAAGCGAAAGGCTCTCACAAACACGATTTCTGCTTGCAGCGATGACAAAAGTTGGAGAAAACAAGAAGACCTGCACAATGAATACAGCTGAACTGCTGGAAGCGAGGCAAGCAGGCCGGGGGGAAGCTGACTTGTCACAGAGCTGGGAACAGCTCTGCTCTGTGCAAGTTCATGATTTCCTATCGCTCACAACGAATACTTTAAAGGATCTTACAGGAATGCAGTCAAACAACTTCAACAAACTTCCAGGCTGATACGCTTCATTAATTACAGTCAGAAATGAATTTAAAATACAGTGTCTAGAGAAACTATTTAGGATTACCTAGATTTACTTCACGCACACAAGTATTGATTACAATTCTCCAGACAGTATTTTAATTGCTGGTTGTTACACAGGTTTCATAGAAGCAGCTACTAAGAAATGTGGGAAAAGAATACATTTCTCTGCACAGTGATTTGTGTGTCTATAAAGCAAAATAAGGTATAATACTAATAATCAAAACCAAAGTCTGTTTAGACTCATGTAAACAGCGTTAAATATTATTTACAATTTAAATGATAATTCTCTTATCCTTTCCCTTCCAAGAATACTACACCTTTTCTCTCCCTTCTTCATCCAGACACAACCCAGACAGAAAAATAAGCTAGTGCCTTTTCAATTCATTCCCTGTTTTTACAATAAAATGCCAACTCTTAATCCCCTTTAAAAGCTCTTCATACCTCCCTCTTTTTTAGGAAACAACGGCCTGCAGCATTATTACAGACTCCCATTAAAGAGCATCCCCTAAAATATGTGCTACCAGTTATAATTCTTCCCCTACTTTAATTCTCAAACCATCTCCCACCTTTTTCCTGTTGATGCAAGCAGCAAATACCATAAAACTGCAGACTTGAAGCCTCGTTATTATTTAATTTCTCAAAGCTGACATGTTACTGAACAATGTACTTTTCGCACCGGGAGAAGTTCCACCCTTACTCCTGCCCTGCGGTGACTGCGGCCGGCCAGCCTGGCACTCGCAGGAACAGGAGCTGTGAGACACAAACGTTTTTTTACTACCTGCTTGGGCAGGATTTCATCAGCCGAAAGGAAGCGTTTTTCTATTTCCAAAGCCAATTAGCACTTACTTGAGAGCAGCTGTCAAAATAGGATGAAATATGAAACACACCATATCATCACTCCAACCACAGATACCAGAATTTTTTATGGAGGAGAAACACACTAATTTTAGCACGATAAACTAGGGCAGACTACCAGAACTGGCGATGATCATCGCTCTGAAAGTTCAGATCTTTACCTGACTTGCACCGTTGACACTTCTTGTGAGGAAACTCTCCTTCCTTCCCAAGCAGACGCAGAGTAGAGCAATAGTAGTGAGGATAAACCACAAGTAAATCAAGAAGAGCGTCAGAAAGTCCATCCTGAGCCCTGCAATGTAACAGCAGCAGCAGATTAGTGCCCCTCAGCACCAGCTCTCTGCAGCAGCGCCCGGGCCCAGCCATGCTTCACTAAAACACAGGAATGAGGCAGCTCAAAGCCCAACCAGCGCACACCCCCCACAACCCCGCCAGGATTTATTTCCATGTTTTACGTGTTTCTGCACCGCCCGGCACCCTGTGACCGCGCAACTTCCTGTCAGGGACGGAGGAGCTGGGCGTCTGCCAGGCCTCGGGGCTGCCTGCGTGCTGCTGGCGGCCTCCCCGCCTGCCCACAGCGGGGACAACCCCAGGCCCGACGCCCAAACCGACCCCTGGGACTGGGACCGAGGGCCGGCCCGGGGGAGGCTGAAACAAAGAGCTTCACTCCACAGTCAGAACTGAGTGTAACTGTCCGGCAGGGATTCTTTATTCGCAGCGCTGGGCAGCACTGGGGGTCGCTCCACCACGAGTGCCGCACTTACTAACAAAATGCTCTGACTAATATACACAAAAAGCATACATATGCATTAGATTTCTTAGAAAAGGCAGTCTTATGCTAATGGGTTCTTAGACTTCATTTACATAGTCTGAGCATGCGTAGTAAAAATAGAGTGAGCGTCTTCTCTCCCCCTTAGGGGTCCCCACAGCCTTTCTCACACTGTCCCTTAGTGAACTTCAGGTTTCTTGTGTCCATACATGATCATAGAGTTACTTCATCCGTCCTTCAGCTCCTGTTTGTTCCGAGGAGGTTAGTTTAGACCAGCTTTCAGTCACTTATCTTGACTCTGGCGTCGTCTTAGGCACTGTAAGGGACTGTGTCGGACTGTATCTGTCTCACCATTGCTGTTGCACCACCACCACTTCCTGGCCTTGGCATCCTGTCGCCATGGAGGAGTACGTTCCAAAGAAGACGAATTGTCCCCGACGAAACCATAACATCCACCCAAAGTTAAATCGGGGTGAGGAAAACGTGCAGGCTGGCACAACCAGAGCGAACGCCTGGACATGCGCGCATGGAGGGCCACGGGGCGGCACGTATCACAATGAGCTCCGTGGAAATGGGGGGACTCTTTGGAGAAACCGTGGGGACTGGGACAATAAAAGGACTGCGTACTCCTCTCTTGGGATCTCTCACTCTTGTCATCACTCTTGGAGCTTGGAGCACCATCACCTGCACCAAGACCGAGGCAACGGTACATCGCTGCATTCATGGTGGTGGTAATTAATCTTGCTGCATCTCTACCGTTTTCTTGCTTAGGGATTCTGACTTTCCCTTTCTTTTTCTCTCTGTCCTATCACTATTACTAATTGTTACAGAAAATAAAGTTCATAAGGTTGTACGGCATCTGACCTCGTTTGTGTCTTAATCGCGCTCTTGGGATCGTTTAAGAACCCGCCCCGATATCGGATCGGGACAGGCACTTGGGTTTTTTTAGGTTCCTGCTATGAGGGATGTACTCAGGGAGTTTTTTTCAGACTGTCCAAGGTCTGTCTTATCTTTACTGGGCAAGGAGTTAAAGGTTCCAAAACATCTTACAAGTGGGTAATGAGTACAGAGGGTAGTTAGGAAAAAGTATAAATGAAATTATGTACTTTACAGTAAAATACAGGAAAAATACAGGAAAAGTAAAAGCTAGTAAAATACCAGTGATGTCTAACGTTTAAACTAAATGTCTTATATTACAGGTCCCTGTACTTTAGCAATTTCAAGTATACTTGTAGCAACTTCCCTTCAAGGCCGCTACCAGCAGCGGGCCAGGGACTGTGGCCTCCAAGCCCCCGGGCAGCAGGAGCCCGGGGGTGCCCTGAGGGACACAGCCGGGGGCTGGGGGGCGTCGAGGGCGACAGGCCCCAGCCCCCAGGGACCCCGGGGCAGGGACACGGGCCCCCGTCAGCTGCGCCCCCCCCCTCCCCGGCTCACCACCGGGCCTTCCCTGAGGCTCGACCGCCGAGCCCCGTCCTGGCCGTTTCACGGCCCCTCGGCGCCTTCACTGCGGGTGGTGGTGGGAGCTGGAGCTGGATGGTGTCTGCGGCCGCAGGAGGAGCTCAAGCTGTCAGCTTCACCTCAACCGGGTAGTGGTCGCTGACTGCCAGGGCCTGGAGCAGGTGAGAGGTGGAGAGGTGTAATGCAGGGGTTTGGCGAGCCCTTCTCCCCTCGCCATGCTGGTGGGTCCAGCAGGGTGGCTGTGATTGTCCTGCCAGAACCTTCTGTCTGCTGGAGGGGTACGCGATATCGCCAACCCCGAGACACTCAACACACAAGGCTCCAGTGTTGGCACCTCTCCTGGAGAGATGTCCAGATGCTGCCAGGGGGGCACCGGCCCTCCGAGACCCCCGTGTCTCGCTTGGGAGCTCTGTGCCAGCTCTGGCTGGTTGAAGATTGGCTTGGATTGCCCCTTGCCCTGGAGTCCTGCCTGCGCCTGCCCATGAAAGGCCACAAAAAACCCCATGCGTCTCATCTCTTCCCCATGGGGACAGGCAATGACCCCAAATCCCCCCTCCTATTTCCACCCATGGGTCCCTTGTCATCCCGAGCTCCCTGTTAGCTGGCTGAGGGCTGTCATGTCCCTGGAGGGGTGCATGCCTTACTCAGGGGCTGTGCTGGCATCCCAGCAGGCAAGTGCTGGTCCAGGGCACACATGCTGCGGCTGGAGCCAGCTCAGGCTGCTGCTGGAGCTGCTTCAACTCCATTTTTTAACTGATACTTAAATGCAGCAGCTACGTGGCTGCACTGGGCTGCCTAATACCAAACAGATGTCGGCAGCCCCTCAGATGGTGCTGCCCGGGGCAGCTCAACTTCGGTGCCTGTTTGAGCCCCAGCTTTGCAAGCCTGGCTCACCTCCTCCTGCTCCAGACGGAAAGCGTCCTGGAAATTGTAGATGGCAGCTGAATTTGGCACGATGCTTCTCTTCAGCTTGGCGCCGCACACCACGATCCTGCCAGGGAGACGTAAGTGATGGGTCCCACTCTTGTCCCTGTGCTCGGCCACTGGTGGTGCGGGATGGACAGGGGGGCCCCGGGGTGCCAGGGAGGGGACGGCGGTGCCGTGGCGGTGCTCACCTGTCGTAGGCGCAGTCTGACTTCCCCACGGTGGTGTCGGCGCTGTCGGGGAGCAGCCACTTGAAGATGTCGCTGGTGCGCAGGCGGATGGACGACCAGTCGCTCCGCTGGACGTAGGCGCAGTCAGCGTTGAAGTCCCCCAGGAACATGATGTTCTGCAGTGGGGAGATGGCGAGGCTCGTGGTGGCTGGCAAACGGGGCTACCCGCAACACCAGCCCTCCCGTGGGGGTCAGCCCGGGGTGCCTGGGCATCCCTCATGGCAGGGGAAGGGGCAGGAGTGGGGCCTCCATCCCACCACCCCTGACACCAGCTGCACTCGCCTCAAAGCAGGGACCCAGTGTGGGTTGAACAATCCCCAGGGCTCAGCACCCACCGTCGGTACCACCCCCAGTGCTGGTGGCACTCACGTCAGTCCCCCACTTGCTGACAATGTCCAAGTAGACGTCGTAGAGCGCGTCGATCTCGGTGACGGCATCATGTGGGGCCGAGTGCAGCGGCACCAACACAAACTCCTCCACCTCTGCCAGGGGAGAGGGACATCAGCCCCGCAGCCACCCTGTGCCACTACCCAGGGCCACTTGTCCCCCCACTTACTGGTGTGGGGCACTGAGACCCTCAGGATGAACGGCGCCCGGCTGAAGATGTCCTGGGGGTCCTCGTATTGGTAGGCGTCCACCACAGACACAGTGTCTGTCCTGTGGGACCGAAGAAAAGGTGACCCTGGGGCTTGGCACGGCCCATGTGGCCCCTCCATGGTGCTGTGGGACAGGCAGCAGCATGCCCAGCCCCATTACCTGTAGATGAAGAGGTACATCTCCTTGTAGTTGTCCCGTCCCAGGGGGCCACTGATCTCGTAGTCATACGGCGAAGAGGACATGCTATGGAGATGCAGAGGCAGGACAGTGACATGGCTGACACTGTCCTGGGGTGTCCCCAGCAAGGCCAGGGGCTTGGCAGCTGTGGGGTTGACACCAGCCAGTCCTGTTTGCTGTCCCCATGGGCCACCGTGGCTTGGCTCTGAAACACCCTGCTGTCCCCACCACCCCGGGGTGGCTCCTCGGGCACGGCTGGCCACAGGCAGGATGCAGGGCGGCTCCTGCCACCCCTTACTCTACAGGGACGCTCTCCACCTTCATTTGCAGCAAAGCTAAATTAGGTTAATGAGCAGCCCCGGGGCCCTGCGTCTGTGTCACCCTCCCTGCCCCAGCTGCTTTGTGGCCGTGCTGAAGGGGACACCAAAGGGACAAGGACATGGGCTGGACATACCTGCTCAGGAGCACTCGCCGCCTTTCAACAAGGCAGCAGCAGCCTCCGCCTGGCCCCAGCCCGTGCCCTCACCCAAAATGGGGTCAGCACCCAGCCGGCGGAGGGGCTGCTGCCCTGCCGTGGCCAGTTTTAGCCCACCCCAGCAGCCCCTTTTCCTCCTGGGGTGCCTGACCTGCTCACTTCAGAGCATCATCTGCTGCTGGGTCCACCCCGGCATCCCCTGACACTCACAGGGTCTTGGTGCAGGGGGCTGCCTGCTCCTGTCCCCTTCATCCTCCATCTCACCTCTGCCCTGTCCTGTTGGATTTTGGAGATGGAGCTTGCCAGAGCTGTAGTTCCTTTCCATCCTGCGTGCTCCAGGTGGATTGTAGCTTTCAGAGGAGTTCTGTGGCACTTGTATCCCCCTTCTCCTCCCCGGATTATTCCCTGTGGCTTTTTCAGTGCCTCTTCAAAGCTTCAGCCCCAACACTTTTCTCCTATTCCCCTTTCCAAAAGAAACCCTCTGCCGATGGACAACTATTTTTGTCCCTTCACTGCTCAGGCAGCTTGGCTTTCCCTGCTAATGCTGACATCTCAACCTGGGCGCGCTCAGCCCCAGCCCCGCTCGTACCTGTTGAGCTGCTCCATGAGCTGGGTGACAGCGCTGAGGTCGGAGTCACGCACCTCCTGCACCAGCACCACATCGTAGCGGCGCAGGATCTGCGAGGCCAAGAGGGATGGCAATGGGAAGAGGAGCCTGCTGCCAGCTCAGGTCCACTGTCCCCCACCCATCTCCTGGCCAGGCACCTTGACACAGTGTTGGGTGCAGCACCACGGGGACACAGATGTTCCTCAGTGCTGGGGCAGATGTCCCCATGGAGGGCTCAGAGGGACCGTGGGGTGTGCCTTGGTCCCCACCAAGCCTTCATCCACCCAGGGCATCCCCAGCACTGGGATGCCATCCCATCCACAGCCACGTCCCCTCCTGTCCCTGGCACAGGAGCCACATTTTGGGTCCACCCCAGCACACAGCCCGTCCCCACGTGGCACCAGCTGCACTTACCCTGACAATGATGCCCGCCACTTCCTCGTTGGACATCTTGGTATCACCGAAGGCCTGGATGTTGAAGGCACCAACACGCAGCGTGGCAGTGGCTGGGCACAGGAGAGCCACAGCCAGCAAGGACAGTGCCAGCACCATGGTCCCCATCCTGCCAGGAGGGATGCTGACCCACAGGGATACAGTAATGGGAGCTGAACTTGGAAAACTGCTTTGGATTTGGGGATGGAGAAAAAAAAAACCCTAGGTAAATCCTTCCTAAGTCCTGGCATGCAACACTGTGCCATGGTGGGCACTGCCCAGAGCAGCCCGCGGAGCTGGTGCAGGCTGTCAGCTAGTTTGCCAATCCCAGCGGAAGGTAAACCCAGTCCCGCCGTGGTGAATCCACCCGTCATCGCCTCTATCAGCCCCCGGGATCACCCAGCTCCACTCCCTGCTGGGATGTCTCCATCGCCTGCCAGCCCCAACCACTGCCGTCGGCACCCTGGGCTGCTCCACATCCTTAAACTTGATTGCAAGCCCCACTGTTGGGGTGAGGGAGCGAGTCCTCATCCCAGCTCATCCCAGACCCTCCCAGTTCACAGCTGAAGGTGCTGAGCCCAGATCTGTCCTTACCTTGGTGAGTGCGCAGCACCTCTGCCCTCCCAGCAGCAGGATGGGCGGCTTTATTCTCGGTGGAGGTGCCGGCAAAGCAGGATGAGTCGGACACCCCCGTGGGGTTTTTGGCACGGCTTTGGGCTCCTTCCTACATTGGGAAACCGAAAACCCACGGGGCGACAGGGTGGGGCCAGCATAGCTGCCCCTGTGCTGATGCGGCAAAGGGTGGCCGGGGAGGCACGGCAGTGCTGGGGCATCCCAGGAGGGCTGGGTGGGCGCACGGGACTTGGGGTGCAGCAGCCGGGGTGGCCCCCTGGGTCGCAGTGTGGGGCACGGCAGCCAGGCGGGTGGTGAAGGGCGATGGCTTTAATGTGAGTGATTCAGACGGTGTAATTAGAGGGGAGAGAAGGAAATGGCGGGGTGTCTGGGTCAGGCAGGCTGAGCACTGCCAGCTTCAGCAAGAGGGGGCAGCTGCAAACCCCTGCAGCAGCCCTGACAGTCACCCAGAACAGCCCCACTGGTGACCCTAAGCAGCCCCAGTTGTCACCTAAAGCAGCCCCACTGGTGACCCAAAGTAGCTCCGGTGGAGCCGGCATCCCCCATGCTGGCCTGTGGCGTCACCCCAGCACATGGCATCCTCCCGGCGGAGGGAGCGGGTGGCTCTGCTGGGGTGCCAGCAGCGGGGCGGGCGGGAAGGTGATGGCTGCTCATGCCGGGGCTTGCCGGGCTCTCGCGTGCGCTGCCGAGTTTTGCATCCTCATACCCAGTCATGGGATGAGTCTAGTGTCCCTCGGTGCTGTGCCGCCACCGAAACCTTCCCGGGAGGCACCAAATCCCCTGGGATCTGACTCATGGCCTCCGCCTCCCCCCACCCTCACCATCAGCACCTTGTCAGCTGCCCCGCAGCCAGAGAGGCTCCAGCAGGATGCAGCCCCCAAGCCAACAGAAGAGCATCCTGTGACCTGGCAGCGGGGTTAAATCCTGCCCAAAGCATCCCAGGCCCTTCCTGGTGTCCCTGATTTTGCCACTGGCAACTCAGAGGGGAGCAGCACTTGCTGCCCTGTGGGTCCGGGTCTCTCAATGGTGGGAGGGGACCCCCTGTCCCAGGGACCTCCCTGACTCCAGCCCCAGTGGGCTGCCCCTGGCAGGGGGCGGGGGACTCGGGCACAGGGGGTTGCTGGAGGGAGCTGAAAGGACCCTCCCTCCAGAGCTGCAAGGGCTGGAAGAAGCTCATTTTTTAATAGAAGCACAGAGAATCCCACTCCCACAAGACCCTGAAGAGTGGCTCCTTGCAGAGACGGTGGGCAGCGTGGCTGGCACTGATGGTGCGTGGGCTTCCATGAGGAATGCAGGTGCATGCCGGGGTGTCCTGGTAGCTGTCGGCGTGGGGACAGGTTCAGCGGGCTTTCAGGGTCACCTCCACCGGGAAATGGTCGCTGACGGCCAAAGCCTGGGTGTGGTGGGAAAGCAGAGAGGTGGCTGAGCTTGTCTGAACCCACCATTGCTGTCATGGCCAGCTGGGACCCCAATGTTCCACTCCAACCCCAAAATTTAGAGCGTACCCCAAAACGCTCAGGGGGTTGCATCAGTGCAGGGGTTGGGGTCAGACCACCCTTGGGTGCACCCTGGGGAACAGGGAGCCCAGCGCACTCCCAGGAGGCATGGTGGGTTGGATCCCAGTGCTGGCGGGCTCATGTGCCCTGGCCCCTCACTCACATCCTTGCTCTGGAGGTGGAAGGTCTTCTGGAAGTTGTTGACCATGGCGGAGCCAGGCTCGATATCTCGGCGCAGCGCGGTGCCGCAGGCAACAATGCTGCCGGGGCATCATGGGGGTGTTAGTGCCTGCCAGTCCCCACTGTGCCAGCCCCACTCCCCCGCTGCGGCACCCACCGGTCGTAGGCACAATCGGTGGTGTCGGCAACAGTGGTATCGGCGCTGTCGGGGATGAGCCACTCGCAGGCGTTGAGGGAGCGCAGGCGGATGGACGGCCACTGGGCGCTGGTCACATAGGAGCAGTCGGCGTTGAAGTCGCCCAGGAGGAGGATGTTCTGTGGGGCAGTGCACTGTGTCCCTGCCCTCAGACCTTATGGGGCAGCAAGAAACCCCCCTGGGGTCCCCCAACACAGGGGAACAAGCCTCCAGTAATGGCAGTGGAGCCACCCAGCACCTCCCTGCCCGGACATTGCCAGGGTAGCACCTGTTCTGATGGGTATAAGAGGTCTCCCGGGGACACATCCATCCCAGGACAGCCACCAGGATGTGTGGTGGCCATACCCCAGCTCCTCGGCTGCCCCAGGGAGGAGCTGAGCTCCCCACTGCTGCTTACGTTAGTCGCCCACTTGTTGACGACGTCGGTGTAGACGTCGTAGAGTGCATCGATCTCCTGCACCGCACTGCTGGGCTCGGCATGCAGGGGCACCATCACGAACTCCTCCACCTCTGCTGGACAGGTGACCATCAGCCCCTGGCTCGGGTGCAGCACCCGAGAAGGGAGTGGGAACCCCAGGGGACCACCCTGGGCCAAGCCCCAGCTACCGGTTGGGAAAAGCTGCTGAAGGGAAAGGGTGCATTGGCTTTTTGTGGTCTGCCTGTCCTCCAGGCTGGAATTTCCAGTGGGGAGCTGCAGCCCTCCGCATGTGGTTTGGGGTTTGCTGCTTGTTTCCCATCAGTTTTCCAAGCCACCGTGGTTTTGGGAAGGAGATGGGGATGGGAGAGTGTGTGTGCCCTGGGGAGGTTCTTGGGAGTTGGAGATGATGGCACAGAGTAGGAGATGTCACAAGGTGGGAAATGGGACATGATGGGAGGTGGCATGTGATGGGAGGTGGCACATGATGGGAGATGGTACATGAGGGGAGATAATACATGATGGGAGACGGCACCCAACTGGAGGAAGCAGATGGTGGGGTATGGCACAAGATGAGAGGTAGCAGGTGATGGGGTGTGGGACATGATGGGAAACAGCTGGAGACATGAGATGGCATGCAACTGGAGAGAACTCATGGTGGGAGATGACCGGTGATGGGACGTGATGGCAGGTGGTAGGAGATGGCACACGGTGGGAAATAGCAGGCAGTGCTGGCCATGCTGAGCAGGTACCCAGGACTCCTGGGCACCCATGGGTGGGAGAAGGCCCCACAGCAGTGAAGGGCCCTGGTGGAGCCCCTGACCTGGACTCCAGGGTGCAACCCCTGGCAGGCACAGCTCCAGGTTCAGCCCTGCGCGGAGCGGACCCCATGCCAGGTCTGGGTGGCCCCCAACGCTAGCTCTGCTCACGTGTGGTGGGCGAGGAGAACTTCACAATGAAGGGCTCCCTGCTGAAGGTGTCAGTCCCACAAGACTCACAGCCGTCGTCGTAGTAGTAGCTTCCCAGCACGGAGACCATGTCCGACCTGAGGGAGGAGAGAGCAGGGCAGCCCCGAGCACTGCTCCCACCACAGCCAGGGCCCCCAAAGGTACCCACCACCCTCTGTGGACTGCTGAGGGGGGACAGCGGGTGGCAGGGGGAATGCTGGGCCCTGGCAGCATCCCTTACCTGTAGATGAAGAGGTACTGCTCCTTGTAGCTGGTCCGACCCAGGGGGATGCTGTCCAAAAAGCTGTATGGGTGTGTGGAGACTCTGCAAGCGAGATGTGGAGAGGGTGAGAGGAGGCTCCTGGTGCACCTCAGCACCCATCAGGCTCTCTCTGGCTAAGACAGAGGTGCCCCGACACAGTGAGATGCCAGTCGAGATCTGTCCCGGCACCCCATTTGCCGGCACCCCCTGCCCTGCGCCACTGGGGTCACCTGTTGAGCTGGTCCACAAGCTTCTTCACGGCACTCAGGTCAGCATCCCGGACCTCCTGCACCAAGGTGATGTCGTACCCCGACAGGATCTGGGGGGACAGGCTCAGAGCTGCTTGCCCCTGGCCAGCAGCTGCTTGTGGAGGCACCCATGGGTGCCTGGGCTGGGCTGTGAAGGCTCCTAGGCTGGCAAGGGGGGTGCAGCAGGGGACCCGAGAGCCCAGGTAAAGTGTCCTCTGTCTTGAAAGGACCCTGGTGTGACAGGGTTGACCCTAACACCCATCTGTCTGCCACCCACCACCCCAGCAGCTCCCCACTCACAGGCTGCTCAGAGTGAGGAACCTGGGCAGCACTGAGCATCACCCATCCTTGGCTGGGCACCGGCAAGAGTGGACATGGCCCAAGGTTGGAGATGGTGATGGGGGTCGGTGAGTGGAGGCATGGGCAGACGGATGGAGGTGTGGATGGATGGAGTCACGGGTGGATAAATGGATGCATGGATGGAGGCATGTATGAATGGAGGCATAGATGGATGCATAGACTGATGGATAGGTGGATGCACAGAGGGACACATGGATGGACGTATGCCTGCAGAAAGCTCGTGTCCCACTGCCCCAAGCTTGCTGCATCCCAAAGCCCAGAGAGCGGCCAGGACTGCTCCTCTTCCCCAGCACTCACAGAGACGATGATGTCCGCAATAGTGTGGTTGGACATCTTGCTATCCCCAAACGCCTTGATGTTGAAGGCGCCGATCTTCAGTGTGGTGGCCACATGCAGCAGGAGAGCTGCAATGAGCAGCGACAGCACCAGCTTCGAGGCCACCATCCTGCATGCAGAGGGGCAGGGATGGGCTCAGCCCCCCTGGCTGGGAGGGGAATTTGGCACAGACAACAAGGGTGACCAGGGTATTCCCACTGGCCATACTGGTTTCACTGGAAGGTGTCCGTTTTGCAGTGAACCACCAGGACCCAGGGATGGTGCATTCCCATCCAGCCATCCAGCTCCTGCCTCATGCAGGACCTCATCCTATCCGTCCCTCCTGGAGGGAGGCCAGACCGCTCACGAGGCCAGAGCGGATAATTCGCTGGCAAAGGAGCAAATGCCATTTCATGGTGACGCAGAGCAGTCGCTTCCTCATTCACTGTGCTCAGCCCAGACACCTCTCCAGGCCCAGGACAGGTGGCAGCGGCCGGGGACACCAAGGTCGCTTGGCTTCTGCTTCTCCCACCCATCCCTGGGTCTGCACCAGACACCCAAAAGACCCTACAGCAGCTGTGCTGCAACAGAGCAAGGCATGGATCCCCCCCAACATCCCTCCCCATCTCCTTCCCTGCCTGGAGCATCCTCATCTGAGGTATCCTCCCCCCAGCACTGCCCCTGCCCCATCCTCACCCAGGCTGGAGTCCCCCAGGGACCCCCCGCTGAGGCAGCACGGCAGCTCCCACCCACGGAGAAAGGCGTTTGGGAACTATTTCCCATGGCGCTCAGCTCCCTGGGGTAATATTTCACCAGCGGATGGGATCTGAGCCCTGCCCAAGCCCAGGCGCCCCGAGTGCCTGGCCGCACTGGGAGCCCTGATAAGATGTGCTGAGAACACCAACAAATACTCCAGCTTTCAGCACACCCGAAGCCTGACCCAAGGAAGGGCTTGCTGCCCCTAGGACTGTTTTTTCTTCTGTGGTAGCTGCTCTAGTTAAATCCCCACCTTTCCCCACTTGCATCCTCACTATGGCTGCAGTCCCTCCAGCTGGTAACAAGGCAATTTGGTAACGCCACGATTTAGTAAAGCTACGATTTGGTCATGCCAAAAATTGCCCGAAGCCCCACAAATCCTCCCCGCTCCAGAAGGGGCAGCAGCCTCCTCAGCCTCCCAGGCAGAGGCACCTATAGAGGATCGTATCCATCCCGGGTGATGTTTGTGAGCTGTGCCCAGGCTCAGCCCCGGCAGAGCATCTTGGAAAAATTAAGCCGAGCCGGAGAAGGCAACATTAGAGAGGGGAGCTCCTGGGGCACGGGAGGAGAAGGGATCGGGACGTACCTTCTGTGTCGTCCAAGGTCTCTGGAAGGGGAAGGAGCTGCACCTGCATTTATGGGGAGGGACACGCTCACCTTGCCAAGTGGTTGCCCAGTCAAGGAGCGTGCGAAGCCGCAGGCTCCATATGGCATTTTTCGCGGAAATAAAGGTCTGCTCAGTGACAAAAACAACCCTTTCAACCAGTGCCAATACCTTCCACCACAGGTAAGGCTGAGAACATGCCAGAATTGATGAAAACGCTGACAGATCTGTGAGGTGTAAACTAATCCCGGAGACCACTCATGGGGAATGGCAGCTCCCCAGTACGGGACGTGGGCAGCTCTCACTCATCACCAGCTACAATTTCTCTTAAGAAGTGTTTATTTCACCGACATCAACCGTTCCTATTCACCACCCCACATTTGCAACAAGCTGATTTCAGAAGAGCAAGCCAGGGCCAGTGGGAGCCCGGCACTGGGGGCTGAGTGCAGCCAGTGCACCCCAGTACGGCCCCACCAGCTCTGGCCGGCGGGTGCGGAGCCAAGCCAGGAGTCCCAAAAACGGTGGGTCCCTGCCGTGGTGCCTGTCCCCAGACCCTCTCCAGGAGGCCACTCGGGGCAGGGCCTGTCCCTGGGGGGCCCATGAGATGCTGGGGGGTGGCGGCCATCCCCCCCCCCCAGCATGCTCCCGCAGCTCTGCCCCAGTGGCCTTGGCCGATGTCCCGGCACTTCCCGGCCTCCAAAGGCACCTGCTGTGATTCCCGGGAGGGCCGTGCCCGGTCCCTGCAGTGTGTGGTGCTCCTTAGGGGCTGGGGGCTCCCTGCCAGCCCCCGCCCCCGGGGCCAAGCACCCCCCAGAGCAGTGCCAGGGCCTGCACCCTGCTCCTCGCAGGGGGATCAGAGCTGAGCCAAGGCCTCCCCAGCTGGGCTGCAGCTTCCCAGGTCAGCCCCAGGTCCAGGCCCCCCCAGACCAAGACCCCCCAGGGTCAGTCCCCCTTCAGGCCAAGGTCCCCCCCAGGGGCCAGCCCAGGGCCGGACACCCCCCCCGGACCAAGACCCCCCCCAGGGCCAGGCTTTCCCGAGGCCAAGAACCCCCCCAGCTCGGACCCAGGACCATCCCCTCCAGGGCCAAGATCCCCTCAGGGCCAATTCCCTCCCGGGCCAAGACCCCCCCGGTCAGCCCCAGGGCTCAGCCCCCCCCAGGGCTCAGCCCCCCCCCCCCGCGCCTCTCCTCCCCCGCCTCTGCGGGCGGGGCCGCCAGGGGGCGCTGCTGCCGGGGGGCGCGCGTGGCTCTTTTTGTCCGTCGCGGGCTGCCGTAGCGCCCGTCCGCCCTGCGCCTCCGCCGCTGTGGGAGGCCGCGCCGCGCCGAGCGGGGCCGCGCCAGGCCTGAGGGGCGGCGGGAGGCGGGAGGAGCGGAAGGGGGGGTCCGTTCCCGGTGGGGTCGGAGCCATGAGCGACATTCGGCACTCGCTGCTGCGGCGGGACGCGCTGAGCGCCGCCAAGGAGGTGCTGTACCACCTCGACATCTACTTCAGCAGCCAGCTGCAGAACGCCCCGCTGCCCCTCGTCGACAAGGGCCCCGCCGAGCTCCTGGAGGAGTTCCTCTTCCAGGTCCCCAAGGAGCGCGGCGCTCCGCCCAAGGTGGGCCCCGACCGCGGGGCGGTTGGGGGGCGAGGCCCGGCGGGGCCCTGAGAGACCGGCCAGGCCCTGGGGGCTGACGACGCAGGGCCAGGCAGCACCCTGGGAGGCCGGGCGCAGCCCCAGGGGGTGGTTACGGAAGCCGAGGCCCCAGGAGCTCAGGACAGGATCCCTGGGGGAGGCTGGTGCTGGAGGCCCAGGCCTTAGAGGGAGAGGTTGAGGTCTCTGGGTGGCTGCTGCTGGAGGCCGAGGCCCCAGGAGGACAGGACGGTGTCCCTGGGGTGCTGGCGGCTGGGGGTTTTTTGGTGGGGAGAGGGCTTGCTGCAGGACCCTGATGGACTGGCCAGGACTCTGGGAGACCAGGCAGGGCCCCAGGGAGGTGTTGTGGGCCCTGAGACCCCTGGGAACTGCCCACAGCCTCACAGTGCTGTGGCTGGGTCCTACCAGGGATTTTAGATGGCTGGGCATGGGATGGAGCTGGGATGGTGGCCTCTCAGAGAGCAGTGACCAGAAACCACAGCAGCTGGTGAATGTTGGGGTGCCCAGCTGCCCAGCAGCACCCTTACTGCTCTTATTGGCAGATGGATGAAATATTTTTCACTCCAGTATTGCTGTCAGTCACATCTCAGTTTGTGGGCACTTGCAGGTGCAGCAAGCATCAGTCTTGGGTATCCGGGTATTCAAAGACAACCTAGAGCTTTTCAGTGTAACTAGGTAAATGCAGTGGCGGTTCAGGAAGTTTGAATATATGCATTGTGCGTAAAGATTGAGTTTCTAACACCTGAGGGAAGCTCTCAGCCTTTGCTGTTATTGTCTTTCCACCAGAGTGGCTCTTGGTTCTTCAAAAGCCCCAGTGTATTTTGCAGCTTTATTTTTATTTTCTTTCAGAGATTGAATTCACTTCAGGAACTTCAGCTCCTTGAGATCATGTGCAATTATTTCCAAGAGCAGACCAAGGATTCAGTCCGGCAGATCATCTTCTCATCTCTCTTCAGCCCTCAAGGAAACAAAGCAGATGACAGCAGGATGGCTTTATTAGGAAAGCTGGTTTCCATGGCAGTGGCTGTGTGCAGAGTTCCTGTTCTGGAGTGTGCTGCCTTCTGGCTGCAGGTACAGCTTCTGTGCAGGCAGGGCAGTGTTTGGGAAGGGGCAAGGGAGTGTGCCACGATGGGTACAGGTGAACTGGGACAGAGTGTCACTTAATGGTCGGTGACAGCCGGTGGCAGTCAGCTGCTCCTCCGTGGCAGCTACGTTCACCCCATGTCTGTGCTCATGTCCGTTCCTTTGCTCCAGCATAAGGGAGAGCTTTTGCCAATCCATTTATGTGCTGCACTGGCAGCAGAAAATTGGGGATTTTTTTATTGTCAGTGAAAGGTTTGGTGTTTTGTTTTTTTTTTCCTTTGTCTGCCAACACCAGCATGTTGAAAGGGGTCAGTGGAGAGTTTGACCAACACAGGGAACAAAACCATGGCAGTTCATGGTCATGTTGCCCAAAGAAGCAGACTCTCGAGTTTGTGAAATAAACTGTGCCTGATGTGCAAGTTTGCGCAAGGCAGAAGAGGCAAACCTCTCGAGATTCGGGCACAAAACAGCCATGTCTGGCATTCATATCCATGAATATCTCCTATATCTTCCTTCTTTCCCTTTGAGATTCCCTACTGTAGACCTTGGGAAGTGCATCTTTGTTCTTGCTGCATTTGTGGAATGTTCAGAAGTCTCCTGCTTTACAGAAGGGAGAGAAAGACTGTGCTGGGAGGGAAGGGTGGGAGAAGGCAGACCAGTACTGTTTCTGTGGGGTCCCTCTTTTCCCACCTGGTGAGCCTTGGTAGAGGAGGAGGGGATGTAACCTGGATAGCAGAAGGAGGTGTATTTTTTTGCAGATCACAGCACTTAAGTGACATGCGGATTGTACAGAATTTTTTCCACTTTAAGAATGTCAAGCATAACTGAGAGGTTACCAAACTGGTTGTTCTGGTACTGAACTAGTTGAACTATGTTGCTGAAGTAGTAAAAAAATCTCCACTAAGTCAAAATATTGATGTAAAAAGTTTTAATTTTAAACTACAGTTACTGTAAACACAAAATATCACCATCTATTTTAATATTGTGAAATAGCAATTTTATTTCTGTCTGAGTGGCTCTTTGATATGCAGAGAGAGAGAAAGCACACTTTAGTTTTGGGAAAGTGGAAATAAAAATGTTGAAACAGGAAAGTGGCTGGGTGTTTAGGCTATGCAAACTTTAAAGCTGGCTCAGTAGAACTTTCTGTGGCTGGGTTTAATCTGCTTTTCCTTGTGTGCTGTCCCACACCCCTGCAGCGAACCCCTGCCGTGTATTGCGTGAGGCTAGCCCGAGCCTTGGTCGATGACTACTGCAACTTGGTGCCAGGGTCCATCCAGACGCTGAAGCAGATATTCAGTGCCAGTCCTCGCTTCTGCTGCCAGTTCATTACATCCGTCACAGCTCTCTATGACCTCTCTTCAGGTAAGTGTTTCCAAGCTGTGTCATTCGAAGTAAGAGGTGCAGTATAATGCAACACAAATTAACTACTGCAAGGGAATTAACTGCTGAATTTCTAAAGATGCTTGTTACCATGTAATTACTGCCAGAAGCGGCTCAGGGGTGTGGCTGTTGCTTCATCTGTCACTGGGGTGAGCATAAAAATAACTGCTCAGTGGCTGAGAGTCTTTGCTGGAGAAGGAGCCAGGTAACACCTGACACAAAGGGCAACATCCTCCACAGAGGGCAAAGGACACGGGCACCTTATTGATTGAGCAGCTCTAGGAGTGAAAGCTGATCTACCTGGGTCGGGCAGGTGTGTCACCTACCCAGCAGATAGATTCAAGGCTGGCTGTCAGTCTGATTCCCTCCAAAAAGGGGAGAAACACAAATTCTGAATGTTTGCAAGCTGGAGCAGAATTTCAGTTGAGCAGTGATGAGAAACACAGTCAACAGTGTACCTCCAGTGCGCTCTTGAACTGTATGTGTGACCAGCCAGTGGTATGACCTGTCTCCAGTTGTTGTTGTTCAGACACTTGAAATGTGTAGGTGTCTAAAAAAGGATTGATTTACCTTTACTCAGCGAGAGAGATGGAGAGATCGTGGTAGATTAGGGAACAACCATATACTAAATACCAACATCACATATAATCCAGAAAGGCAAATACTATTTGTTATTGATAAAGGAAATATTTTGCATGGTCTTGTCCAGATAAGCAGCTTGGCGTTAGTGAGAGAGAGCTGCAGGCTGAGACTTTTTTTTTTTTAGAGAGTATTTGGTAGAGCCCATAGCATATTC
The DNA here is from genome assembly GCF_031877795.1 of Strix aluco. Classification (NCBI taxonomy): domain Eukaryota; kingdom Metazoa; phylum Chordata; class Aves; order Strigiformes; family Strigidae; genus Strix; species Strix aluco. The sequence goes on along the minus strand of NC_133945.1, from coordinate 5,785,268 downwards.
TTCCTCCATATTTTATGTCTGTTTTGTGTAACCGCTTGGATCAACTGAAAGACATGTCAGAAAGGAAATAACGTGATTTAGAGAAAGTATTTTTTTTAATTCCTTAGTTTATTTGAGATGTTATTGGTGACACAAGAAAAGGAAGCTTGCTCTTCAAAGAGCGATCTGTAACTGGGCAGTCTCCACCCTGTCCTGAGGACTGGAGTCAGTCACACAAACAGCAGTATCTGTGATACTCGAAGGTCTCAGAAAACCTAAAAACTGGAAAATACCAATTCTGTATCCAGTGCGCATTAGTAATTCTGGAGTCCAGATGATCTGTCCTGTAAGTCATTTCAGGTACAAAAGACCTGACTAGATAGTTCTGTGCTGAGCCCTTTGTTAACACTGTAGACAACTCACAGTGAAAGTACTCAGTGCAATACAGCTCAGTCCAGCAGCCTGCCCCTGTGGTGGGATGATGCCCCATTACTCTGAAGTCAATGTTTCTCTTGTCTGTAGCCAAGCTGCAGTTCATGACCGTCTTTCACTTCTTACTTGAAGCTTTACATAATCTTATAATCCTTTACCTATCATGTGAGTGTGTTGTTGCGTTAAGTTTTTCCACAAGACATGCTTGTTTAGGTAAGTCTTAAAGGAAATAAGTTCAATGCTTGGGGTGAAGAGAAAGAAGTGCCAGCAAGTTTTTCCTGTTCCCTCACCCATTGTACTTCCTGTGGCAAGGGATAAATGGAGACTGAGTTTGGAGAAAAAGTGAGCAGATGGTGGGTGGGAGAGAAGAAAATGGCAAAAGCAGCTTTGCTGGGAAAGGGCATAAATGTTGGCCTTTGGTGGTGTCTTCAGAATAGGTGGAGAAGGTGAAGTTGACAGGAATAGGGTAATGTCTTCCCTGGGACAAACGAGCCTCTACCTTTGGTGTCTTGAAAAAAACAGAGTTGAGGAGGTTCTGAAATTGTAATTGTCACAGTGCAGGAAGGGTGTGTGTGAGAGATTAATTAAAGACTGCTGTCCTGTGCTTCAGTACAAGGCTCATCTTACCCAACAATGACTTTCTATCTTCAGATGACCTCATCCCTCCTTCGGATCTGCTCGAGTTGATTGTTTCCTGGATCTTTGAAGACCCCCGCTTGATCCTCATCACCTTTCTAAACACTCCTATTGCAGCCAACCTGCCAATAGGATTTTTAGAGCTCACCCCACTGACTGGACTGATCCGTTGGTGTGTGAAGGCCCCCTTGGCTTATAAAAGGAAGAAGAAAGCCTCTCTCTCAAATGGACATCCCCCCAGCAAAATTGCCAAGGACTCGACTTCAGGAGAAGACAGAGATTGCCATCAGCTGTATTCAAAACTGCATCTAAGTGTCCTGCAGGTTCTTATGATGCTTCAGGGGCATTTAACAGAGAAGAACCTTTATGGTCGCCTGGGGCTAGTACCCTTTGACCACGTGGTTCCACTTGTTGAGGAAATTAACAGACTATCTGATGAACTCAATCCTCTCAATGCATCCAAAGAGATTGAACTGGCTCTAGACAGACTGGCTCAGGCTTTGCAAGTGGCCATGGCATCGGGAGCACTCCTGTGCACTAGAGGTAAGTTGTCAGTGGGGCTGGCAGAGACCCTGGCATGGGATTCTTTTCCTCTGGTGTGTAGATGTTGTATGAAGGAGTTTTGGGATGGGGAGAGTAAAGATTGATGTGTTCACAGCAGAAGTAGTAGTTTGCCACTCTTGGGAAGCGATAGTGCAGGAAGTAGTTCAGGAAAAATAACTGGATGGGGAATAAGAAAGGAGATACCATTGATGCAGGTGACTGGTGTGTTGCTTTGCAGAGCTGAAGAATTGATCTTCGACCTTGCAGTCTGCACAAGGGGGTTGCATCTGGGTGTCCGTCACGGGGGAAAATTGCTTGTAGCTATTTACTGTTTAATTATGTTTCTCTGAGTTTGCCTGCTGGAGGAGAGGCCATGAAGCAGATAAACCCATGAGATGGGTGTGCTAGACAAGGAATTTGAAAAGCAAACAAAAACTCTTCCTCTGGAACTTCTGGCCCCTCATCTCTCCTGGAATGAGTGTCTCCATTACAGTGTGTACAATTTCAGTTAAACTTAGTAAAGGGCCTGCTAATGTGGCTTTCATCTCTTTCCTGTTTCCAAAACCAGTTCTTTCCGAAAGACCTGCAGAGACAAAAAAACAAGGAAGTACCTCAACACAGTGCAGGATCAGCCAGACATACTGTTTTCTTGATGGATTTTGTTGAAAACAGGTGATTTTTAGGTGACCGAAAGGTTTAAAGCTCCCCAGCAGCTGGGACAGTTAGTGCAGACCCTGGCCACAGAGAGCAGCCTCTGCCTAAGCAGGTGCCTGAGGCTTTTGCCCTGGCTGAACCAGTGCTGCTGGCCAAATCTTAATTTTCTTTCTGATCTTTCAAAAAGTAACTCTGGGTGTAATAAGGCAGAAAAGTGGAGTTTTTTGAGTTGATGGCTTATTTTGGCTGTTTTTTCCTAACTGTTCACTTCCTATGTTCTGAGTGCTTGCTCTTACTGTAGGAGTGGAAGGTAATTTTGTATAAACAGCTGCTGAAATACCAGTTATTTCGGTGTTTTGAGAGTGTGTTTATCTATAAAGGCAGGAGTTTGTTCTCAAGCTATTCCTGAAGGGGCTGTAGCAACAGGTTATGTTGTTAAATACCTGGGTTCTAGCTATTCTGCTTTAGGAGATGGTAAAAAAGGTGCAATTTCTACTTGATAGACCTCAGAAAAAACCCAAACCAAAAAAACAACAAAACAGGTATTAGGTAAGCTTTGCCTTGCTTTGACCTGAATGCCCTATTCAGTGGGCAGAGTCATACCTTGTATCTCCTTAGTTACTTCCTTAGTTATTTATTCCTAGTTACTTAGTTATTTCCTGTCTTAGTTACTTCTTGATAGTATATTGGTATTGCAGATTCTATACTAAGGCTTGGTTTGCCTCGAAGTGAAGCTGCATTTCCCATATAGCAGCATAGATTAAATGTTGAACATACAATAAAGTGTCTGGTGTGGAAAGCTGAGGTAATAACCAGTGAGATGGAGAAATATTTTTCTCTCCTATGGAAATTTTTGGCCTGAGAATGAGATTCTGGATCTGTTGATGACTGGAGTTTTTTCAGTAATCTCATCTTCCTAGAAAGGAGAGTGGAGAGGAAAACTGCTCTAATTTCTGCTTCACCCTTATTGTTGTCTTCTGTCCTCTTTCAGATGACTTGAGAACTGTGTGCTCCAGGCTACCGCATAACAAGTAAGAGACCTTTCTACAGCTGTGTTGGTTTTGATGCATATTCCAAGACACACACTTGAGGGCTGCTGAGACAAAATCTCCTCTAAAAATTTGTGTTTACCTTCAGAAGTTGTCCTTTATTCACACATAGTTTAGCACAAGGGTAAAGGTGATAGACAGTGCTGGCTACCTCTTCCCTTGCAAGCTGGACTCTTTACTGAAGGAGACTTCAGTGACTCCCACCATGTAGATGATCTTGCCCAGCCTGCATTAGAACAAAGGCACAGAAAGGGAAAGTGAAATTACAGCATTGAACCTGCCCCAGAGCTGTCCTGTCCCCAACTCCCTGCTTGTTTTACCTGGCCCTAAGCTGAAGGGCACTTTGCTGCTTGCCTTTTTGCAAAGAGCAACCAAGTTTTTTTTAAAAAAAGAGTCTTCTAGAAGCTGTAAAGAGCATAAATGAATCTCTGTCCTCTTGCCTCTCAGCAGTGCTGTGTGTTGGTTATGAATTGTTCCTTAGAGCCAGGCCCTTGTGAGCTGGGGAGAGCTGCAACAAAAGCCTTCTCTAAATAATCCTCACGCCTGTCTGAATTTCTCTCCACAGCCTCCTCCAGCTGGTGATTTCAGGTCCAGTACAGCAACCGACCCACGGCGCTCTGCCACCAGGATTTTATCCTCATATCCATACTCCTCCTCTGGGCTACCCCGCACACGCGGCGCACCCCGCGCTCCCGGCTCACCCGGCGCTCCCGGCTCACCCTGTACAAACATTTATACCAGGAATGACATTCCCATACCGACCTATTCGCTAAAATGCTAGGACTGTAGAGTGTACCCAGTTTCCCTTAGTTTGAGGAACTTGCAGATAAAACCAAATGTTTTGGGAACCACATTTTCCTCTTTGGTGTAAAGCTGAGCAATGCCTGCGTAAGGGATCAGCCCTTTGGCAGTGGCGAAGACGCAGGAGGGTAGGCTGCAGTCGGTTTGGGTGTGGGATGCAGATGCTAAGGCAGATCAGAGGGTCAAAAGGAGGGGGTGGGAAGAGGCAACAAACTCCAAACCTCTGCAGTGCGTGGAAATTTTTTGGATTCACGTTGAGAAATATCATACCCTTGGTGATTATATGAAACGACCGTGTTTTTCAGTAGCCCTGATCTGTTTATGGCATGGCGAGCCCAGCTAGTCTCTGCTCGAGGAGGGCCAGAAAGAAAGGTGTGAGATTTTTCCAGCTAGTCCACTCCAGCCTGCTCGTTTCTTTGTAAATGTTTGTATCTATAGCTACAGAGTATGTGTACACTGTATATTTTTGGAACACAAATGTTTGTTTCAGAAGCACAAGGTAGAGTAAAGCAGCACTTCCTATTAAAGGAAACAATTTAAGAAGCGTAAAATAATTCCACTGCTTTATCTTTCAAACAGTCATTAGAAGGTCCAACTTGTTGGCCCTGTGCTAGGGAGGGAACAAAACCCCTTTGTGGCTGCAGTGACCCATCATCCTCCAGGCTCAGGAAATGCCCTCTTTCCACGCCTCAGTCGGCAATTCACGAAACTTTGGGGTGAGATCTGGTGTGTTTAATTAACGCAAGCTGGAAAACTGGCCAGAGGCTGGCTGCGGCGTGCTGGCCAGCTCCGAGCGAGGCGCAGGTGGGTGCGGAAGCTCCCTGGGAAGGGTGGCAGGAGTTGCTGCTGTTAGCACTACAGCAAAACCCTCTTCTGTCATGCCGTGATGCTCTGAGACCCCTTTGCTGGGTGAAAAAGCAAGAAAGAAGGGCCCTTTCAATACGTCAGTGACTTTATTACAAAGACCTCCATTGCTGTTGTCCTCATGAGAGGAGGTGTGGTGGCTGTGGTTACCTGGTTTCAAAATGGGATGGGTTATTATGGAAGCTGTGAAAATTGGATTTGAATGAAACAGCGGAGAAGAGAACTGCCCTTTTCTGGAAGGGGAAGGTAAATAATAATAATATTATAATACTATAACTTTTGGTCAGCCCTTCAGTGGTCAGGCAGTTTGGACTAGATGATTGTTGTAGGTCTCTTCCAACTGTAATATCCTATCTCATCTCACTTTGTAGAGCTTCAACGACAAGGGAAAAACCCTTTAAAACTTCTAGTTTCAGGATCACAGGCATTATCAGCACCAAGTCCCATCAGTGTGACAGGTTGCCCTGGTGCCCCTTGCAGCGTAGTCATGGGGGAAACTGCGCGAGAGGCGTGTCACCAACATGCGTGCCGTTTCCCAAGCGTTTGTGCTCAAGGGCGTATCGCTGATTTTAAATTTCCCCTTTCATTAGAAGCTTTGATGGCGCTGCGCTCTGCTCGCGTGGCCTCCGCCAGCGGGCCTTCCCTTCTGCGCCTGCGCGGCGCCCGCCGGTCACGTGTCGGCAAACAGCCAATGGGGAGGCTCCTTGCTGCGCTGTGCCCGGGGAAAGGAAGTGTCCGCCGCGGCCGCCGGCCCCTGGCCCCTCGCCCGCCTCCGCCGCCCGGTATGCGCTGAGCCGCCCCGCCCGCCCGCGGCGCGCCCGCCCGGCGCCCGCCGCCCCTCCGAGGTGAGCGGGGAAGCGCGGGGGGGGGGGCCTCCGTCGCGGGTAGGGGGGACGGGGTTGCCATGGCGACCTGCGCCCGGGACGGGCGCAGGTCGCCATGGCAACCCCGTGTCCCCCCCCCCCCCGGCTCCTAGGCCGCCCCGGGAAGCGCCCTGCGGGTCCGTGATCCGGAGAGCCCGGTGGCATCGGCCTCGGGTGGAGTCCAACGGGGCGTGGGGGTTTTCCAGTGGCTGGGTTTCACGGGGCAACCGTGCGAGTACTCGCTTGCGCTCCGGTTGAAAGAACGCGGTTATGTTGGCGAAACTGTGTCGTTTGGGTTATTACAAAAAAGAATTCGAACTCCGGCTGGAGTCGGTTTGCTGGCACCGCCCAGTGCTTGGGTACAGTGGTGCCAACGGAGAAGACTATTCCTTGGCTTTGGGAGAGACGCGGGAGGTCCTGCAGCTACGCTTGCAGCTCTTCCTTCTCTTGGCACATTCTGAGTTGGTTTGGGGGGCTCAGCCAGCGGTGCAGGTGGTCTGTAGCATTAACTAGTGTGTCTCCATTTCCTCTTCCTCTGTAGCAGAATTTCCCTGGGGAGGGCTGGGAATATGTCATGCATCGCTAGATCCCGCTCTTTCCCTTGCACGGGAGCTACTCTGGCTCTGCCGGCTTCTCTGTGTTTCCTGACCGCCTGGGTCACGGCTCACAAACCGCCCTGGCTTGCTCCAAACAAACACACACCGTGACAGCTTAGCTTTTCTGTGCTTTGCCCTACAGAAATCTTGTGTCGGTTTGAACCAGCCTGTAGAGCTTTAGCAGAGAGAAAGCAATTGCTCAACTTTGAATCTAAGCGGGATGACAGCTGAATGTTTTTAGGGGATGTATCTTGTGGTTTTTAATTGCAGCTGATCAAACTGAGCTTTAAATGTTGTCCAAAAGACTCTCCAGCACAGTGCTTCCTGCCAGGCACGGTGGCACAGCAGCAGTTGGCTTTGCCAGAAGTGTTCCAGCTGCCGTGCCCACTTCCTCAGCCCGTGCAGCAGTGGGTTATACCTCCACTATCTATATGGCGAAAATAGCACCTCCGTTTCGGAGACTGCCAGAGCTGCCTGCTGAAAGTGCAGCTTCTTTCCACGTCCTGTGTGAGTGACTAGAGCTGGTGTCCTCACCACCGGCATTGCTGTGTCCGGCCGTGAACGAGAGCGTGTGTCTTAGACATTTGCTCTTGATGATAGGCATAAAATTATTATAATCTTCTGTAGTAAGCTGGTTAAATGTTTAATTATGTTTACTGTTGAGTTTTTGAACTCTGTTAGCCTGCTCTGTATCTGTTGTTGTTTATCTTGTGTTTGCTATGCTACAGCCGGTGCTAGATGACCGTGGTGAGCTCCTCTGAACCTTGGCCGCTCATTGCTGCTATTCTCTCCACTCTTGAGAACTGCGTGAACGTGGCTGAGTGTCTGGCCTTTTACTGACAGATTATATAGAGGCATTAAATATCTGTAACTAGCTCAGACCAAAGGCTTTCTACATGCGTGTTTTTCCCTCTCTGTTCTGATAATTCCCACTATCCTGTTTTGACTGCTGCTGAGCAGCAAACGAATGTTCTCAGGGAACTCGCTGTGAGAGCACGGATTATTTTTTTTCAACTTGCAGTGATTAACACAAATTGGAAATGTTTGCCTTTCTCCGACCTGCATTCCTCTTTTATCTACCAACTTACAGACTTATCTGCTATTGTATTAGTCCTTCGGCAGCATGAGAGCTTTCCACAACTGTGAACAGCTTTAGATTTTACTGTCCTGGAAATACGTGCCCTATCCCAAAGGATCATCAGCCAGTTCTGTTGCATATCTATTAATCTCTTCTTCCATTTAGTTTTTATGAATCTGCTGAACAAATTATAGCTGGAATATCTTTTCACTATGAATTCATCCTAGATTTGCTTCCTTTCTTTTTATCTGCCATAGGCTCTCCCTGGTCCAACTTGGTTTCCTCAAAAGCCCTTACAGGGGACGCTTCTTGTAGCTTTCTGGGAGTGCTAGTGCATGATATTTTTCAAATAAATCAATTGCCTTTATGAATAAACTCTAGCAGATTTCTCAGAAGTGAAGGTTTTTTTTAAAAAAAGCTGGTGGCTCTCTCCCAGCGTGTTACAAGAACTCTTCATTTACAAGATAACATTGGAGTAGCCTCACCCCCATCATAAGGAGTGATACTGGGTACTGCCTGGTACCAGGCTTCTAAAGTAGGTGGTTTTATCTTGCAGGTTTAAAAAGTAGTTCTGTTATGTCTTGTAAACTGGTGCTTTAATTAGTCTTTATATGCCTGGAAGCAACTAAAGAAACATACAGTAGCGTGTAAGCGTTGTTCTAATACATCGTTTTGTTCTTTGAAGTAGTTGCTGCTGTTGTCTCTCTCAGCTGGTTGCTTGATGTATTTAAAGCAAGTTGACTTAACGTGTCTGAGCCATTGGTAAGTGGCTGTCCTGTGAATGCTCTCTTAAAACCTGTGGCATTCTTAATTTTCATTTCTTTTCCTAAACCAGAGGGATATCACCATGTCTTTTGGTATCTGGGCTGGCCTCGGATGTCATGAATCGTTGTGGGAACTGCCAGTGGAATTCAGAAAAATGGTCTTTTGTAGTTGGGAGCTCAAAGAGCCTTTAACATAGTATGTGTATTTATTTTTGTTAATGAAGTCTGGTACTTCTTTCATGTCTGTTGTTATTTCTTTCCCAGTAAGGATGATCATTATTTGCATGGGGGTGGGTTTTTCTTCATGGAGGGCTTTTTGGGGGGGTGTTATGAATATAGGTGTTGGGCTAGTGTAGTCTGATAAGTAGGTCGGTGAGTCGGTGCTGGTATCTTAGCCCATCAGCTGATGGGAGCTGGTCCTGCCACACAAGAAGCTGTTCTCTCTCATCCTGGCTCTTTTCCACCTCTCTGCCCCCCACCCCGGACACTCCCAGTGTAATTTATGGAGTGAGCAGGAGCAGGTGAAACTGTGCTTGCTGACTCTCAATGACAGCACTGTTGTCAATTCCTGAGGAATTACAGGTACAAACCTGGGGACTTCCTTGTGGGTGGCTTGCAGAGCTGATTCAGAAGTCATCATGGCTCTGCCTTCCTGCTCATCACAGGCTGCTGGGCTGGAGGTCGCCTTTGGTCATGGACAGGAACTCAGTCCCTTCAGTGACTTGGTGCCATCCGCTGCTGTTAATGCTTTGTTCCTCTGATGTTAAGATGCTTTTAAAGAAACAATTGGGCTAAGTGTTCAGTGTAACAGCGGAGAAGGTTCTGTCTTGGCTGAGTACCTCTTCTACAGTCTAGAAAGTTAAGTGCTATCTAAAATCGTTATTAAGTATCACCCCTGTCTTCCTGGGGTTTTTTAACCAGTCACAGCGTGTCTGATGGCTTCAATGCAGGGCGTTGCAAAAAGACTTAGAGCTTCATGTCTCACACTGCGTCCCCTCCACCCACACTTTCCTCCTCGCAGAAGGGTAGGAATGGAAGCTGCTGAGTTTCCCAAGGTTAGCTTTTAATTAAGTTTTTGATTTCTTCTTTTCAACTTATTCCTGTGGTTGTAAGAGCAGACATCTGTGCTAGAATCCATTTTAAATGTTACTAGCTTAAAACAGTAGCAGTGGGTTTTTTGAGATGAACCTGGGTGTCTCATGCTGGAAAACAGCATTGAGAAAGAAAAGGAAAAGGAGCCATGTTGGCTCAAATTTTAAATTCAGGATCTTGGAGAGGTGCAAGTTTGGGGCACTTGTCTGCCAACTAGGGAAGGAATGTTCTTTTCAAGCTTTTTTTTTTTTTTTTTTTTTAAAGCACCTTGTTTGCAATAGCTTCTAAAAAGTTACTTGTTAGTGTTCCTATAATGATGTAGGCGGAAGGACTGGGTTTTATCCACAGCTGCGTGTTGCTGCTCACTAATGAGGACGGTGTCTAGGAAATGGAGGCAGGATCGAATTCCCCTCTCTCAGTGTTTGTACTACACTAGGCTGAATTTCTCGCTTTTTTTTTTTTTTAGTCACTACATACATTTTTTTGTGTAGCTGTTTATTCTAATTCGGAAATGGCAGCTGGCCTGCATGTATGATGAGTTGTTTGGAGCTTTTTTTTGTTTTCTGGAGGAACAGCTGCCTATTGGAAACTTGCCGTGTTCGGCATTTGCAAGGTATTAGATCTCTCTTCTAGCCAGCTTCTTGTTATAAATGTGCCTCTATTGTGACCCTTCGGTTTTAACTCCCTGCAGTGCTGCTGTCACAAAGCAGATTTTCTCTTCCGCGTCTTAACAAGAAAAGATTTAACAGCAAAACCCTCTTAGAGATTCTTGTTCGCCATTCCCTGGAGGAATTGCTGTATCTGGGGCAGCAGGAAGCCATGCCTTTTGCAGTGTGCTTTAGAGACACTTTATTTGGGTACCAGCTCCTGTGAAATCTGCGGCTTTGGTAATGTATCTAGAGCTGTAGGGTGAAAGAGCAGCCCAGAAAGCGACTCGCATGCAAAACGTTAACATTTCTGCTGCTGGCAGGCTGACAAGTCAAAACTTCGAGTGTGCAGAGGATCAGGGATACAAGTATAAAAGAATTTCACTAACAGTAAGTGTTTTCATTTCAAATAACCACTGCTTGCTGCGCAGGTAGAACTATGTTTTGCCTTCTCATTTCTTATTATCCTTCTGGGGTCTGTTTCAAATCCTGATCCTTCATGGCGGGAGGCCAAAATGTTAATTACCGTGATTCTGTGTTTTTGGCTTTCAGACTTTTAGTCCTGTGGTGTGTACACCTCAATCTGGGAGTAGTGGAAATTGAAGTGCAGAGCTGGGGACAAGGTGCAAGTACATTTCTTAGAATCATGTTTTCAGAATTTCAGAGCCAAGGAAAAATTGACTGAGCAGCATGGGAGCCTTTGGGAGGAGGACTGAATGCCAGGACAGGTTTTCCCAGGTTGTGTGTGACAGTGCTGCCTTTCTGGCTGTCCGAGTCCAATGTGCTCTGGCCAGGCTCCTCCACGCAAGGAGGGTTTAATATCAGATTTACTTGTTTGGTATGTTTGGTGTTACATGGGATTTTGATTTAGCAGGGTGATACAGCAACATACTGAAATTTCAGGACAAGCCTAATACAGCAACTGCAATGTACAGTTGAATCCAAATACAAACGTGATGCCTGTTACTGGTCTCTATATGCTCACCTACACGGTGCTCAGAGCCCCCAGTCATCGAGTAGGAATACATAGATTGAAGCCACCTTGGGCCCTTTGCTTTCTTTAAAGTTTACTTTATTAATTGTCCAGTTTTTATACTCTGTGCTCAGCCCGTGTATATGCTCCCCCCATGCTGGTCTGGCTTTGTTAATTGTGTCCAGGCACCTGACAATTCACTGGTGCAGCTGTCTTATCTAAATCCGAGGTTACCCTCCAGTCTCCCTGGTGTTGACAGTACATTCGTCTCCAAGCTCACTGCTTTTTTGCCCTCCTCCACTGTGGGGGTGTGCTGGTTGGGCACACTGCCCAGGACGGATTTACTGGAGAAGAAAGTACAGGCACCGACAAACTCCTTTCTCCAGAGTGATGTCCCTGAGAAAAGCACACTAGTGCTCAGGCTGAGCTTTGAAGGCAAAGAGGATCCGTGCAGCGGGGCTGGACTAATGGTGTATTTTCAAGATGTGGCAGCCTAGGAGACTGTGCAGGGGGAGGTGGTTGGGGAGGGCAGTTTTCTGCACAGAAGGAAGCTGCTACTGAAGGAGTTTAAATAATGAGGAGCTCAAAGTCTTGAGCCAGTGCATGTCCCTGAGTGAGCAAGGGTCCACGAGGGGCTCTAAGGCTCAGTGCTTGTGTTCTGGTAGAAATGGCAGAAAAATGTCATGCCTGAATCTAAAGTCATTATGGACTATTGTGAAATGACACAATCTAGCATTAGAGCCTGTTTCCAGCCATATTATTACGTTATTTTCAGACCAAGGCACAAAATCAGTCGTTTTGTCCTAGATTTGCTATTAAGAGCCTCACTCACTCCCAACATCTGCTTCTGCTAACGTAGGGAATTCGGTGATGGCAGTTTGGGGCAGCACTCCTGTGGGATGTGATGAATGGTACAGGAATGGAGGTGAAACACTCACCATTCTGCTCGTGACTGAACTCTAAGCTCCGTCAGTTTGCATAACGTACCAGGAATGAGGAGAACTGTGTCTTCTGGGGTTTGTATGTTGCTTGTTCCAAATGAACCTGCATGGGATTCCTAGAAGGAGCAGGAGCATTACGTGGGATAAATAGAGCGTAACAAATAGAGTATAGAGGTATGCTTGTACTGCACGTGTAGCGGAGGTGGTTGTAGTGGTGTAGGCGGCACATTTAACACCCCAGCTTTCCAATTGTGCCTTTACTAGTCTGAGCCCAGGCAGGGTGAAGAGCTTTGCTCCTCACTGATGTTATGTGGGACTGTGAGCCTGATCTAAGTTGGGTTAAAGCTCAAAGGGTCCTTCCAACTTAATTTTTTTAATTCTATGACCAGACTTGAAGTAGTACCTAGGAGATATCAAGCCAAATATTTAAATATCTTTAAAAATTTGGCTCCTGTTGCTTTGATAATGTTGCCCTAAGTCCTAGAAGCCCCTCTTTGAGATTCTTAGTAACTAATTCATGATATTTTCAAATCTAGTTGCAATTTTATTGCATTAAATGAAGAACTTGGTAACAGGGATGTCTGCCTGGAACATTCCCTGTGAGACCAGTAACCTAAAAACACAGTAAGCTTAAAATGAAATGCAGAAGGGAAATCTTTACTGCTTTGTTGGAATTAGACCTTTGGCTGGTTCAGATTGAATGGTTTAATGTAAATCAAATCCCCAGTGCCAGATGGCGCAAGGTAGAGAGACTTAAAGCTGTGAAAACTCCCACTGGCACTCTTGAAGTGATACTCCCCAGACAATAGCAGAGTTTGTGTCTGAGTACGGTAATGCTCAGTCACAGCTAACATGTGCCTGTCCTGAATTTTGAGTAGAAATTCAAAATTCTGTCTGGACTTTGATCCTATTTATTTACAAGTGAGAGAGGATGCCAGGTGACATTAAATTTTTTTTTCTTGGAAATCTTGTCTTGCTGGGATTTGAGGACTGTCCACACAGAAATCACAAACAAGGATTTGGTGGCGACACTGGAGCAGCACCCCTGGTTGAGGGTACCAGGTATAAGGAAATCCAGCTCTGGCCCACTGTGCGTGCATGCACATCTTCCACGGAGTATCTGCGCGTCTGTGTTTGTGCCGAGCAGATGGTCTGCTCATGTAAAGTAAAATACAGCTACTGTGCATATGTCCATGGCTGAAGTGCTGGGTAGAAGCATGCAGCCGTAGGCAGAGGGACGTGACCTGACAGCCGGAGGGAGGGCCGTGCCGCACGCCGCCTTTGCACAGCAGACTCGTTTAGCTGCAGTTCCTCAGACTGCATGGTGTGTACTTGGTAGTTGTCAGGAGGAACTTAATGTTTTCCTTCTGTGGAACGACAGCAGACAATCCTTAACAATCTAGCAGGAGTGTGATTGAAGAAAATGCTTTGAATTACAGAAGGTGGAAATATTCAGCCTGAGTAAATAAGGGTCTGCACCATTTAATGACAGAGTTGCCTGTGGTGCCAAGGTGGTTGACCATGTCTTTCAGGACACTTTCAGCACTTCCTGAATTGTAGGATTGCTTTATAAAAATCCACTAGCCTGCCAGTGCTTGTTTTTATTCTTTCCTGCAGATTTGCTTCTTTCTGTTCAAGATGAATTGATTTCAGTTAGCTTTTAAATTGGAAAGTAAAAGATTTTGATGAACTTCAGTCTAGCTTTGTTTCTGCAAGTGAAGAAGATTCCTTCATGTTGTTTTTTGTGTGAACACTAAAATTGAAGCAATACACCCTTTATTGAAAGTTATATATGTGTACAATTCTAGTTAGTATTTGTTTAGCTTTAGTCTTAGATTACCTTGCCTCTATTCTGCCAGGAAGTTGAGTGATATTTGTTGCTAGATGATAAAATTTTTATTTGGGATTTTCATGAGCTTCTCCGGATAAAAATTGAAGACCAAGTAAAAATTCATAAACCCAGCATCTTGTGATGGTTCATTGCTGAAATCCAACTCATTTTCGCAGGATGCGCAAGGCAGAAGCATTGTTAAAACATGTCTAATGGTGCTAAACAGGGGAAATCTTAACTTGTTGAATCACTTGGCCCGGCTTTTGTAGGTATGGAAGTGCTCGAGGGGTTTTGAAACGCATTTAAGCTGCTGCCTGCCAAATTCTAGTAAGCATCAGGCTTTGTCTTGCATTTGAACACCCTGTTGGATTAAGAGTGCTGATTCGATGTGGCTACCTTAGTTTCTCTAGAAATATGGTATTATGTAAATTTTATCTCTTTTTTTATTAGTTTTTAAATACAAGAGCCGTAAGAGGGAAAGAAAACTTCCTGCTCTTGAGAAAAGCCTGAGTTGAGGTTTCTTAGCTAGTTCAGGTAAAGAAACTTTCCCTGCATCTGGTAGCTAACCCAAACTCCAAACAAGACTTGCTCTTGCACACTAGGACCTGGAAGTACTGGTGGTAGAAATATGTCAGTACTCGGCTCATTGTGCTGAGTGAACACTGATAATTCATGGAGACCCAGCCATCGCTTGGGCTGATGCTGGAAGCTAAAGGCTCCTCTGCCTTTTAGACAGAATTATGAGATACTGTTCTTTAGCTCATTAAAGCTAGAGCTTGCTGATGCCAGAGATTTATGATGTCATTTTTAAATAGTATGTTTAGGCTTTACAATGTGCAATTTTAATTTAAAATTATATGTTAAATTGGCTTATTTAGTAATGCACTTGCTATTTCTTTTCATCCAACTTCTATTACGACTAAATATTAATTTGTTGTATATTAATAACTGCAGTTTTTAGGTAGGAAAAGGAATTAAATGCTCAGTTGCTAGTTCTACTCACTGCTAACTTCGGTATTTTGGAAAGGCCTGTCCTCAGAGCTTTTTCAAATGTTTAACTGCACTATCCCTTCATAAGCATAAAATGTTGGCTCACTTTATAATCATCATAAACAAGCGTTTCCCATTTTGACAAAAGGGTGAGGTCACTGTGCCCTGCTGTGTGGAGAGGCAGTGGATGATGTTAACCATGCCACTTCCCAAACTGCAGCCATCACATGAGCAAAAAGATGACCCCTGAGAAAAAGATATTAAAAGAAATAAGATAACTTCACTTTGGGTTTTCAAAAATGGCTGTGGACCTCCTTCAGGTGACTGCACGTGGCTGGAGCCTACATTTTGCTTCACAGCAACCACTTGGTCTCAAAGGTCAGAACTTGGTGTTGTTGCGGTGATGAGTGGAGCTATGCTAAGGCTCTTTTAACTTCCATTAAGTCCTAGGGTTGTATGTTACACTGATACTGGGGGTTTTATTATTTCTTTATGCTTCCAAACATATCTTTTGTCCTCTAAAAGCAAGCTGACTCTAAAAGTGATACTCTTGTCACTGTGCTAGCTGAGGCTATTGTTCAGGACTCTGGCTCTGCTAATTACAGCACACCACAGGCTGTGCAGAGGGCCAGGGCCTGGGTCTTGGGTGTTTGCCCAAGATATCTGTGAGGAGCCAGAGGCTGTCACCTGGGTATGAAGAAAATTGACTTGCCTGGGATTTCTTCTCTCTAGGTCACAGCAGCCACTTACCACAGCTCCTCCGGCAGCAGCAACACCTGGCCAGGGAGGAAGGTGCACAGCTCTGCTCTCCTCAAACCTTGTGGCAGGACACAGTACCAGGCGGGTGTCCTAGATGTTCTTTAAATGTGCAAGAGCATCTGGACTGGGCCACATAATGCAAAGCAGATGGAGCGAGTCCTTGCAAACACAACTGGTGCTGGGAAACGGCTGTCTGAATTTGAGGGGAGGGGAATTACCCTGTTCAACAAAACAGTCATGGATTACTTTTTTAAGGCTGGCTTCAGCTACAGGATAATGCAGAATGCTTGCCTAGCTCTTTGAGAATATAGTGTTAAATAAACATGAACTAATCCTCACAAGAATGCATCCTGTGCTGGCTCTGCCTCTCCTGCAGCAGCTGCTGGCTAAGTTTGCTCCTAGGCCCCTGCCTTTTCTACTTATTAGCAAAAATATGGCTCTATCATGGTTGTTTCATTTATCTCTGATTTATTAATGCTGTGAGTATTGACTGAGAAGGGGTGTTGCCTTACAGGAGCATCGAAACTTCTCAAGAAAAATCGAATGTATGAGAAAGAGCACTGCTGTCGCAAACCTGAGCGCCGCTTAATGCCCACCAACGAAGCGATGTATCGGGGCTCGGAGCTTCACCACGGCCAAAGCAGCTCTTGCTGTATGTGCCTGCTCACTCCTCCCTCTTTTTTTCCCCCCTGAAGCTTATTGTGTGCTACCCGAGCTTTTGCCAAGCAGTTCTGGCCTACGAACAATTTTGGCCTCACTTTGTGATCTTGTGGTGGGTCACTGCTCAGCAAAGGGTCCGGCAAGGGTGGGAGGAGTGTGTGTGTGGGAGGGTGGGACTGGGGTCCACAGCGGCGTGGGATCAGATCAGCCGCAGCAAGTGAATGGGCCCTTCCTACAGGGCAAGGCTGAGGCATGTTAGAAGGTCACCAGGGGCCAGTGGTGGAGAGTGCTCACTGCTATGACAGGGTACGGATTCAAAATCTAGCCTTAGAGGGCTTGAGCCAATTCTAGGAGTGTAAAATTAGTGTTAAGAGCAGCAAGGAGTACTGGTTCTGTGGGTTTTCTACGTGCTTAAGTTGTTTTGAAACTAGCATCTGGACTGATTGTGAAAGCTGTAGGCTGCTCAGTAAATATGCAGCCACAGTCCTAGAACAGGCTGTGAAATAGCTGTGATTCTTTTTAAGGACTTCTTTGGAGAAGAACAAGCGATCCATACCAATTTACGCATGTCCTTGAATGCCCTTCTTGGGGAAATTTGTAGGATCAGTCACTGGGAGGAGAGCTGTGTCTGAATTCCTTGCTTGAAGAAACCCACCTCATTTCATCTTTTCAAGAGCTGTAAGAGAACATCCTTGGACCTCTTCTCTATTAAAGCATTTTGTCATTCTTTCTCCCTGCATTGGAGAAGGGCTGGCAAAGATTTCTCTAGATAATAGTGGACTTTAATTCTATCCTTTCTTGCGTTGATATATTGGCTGTTTGACATGTTCCAGAGATTGCACACAAACCAGTGGTAGAGTTCCTCCTTCCTTCTGGGAGATCTGGGCCGGTGTAGCGTAGGGGCTTTATGCTACTATCCGGGAGGACAGAGGGGTGGGAGCTCATGCTGCTCAAGCTAGTGCAAAGGTGTCATACAACGTGTGTTGCAGGGAGAGTGCCAAAGTCAAGGGTGAATGTTGTTCTCGTTAGCAGTGCTAGTTACCTCTCTCAGCACTGATGTTGAGTTCCAAGGACCCCAGCATCTGGGGACTCTGCTTCCAGACTATCATCATGTTGTGCTAACTGGGAGTTGCTCTCCACCACTTCATCCAGGGGAATTGCAGAAGTAAGCTGGTTTATGTACCTTAAAAAAGAAATTTGTGGGTGGAATGTGGATTTTATGGCTTAGCCTGTTTTTTTCTTAGGGTCACAGTGGAGGGAGGTTTCCAAATTCTTAGGAGTTGCAATCGCACGCAGTTGTGTGTTGTCAAACTGGGATCGTTGCTGTGCCTACTCCCTTTGTGTGTCTTTGCCAGTTACAGAGTGTATTGTGCAATTTTTACCTAGACAGTGCTCAAATGGCATATCTAGTCCAGTGGGGAGTATGTTTATATCTGTTCCTTCCTGTGTCTCTGACCTTCAAAGCAAGAGCGCAGGAGAGCTGAGCATCCCTTTCGAGAAGAGGGTGTACGCTAGTGCTGCTGTGTCCAGCGTTTTCTTATAACTCGGCATTTCAAAACCAAGATTTGAGCCTCTTAAAATTGGGAAGAGAAAGCAAGAACAAAATCAAACAACTTTTTAAATGAAGGATTTTTTTTTTTTCTTTGCATCCTGGTCTGGTTCTCTGACTTGGGACTAGGAGGGCTGGAATGAGAGAGACAAAGCTGTGGATGGAGAACTGCAGGTGGCCCGTGAAAGGGAACCGACTCCTGCAGCTGCCCTGTCTCTGCCTGCCTTGTTTGCTCTGTGTGCACAGTGTCTCGCGGGGGGCTTTGTCCTGCCTAAAGCCTGTTCACAAGATCTGTTCCTCATTCGTGCGTCTGCGCTACAAATGCTTTTACAACCACTTTAGTTATTGCTTGCTTCTTTCCCTCTGGTACCTCGTTCAAAAAGGCTGAAGACATTGGAGTAAGTGTCCTGTGTGTGGTTAGCAGGGCTGTGGTAGTGCTATGGTGAAAGAATAGGCTACCTTGGGATTTCTGTATTTGAACACTCTGCTGGGCTGGAAAGCCAGCTCTTGCGGGGTTGTAGCACATAGGAACGAGGAGAAATGAAACTGGATCTCATTTCACCAGCGTAAGTTAAACAAAATTAATATTTTAAAGAATTTGATTCCTCTGCATACGTACTAACTGGAGATGATGGGATTGTGTAACAGGACTTTATAAATGTTCTTCTAGAACTGCTTCCTTTTTAAGCTGGTTTTTTTCAGTTTTGTTTTAACAAAACGTTGGTCCTGCATAGACATTTGAAAAGCTCCATGCATCATAAGGTACGCTTGGCACATTGTTGGCTTATTTAATGCAGCATCCTGAGCTCTTTTTGGAAGTGGTTGGTGCCACATGCTCCCTCACAGGCAGCATCACTGGACTGTGCTCTCAGGGAGCAGGGTGTGTACAGATGCAGGGCCGGCGAGGTGGGTCAGGCTGAGAAGTGAGCTGTGCTTATCCTGTGGGCAACAGGGCTTCGAGTTGCTTCTTGGATTAGAGTTACCATGTTTTGCTTCATCTCTCCTGAAAACTCGTTCTGCCAGGAAGAACAACTTTATTGATGCAGCCTCCTGCTGCCTTTGCGCAGATGCCTGAGTGGAGCTGAGAGTCAGAATCTGTGCTTCATCATTCTTAATGATTGGCTTTCTTTTCTTGTAGGCGTGAATGACAGAGGAGGTGCCTCCGACTGCACTTACCGACGTAAACCTGCGTCTTCTCTGCCACGATGACATAGACACAGTGAAACAGCTCTGTGGCGACTGGTTCCCAATAGAGTACGTGGTAACTACTACCAGTTTGGGGTGTGGGATGGCAGGAATCTAGAAACAAATGGTGTGAACCTGCACTGGTCCAGTTTGGAGCTGACACCAAAGGTTCTGCAGCCATCTGGACTGTTGCTAAAACAGCAGCAGGTTCTCAACCTTTTATGCACTGTGGTCGCATTCCTGTTAATGGCCCATTGCTGCCTGTCCTGCAGGGTCCTAAAGTCATCAGAAAGTTTCTGTATGCAGATTTTGGCAGAAAAATGGGCTTTGTAATGAAGGGGGTATATCAGCTTCTTGGGAAAGACTGTGTATGAGATGGGGAAAGGGGCACACCTCCAGGAAAAAGATTAGCACCCCTGTGCTTGTGAAAGAAAGTTGTGTTCTGGGGTGTGGGCCAAGAAAGCACCCTCAGAGCTGAACCAAACTGACAGGAAGTGGCTCTTCCTAAGGGACTGGCTTTCTGAATGTCCCAGGGCGAGACTGAACAGTAACTTGCCTGTGTACTCAGGATCACTGTTGCTCCCAGAGCTCTGGCAAAGCTCTGGCTTAAAGCTGATCTCAGTCTGTCCCAGGTCAGTTCTCCAGGCCCCCATTTGGTAAATGCTTGTGTCTGCACAAAGCACAGGAATAAGGAGCTTTTCTTGGGGACAGTGATAGCTTTCTGGCTTAAAGCATCCAGGGAAACTACAGCTGTAGACTTCAAGGATTTTTTTTTTTCTTTAGCTTTGTTGAGAGGGTTTATAGAGGATTTTAGCCGATTATAATGAAGATTGCATGAAGTGTAATAAACCAGCAAAAGCATTCATAATGTTTTGAATTTGAGGATTTCTTTTAAACACAAGGCATGCTGAACTCTGACTTTGAAATAAATTAGTGTACTCTAGTTTCCCTTTAGTAGCTACAGAAGGGGGAGGAGAACTGGAGGCTGGTGATGTGATTTTTTTGTACCGATATGCAGTATTTTTTTCACATGTGTATCAAATTAATGAGATCCTTACGCTCTTAGATGAGGGCAGATGGATTTTGCATTTAAAAATAACTTGCTGAAGATGGAAGTGAGAGCTCTGGGCAACAAATGTAAAATGAAAATGTGGTTGTCTTAGCAAAGCAGGAGGCCATTACATGAGCAGCCTGTGTTGCTGCTTAGATGCAACTGAAAGAAACCATGCTACCAAATGGGGTACAGCAGCTGTTTGATGTTCACTGGGACCATACAACAGTTAAGACAGGAAGGGTGAATTAACTTCCTAACCCAGATTTCATGGAATAAGCTGAGTTGGTAGCATAGAAAGAGCTTTAGATTGACATATGGCTGAGCTACTTGGCTGTATGGCTTTGCTGAAGACAGCCCTTTCAGTAGTACAGCTTCCCTCCCTTAGTCTTGTGTAAAATGCGTTGGCCTGCAGTTCCAGTGACTGGCATTTAAAGATGTTGCTGCCATTTCCAGTTGAGAGGCATCTCAGCGCAACGTTGGCTGTAGCACTGCCTGCTCCCGTGGGCTCTGTGTCCCCAAACATTCCTGTTTTCTCTTCCTTCCCAGGTACCCTGACTCATGGTACCGAGATATCACATCCAACAAGAAGTTCTTTTCCCTCGCAGCCACATATAGAGGCTCCATCGTGGGAATGATAGTGGCAGAGATCAAGAGCAGAACAAAGGTGCATAAAGAGGTATGCTACTAAACTGTGCTTCGGTATGACATAGTCCACCTCTTGCCATGGTTAACTGAGATGGAACCTGTTTGGGGTATTTTCCCCGCCCCTCCATCCAAACACTTAGAAGAGCAATCCTGAGTTAATTTAAGAAAGCAAGAACATGCCCGTTTCCAGCTCATGGAGCGTGGGTGGTGGGGGTGCTTCTGAGGATGTGGGCTGCTGAGCAGCCTCGTATCACAAAGTCTCTTCCTGCTGGGGCCAGGCAGCTGCAGCCTGATGGGAGAGATCAGATCATGCAGGCGTAATCCAGAAGTGACTGTGTAGCCCACCACTTAAGTTGCTTCCAGGCTGTTTTTGGTGTGCCTGGTCATCGCTGGTGACTGAGGTATGTGCAGCTGTGGGAGAACAAACCTCTTCCTTTCTTACATAAGGGTTGAACTTCCTTAGCTGTGCTGGGCGAGTCACTCCTGTGACTTCCTGCAGAAACTCCTTCATTTACACAGTCACTGTCTTGAACACAAAGCAGAGGTAACCAGTCTGCAGAAAGCTCAGGCTTCAGAGATAACGGAGCTTGGAGACCAGGAGAGACAACACAGTACAGCAGAGAGGTGAAGAAGAGATGGTCACTGAAGACAGTATGGGAAAAGACCACGGGGTTAATGTAGGGAAAACAGCACAGGCAAGTGAATTAAAAAAAAAAAAAAAGCATGGGCAATGCAGAGATGCACTAAAAGGCCGACAGTGTTATGATTAAACAATAATCTTAGCATTTGTAGGAACCGAGAGCATCGAGTGGCATGGGTCTCTTCGCTCTAGCTATCTGGCTTCACCTCAAAGCTAGTCAAAATCAGAAACTGCATCTTCAGCAACTCTAACAAAAGGCTCTTGTTCCAGCCAAGCTGAAAGCCAGGGGCTTATTCAGACACTGCTCCAGGCGACTGAGCCTGTAGAACATGCTCCTTGTCCTCTACAGCGGTACAGAGATCTCCAGCTGACACGAAGCTCAGATGGAAAATGCAGGCAATAAAAACTGTTGCTGGATTGATCTAGACACTGATGGGTAGCTCCAGAATTGGCACTCTGAATCCTTCCTGGTAAAGAATGCAAATATATTCTGTCCCTAAGCCCACAAATAATGTATGTGGTAAGGAGATATCCTGATTTGTGTTCTGCATCTGGGAAGATGATATGAAAGTAGGAATAACCCCTAAGTGACCGTGCTTGGATTTTTTAACTCCCCATGTCCTTTCCAGAAGCTTCAGCTAGACTGTTCAGTGAAGGAAAGTTTCCTGCTATAGCCTTGTTCCAGTACAGGATTCTTGCTTTCTCCTGCGCCTCTCTAGGCATCCTACCAAATAACTTGTCGTATCTCTACTCAGGATGGAGACATCCTAGCTTCCAATTTTCCTGTGGACACTCAAGTTGCTTACATCCTAAGTCTTGGAGTGGTGAAGGAGTTCAGAAAACATGGAATAGGTAAGATGCTGCTAAGTGACAACTCTGTTGCTGTCGTTTGCCACGTGTGGCTAGTGGGCATGACTGAAGGAGCTCCGCCATTTCACCGCAATACCCTTTTGAGACAAGCGTGTTGGTGATTTGTACCAGCAACTGGGAAGGTGATGCATTCACATCCCCTTGTTGGTATCAATGCAGGTGCACTGAGATGATTTTACTGGTGTAGGCACAGCACAATGTGCAGATATTTCCAAAGAGCACGGGGCTTTGTCTGTCTTGTTCCCAGGGGACAGCTGAGCACACCAAAAACTTGCACTCCTGCTGCTGAGACTGACTGAAAGTGCTAGGACTTCACCCTGGAGCAGGGTTTGAAATTATTTTCTTTCATGGGTATCAGAAGACTGGTCCCTGAGGCAGAAAATATAGCTTCTTGTAACCGTTCAACAGATAGAACAACCGTTTAGAAAAAGACGAAGGGAGCTGGAAAAAGAGTGTAACTTGGACCTGATTAAATCTGTCAAATGCATGTAAAAGTCAGCTCTGAATGCCTGCTGCAGCACACAGCATTTTTGCAGCCATTTGAAAATCCTGCAGTCAGAAGGGCTTATCTCCATTTAGAGCAGGATGTGTTTTGTCATCAAATAAGTGCCCTTCTGGTGCAATTTCAAGCATGAGCTCTATCTTTGATCTGCAAAAGGAAATAGGCCAGGTGTGGAAGCATGACCCAGTGTTGCACATCTGGAGTCTCTTCAGTGGATACAGTATAACCCATCTTCTTCGAGTCCTCCCTTCTCCTCCAGGCATGTTTAGGAAGGTACAAACTGATAGGATACGTAAAGAAATGACCAGAAGAGTCTTCAGTATTTAAAACTTGCATTGAAATGCTACTGGAGATAAATTTTCTATACAAAGAAGAAAATACTAGCACAGAATAACATTTAGAGAAGGTGCTAAAGAGGTCTTCTGTTCTGTAAAACTGTGCTGGTTTTGAGTCTCCTTTCAATTTCCAAATCCTATTTTTTTTTCCCAGCTCCATCTTGCTGGAATTTTTCTTTCAGAATCATTATTTCCTGTATCCATTACATCTATACAGCACATTGCTGTGCTCTCTCAAAAACTTTGGATTTGTACCTGTAGCAAAACAACCTAAAGAAGCTGCTGCCTGCTGCTGAAACCTTTCTCTTGAGAGTTTTTCTACTTGTGCTTGAAGCTGAAGTCTTTCATGCAGGAGGCTTTTCACCCCAGGCATACTTCTAAGCCCTAAAGCTCTGATTTTTCTCTGGCAGACATTAAAAGGCTTTGCTTTCTAGTTCTCTGCTATTCTTAAACCAGAAGGCAGTTGGATTTCTGTAAGATAGAAGAGCAGAATATCTCATAACAAAATTAAACTGCTCTCCTGTTGATGTCTCTTAGTGTCTTTTTGTGCTTGGCTGATAGAAATTCTTACTAACTATCAAATGACTGTGAAGTCAGTGCTGTTGACTTCTGTTCTGAAGTCCTGTGAGTCCTGCTGTAACTCTTATGTGCCCTGGGGATTGTGAAACAGCAGCATAAATCTCATCTGTGCGTTTGTATTAGCTAAGCTGTTTCTTTAGCCTGTTGTTACCACACCTGAGGGAGGAAGTTCCCCTGCAGGTTCTGCTGGGTCCTTCACGCCATGTTGAGGTGGTTTGGATGAACCTCCGGGTCTCATCGCTTGGGGCTGGAGTATTTTCTGTGCCCTTCTCTGGTTTCTCCTGCTGACTAGTGGCTGCAGCAAATCCGGGTTGAATGAGACTATGCCTCAGCTCTCCTCCTTAGAAGGGATCTTCAAATCCCACCAGTTCTTAGATTTTAATTTGAGTGAGCAGACACAATGTGGTAACCCTGCTTGTGAAGTTCTGTTTTGATGCTCTGCTGTTCTAAATGGTTCTTTAAAATAAATAAATGTGATGGAACTGATTGAAAATGACTCACTGACCTTCCCCAAAGCTGAGAGCTGCTTGGCTGGGGATGGGCATTATTGTCAGATTCCCATGCCTGGCTCACCTTTGTGGTTAGTGAATCAGAAGTTTGTGTCTTTATAAAATCTTTTATGAAGCCCGGGTTCACAAAACTGTGTGAGATCTGAGGTCTTCAAGCCTGTGCAACAATCACTGCTGAGGCGCTGGGTGCAGGAGATCTCAGGTGAAACCCTTGTGCTGTCCCTGAGAAGGCAGCTGCACTGTGTGATTCTGCGGCTCTTCCCTCAACAGGTTCGCTCTTGCTTGAAAGTTTAAAAGACCATATATCAACGACTGCCCAAGATCACTGCAAAGCCATCTACCTGCACGTCCTCACCACTAACAACACAGCAATAAACTTCTATGAAAACAGAGACTTTAAACAGCACCACTATCTTCCCTATTATTATTCCATCAGAGGGGTCCTCAAAGATGGCTTTACCTACGTCCTGTACATCAATGGTGGGCATCCACCCTGGACAATCTTATATCCTTGACCTCCTGTCTGATGAGCAGTGGAGCACGCTGAGCAAACACCAAACTGTGTTTGGGGTAACAATCCAGAGAAGTGTGAGCTGGCTAGGTCTGGGGACTGACGCCTGCTCAGATGCGAGTTTAGTCTGAAGCTGGAAGGAAGGTGATGTTAGAGGGGTTTGACTTGTTTGTACCCAGCTCCTCTGGGAACAGCTCGGGGAGGCGGTGTGGGATGGCACACTGAATGCTAAGTTGGAGCAAGTTTGATGCCAGTGATAGCGAATGCTGGTGTTAACACTGTTAACACACCCCCTAGCCAAAGGGCTAGGCGTGTTTTGGCT
Organism: Strix aluco; assembly: GCF_031877795.1. Lineage (NCBI taxonomy): Eukaryota > Metazoa > Chordata > Aves > Strigiformes > Strigidae > Strix > Strix aluco. The sequence continues at coordinate 5,760,415 of NC_133945.1, read as the reverse complement.
TGTGGGGTGCAGGATTTGGCCAGGAGCATGGCAGAGAAGCCCTCGATCTTGCTTCCTGTGACCTAGGATCCTCTGTGATTCTGGCCTGGCAGGGATCTCATCGGGCTACTCTCAAACTGACTTTGGGAGTTTGTTTCAGGTCACTGGATCATGGAGGAGAAACTTGATCTTTCCCAGGTGTAGCTAGCCAGTCCAAACCTCTGCAGGCAGGTGGATGGATTGCTGTCCCTGCAGGAGCTTGCTGGGGAGTGCAAGGGGAACTAGCAGCTGCCTAGAGGAGGTATTTCCCACACGAGTCAGAGCCTGTTGTTCCCAGACTGCCTTCTTTTACAGTGCAAAGCAGACCTGCTTTTGATAGAAAGGAGCAGGCAGTTAATACACGGAGCAGATCTGTCTAACTGAGCAGAGCAGCTTTCACCGTGCCATGGGGTCTCTTTAGGGAGTGCTAGTCCACAGAGTATTTTATTTCTTAAGTTACAGTAAAAATGTTGCTGTCCTTAACTGATGGCCACTGACTACCTGCAGCACATTGGATCAACGCTAGCCAGCCTGAGCCCGTGTTCAATTCCCCAGAGGATATATCGACAAGCCCAGAGCCTTCTCTGCAGCCTTCTGCCCTGGTCTGGCATTTCTGCCAAGAGTGGCATTGAATATAGCCGGACGATGTGACTGGAGCGGAAGATGTACAAAAAGCAAAGGTGGGTCCCCGGGGGAAAGCTCCCTTCCCTGCCCGAGGCCCCACGGCCGCTGTCCTGGGGCAGCTGCGAGCGTCCTCGAGCGAGGGCTGCTGAAGCTGCAGCTCTGCCGCCACGAAGGTGTCTGGGGCATCGCTGTGCTCCAGGCTCCAGCTGGTGCCCAAACTCCTGTTGGTTTCATTTGAAGGGAATTTAAACTCTGGTCTTGTTTACTTGAGCTCAGAGCCTGACAGCAGATGGAACCTGTCCCTGCTGGCTTTCCCCCTTTCCCAGATCTGTTAGACCAGCTTGCAAGACCCAGAGTGACCGAGTCCTCACTCTGCCCAGCTCAGTGTCCCAGCACAGCAACTGGTAGCCCATGTGCTGGCCAGTTGCATTGCATGTCTCCGACACAAGGTTTTCCCTACGCTCAAAGAGACCCGTACCACCCAGCTTCCCAAAGACAGCTGTGCTCTCTTTTCTTTCCGTAGGATTGTCCTTCCTTTCATCTCGTGAACCACCCGGCTCTGCACCGATTCCAGTGATGACTGCTCCTGGTCAGTGACCCAGCCCCTGGACGGGACCCCTTGTCCCACAGGTTGACTGACATTTGGTAGCCTTCACACTCGAGGGGCTAGCCCTGACTTACCCCCGTGGCCTGGAGCCTGCGAGCGCTGCCCAGGCAGGCCTGGCTGTCGTGCCTGGCTGTGCCGTAGCTGAGGGCCCTTTGCGTCACCACTCTGTGTGCATGTTGCACTGTCCCCGCCACTTCCCTTGCCTCTGGTTTGCTCCTATTTGTATACGTGATGTAGAGGGGTTCAGTTGCTGCTTCCACACCATGGCTACTGAAAGCAGCAGGAATGAGGTTAATGAATCTGCACTGACCAACCCTGTAAATGAGCCGTAAGCGCCCTGGCAGGTCGCTGCTGGCAGAATACACAGTCGTGCCCTTATTGCCAGGGAAGCGGGGAGCTGGGCGAGGGGAGGTGGGCAGCGAGGATCATGCGGGTAACTTCCAGGGAGGGTAACTGCCTCGTGTGAGAAACTACCCAGCCCCACCAGCCCTCTGGAGTGACTTAAAAAGAAGCATCCAATTCAGGATGCATCAAGTAGAAGGCAGGGAATGAAATTGCTATTTCATAGTGAAATATATATATATTATACTGTATAGATCTTTCTGCCTTTGTCCAAGTTGGAACGTAGCAGGGGAGGGGAGCTGGGGATGTAGAGCCAGAGCCCTTCTCCACTGCATGCACCCTCCCTTGGCACCGGGGCTGGACTCTTGCAGGATCTTTAGGGACGAGCTCTGGGCACAGATCACAGCAGCTTTTCCTTGCTGCAGAAAAGCCCCCCCAGCTGCTCACGGGCGTGCTTCAGGCCGTGGTGTGGGCATGCCCGGGGCTGTGCCGGCAGGCAGCTCCCAGCAGCTCTGCAGCCGTGTCCGGGCCATGGGACTCCTCCGTGGCCGAGTCTCGGCTCTGTGGAGTTCACGTCCAGCCTGCGGGGAGGCCCCGAGGTGCAGCCAGCCAGGCACCCTTCCTGCGCCTCGGAGCAAGGTCGAGCGAGTGCTTTGCTTTTAAGGTGGGAGTTTCTGCAGCTCAGCCAGTCTGGGCACGTGTCGGAGGTGCAGGTATCATCCCTGTGCCCTACCAGGCTCCCCTGATGAATCCCCCCTCCCTGGCCAAGTCTCTTCCCCTGCTCAGCACCATGTTCCTCATTCCTCTCTCATTTTGAAACTGGGACTTGGGCACAGGAGGTCTAAGCCACAGCTGGTGCATCGCCTGTGTGTGCAGGCAGCGCCAGCTCTGGCAGCGGCTGTGGGCAGGGCCTGGGGGTGAGACACAGCACAGGTCAGGCTTAGAATTAGAAGAAAAAGCAAGCACGCTAAGGTATTGCAGCCCGGATGAGTGTACAAAGCCATGTTGGTGTCTGTAAGCCCCTGAGGTGGGAGTTAATAAAAGGGTGCAGGAGGCGAGCTGGTACCATGCTGGTTCCTGAGAAGGAGGGCTGGGACTAGCCCCCCTGCTCTGCCCACGGCTGCCACGGGGCTGGCACTGTGAGCTGCTGCTCGGCTCGGAGGTGGCTCTGGCACAGAAGGCCCCAGTGAGCGCAGCTCCCCCCGCACCCCCGGCTGCAGGAAGCAACTTGCTCCAGCCCCAGGGGCTGGCACGTACCATGGTTTGGAGGAGCAGGAGGCTGTTCTGCTGGGAACTGCTGGTCCCTCTTCTGGGGCTCAGAGGTCTAGCTCAGCGACTGTTTGACACAAGGTGTCTGTCTCCATGAGGACAGTCAAGCTTGGAGCTGTTGGTGAGTCCATCCTTGGAGACCTTTAAGCCCCAAAACTCCAGGGCTGACCTCGGTGCAGACCTTGCTCTGAGGCTGTTGGAGCAGAGCACTCCAGAGGCTCCTTCCAAGTCCCTGCACCTCCGGTTCCCCGTCAGTTCAGCAGCGCAGGCAGCACTGTGCAGTCAGCTGGGTGTGAAGTTGCAGCCGCGGCGCCGTGCGCAGCAGGCAGGCTGAGCGAGGCTCAAGGGACGCAGGTTTGGGGCAGAGGCCGGGCGCTGGGGCAGGCAGCTGCAGGCTGAGCCGGGGCCGATGCTCCCAGCTCCCTGTGGGTGCTGGCTGGGCCCCAGGGTGGGAGTGGAGCTCTGCTGCCCACGGCTGGGGCACTGCGATAGGGGAACCCCACTGCACTCTCCCGCCTGTGAGCGACATGGTGGAGCCGCTGCAGAAGTGTGGGGCAGGTCTGCGCAGCCAGAGGCTTGGCCAGGCCCCTCATGGCACAGTAGCCCGGGAGCAGAGGGGCACCCTGTGCGTCCCTGTCCCGGGCCGTGGAGCCGGCTGGGTGCTTCGGCTGAGCTCCAGCTCCCACCACCTCGCCAGGTGGTTTGGCTGCCTCCAGCCTGGCCTCGCTCGCTCAGCAGATGCCCTGGCTGTGCCCACCTCCAGCCCATGGCTCTGCCCGCGGGGAGCTGGTGCTGCCGAGCGCTGGCTGGGAGGTCTGGCTGTCCCCGTGCTCCTCTCGCAGCCCAGCTGGCACGGGAGGTAGCACAGGGGCTGCTGCGACCCCCCTGAGCCACAGCACTTTCCCCAGGGAGACCTGAAGCACCCTTCCAGCCTCATTCATGTTATCACTTTCTGGTTTTGGCAGGTTTTTTTTGCTTATCCACTTTTTACTTAAACACGTCTATCGGTTTATATGAGTTTCTTCAGCAACTCAAGCCCCTGGTTTTCCTCAGCACTTGCTTTCTCTGGGCCAGAATGAATCTCTCTTTCTCTCCTGATTGCCTGGGACTGACGTTCCCCCCACTGTCTCTCCTGTCCATTACACAACCCAACTCCACTGCTGCAGCACTTGAGCACATCCCGCGGGGACCTGGGACTGATCCGTGTCCTCCTGCCACTCTGTCCTCTGAGGTGTCGGCCACATCCCCTCCCTCCCCACCCCAGCCCGTTATTTATTGAAGAGCATTATGCTGCCACCATCGGCCTCTCTCTAAATATCTTCAATTAAACCAAACCTCTTTTCCGAGTCATTTGTCACTGCACAGGAGCCTGCTCTACTCGGCTGCTCGAGCACCTTCACCTGACCTTGTGCTCTGCCACGATGCGGGGCAAGCGCAGGCTCTGCGCACCGGGCTGGGAGCAGCAGCGTGGAGCAGGCAGGAGGGGCAGAGGCAGCAGCTGCTCCGGTGCAGAGCCCGCCCCGGCGCAATGGGGCTGCTGGACGCGTGGAGGATTTTACCAAGGCTCAGCTGAAATGCCTCCCCCCGCAGAGAGCAGGGCTCGGTGCAGCCGGGCTCCTCGCTGGCTGCCCCAGCAGCGCTGTGATACAGGCAGGACAAACGCCCCACATGCGCTGCCAGTGCCCAGGAGCAGCTCTGGCACCTGCAGCGGCGCAGACGGCTTCTCCCCAGGCCGCCACCTGAAGCCCTTGGGTGCACGAGGCGTTCTGGAGTAACCCACCAGAAAAAGCTTCACAAGGGTTCACGGCGGCGCAGCGCCCTGAGCCAGCCCCCTCTGCCCCAGGTTCCCCCAGCAGCAGCTCTGGGCCCTGCCCTTGCCCTCCAGCTGCTCACCCACAGGGAGCAGGGTGGGGGGCAAAGCCCCGAGGCAGAGGGAACCGAGAGGCGCCCCCCCCTGCCCCCCAGCCCCTGCACCCCCAGAGCTCTGCGCCAGCCATCAAGAACGATCCCGACTGTGAAGCGTTCAAAGCCATTTATTCCACTTTCCTGCTCCCACAGATCTCCAGGTAGAAACCCACACAAGCGCTCCCCCAGGCCCCAGAGGGAATTGACGGCACGGCACCCCGTGGCGCCGGCACCCCGAGCGGGAGCACGGCCGCCCCGCCGCCGGTGCAGGGGAGCCCTTCCACCGCCGCTGGCAGAGGTGCTTGTCCAGCAGCCCCAGCCCTCAGCCGTGTCCACTGCAAACAAACACAGCCGCGTCCGAGTCAACACGGGGCGTTTAAAAACTAAGACATTATGTTCCTTAAAAATGAAACGGGGACCTGACAGCAGCAGTGTGTCCCTGAAATCACAACAGAATTCTAAGGCTTCGGCGCCCTCACGTAAGCACATGAACTCTCTGCAGGGGGCTGTGCAGGTTGATCTGGGAAGCTCGCTAGAGTTTAATGGCCATAAAAATACATAGCTTTCCCCTGCTTCAGACAAACCCAAACCCTCCCGGCTGGGCAGTGGAATCGCGTGGGCAGCAGCTGCAGCCAGCGACGGGTTGGAAAGTTAGAAGAAAGTCTCTAGTCTCACCCACTTTTAATCAAGCGCAAACACGGCGGCGTCACTCCATCGGCTCGGCCACCGGCTGCTCCGCCACGGCGTTTGCCCCCAGCCCCGCCAGCTGCTCCACCGCCTCGGCCACCGGCACAGCCACCAGCTGCTCCGCTACGGCCCCGCTCTCCAGCCCAGCCACCGGCTGCTCTGCTGCCTCGGCCGCTGCCTGCACAGCTGCCTGGTTCTCTGCCCTATCTGCCAATTCGTTGCCTGTTTTAGCAGGCGCCGCCAGCTCGTTCGCCGCCTTAGCGGCAGGCAGGTTTCCCGTTGCCCCGGCTGCCTGGTCGATGGCCGGCTTCTTCGGCTTCTGCGTGGCAGCCACCGCCTCGGCCAGCTTCTCCTCTGGCACCATGTTCAAGATCTTCAGGGCAAAGAGCAGCTGGAATTTGGCAGTTCCCACGAAGGAGTTGCCCAGGAAGTTGGGCAGCCCGCCCATGCGGTCCTTCTGGGTGTAGAGGGGGACGCGGACCATGCCCATCACCTGCAACAGCACGGAGCGCAGCTCAGCAGGGGCCGCGGCAGCACCAGCCCCCCCCGCACCACCCTCTGCCCCCACACCCTCGCCCCAGCACCCCGCCAGCCCACAGCCCAGGCCTGCCCTGCCCCGGCTGCCAGATCCTGCCCCTCCCTCCCACACCGACCCCTGCCCTCGCCTGCCTGCCCTCACCTGCCTGCCCTCAGCCCAGCTGAAGCCCCTGTGCTGCCCCTCCCTGAGTGCCCCCCCGCCCCCAGCCCCTGCTCTCCCTGCCCAGCCCCTTGCACCCAGCCCTGGCTCCATGCCCCCTCCTGCCCCTTTGGGGGGATCCCGCTGCCCCAGGCCGCTACGGGGAACCCCGCTTCCCCCTCCACACCCTGCCCTGCCTGGGGACACCACGGCTTACCCACGCGTCCCCCTCAACCACGCCACAACCCCGGGCCAACTGCCTCCGTTCACGCAGCTGCTGAAACCTGCCGAGCGCCTCGCGGGCGCGCGGGGAGACCCTAGCTCTCGCGCTCTACCCTGGGGCGTCAGCCGGACCCAGCTACCCGGGAGGAGGAAGGCTGCCTCCCGCACCGCCTCCACGCGAGCTGGGGAGAACTCGGGTTAGAGCAACACATCACCACACCGAGGGTCGCGATTCCGGTCCAGGTTACTCAGCCCAGGGCGGGGGGAGATGCCCACCAGATGCGAGACGGACCTCACCCGCGTCCCGAGGCTGAGCGGGTAAATAGGGCTCTTCCCTACGCAGGCAGTCACCGGGAAAGGCCGGAGCTCGAGCTCGCTACGCTCTGGAGCCCGAGACACAACCCCAGCCGACAGCTAGACCTCCTAACCGGCGCTACGCGGCGGTGCACGGCACTCGCCGCCGGTAGCTCTACATGCGGTGCATTCCCCCGCTGGGCTGCGAGAGACAGCCCAGCAGACCTAGGAGGGAAGCTTCATCTTCCCTGGGGCTAACGGTCAGAGCTCTACACACCCCCTCCCTGGGGTCCCACCTCCAGCCCGTGGTCTCGGGAATGCACCGCGCTGATCTCGATGGTATGCAGCTCCTCCAGGGTCAGCTGCCTGGCGTAGAAGTGTGCTACCACGCGATGTGGCCCCTCTGTCAGGTGCGAGCACAGATAGTCAGCTTCCGTCAGGCGCACACAGCCCAAACCCAAGCCCAGCACCCGATTCAGACCGTCCTCCAGGGACCAGTAACGGCGATCCACGAACCCCCCGGGAAAGCCCAGTAGTCCGTCAAATCGCATCTGCATCTGCAATAGAGGCGCATGGTGTTAATGGGGCACAGCGGAGCCCCCGGGGCGGGGGGGGGGGGAGGTGGGGGGCGAGGGGGGGCGCGGGCGCCCCAGCCCGGCGCCACGGAGGTTTCCATCCTCCCGGCCGCCTCCGATGCGGCCCTACCAGCTCCAGCGCATCCAGGACCGCTCACCGACACCGTCTCCGAGAGCTCGCCGCGGCCCTGGGCCGGGGAGCCGAGACGCCGAGGCGGAGCCGCCCCGGCCGCACAGCCGGGGGTCCCGGGGGCTCCCCCTCGCGGGCTCGGGCCCGCCGCCGCCGCCTCGGCCAAGCCTGATGCTACCGCCCTGCACAGGAACTACCGGACAGCCAGAGCCGCCGCGCCGCCCGGCCGGGCCCGCCCGCCTGCCCTCAGCCCGCCTCCCCCGGAGCCCGCGGCCCGACCCAGCCCGGCCCGGCCCGCCCCAGCCCGAGGACCCGCCCGCCCCGCCCTGGTCCCGGCCCCGGCCCCGGCCCCGGCCCCGGCCCCGGCCCGGTCCCCGGCCCCCCCCCGCCCGCCCCCTCACCAGCACGGCGTAGCGCAGCGGGATGCGGCCGAAGAGCATGCCCGGGTTGGGCGCGTACAGCATGGCGTGGCACGAGTGGCTCCAGCCCGGGCCCAGCCGCATCGCCTCATACCGCGTCAGCGGCTTCAGCTCGGGCACGCCCGGCACCCCCAGCGTGGGCAGCGGCGGCAGCACCCCCGCGCCCGCCGGCAGCGCCCCCATGGCCGCCATCGCCCCCATGGCCGCCATCGCCTCGCCGCCCGCCCCGGGAGCCCGCTCCGCGCACGCGCAGCGCCGACGGCGGCGAGGGGGCGGGACCTGGCGCCGCAAGAGCCAGTGGCGACACGCCGCGCGCCGCGGGGCCAATGGGCGCTCGGCAGCGCCCGCCAACCCCCGCACCCGCCCTCGGCGGGGCGGCCAATGGCGGCGGGCGGCCAATAGGGGCGGGCGGCCAATGGGAGCGGGCGCTGCCGCGCGCGTCTCTGGCCGCATTAGGTAACGGCCGCACGGGGGCCGGCGCCCAATGAGAGCCCAGCTGGAAGGGAGGGGGCGCCGAAGAGCACGCCGGGAAGGAGGCGGACACGCGCGCAGCCCCCCCGATACCCCCGTCCCATCGAGGCACGGACGCGCGTGGCTGCTCCACGGGTTTATTACTACAAACATAGAGGGGAGGGGGGGGAGGTCGCCCCGGGACCCGCCGCAGAAGCAGAACAAGGCACACGGCGTGGGCAGCGCCGGGCTCCGCGGGGCGGGGGGGTCAGCTCCATCCCACGGCGAAGGGGCTGCGCCCCCCGCCCCCCCGCAGAGCCGCAGCAAAGGGCTGTGCTCGGTGTGTACAAAATATACAACGGTAGTGTCCTTCATCTGCCGATTTTAACCCCAAACCCTCCCCACGCCCCCACATACACCTCCCACGTAAAAACTCGACGCCAGCCCCTACCCTCCGCCCCTCGGCCGCCGGCGGGAAGCATGCACGTCTTTAAAAAAGCCGGGCTGTGCCGAAAGCGTGCCGGGGCAAGCCGCCGGGGGCTGGGGGGCCGGGGGGCGGGTGAGCACGGGCCAGCCCCGCGGTGGCGGGGAGAGGCTGCGCCGGGGGTCCCGGCTCCGGCGGCAGGGGCAGGGAAGTCCGGCCCCGCTCACGAGAGGCTCTGCTCGTCCTCCAGATGAAGACGCGTCTGCTCGAACAGAAGGGGCTGCGTGGGGCTGCCGGTGCCGCGGCCGGGGAGCGTCTTGGTGAAGTCGGATGAGCCTGAGGAAGGAGAAAGGGGGTTCAGCCCCAATAACTCCAGTCCCGGGGTCAAACTAAGAGCCCAGGGAGGGTGCTCGGCCCTGGGGAGAGGGCAGCGTGGGCCAGGGAGATAATCCCCCCCACACCCCCTCCTACCCTGCACTGACCACAGGAGAGACAGGGGAGCCCACGAGCTCTATCCCCCCTGCCCCTGCTAAGATGGGGGTTCAGCAAGCACCAGGGGTGGGACAGAGGACATGAAGTGGACACACCATCTGCCACCAGCCTGGGAGAAGCCAGCAGGGGCCTGGACGGTCATGGCACCCACGAGGCAGCAGAGCCCTCACCTGGGAGCCCAGCAGAAGCCGGTGCGGAGGGCAGGGGTTTCTGCTGCCCTGCCTGGGGTCCTGGCACTCAGGGACAGCAGGGACCCCTGCGGGTGCCAGGAATAGGAACAGAGCCAGGACAGAGCCAGCAGTGCAGCCTGGGTGGTTTGCTGCCCCCCTCCTTCCCTGCCCCCATGGCCAGGACCAGCCCTGTCCCCGCTCTCGCCCGGCTGCTGGCCTTCCCAGGATGGGTCCTGCTGCCCCACACCACAGCGATGCACAAGAAGAACGAGAAGACGTACCAGCTTACTCCTCTATACCAATAGAGCAGGAATCGGGACCCAGTGCTGCCCAAGACAGGAGGGAGGAAGGCAGACAGAGAGGGAAGGAGACATTAGAGAGGTACTCAGAACAGACTGCAACTCTATGGAAGAAAACAGGCTGCAACAACAACAGTCGGGGGTGAGGCCAGCAAAACACAGCACCCCACAGCCCTGCCCGCCGTGACACCGCCCCACAGCAGAGGGGTGCCCACTGCCCCCCACACCGGCTCAGTCTCCCAGAAGCCGGCCCAGATGGTTCCCCTCTCTCGGCCAAAAGCAGGAGCGGGTTGGGGGCAGGCACGGGAGGCCATGGTCACATAAACTGTGCCACTGAGTGGCCACAACCCAGAGAGGAGAAAGGAGGGGAAGGACAGAGACAAAAGGGTGAGGGAGGAGGAAAGAGAAGCGGGGGGCAAGTTACCTCTGTGTTAGTCTCCCTTGCCCACAGCTCGCTCTGCCCAGGGAGGAAGCGGGAGCCCGTGCTCCGTGCAGGTGCCTTCCTGTCCCATCCCAAGGCTGTCACACGCCGCCCCAGCTGGGGAGGCTGCCCCGCACACAGCCCACAAACCCCCCGGCCCCCCTGACCGGCGCCGCGAGCGCGGCAGGTCGGCAGTTCGCCTCTGACCCCAACGGCACGGCCATTACCTGGCAGGTAGACGTCTACCGGGGGGTCACTCTCCGACTGCGTCAGGCTCCTGTGCTCGCCGCAGCTGCCATCCTGCAGGACGTCTTCGACGGAGGGCGGGCGGCTACCTAGAACCAGCCGAGAGCGCAGCCCCTCAGTGCCCAGCCCAGTGCTGCAGGACAGGTTGAGAACTTCCACGTGAGGAAGCTGCCCAGGCCTCCCCAGCCCCGCAGAGGTCTCGGGAGAGCCGGTCAGACTGGCCTAGGTCACAGTGCCAAGGGCCAGCTCTGTTCACGTGCAGGCTCATGTCCCAAAATGCACCCAGCACTCCCCTCCCACCCCATCCTCGTGCCCTCTGGATGCTGACCAAGCACAGACCCATCCCAAAGACATGGGGCACATCCTGCATGCCCAGCACTGTGGCCATGCTCTCACCAGGACCACACTGGTGCATGCAGCCACCTCCCTCCTCAGCCATGCAAGGAGACAGCCCATGGCGTGGGCAGCTCTACGTGTGTAGAGCTTACAGCAAGGAGAGATGCTTGGCAAGTAAACCAGGGAGATCTGTTGATTTTCTTCCTCCACTTCCCAGGAGCAACCAGGGACCCGGTGATGCACTGCTACGGGACGGGATTTCAGGGGCTGGGTGTTTCTGAACTCGTAGGTCCATTCCCCAGTTGTCCCCATCCCACTACAGCGGAGCTGGACACCAAGACAAGGTCTGGCTTCCCCCATAGCCGAGTGCACACTCACCCTGCTGCAGGGATGAGCCCTCCTCGATCTCTTCCCCTGCCACGCTCTGTAAGGAGGAACAGCACAGGTTACTTCTGTGGGCTGGAGGCCTTTACTGTGCTTGTCTCCTGCTCTGGCTTTCTCCAGAGAGCTGGACTAGGGGCCAGGACTGGGTTCAGGGAGGGAGCAAGTGGCCACCCACCAGCACTGTGGCACCACAGGCCAGGGTGGAGGGGTTTTACAGGCAATGGCAGTGGGTGCTGGAAGCCCAGCAAGGGCTTGCCCAGGAAGCTGGGGGAAATGCTCTGACATGGCTTCAGCCAAGTGGCTTTCGAATGCCCCAGCTCCCAAAAAGATGTTAGGGTCACAGGGAGCAGCTACGTCCTTCCTCGTGGAGCCCTACAGGTAAATAAAGGCAGCCGAGACTGCTGGCTCTGCGCTACTCATGCTAACGAGCTCATCTTTACCCTGTCACTGAGGAAGTGACGGCCCTTCAGGAGACATCTCCCATGTCTCAGAAGAAGCCCTCCCAGAAGAGCTCTGGCTCAAAGCAGCTCCCCAGCAGAGCACAGACTTACTTCTGGAGAGCTGGTCTCTCTCAGGACCAGCTCACCCCCGCTCAGCGCTGGCTGCGAGTCAGAGTCCTCGGAGAGCTTCTCTTCATCCTCCTCGTGGATTGGGGATGAGGGAGACCGTAGTGTGCTGCAGCAAGAGAAACTCGATTTGCAAGGAGCAGCAGTGCTGCCAGCACTGTGGGCCCTGCCGGATTTGGTGGCAGCAGCTCAAGCTGTCACCACCCCTGCCCTGTCCCTCCACCAGAAGCAGAAGCCAACATGCATGAGCAGGAGTTCAAGCTATTGAGCTAAATTTACCAGGGCCCTCCAGTATCAGCTACACAGAGAACAGCAGCAGCAGATTTCTGGGACAGAGCCAAGCGGTGCTCAGCACAGTAACACAACTCAGACATATCTGCCTTTGCATGGAAAGCAAGAGGCCCAGGTCCCACGCTGCTCCTCACACCTCTGGGGCTCCCCTCCCAGCGGGAAAGCTGGAATGAAGCACAGCGAGGAGTGCAGGAACAAACTCACATGCAAGGGACATGTGAAGGGCACCCGCAGTGGACTGCCACAGCATCCACACCTCCATCCTCCACCACAAGACCAGCAGAGGAGGCTTCAGGCAACAACTAAAAGATCTCATTCAGCATTTTGTGCTCTGAAATTCAGGTCATTTCCCTCCACATTCTTTTGCTTCTGGGGACCTCCACGGAAAGCTGAAATCCAACAAGGTTTGGATGTCAAATGCAAATCGAGGGACTAACTGCATTGGAAAGGAGACATTTCCATCCAAAGTGTGGATTAAAGTCTCCTTGTTAAAAATCCTTTCTTTTGGTGACAAAGCGAGACCTTAGGAGACCTAAGCTGGTAACCTCAGGCTGAATGCAGGGGTGAAGTCCCAACTCTCTCATGAGTACCTGCTGGCCTCCTAAAATTCTGAGTTAGCAGTGCTACCAGTGATGAGACCAGCCAGAGCCCTCTCCTGGCTCCCAGTGCAAGTGGCCACAAGCCCTCAGGGCTTGCAGGAGGAGTGGACCCCTCCATCCCCATGCTGACCTATCTGGAGACTTGCTCCGCTTGCCCTTCTGGTGGCTGCTCTCCACAGCTCTGTCCATCCCAACAAGCGGCCGGCTGGCAGGTGGCATCCCATCCACCACACCCGAGTAGTTGATTTCATCATACAGAGGAGCTGATGGGATGGAGGGGGACACAGAGCGAAGGCCATTCAGCGCTTCCAGCAAGGAAATGGGCTCATAGCCTGGAGGGATGTTGTCAGAGCTCTGTGGGCAAGAAAGAGAGTGGCATGTTAAGAAACGGTCCCCAGGACAGAAGCCCCCCTAGAAAGGGGTGGCCCCGCTGCAATCCAGCCCTGCATCTCCCACACTGCACTCCCCAGCAGCCCATCCCCTCCAGAGACCCTCAGCCTCCTTCCCCTGCAACAGCCACACATTCCCCTTCGGGTTGTAACGCTGATGATGGTCCAGGCAAGTTTCCAGAGCCATGTTTGAGAGACTGGGCATCTCAGGAGGCTGGAACATGACTGGGCACCCCCCCACCATACTTTCAATAGCCGGGCAAGGAGAGTGAAAAAGCAGGTTCCTAAAAAAGCTGCCATAAAATTAATTTGGATTTTTTTCCCCTAAAAGTTCTTCCAATGGTTTAGAGACCCTTCCAGCTCAATAAGCACCCCACTTGTGGTTCCAGCCCCGGTACACACAGCTGTTTCACAGCACTACCAGTGTTACTACGAGAGAGTCAAAGGAAGGGAGTACATCCTCAGAGCCTACACCACTTCCACTTCTCCCACGGTCTCAGTCCTCTCAGCTGCTAACGCTGGCTCTCTGCACAGTCGCCTCTGCTAAAAGGTAGGAAAAGGATCACAGAACCACTGGTCCTGTAAGAGAGGAAGGCAAAACTGCACCAATTCCCATTCCCCCTGTAACTCACTGAGCTGCCAAAGGGACCCTTGCAAAGCCAATAAACCAACACTGGTTTAACTCCAAAAATCCTCCTGATCATAAAGATCCTGTGGACAGAGACAAATGGGGTTTATGCTGCAACCCAGCAGGCCGCAGACAGCTCAGCCCAGCCCAGCCTGCTGCAAACCAAGAGGCAAGACTGCAGCAGTCCAGGCCTACATTAAATTGAGCTGTCTCAGCCCTGTACCCTCAGGGAGATGGTTCTACATCGTACCTAAGATGGCATGTCTCTGCAAAGCCTGGCCATGAACTCCTGTAGCTTCTCTGTGCCTCATTTCCCAATCACACAGCTGCAGATGAGCCTGCCCAGCAACCTGTTCCAACACAGCCATTAATTTGGTGTGAGTTGATTGCTGAACTGACTCACTTGTGGTCACAGAAGGAGCTGGATCCGATGGGGAGGAAAGAACGAGTGGCACCTGGGGTCAAGCATCAACTCACATGCCTTAAGTATGGTCTTGTGATGGTTATGAGCTTGTGCTGAAGACCACAGCTGGTGATTGCAAGATAACCAAGGCAGCTGAACGAGGAATCGGTTCACAGTTGCTGCCACCTGTAGGCTGTGGGGCCAAAAGCCATCTCCACAAAAACATTTCATTTCCGGACAGCAGCTCAGAGGTGCTATTTTGTCTCCCTCACTTTTCTGTCCACAAAATCCCCTGGCTCGCGTTTGGGACATTTTTCTCCTGGCTGTGTAGACCAAGGCCTGAGGGTTCAAAGGCTGCTCATTTTGGTGCGCTGTTATGAAAGCTCAGGTTCTGCAGCACAGCTCAGATTCTGCAGCACAGCTCAGAGGAGGATTTCTCAGCCTCACTGCAAGTTACTGAGCTTTCAAACAACCCTAAGAGACACTGCTCTCTCCAGAAACACTTACTACTACACCACCCATAGCGCCCACTGCTCCAGCAGTACTGCTAGTCGCTGCAGGAGGCTTGCAGAGAGCCAGGGTCATGCCAAGCTTGCAGTAGCCTCATTACCTGAACCCAGCCTCAGGTTTTCCCCAGACCTGAGAGCGCAGCAAGCCACATTCCTCATAAGGTCGAGTATTTAGGCAAGCTTGAGCAAAAGAAAACTGCAGCCTCCTTGATACCAACAACAGCTGTAGCTGCATTTGATGGGAGTTCACAAAGAGGGCAGACTCCTCCTGGCCTAGGGACCCCCCTCACCTTTCCCCTTCCTGGCTCCTGGTCCCCCATAACTGCCATTCATGTTGTCCCTTGCACAGTGTTCCAGTTACATGCTCTCACACCTACTCAGAGAGTCCCCAACAAAACAAGCTTCATCCTTCCTGTTTCTGTAAAAGGAAAACAGCCCACTGCAGCGAGTGTTCCTGAAGAGAAGACCTGGTCCAACGGTGCCTATTTGTCTACCTCTACATCCCAGCACTGTGGTGGAAACCACAAGATGTGCCCACGCCAAACTGTCAAGGGGATGAGACAAGTGCAAGGAAGCTTCTGGGTGAGCCAAGGGGTCAGCAGCTTGTCCACAGTCCTACAAAGCTACAAAAATGCCTTGGCCAGGAACTATAAAGCAGCCAGGCTCAGGACCTGGGGACAATCCCTGAGAGGCAGCATCAGACCGCTGTGGCAAGCTGCTTCCATCTTGCTTATTCCTCCGCACACAAACCAGGGAGATAAGTGATCGTCTGTGCAGGGTGTGAGCATCTCACGGCTAACGTGGAGGCAGTACGTGGAGTGTCACAGCCTGTGCAGGGGCACAAGTCAAGCCCAGCGTGTTAGCAAGCCCTCGCGTGTGTAACACTTCCATGTGCTAGTGACACTGCTGGCAAAGAATTGCTGTAGAAGCAAATACAACCAAGTCCACTTACTGTTTCCCTTCTAGGTTTCCTGCTGGGCAGGGAGACAGTGCTCACTTTAAGGGGTTTAAAGGGACACTGTCAAGAGAAAACCATGTTTTAAAGAAGTTGTTTCTTGAGGTTAGTGACACGAAGAGACACACAGCATCTCCTCACCTCGCTCCTGGTGACAGCACCTCCTTCCTCTACACACCACACTCTGCTTCACAACAACCCTCAGGGTTTCTCCCCTGCCCTATTTCTTAGCCCCAGTTGAAGGCAGCAGGTCGACAATGCTGCAGAGGACAGATGGATAAAACCAGGCTTTTGCTGTGGCAGTATCTTTCTGTTCCCATGGAAGTCTGTAAGATGATCTAGATGCAGATCTCCCTCTCTTCACTCTGATCTCTCCCCGTCTTCACTCTGTGTCTCACCAGAGCCAGCTGTGGAAGAGCACTGCTCAGGCAATGAGCTGCTACCCTCATCACACCAGGGATGAGCCACCAGCACCACACTTCCCATCCTACGCTCCCTCAGCTGCCTGCTGAGACCCCAATCACTCAGGGAGGCTGGCACAAAGAGGCCTTTCCGCTGTCATGCTGGGAACCCCTATGCCAAGGGCACTTCATCAGAGTGCTGCCACACAGATGTGCGTGCAAGTCAAACCGTCACCTCTCCCATTTTCCCAACTCCCACCTTGTCATGCCCAGAGTCTGCCACTTTTCTGCTGGGACAGGCCCTGAGAAACCTTCTCAGACTAAGGTTTCTGTGGATTTGTTTCCTCCAAAAGACAGGAAAGCACTTGGCTAAAACCAGTTGTATTACTAATCCACAAGAGGAGAGATCCTGGTTGTTTAGCAGGGTTGACAAGGAGGCTGCACTGCTCAGTAAGTCCTTGCTCCATAGGCCTGAGCATACCTCCTGAGGTCAGAGGGACACCAGCCATCAGGTTGAGCAACTCGTGCAAGCACAAGCTGCCTGCTCAGGCTGAGACCAACACCCAGGCTTTGCACATGGGGTTATGAGGTACTTACAGAGTGCTCATCATGGTCAACGCTCTGTGCCAAGACAGGGCTGAACGACACTGGCGACAGAGCCCCTGGCTTCTTCCTCACAGCCCGGATCTGCAGCAGGGCGCGGAAGGCTAGGAGAGAACAGTAGGCAGGTGACAACACGGCTAAACCGGACCAGGCCATGCCAGAACTCCTCGGCTTGCTGCAGACACACCATCAGCATGGGGCAGCAACCCGTGTGCATGGGGAGCAGGGCCATGGAGCACACCAAAGCCAAGTCCTGTGCTCTGGCTTCTAGTCAACTGATCTAGACAGGGAAGAGATCTGCTGGCCAGAAAACTCTGGGTACACACAGCCCTTGGGGAGAACAGGCACTCCCTGCCCCAGTACAGTCGGGTACAGAGGCACTTCAGGCCCAATACCATACAACACAGAAAGAAAATCATGAGCTCAGCCTTGGGCAGTGCACTGCAAGCTACAGGATGGGGGAGGTGGAGGGGGGAGGCTCACGTAAAACCGCTTTAGGTTCATTCAGACCCCACAAGTCTCAGCTCCGGGGTCCAGCTGGTGCTGGAAGCATCGTGCCTGCCATCGGCTGCTCACCCACCAGCCAGCACTGTGGTGGTGAGAGGCTCTGCAGTAGCTGTGAACCCAGCCTGAGGGTTAGAGGCGATGCCCCTGTCTCCAGCACAGCCATCCCTTGGTCCTCCCACCACAACAGCTTTGATCTCCACTCCCTGCCCGCAGCCCCGTTTTCTATCTGCAGATCTTTAATATCGTTAGTTCCTCTGTGCCAAGGGCGCATATGAATGAGCCAGACATCTGTTCTGATGCAGCTGTGAGAACTTGCTCATACATAAGGAAAAGCCCAGGCATTTCCCTAGTTCTTGCAGCACCCAGCAACCTTGCAAGATCAGTCTAGAGCCAGAGGACAGAGGTGCAAATCTATCCTTGCTGCTTCTGCACTCCCCAGAACCAGATTCCCAGGAAGTCTGACACGGGGGTACTTTCCAAACAAATACAACCTACTCCACTGCAGCATGCAGATGAGATAATGCTGTTCCTGTGTTTTAAGTTGTGCTACTTCTAGTCAAAGCTGTCTGGCACTTCCTCTGATAAGATCTTCCTTTTGGTTACTGCATCTTTGCCAAATTTGAACTGTTTATAGACTTAATTTCTCAGGCCAAACATCTGTCTTGGGCTGGTTTTTCTTTTCCTGAGAAGTATCAATTAGAAACAATCAAATACCACAGAGACCAAGCACAGGATAAAACACATGATCTGTCTACTACACCAAAACCACAGGCATTTTCTCAAGAGACTCCTATGCCTCTGTGCTTTTGAGAAAAGACGTGGAATTCAGCAAGCGCAGCCCGAGTGTCAGAATGGATATTTCATTTTTTACCTCTTCTGGGAGCTGAGCAATGCAAGGGTTAAGCAAATCCTCCTAACTCTCCTGGCAAAGCAAAGGACTGTAAATTGACTGTTATCTCATCTCTGCCTCCCTGGTAAAGTCAGAGTAAGGTTGTCAGAGGGGAAAAAAAAAAAATCATGCAAAGTACTTGGACATCCATCTGGCAGGGCTGGCTGCTGTCTCGGCCAGATACTCTCAGGATAAAGCTTCTACATCCCCTCCTTTGGGGGATATTCCATCATCTTCACCAAAACACAAGAACTGCCTACATGGCATGGCTCAGAGCTCCTGCACCTTCAGATCCATGCCAGGGAGAGGGCAAGTGGCCAGGGAGGCACTGAACAAAGGGCCATTCTCCTATGCGCTCTCCTCCTTCCCTGTTCAAGGACAGTTATTTTAGGTGCCAGGAATCACCAGATGCCAGTGAGAACAGCAGCATGTTTGATGCTGAGCCTTGGGGTGGGTATATAAAATACATGCTCCTTCTCACAGCCTGTACTGACTTAACAGGAGCCTAGGAAGGAGAAAGATGCCCTTGTTTCCTGGGCACATACTCACGCAGTCTGCAGATGGGGCAGTTGTTGGCCTGGTAGCGCAGGGTGTCGGCGCAGGAATTGCACAGACAGAGGTGTCTGCAGGGCAGGATGAGGGTGTCACGGAGGTCAGACAGGCAAACTACACACTCGTTGCTGTTGTCGCTGTTCTCATCATCTGAAGGCTGCAATGAGAGGCAAGACGTTGGCATGTGAATGGTAAGGGCCACGCTGAACTGCCAAGGGACTCCAGAGCCTGGGGAAATTTCCCACCCAAAAGTCTGTGAGATTGCTGGCATCTTCTTTCCGCAGCTCTCAGCAAGGGTTTCTCAAGAAGAGCAAGCTCCAGCCCACACAGCCCTGCTACAGACACTCCCTCCTCTCGGGGCTCTGCTCTGAGCTCACTAAAGGCCAGAGACCTGTGAATTCACAGCACAGCTGTCCTTCCCCAGAGCTAGGCTGTGTGCAGCAGGGAGCCCCCCTTGGCTGAGGGGGACCAAGAACAAGCTCCTGCCTGCCAGCCTGGTGGCTCCCAGCATCAGCAGGGAAGCGGGCTCTCTGGCAATCCAGCCTTTCTGCCCCTTGTCTACGAGAGAGCAGCTCCACAAGGAGCTCCCTGCTGACTGTGGCAGGCAGCAGGTCTGGCTGCTCCTGGGCTGGACAGAAGGAGGCACTCCAGCCATGTCTAGCCCAGTTTCCACAGGTCCTCTGAATAAGTGATGCAGTGAGTGGTTCTCCTGCCACAGCATCTTCGCCAGTGTCCTGTGCTGGCACAAGCTTTGATGCAGCAGCAGGAGAACCAGCCTGGGATGCTCACCTGCTCACAGCCACCCTGGTAAAAAGGTCAGTGTGAACCCACCCAAATTCAGCATGCATCACACTAGTCTTTCAGTCACTCAGAGCCCCAGAGCCTTGGATTACAGCCACCAAGCAAGCTATTGCTGGGAGGGGAAACCCACCCTCCAACCACAAGAGCTCTCTTCACTGATACCCGAGAACCCCACAGTCTCGCCCCCAGTGCCACAGAAGTTATTCCAGAGCCCACCAAACTGATGAACCCACATGGCCCACCCTCCACCTTCATCTGGTCCCACTTCATGGTGCCCCTTTGGTCACCAGGGCTAACACGTGCTAGATGACGGGCAGCCTTGGTGTAAACTGCAACACACAGCACCCGCTGCTGCCACATCCACACCCAGCCTGCTGACTATGCCAGCAAAAGGCTGGAAGCCTGTCTGCCTCGTCACATGCACTCATCTATTTTGGGAGGTAGGGAGGGCAGGCTTTTTGCTTTCCCATTCACACAGTTTGCTAAGTACACTAGGAAGAACAAAAATGGCCCCAGGCCACTTGTCTGATGGGTCACAAATGTGTGATTGCTGGATCAAGAGAATCATCACAAGACCCTGGAGGACCCAAACAGAAGCCTTCAATCCTCTTAAATAGATCCTGTGCAAGAAAAGTCTTTGAAAAGACTTCTCCCTCCCGCCTCTTCAGGTGCTACCTGTTGGTACAGACAGATAGAGATCACAGGATGCTTTGGGCAGGACACTGCATTGTTTACAGAGGAAATCCTGCTTGTCTTGCTCTGTGGCTACTCCTCTGCAAATCACGCACAACACAACCAGAGAGGTCTGGTCCCGAGGCCAGCACTTGGTACACTCTGCAGCCCAGGTGGCAGCAAAGGGCAGCTCTACATAAGGCTAAAGCAAGCATGAAGCAGTCACGTAACCTGCATGGCTGTGCAGAAAGCTGGGATCCAGCAGAAGCTCCTGCCTAAAGACAGGCAATGTTTCTGGTTACAGCATTTGCTTATACATCCGTTAGTGATGCTGTGCTCCCTCTTGCTGGGGAACACAGGCTGCCCTCTGGACACTGGCAAGCCCTAGAGAGCTCAGTTCCCTGCAACGCTGCAGGAACATGCAGTCCCCCCCAAACAGGAGAACATGAAGGAGCCACAGGAGCGAAGCACAGCCACCACCTTGACTGCAGAGAGGCAGCAACACTGGCCCACAGCTGTCTCTACAAGCCCTAAAAATCAGTGCTCTGAAACACCCACGGGGCACTGATGCCCTTTCTCTCCCAGCAATCCCAGCCCCAGGGAACATCCTCAAGACTCTCACGCTATCTCAGCACAACTCCACTGACTGTCTGGGCCTTACAGCAGTGAGGACCTGTTACTCCTGGGCTTCTCTGGTGTCTGCAGGAATGACACAGACTTGACAGTCATTCTGGGAAGCACCTCCACGTGGCCCTGCCAAGCCCCATAGTTAAGCTCAAAAGCAGAAGGTACAGGCTGGAAACCCACAGCTCAGGGAGCAGAAGCCTCCTCAGCACCTTTACCTTGGTCTCTTGGTTGTTTTTGTTCTCAATGCCATAGATCTCCTGAAGCAGATAGCTCACCCGGTCAACCTAGGGAAGAAGACAACAGTTGAAGCACCAGCTGCTCTGTCATTGCTGTTTCATGATCACCTCCCATCCCATCCTGTGTTATAATGTCCATGTTACACCCACAACAGCCAGCTCCCTCATAGCTACATGAAAAAGTTAACAGAAACAAACATTGCAAAGGACAGCTGGGAGAATGAGTCTCTCCTTGCTCAAAAAGTGGTGCCCAGCCTGTCTGGTCTGAGCAAGGAGTCCAACCAGCCACTTTTGTCACTATCAAAATCACCTAAAAAATAAGTACTCTGCTTGTCTCAGAAATCAAGAGGGAACATGTACTCACATAGCTCAAATAGGCCAGAGGCAATCAGCCTTCCACAGTCCTTTCCTTCTGTGAAGTACTGCTTAACTCTAACCAAGATGAGCTTCCACCCATCTTTGTAACCTCAGCAGAGGTTGTCACTGGCACATCAATGGCTGCACTTCACTTCCCTGTTCATCACCTGGGAGCATAAGGTCAAGCTATCGAAGACAGACAAACCATCTTCCTTAGCATGAGAAGCACTTGAGGGACAACCCTACATTAGTGCGGTGTCATTTATTACCATTCCCAGGCCCTTGGTGGCATCTCTAAATGTAGGTGTGTGGTGGCAGAAAGTGCTCTAGACACTCACAGCCTCAAGCCTGGGATATACTCCTCCAAGCCACGACTCTATGCAAAAGCTGGCAGCTGCCTGAGAACTCCCCTGAGCAGGTGAATTAAAGCACTGAGGCAAGAAGGGCTGACGGTTCAAGCCCCAGCAAGGCAAGCCCCCTCTGCACTGTGGGGTGTTCTTCCCTGTTCCCTGGCTTAGCCAGCAAGTACAGCATGAGACTCTTAGAGCTGTGAGGAACAGCCTCTACAAGGATGCACAAAGATACCAGCCCCCTAAGATTTGGTGCTCCATAGCAGCTTCCTCAGAGCAGGGCGTGTTCCTCTGCATAAAACCCTGCAACAGGTAAACAGGCAAAGGGGTTGCAAGGTATCAAAGTGACACATCTCGCAAACAGGGAAAGGAAACGCTTTCCTGCCACCTCCAGGAACTGTCCAGTTGACACCATACAGTGAAGCCAAGCCACTGGGAACCCAGTGCTTCAAGAGCTCATCAATTCCAGGTCTTCTGGCATTTCCATGTGTAATTGGCCTCTCTCCTCTCCTTTTGTTAAGCCAGGTGTTCAGAAGAGCAATGGCTTTGCCATGGGATTTCAGTGCTGCAGAAGACGTCACATGTCAAGATACAGGCAGGAGCTAGCTATATCCAGCCCATTTCCCAGTTCAGAAATGCTCTGAGCTGGGACGCAGCAGCTTTAACAAACTAATTCCAGAATCTCCCCGTTTAACTCAGCGTGCAGCTTACAGACAATCTGTTCTAGGCCTGCATTTCATGGCAATGAGGTCAGCTGTTGGACTGCTGAGCAAAATCCTCTGCAGCGGCTCACAACTCACCCAGGAAGTTTGGGAACAATTACGTGGGAGATGTCCTCTTGTAACTTGACATTTCAAAGAGAGTCTTGTTACAGCATCCTGACTCCTCGGAGGATCATGATGAGCAACAGTGAGCACAGAAGTGGACAGCTCAAAGCAAAGAAGAGGTCAGGAAGGAAGAGACCAAAGCCTCTACAGGAGCCTGCGTTCATTTTAATTGCTTGCCTCTAAAAATCCCAAGAAGCTCATGTCCCAGTAGGAAAAGGGTGCAAATGGCTCTTAATAGAAAGATCTCTAGATTTCAAAAGAGTAGGAGTAAATAAGGAGTAGGTGATTGTACATAATGCAGTCCTTCACCTTCACGCTTCTCCAACCCATCCCGCACCACATCACCCTTCCAAAGGCTTCTGTGACTATATACAGCCTCAGCTGATGCACACAGGAGCCAGCGGCCAAGTCCAGGTCATGTTTTTCTGCTGATCCATCTGTTTGTATTCATCCACGCTGAATTTCTTTAAACAGGTTGGTACACACATTATACCTGATCTCAGCTGAGAGAACAAAGCAGTTCAGCTCATTAGCTGCTGCTGCCTGCTCCCAAAGAGCTTTAGAGATCAATGCACACAAAAGGTACCCAGCAATCCTGGCAGTGGCAAGGAGGGGAAGGCAAAAGAAAAGCAGCAATGGGGAAGAATGTACAATGTTAGACAGATGGCTTACTCCAGACATATACTCTATACCTCTGTACTCTTATGAGTGCAGATGCTATCTCAGTTTCAGTGGTACTGTGTGTTCTTCTAGCAAGAGCTTCCTTCTATTTTAAAAGCCATAGGAGAGAACATATAAGCATTACATTTTACAAACTGCCAACAAAAAAAAAAGTACCCACAACCAAACAGTGAGTGGGAAGGTTACACGCTCTGTCAGTAAAGACAGACAAGCACACACTGTTTCACTGCAGGACTCAGCTACCCATACTGTGGTAGGGTGGGAACGTCCCCAGAGAGCACTTCCAGCAAAACAGCCCTCCATTTGGGGAGTCCAGAGTGCTAAATGGAGAATGGTACACACACTCTGTTAGTGTGTACAGTAACTCAACACCAACTCAGAGAGCTCACAGTTTTTTTTAAAAAAAAAAAAAAAAAAAACCACAAAAAAAGCGACTTAAAGAAAATCCCCCAAAAAACCCACAAGCAAGATAAATGAGCAGCTTTTCATCAGCTCACAAATGCTTTTCTCTGATCAGAAGAATATGTGAGAAAGAGGTGCTGCTGGCATCACACCGCTCTGGCAGCCTCTTCCAGCACAGCACACAAGCCCTCCCTTCAGAGGCATGGCTCTCCTAGATGTTCCCACTACAAACCTGCCTTCGCACACTCGATAGACTCCCTTCTGAAACAGTCTCTGTCTGTCTGTATTAAAAATACCTGCGGGACCCAGATCGATCAGCTAGCCAGGAGATCATGCTGCCACACGGCCAAGCTAAGCACCAAGGAAGGGAGGGGAGCGCAGGTCAGTCTGGGACACGCAGGGCTCAGAACAGACGTCAGGCTGGAGTGCCAAGTAACTCACCACTAGCACTGGGATAAAGCTCTGGCAGCAAGGGCTAATATTTCTGTCCCTAGGCATGAGCAAGTCTGCAGGACAGGCCGTGAGCCTCTGCACAGCACTGGCGAGGCAGACAGTGAATTACCGAACGCAATTTTGATACATGATTAACTGGCTCTTTTATGACCTGAGGACTGGAAGGAACATCTTCAAGCAAGAAGTGTCTAATCAAGGCACTTAATGACCTTCTTGGTAGTAAAAGGCTTTTTAATTCAGATCAGAAAACCCTTGCCATCAATCGCAGCCAGCTGAAGTCAAACACATTTAAAGCACAAACACAGCACCCATCTAAAAGCAGAGGGATCGACCACCAAAATCGCATCTCTTTCTCCAAGACATTTCAAGCTGACGCTTGCAGCAGGATCACTGCCAGATTTCCTTTCAGAAGCTGGAATTCGTGGCAATCTTAGCAGTTTGCAGTTGTTTATGTATTTCTCTCTATGCAAAACTGGATGCAATTTCAATCTTGGTAAGGCACTACACAGCTTCTGGGCATCACACCACACCTGGATGGGCTAAAAAAGGGCTACAGATCCCTGATGTTTTCCTGTTTGCCAGTCTCCCTTCTTCCCCTCCTCTCAGAATGTGTGCTGTCTGGTACAAAGCAAGACCATGTCTGTGACTGCTGAAGTACCAGGATACTCGTAGGGGACAGGCAAGAGGAACCTTAAAAGGTCTCAATCCCTCGAGCTGTTCCAAAGATACCTTGGGCACAACAAGGAAGCTCGTGCAGGGAGAAGACGATCCCCTGATATCTTAACACACACAGATGTGGAAAGCTAACAGTTTTCAGCCTCCAGGTAGGACACTGGGAGACTGCAAAGACATCCTTCCACACCACAAAACACAGAACCTAAGGAGATCAGGCAGTGTCAATGAACAGATGTGCTTCACACTGCTTAACACATACAGCACTTAAGCTCATTTATGCAAACCTAATTTACTTACACCTATACAGACATGGAAGTGTCAGTACTGTGTTTTCCCAGTTTTGTATTCAAGTGCCAAATGCCAGCAAGGTAGGAACGTTTAGGAAAGACTGAATCTATACATAGTGCCTGCCTCCCAGAGGAGCACAAAGAGACCTGCACCAACACTCTGCCAGTCCCACGCTGCCATATTCGTGCCCCCAACACACATCAGCAACCAACCCAATGTTAAGGGTTGCCAGCAGCTCACTGCCTTTGCTTGTGATATCTGAGCTAACAAGGTGAGATCTCAGGCTCTCAGTGAACTAACACGGAAGCTTCCCACTGGGTACAGTCGGGCACCTGTGGGACACCAGCAAATGTCTTTAATCAAGCAATAGACAGGAAACAGGTACT
Organism: Strix aluco; assembly: GCF_031877795.1. Taxonomy (NCBI): domain Eukaryota; kingdom Metazoa; phylum Chordata; class Aves; order Strigiformes; family Strigidae; genus Strix; species Strix aluco. Next base: position 5,735,378 of record NC_133945.1, on the reverse strand, counting down.
TACGATCTGCTTCTGTTTTAATGGCTTCACAGAAAAACTGCCATCAACGTGCTAGCAGGAAAAAAAAAAGGAATGCATTAAATAGCTGAAGTGTACAATTACGAGTAAAACAGTCATGATCAAGAGTTGGTGTCTGCTATGTATAACCGGGACAGCATGAATGGCAATTAATCTCAGCAGAGTTAGTGAAACAGGGTATTGGAGTGCTCCTTGTCTGCTCCAGTGCAGAGCTAGACAGACTTGGCTCAAGTTAAACCTGGCTGAAGTGGGTCAGAGCACACACAAAACTCCCTTGGCACACTGGATGCTTTCAGGTTGCAAGCAGTCCAACTGGGTGCAAACACTTCTTCAGCCGCTCCAGCAAGACTCGGCAGGGGATATTTGTTAACACCCTAAATAACATCCAGTTACAGAGTCACTCTTGAGGCCAGAGCCCTGAGAGAGCAGGGGGCTGGCATCAGGCTGAGAACAAGGCCTGTCTACTGGATGGAGTCAGAAACAAGTCACACGTGCTCCACATTGCCATCTTCAGAGCTGCAGTGACCACCTCAAGCCTTTCACTTGCTCAGTGGCAGCAGGCAGGGCTGGAACAATTCTGTATGTACCTGGTGTCAGAACTAGTGATAGGAATAGCGTGCTATTTCTATTTTCTCCATCATCCACACGGGTCAACTAAACTGAAACCAAGTCTCCTGCCACAGCCTAGAGAGCCGGAAAGGAGACTTAGGGGAGACTCCAGCAGGCCCTGCTGCTGTGAACAGCTGCAGATGTGCATCTGTTTGCTGAAGGAATTTCAGAAGGAAGGCACAACAACACTGCACCAAAAGACAAAGCAGTCCTGTTTCTCAGGCAAACATTAAGTGCCAAGTTTCTGCCTTTGGAAGAGCTGCAAGGCCAGACTACGCAGAGCATCAAGGTTACTATCTGACTCAAAGATACATATAAATAGCAAGTTACCAAGGCCTGCTGGTCTGTCTGTCCTCTGAGCATGCTCTGGTGACCAGCAGCAGTGCTTATTAGCAAGGACCACCTCTGGATTTATGGACCTACACTTCAAAAGCTGCATTTGTTCTAAAGACAGGGAATATATTTTAATCAAACAGGGAGGAGAAAGAACTCAACAAGCACTTTGCCCTGTAAAGATTTTCATCTTGTTTCAAGCATTCAGTGAAAGATGAGACGTAAGAAGTGGCCCCACCAGACAGCATCTCCCTCTCACAGCACACAGACTGAAAAAAGAAGGGAAGCTCTTTCAATCCTTGAGCTCAGACCTGGACATGGGACATAATCCAGCATTGATGGAATGGCCTGACCAGCTTTAGCTGGTTCCCAGTTTTGCTGCAGACCTTGTTCAGACCTCCCTGAACATTATGGGAGCTTTTGCCATCACCTTTGTGCATCCAGACAGCTCAGAGGTTCTGCATAGTAGGTGGAATTTACCTATAATCCTTGAAATCCTGCTTCCAAAGCTGGAGCAGTTCAAGCCACTTTCCAATCTCATGTGACAGAAATGTCCAAAGCTTCACTTCTGCCCTCACGCTAATACATTCCCAATATATGTGTATTTTCCTAGTTTCTATAAGGTGCTATTATCAAGCACTGGCCACAGGGTGCTAGAACAGGAAGCTGGGACAAATCCAGGTCCAAGCGAAAGCTCTACTCCCTGACCACAGAGGCTGGGCTTACTGCAACAGCACTATGTTTGGATACTTGGAAAACAGCAAGTAGACACACTCATTTGTAAGTAAAAATCATACTTGCATCATCAGATCCAAAGTCTAATCTGAACCTAGCTACAACCAAAAAGCTATAAAGGCAATAGCCAGGGGAGCACAGATGAATCTCACAGATGAGGAAGGCAAACGTGTAGAATACTTCAAAATCAGGCTGTAACATGCAGGAAGCTGGTGGTCTCATTTATTTTTCTCTCCTCAGAAATGGCTGAACAATCATTTTGCAAGGCTAGGGGGTCTCCACCTACAGTACTTTCCCACCAAGATGACAGATGGGCTCCAAACACCACAGCCTTCCCCAAGGACCCACTGCCCACACTGTCCTCTCCCAGGTGCTGCTGAACAATGACTGAGGGATTCCAGTGTGGTTTGTTTTTTCCAGATGAGCTGGAGAAGGAAACTAGAAGAATAACATCCCTGCCCTAGTCCCAAGGGTGCTGCAGCTGCTCACCTCATTTCTGACAGATCTCTAATTTCCAGGAGTAAAACTACCTTACGGAGACAGTGCTCAGAGCAGCCTTTCTAACACAGGAAAACTTGTTTTCTTCACATACTAAGTCCAACAAAAAACAACCTAGAACACTTAGGGCATCTTCCAGCCACAGGGTTTCCTTAGGATTGACTGTGCTTCCTCCCATGCCCTCTGACTCAGCTTGTTACCATCCACATTATCCACCTAGGAGGGACAGAATAAGACCTGGCACTTGCTCAGGGATACAGCAGGAACTAAGCAGATTGAGAAACAGAAGTCAGCCACATGCCAGCCTGGAAGTGGGGAATTTCTAACAGCACAGCATTGATGCCACTCCCCTCTACGTGCCCAGCTCTGCTCCAGCATCTCTTGCCTCATCTTAGCATGTCAGTACAAGTATCACTTGTCCAGAATATGTGTCTGCTGTATTACCACAACCAGACACAACATGGTGCAGTTATGGATCCTGCAACTGTTTTCAGGGTCATGGGAAGAGATTTTGTTATCAAGGCTTGTGCATACAGCTTGGCTTCGCCTTACCATGTAGGCAGCAGTCAGCTACATCAAACATGAAAAGTAGTGGAGCTCAAAGTCTTTATGCAGGATGTATCCTAATTCTTTAAAAGGGCTTGGTCCTACGCGTAAACTAAGGCCAAACAATGGTGCAACAGGGTCTGGACACAGCAGATCCGGTTCTGCAAAGAGATCACGAGGCCCTGGAAAACTGCATCGTAGCAGCTGTGGTCAACACCTTCCACCCTCAAACATCACAGCCGCCGAGGCATGCCCTCTCCCCACATACAGGAAACACCAGCTACAATTAGCTGTGTGACCAGCTCAGGTACAAATGATAATTACAGGCTGTACAGGAGCCGCTGCAAGCAATTATTTCTACTACAATAGCACTCAGGAACCCCAGTCATGGGCCAGGACTCCATTGTGCTAAGTGTTATATAAATACAAACTAATGACCCCTGGAAATGTTTACATATACAAGGACAGGGACATAGGGAAAAAAGAACTAATTTACCTTTTCAAATGCAGCCAGAAGGACATGGGCATGACCTGTCACCTCAACCACCACTGCAAAAAGAGAAAGCAGTCCTGGTTAAACCTCAAAACCAGCACAAGCATAAAACTACCCTGTGCTGAATTTTAGTCCATTCACAATTTCTAAACTGTCATCTATTCTATTTTTATCTCCTCTTCCAATTTAAAACTTTTATTTTCTTGTTGTCAGGTTGGTTCATCTCATACTCCTTCAGAGCAAGAACAAAACCCTGCTGGGCTCTGTGGTGGGCCCTCCACAGACATGCCTTGGTTATCCTGGGTGCTCCGTTTTCAGAGGTTGGAAAGGGAAAGGAAACCAAAGCGCTCAGTGGGATTTTGCTTTCCCCTCAAATTCCTGTTTTTAATTACCTGAATTTATCACAGAGATTAATAAATCCATCTGGTTTAACAGCAATTTGCAGCACTTCCAGCCCTGGTACTTATAACTTCATTTCACTCTAATCCGACGTGCTTATAAAACATTTATTTCTTATACTAATTTTGGACACTGAAACATCTCTGTCGAGTTCTCTGAATTTTTCCCCAAAGACAAATATCTTCTTTCTTAATCCAGTAGCATTCAGAAGGGTCTGTCAGATGTTTCTGTACTGCATTCATGGCTTCCTCAGCAAATACAGAATAGAGGAAGCTGAGGACAATCCCAGTCTCTATGGCTCAAGACTCTAAGGTTCTGTTCAGCTCCAACTGGTTGGACTCTGTTGCTTAATTATGTTCAGACTCATCATATGGAAATGGGAGACAGAGGCTGCGGAGGAGTCACCAAAGGAAGGGAAGGCACGTAACCACCTTGCCCTGTCTGGACTGATGAGTACCTGGGCTGTGCTCAGCACATGCAAAGAGCTGGCAGACACTATTATCAGCTCTGTGACAGAAAGTTAGCAGCTGAAGGAAGCAACTCCTGTGTTGTCTAAAAGGGAGAGGAGCTCAACAGCTTCCTTTGGGCCCCCAGAACAGCAGAGACAACAAGAGGAGCCATTCACTGGACTACAGAACAAAGATCATGTTTGGAAACAGCCGTGTGTGGGAGAAGAGTCCATGCCTGCAGATTTGCTGGGTAACTGAGATTGGTCGTGGCAATTCGGGTGCAATCAGGAACACAACGGCATGCAGAAAAGAGGGCTCAACCTGGGAATTCATCTGCCTGCTCCCCCCACTGCCAGCCAAGAGCAAGGCTGTTGTAGCTCACTCAGTAAATGAAATGCAGGTCCCTCCCCACAGTTTGAATAGCCAGCTAAGAGATAACAGGCTTCGCTTGCCTTTATATCCTCTGTGGCATTCAAGCAGTGTGTGTGGCTGGAGCTGTGCAACCCGTTCTGTGCGGCACCTTCCCTTCCCAAAGGGTTTCTGTACCCTTCCCTGAGAGCAATCCCGCTGGCAGGAATGGGAGAGGGCTAACACTACAAGCTCACATTCTTCAAGGCACGCAAACATCTCCTGGCAGAATTCAGTCCAAACCAACATCTTGATGACTGCTAATTTAATTTGCCATTCAATTTTACTTAACACAAGCCGTTACAGGTCAGCTGTAATTTTCCAGGTGCCCCAAACACACAAGGCCAGCTCCTTTCAGTCCCATCCGTTAAAAAAGAACCAAAATACAGAACAATTTCCTCAAATCTTGCTCAAGCGTCACATATTTTTGTGCTGATATTCTTTCCAGGAGAGGATTTAAAAGCAATTGCCTTTCCAGGTTATTAAAATAGATGACAGCACACTATTGGCTAAGACTGGGCACGGTATGTGCATAAATGTATGCTTCCCATGCTGCCTCCTGGTTCTATTTTTGGTCTTTCTAGGCATGCCCAACATTAGAAAGTACAAATACCTTGCCAAAAGCTCCATAAACAGAGGAAGGTGTTTTATATTTATGGTCAAGAAATATACATATATGTCAATGTTACGAACAGTGCCTGAAATCACTAGAAATAGATGCACTTTAGAATTAATTTCCTTCACGTTGCGCTGTGCTTTGTTAGTCACACTTTAAATTGGTTCATCCAGTTCTATTTCACTCTGCTTGGAGGACTGTAAAATAACTTAATGAGTTTCTGGGCACTTTCACATCTACAACATAAGAAACTGAGCAAGTGACTCCACTAAACAATCAAGAATGTGGTTTTTTTCTTTCTAATTATTCTTAAATTTTGTACAAAACATTACAAAATGCAGAAGTGATATGTTGGTCCTGCTGACCACAACAGCCCCCAGATAGTAGAGAAAATATGACTTCCTTGTGCCTTTTTCATTGCTGACACTCAGAATGAGTACAAACACACAGAGCCCAAAAGCACACACCCCCGAAGGAAAATACAGTGCAAGGTGAGTAACAATCTAAACATTTACTGGACTTCCCTCTCCAAAATGGCACCACGCTTTAAAAATAACCAACAATATTATTTCTCATCAAAGGTTATGCTCTTTCACTGTAACCATTCAGTACCCTTCAGAAAAAGCAGGAGAATTTTAAACCGCTGAACGAAGCTGTATTTGGTTGAACAGTGGCCTGAGCATTTAAAAGCCATTTGTTTTTCTCTGACCATTCCAAGGGGAAGGCCCACCCTACAGATAGCTATAGCTTTTATGAAGACAACTGACCCCTCAAAGAGGGGGAAAAGACCAACTCCCTCCTTGCCATACAAACTGCAGATGCAAAACCCAAAGAGAAAGGAAGTAATTTGCTCCAATTTGTGCCTGGCAGATCTCCCAAACACTATTCTGACACTAAATACCTGGCCATTTTTCCTGTAAAAAATGGAGGCTATTTTTAAAAGCATGTTTTTATGTAAGAACCCGTGGTTAGCCAGGCCCTTTTAATACAAGGAAGTTAAGGTGAACTCCTGAAATATTTTTATTCTGGAAAGGCTCGCCCAGCCTTTGCTACAAGTAAAATGTTTTCAGCATTGCAGAAGGAAGCCTGCCCTGAAGGAGTCCCCAAACCTCAAAGAGAGCTAGAAGACAACCAAGGGAGCACACCACCACACTTACCATCCCCTTCATCCACCACTGCTCGGATGACCACAGGAAAAACACCACGATCCAAGTCAAAGTTCAGCTGAGGGAAGGAAATGAGATGAGGTTAGGCAATTCACACCAGGCTTCCCTGAAGACAACACTCGAGATAGCATTAACATCAGAGTAGTGAAGGCCCCTTCTGACAGGTCCCCAGTCCCTGGTCTCAAAGGGATGCGACAGAGCAGCAGGATTTAAAATCCAGGCACCAACTTTCAAAGGGAGTCAAGCAGAATAACTACAACATACATACATTGAAATGGCACTAAACACCAGTTGTGGCTAGCAAAGCAAAGGACCTCCATTTGAATTTTTCACTAGTTCATACATCCCAAACGTCTCCTGAGTGATTTGTAGTAGGACAAGTTTCTCAAAATATATTTAGTGCCATAGTTTTGCTTGCATATGGTAGGATATACTGGTTATAGCACAGCAAGTACACATTATACTCCCTACACCACAAAAGAAACCCTGACTCTTGTACGAAGTTCTTAAAGACATAGAGAAAAATCTGTAAAACTTCAAGATCACACAATGCTTTAAGGAAACACCAGACTGATTTCCATCTCTTGGCATGTTATGAAATTCAGATCCTTGACCTTCTAATTGGCGAGAGTGAAAATTTAAGATCTCACTTGAGCGCAATGAAAACAAACTCAATTTCTTCCTTTGCCCTGCACTTCATCAAAGCACTTCAAATGCTCCATGTCATCTTACAAACATAAGAAAAATGCAACCTTACAAACACTGTCCTATGCCAAGAACGGAAGTGGCTCAGAGACTGGATTTCTGGTGTTTTTTGTTAATTACTGACTGGTTTTTTGTCTCATCTCTTGCCAAGAGAGAAAAAGATGTCATTTCACCATGGTGCTCCGGGTAGTCTGTTTTCAGTTTTCCAGTGGAAACTGAGACCCAATTCAAAGCACCACAGCACTGTTCAAGGTAAGTGCTTCGGGGCCTCCCTCACTTTTCCACAGCCCCAACATCACTTGCAGCATGATTTTCTCCAGCTGGTCCCTCAAAAGATAAACTATCAAGACAGCCATTGGCATTGGCACAACCCAAAACACACAGATTGGAGGGAAGGTGACTCTCACCGTGAGCCTTAACATAGTTGAAAATGGTTCTGCCTCAAATGAATTACAACCTAAATGTTCATCCTGAAATGAATGATACCAGTACTCTGGGAGACAATATACCCAGTCAGCCATCAGCCAAGTGTGCCGTAGCCCATCAGCCACATGGCTGTGCCTCTGCCAAGAGCTGCAGGCATGTCCTTCAGACTGCAACAGCTCACCAACCTTCCATGGGAGGTGCAGGGGGAAGAGGGAATTGCAAGTCTGCTGCTCTTCTGTCCAGAGCTGCGGGCTCCTTGTGTAGGCTGCACGCCTTTGGGGCCACTCAGCTGCTGCAGTGCCTTCCAGAAGCAACGCTTACTGCGTAACAAAACTTTGCACTCACACACACATCTGATCAAATGTGCATGCTTGATTCCAAACAAAAAGTGTTTGCTGGAAGACCTTATGATTTGACCTAGCTAGTCTTCAAACCTGAGGGATATTGATTTTCATCCTCCATATGATGGGTTTACATTTTATTCCTCTTTTAAACTAGCAGAATCTCTTCTCTTTCCAAAACAGCAAACAGAGAGAACACAAAAATCTCGTTTAACCTCTCAGTATTTGTTACAGAAGAGACTCATTGAGACACTATTTTCCAGATTGCATTTTTGAACCATTATGGCATGGCACAGAGGGAAAATTCATTGAGGACAATTGATTAAAATTGCTGAAAGAAGCTTATGGTTTTGCTTTGCTTCCTGCTCTGATTTATTACTGTACGACAACAGTTACTGTTTGTCCATTTGAAGGGAAAGTCACATCATAGAATTGTGGTTGCTTTACAATACAAACTTTTGCCTTCCCAAACAAAAGGCTTCTTTAAGGGTCCGTGTCACATTCATTTTCAGGGACCTGAAAACAACAGTCTCAACACAAGTCATACACTATAACTTGCAAGCAAACCAGTATATTATGAAGACAAAGTAAACTTTTATAAAGCTTTCCACATAACAAACCAACATAACATTATTTTCCCTTCTGTTGGCCAGCCAAGAACTACATCATATGCGAGTATTACACTGAGCAAAAATATGAAGTAAATCTGGGGTTTTTGGACAACACCAATAACAAAGCTGGAAAGCAATCTGAAGCATGCAATTGTACACAGCTGAGTAGTAACACTTTGCCAGCTGTCTCAGATAAAAGTGCTGCATTTCAGTGGCCAGTTAAGAAGATTTAATATGCACTTTACTGGACTTGAGAGGACAAGGACTGATATGTACACAGAGCTGAAATGGGAGAAGAAACTCTTCCAAATCACAGTGCTTGTTCCACATTTTCTCTACAACCAGAGCTCCCAGTAACACCAATGAGAAAAGGAGACAGAGGACACAGCAGAATCGAGCAAAGGGAGGTAGAAGCTTACTTCTCTGCAGCATCTCTCCCTTTAAGCTGTCAAAGGGACATGAATTTAGTACTCAAGTTAAAACCTTGCTGGCAGGAATAAAAGTGAAAATTAAGCTGCTTCTTTAAGATGAAAGGGATCTGAGCTCCTACTTTCCAGCTCTCTCAGACGACAGAAGGGATTGAAAAGCAGCTCTTCCAGGCTTTTGTAGGCTGAACTTGTGAAATCATACATTGGCAGAGAAGCCAAGACATCAGGAGACCAGACTCTGCAGGCTCTTGGTAACCGCCACGGCATTTGTTAAGGCACGGGACTGATTATAGTTGTAACTGTAACTTCAAGACAATAGCTATTCAATCTTTAAAAAATACATGAAAGATTACTTTTGTTTGTTTCTTTCTTTTTTCTTTTCTTTCTTTTTCTTTATATAGGTAGAAGTACCTTTTTTTCTTTCTCAATAGGCAGAATTATCTACCAGGGTTCACATACACAATACTCTTATACAGGCTTGGGTCAGGAAATGAACACTATCAGTGTTGACCTAGGAGAGGGGTCCACAGGAACAAATATATTAGCAGTAGTTATAGACTGCTCTGCATCAGAAATCTCTTACAGCAATTCTGCACAGAGCAGGGGAAAGACCAAGGCCTCCCTGCCCTGCATCACGTGCAGGGGAAGCCCTTGGGCCAAAGCTCAGAGGCTCAAGAAGTAGAGAGTTATTGCCTGGGTTGGAATTTTGCAAAGATACCAAAATTAATAGGACTCCACAGATCTTGCTATGTAGTAAAAGCCACGGAGCTTAATTAAAACCAAGCCCTCGTCTGTTTGCAGTTATGGGTTAAACTAAGAGGAGGAAGGCATTCCCTTATTCAGCATTAATTCCCCCGTGAACTGCCCCAGAAGGGAGAGTATCCCCCCACAACACTGTACTGCTACACATAATAATGCAGGAATCTTCTAGACCAGTGGTCTCCAAACTGTTTTGACTATTCATCCCATCAGTAAAAAATTTTGAGCACGTACTCCCAATATATGTATATCTATTATTTATGAGATATATACATGTACTACTGAAGTTCTTCCCACACCCCAATAAATTGTCTTGCACACACCCCACTTTGGAGACCACTGTTCTAGAGGACCAGCCAAAAAAACCTCCAAAAACAACCAACACCAAAACAGAGAGATCAAGACAGACATTTGTTCCCACGAGTTCTTTGGCTGGCAGGGAGAGGAAGGCTGAGGAGTGGCGGGTTCCTCCAGGAAGAGCTCCAATTCCAATCTCTGCAGTCTCCCTCCTACAGCAGATGTTGGGATGCCAGCTGATCAGCAATATCACAAGTCACTTCTTTGGGTTTCCTTCCCTGTTTGCCTGACCCACCTGCCAAGTTCCCATACAGTGTTCATACCTGCTGCTCCCAGAGCCCCATTCATCTCATACCCACAAAACACACCATGGCAGCTGGGAGAGGGTGTCTTCCAGCCATAACTTCATGACACCAAAAGGAGCTTCTGGGACAACATGGTTGTGGAAAGAAGGGGACACTGAGAAGAGACTTACCTCATCATCCTTCCAGTCTGAGAAATCAATCTTGAAAGAAGGCAGGGAGAATTGCTGGCTTACCCCTCTCTTGTAATGAACTGTCTCCGACTGCAGAGAGGGATTCTTTGTGCTGTATCTGAAGAAAGGGGGGAAAAAGAAAACTTGCTTTAACAAATGATTGCTCTCTGCTAGGCTCTCATTCATTCACGCTTGTCCACCTTTCAGGAATCACAAGTGGCAGCTCTAAGAGGCAGAGCTGGCAGGGGCTGGCAGCCATTCAGTGGGGACACAAAAAGGGAAGGGAACGGTCAAAGCAAGAAGGTGAGCACAGGGAAGGGAAAGCAGCACAGACAGGCAAGGTCTGATTGGATCCATACTGACCTGCCTGGAAACACTGGGTGTCAGAGGAGTACGGTGGGGTGCGGCAGCCTGCCAAAGGCTAGCTTACTAAATCCAGGGCCTAGGCAATGCTGGCTTTCAGCCCAGCACACAGTCTTATTTTTTGCAGGAAACCCAGGAACAACGAGCAACAATCTAACAGTGGTAACACACAACCCAACACAGCGCTGAAAGCTCTCCCGTGCCTCTGCGGGACAGCTCTGTCATGAGAAATGCTGCTTGGCTCGCCACCATCCTGGTAAGCAAGAGCCATTCCAATTCACTCCTCTGCTCCCCATGTGCTTCCCCAGAGGTGCTGCACTGCTACCAACACCACCAGAGAGACACCAACCAGTCTTCCACAGTGGCCACCTAGAGAAGAGTCACGATGTTTCCACTGTCTCGAGGCCCAGCACTGAAACACCAGCACTGCCAGGCTGGGATGAACATCCCTGGAATGGGACCACAACTACCATCCACCATCTTCTGCACCAGTGCTGTCTGTCCCAAGAGAGACGTTTCACTGATCACTGACCATCACTACAGACAGTGTGATTCACAGTGGGCTTCAGTGGCAAAACAAGAGCAAGAAGTTTTCACCCCTTTCTGGAGGGTGATTTCTGAGCTGGATGTGCACAGCCTCTCACTATGTCAATTCTGGCACAAGAGAGGATGCATCAAACTGCAAAGAAGGGTGGGAACATCTGAAGCTATTTTTATCACCAAAGCCTTTGTTGTTGAGCTAACAACCGTGTGTTCAGAGCATGTTGACAAACCAGAGAGAAAGTGAGAGATCCCTTGCCCAAGAGCTTACGCTGCAGAAACAACAACCTGCCCCAGCACAGTGACGAGACAGGTCTAGCTCCAGCTCTGCAAGAAAGACTTTAGCCAGTCACAGCAATGTGATGTTATCTCTTCTGCACATCACTTCTAACCATCACTTCCTAAGCAGAGATTCACTCAGTGAGACTGCGAAAGCACTGGCCTCCAGCCACTGCACACTGAACAGCTACAAGCTTGAAGCCTTGTTGACTGCTCAAACTTGATTACCACTGTTCTTGATCGACCAGGCAGCCCGGGGACAAGCTCCAGGGACAGGTGTCACATTAGCACCAGGAACTCTAGGCTGAGTTCTTCCTTAATTCAATTTGGGATATCACACAGGATCCCCTGACAACCAGCTCCTCAGATTTTGCTGATTCCATTTCTCAAAGAATAACACGGGCAGTACTACCGCCAGCCCTGCGAAGGAGACAACACCAGAGGAGATCAAGGCATTTGATGCGACTGATTCAGTACAGAGTCCTGTCAAGCAGAGCAGTTAATAGCGTGCAGAGAGGCAAAGAAAATAGAATCCTTGTTTGAAAAACAGGATTCTGTACTTTTGAGGACATTCAGCTGTTCTGAAACACAGGCACAGCTTACAAATCACTAGGTACGTAAGCAAAGGTTGGAAAGCAACAAGTTCCTTCAGCCTAGCTACACTTTGTGGAGGAGCGCAGCACCCCAGAAGAGTATGGAAATACAAAACTTTTCTACATCTGATGTAATGCCTTCTAGTTTCTGTAAGCAAGGAGTAAGAGGGCTGGGCAGCTCAATTCCAGAGGGGATAAAGCAAAAACCGTGGGGAAAAGCCCAAGGGCAGAGTCAACCAAGAACTGCAGAACTGAACATCACACCAGAGATGTGAAGACTGGGCTGGAGGATAGCAGAGGTGATTAAAGAGGACATGCCTGAACCTTAAAACTCAGCTTTAAGCAATGCTGTGGAAACTTTACACTCAAGAGCTATAGCTCTGGCAGCTACCTGCTGCCAGAGTGCAAGAGTCTACAGAGACAGCAGGTTGCCCTCCAGGCTCAGGCCAGCCAGCACTGTAACACAGAGCCTTAAAGCATGATGCATTTTGCAGCTGAAGGTATAAGAACCTGGATACAAGAAGCTGATGAATATTTAATTCCTCTCAAACCCAAGGAGGAAAAACCAGGCTCCCCACTGACACAAACCACTGCCTTTCTCTGGAAAGCTAGTGTAGTTCCTGCACCCTCTGAGGATCCAGAAGGCTTATCAAGTGTCACACAAGATCCACGATAAATTCTGGAAGGCCATGACATAGGCCAGGTTCACCACGTGCACTCTGCTATTCCTGCCAAGGCAGGTGCATTGTGCTATTTATGACAATACCTTACCCTCAAAGACCATTCTGTACTGAGGTGAAATTGTGCTGCTTTACTAGGTCTCACTCCATCCTTCGCATTTAAACCATGGTGTAGGAGATCAGAATGACAGGTCTTTTATGTGTGAATTACAGAGCAAGCAATTGAGTGAAGTTTTATTTACTGAGTTGTCAAGCACAATGAATAGAGCAAGCCTGTATCTAGCTCCTTTTGTGGCACTCTCAAAGCTTCCCAGCTCGGCAGAAAGGCACAATTCTCCTTCTACAGCTGGGAAAGCAGGGGATGGAAGAGTGACTTATCTAAGGTGACAGCAAGTCAGGACCCTACTAGAAATAAAGTGCGGAGGAGAAAGTGGAGGTCAGAGACTGCCTGGATGACAAGCACCACAGCAGCACTGGGAAAGGGGTGTAAACATGCTGATAACGAGTGCCAGGAAGGCCAGACGACCTGCACTTGCAGCCCAAACCAGTCTACAACGGCAAAACAAGTAACACTGTTCTAAAGAGGATAGGGTAGAACAATACTTGCATAGACTTGCTGCTCTCGCCACCCCTGAGAAAAGAAATAAACCAGGTACATAGATTTTCTGAGCTGAAGATTATGACAAAAATATCAAGGAGGCTTCCCCAAGTGAGCTTTATGTCTTGGACTGTGTGGCTGCCTAGCCCCCATTGCCAAAACACGTGTCAGCCTTGGATCTGAACACCCAGACAACACTGGAGACCTCCAGTCAGCAGCCAGTGCCGAGGCTGCTGAGCACCAGTGGGCCAAGAGCCTGGTGAAATCCCTGGGAGTGCTGGTGATCCCAGATTGTCACAGGATCGATCATTTTGCTAAGGTGATGCACAGCATCCACCACACAAGTACCCACTCCTCATACTGCACAGGAGGACAACTTGGTAAGCTGTTACGAAGCAAGTATCCTGCACATTAGTGTCTAAGTGGTCTCTACCCATCCCCAGCCCTTTTGGTTGGCATCTGCTGTATTCCTAAGTCTTCTACTCCTTGTCTATGCTGCTGTGGGCCTACAGCAAACAATAGTGGAAAAATTCTGTAGAGCTGTGGAGATATGTTACAGAAAAAGAGCATGTATTAAGAATAAAGGATAGCAGAGAAGCAATGCGCTGCCTCTCCCTGCATGAAGGCTGAAATCTGAATGTTTGGGCTGCTATTTCTCAGACTGCACTGGGCCAAGTCTCCATCCAGATGGGAGGTCTAACAAAACCACCTTGCAATCAAGAGCAGCTCAGGACAATGGAGAAGTGGGGTCTGTTCTATTAGGATTGGACCAAACAAGTCCTCAGTCACATTTTTTAAACCTGCTTGTTTGCTCAGGTACCCCTGACAGCATGAGAATCACCAGCTGACTGCAGCTGCAAGCCCTCATCTTGTCCTCAGGATTCATGCAGCCCACTTCCTCCTGTAAGCTCTTTGACACACCTTTACCCCCACAAAACAAAGCTTACACTTTGCACTGACTCCTTCCTCCCCCACATCAAACCCTTCCACCCCCAAAACCAGCTGTGTATTGGAGAACCAGCAGATGAGAAGCCCTGTGGCTACAGCACAGTGATTTTTGAGACAACAAGAAACAAACTAAAATTACTCCCCAGTGTCACTCCTCCACCATCAGCTGAGAAGCACTCACTGCCTGAACAGAGAAACTCAGCCTGTGGCTCAAGCAGGCTTCTCCCTGTACACAGTCCAGACTTGCTACCGGGCACCTGTACACCTTAAGTAGCTCCCAAGCCATCAGTGGCCTGCTAGTGTTCAGGAACCTCTGGCTAAGCAGAGTTAAACTTCTGTTGCTACATGCTCACTGGAGACGCAACACGAATGTGTTTCCCCCTCTCGCTCATTCCTGTTCAGTGCCTGGGGAAGTTCTCAGCAGGGCTCCAGTCCCAATTCATGCAGACTTCTTCACTGCTGCGTTCCTCATGCTCAGCTCTGCTGAGGCACTGGGGCTGCCTTGGACAGACAAAAGATGGTTCCTGTTACCACAAGCATGCTGGGACCCCTGACTGAGAAGCACCAAGTGAGGATCCTACCCAGTTTGCCTCAGAGTTACACAGAGCACTGTCCAGACCCCATTTCTCAAAGAAAAGCAGGATGCACGTAGCAACGTGGCCCCAAGGTACTGTTTTTGACTAGTAACAGCTGAGAGACAGTTTGCGCTTTGAAGAGCCTGTGGACAAAACAAGAGTCCTCCTTCTTTAGTAACAGCTATGCACGTTGCATGGCAATTTGCAGTGAACTGAGGACAAGGCAGAGTTACTGAAGGCAGAGTCACATGAGAGCTTTAAAGGGTACTTGGGAACCAATTCTTCACTGCTGCAGGCTGGGACTGCCTGGCAGGCTCCATGGCCACTTACAGGTGATGAGGAGGGAGCCAGTCATGTTCTGCTGGTGTTCAAAGGGGCCAGGAGCAAGTACACTGGCCCCCCTCCCTCTCCCACCTGCACACTCCCCCTTCATTTTGGGCCAGGATCTTACAGGTCAGCTTTAGGGGAAGAGGGAAGTTGAACAAGTGTCTCAACTCAAAGTGATTTTTATTGATAAAAGAAATACTACCAAAATACAAGAAGGCCAAAGCCCTGGGTCTCAGTCAGAGTTAGGCAAGATCCAGCCCAGAGAGGGTCGCACACAGAGTTTGGAGGTTGGTGCACTGCAGTCCCTGCCAGTCTTTTCCTCCCCTCCTGCTTCCTCCCAGGACTGAGTTTCCACTCCAGGCAAGGAGGAAACCTTACCACGCAGCTGAAACCCTGCTGCCCATATCCCACTCCAGCACCTGCAGAGGTCTGCCTTCAGCTGCTGAACTTACTGGTGAGAGCACCATGCTCATGACTCCAACCAGGCTTCAAAGCTGGCAGCTCCAACCAGGCTTCAAAGCTGGCAGCTTATACAACAACTACACAGAGAGGCACAAGGGCCAGAACTCTTATTAAAGACAGAGGGTTTGTCTGCTCAGTGAAATCTCCAGAATTTAGCTTTCCAGCCTGTGAACTTTGCACACTACAGCATTCCCTTGGGGACTGGTGTCTGCCTGGATCAAAGCAGGCTTTGGCTGTAAAGGCTTGTGCCTAGCAAAAAACAGCACTCACCTCTGATTTCTTCACACAGAAGAAATCTCTCTGCACAAAGAATTCATATTAATCACCACAGTCCACAGCCAAAAGCAGCAAGAGCACCTTTCAAAGGCCCTGAACAGACAGAGGCTATTAAATAACCAAAGAAATACCCGAGTGCCTGTGTCTCTCCTACGCAAGCTTTAGTGAAAACAGCCATGCGCTGAGCTACCCGTTTCAGTTGGATTTCATTTTGTGAACCAACTACTCAAACTTCCACATGCAGACAGAATATATAATCATTGCAGTGTCACGTCCACCGTCAGCTTAAGAGACTGTGATAGGATGTTTGCAATGAATGTAGCAGGCATTGCAAAACAAACAAGGAAATGAGATTTTTTTAAAAAAAAAAAATAAATCCAGTACACCCATTTGTGCATCAGCAACACAAACAGCACAGCCCTGAAAAAGGGCAAGGATTCCAGAGCTAGACTGACCTATTTTCATTGTGTTTTCTCTTTATAATGAGAAAACAGAGCTTGGCAACATTACTAGATACGGAAGAGAACCTTTTCAGTCCAAGAGGAAGATCTTTTTTCATAAGAATGGGCTGCAAAACTCAAACCTCTCATGTCATATTTATCATCAGCTCCTGATCTGCCTGGATTGTGCAAGTCTTTAGAGCTGGCTGTTTTAAGTGCTTCCAGCTACAGGGCTGGTTTGACTTCTTCCCCCGAGGAAACAACCGCTGCTGTCATGTTTTAACTACACAATTCTTCCTGCTAGTCAGCAGGATACCTACAGCTGGAAAAGTCCCGGGGGCCCTCCCAGGAACAGGCTAATAGTGTGCATGTCAAGGCTTTTGCTAGAAAAGGAAAGGATGCATTCATAGAGCACACACAAAAAGAGAGCATGAACATCTCTGCAGCCTGCTCCAAAAAACATACCTGTCTCCTAAACCAAAGACATCTAAGGGTACGAACACATGAACCAGTTACTGCAGGAGAAGGCAGGCTACAAAACTGGGAGTCCTTCAACTATCCTCTAGGAGCTGCTGAGGAGTACTGCAATGTGAAGTACCCCCTCACTTATCTGGGGGAAAATTACATGCTTATGGGCAATCACAAGTCAACATACAGCTTGCACACCTGCATGTTTGTGCCTCCTATATGCTAAGGAAGAGATTCTCATGCCATTTAGACAGGGCCCATCCTGGTCACCCTTTGCCTTTTGGCCAAGATGGCTGAATACTTCCTTGCTGCACATGCCGATCACCTCCACCACAGGCACAGAGCTGCCTCTCCAGCTGGCTAGTCTTAAAACCCAGTTAGCATCATGGATTCTGACAGCAAATTTCTCTTTGCAGGACATTTTTGAAGCTGACAGGTATTGCTGTGCCTCAGTGATACCAAGCAATCCAAGGCTTGTCCTCACGGGTGAGCAGTCAAGCTGTTATGATGGTTTCCACAGCCAGGGTATTCCCTGCTTTCTACCCAGCTGCTGGGAAACTGAAGCCAAAGGAAAAGACAAACTGAGAAATATCACTCTCTCCAAGCCAGCCAGATCACAGATCAACTCCCCAAGAGCACACCCACCACTAACCAGATGAGAGCGGATCCTCAGGGAAGAGGCTGTGTTAAAGCTCACTGGGGGGACTACCACAGGAAACAGAAGCACAGCGGAACAGTTTGCTGATTTCCAAAACCAAAGAAAATGGACACAACCAGAAAAATAAATAAAACTGCAGATATCAGTGGTCTTGAGCTGTTCAGAGGCAGGTAACTACTAATTCCATGCCATTAAAGAGACTCTGGACATAAGCAGATCTGGTCTCTGTTACCCCTGGCGTAATGCACTAGCTGGTCCTCTGAGAACTGATGTGTTTTACTCTAAAGAGTCTTTAGGCTCACCACAAAGTAACCAGGCAAAAGATATCCAGAAGATAAGAGCAGCAGGCCCCTCTAGAGTTAAACTAATTCCCATTTCATCCAAGAGGCTTCTACAGATATCTGCACTAGCACCAGAAACTGCTGGGTACCTTCCCCTGGGCATGGGCCTGCAGAGGTGAAGACACCTCTACAATCACCAGTAGCCACACATTCGCCTTCTCCAGACTTCACTGGTCAACTGCAGTCCCACAGCAGTGACGATACAGCTCCCTGTGAAACTCAGAGTTCAACAGTTCAGGACAAGAGGCAGGCAGCAGTTGGGAGCTACATGTTGCCAAGATCTTGGCTGGGAAACAGTATAGCTGAGCACGATTACCTGGGAAAGTCTGCTGAATGCTCCGTCGAGACAAGTTAGGACAGGCAGCACATACTGATAAAGCCACCAGCTTTTAAATGGAGCCCAAACAACTCCAGGAGGAAGCTTCCTGGCTTGCAGAGAGAAAGGCTTCCCTTTGGTCATGGAGACCAGCTAATGCTGAAGGCTGGCCCACAACACACAGAGCGTGGTGGCTCTCAGATGAGCAGAGGCTCTACAACAAGCAATGCCTCTGCTCAGGGAGAGCCACCTTCCCGCCCCTCCCTCCTCTCACCCCAAATTGTATGAACATAACAATGTTCCTAGCAGGAGTTTCACATGAGCAGGAGCGCTGATACTATCAGGATCAGTGGTTGTTTCAGCAGAGAAGCAAGAATAACTTGTTTAGCGCTTCTAAGGAGCCATGCTGCAGGCTGGGGACTAGGAGAAAATTTCTGCTTTTGACAAGGGTCCAGAAAGTTTCTCCCATTTTAGGATTTAGCATCAATTTAGGAGAGTGGAAAAAAAAAGTGTTTTGTTTTAAAGAGCATCTTCTTCCCAATCATGTGCTGGACACAGCAATAGAAAAAGTTTTGAATTTCTACACAGTGCAGCTTTTGCACATGCTTGTTCCTTGAATGTAGCTGTTAGCACCAAAAGAAATTGAGAAAAAGGAAAAACTACCAGCCCAGGCAGGGGGAAACTGCATTCCTATTAGCGCACTAAAAATGCACTCGTTCCACTTAGAGCTCTAAGAATGCAGCCCAGATTTTTTTTTTTTCCACTAGAATTTGAAAAGAATAAATCAAAGTAATTATAGCACTGCCCTTTCAGAATTGCTTTGCAAAGCTGAAATCAGAGCTTCAAAAGGTTTTTACTAGCAGCCAGCAAATCCAGAGAAGCAGAGATGCTTACTTCGGGCAGCTGCACTAGCCCCAAGACGTGCTTCATGAGCCACTTTCACATGGAAAAATAGCCTGGGTTGAATTAAAGCAGCTTATAAAGTCTATATTTGTATCTCACTTCCCCCAGCCCTTATTACCTACACATCTGCATGAAATCAGGATCATGCCTTTCAAAAGGTTCCCTGGCTTCTGGTGCAGCCCCCTACACGCCACACGTACATATAACATATATTGTCCAAGCACTCCAGAGCAGAGACAGACAGTTCATCACTCCTGTACTATGGGGAAATTAAAGTATGATTTATTAAATAAAAGGCCAACAGTGGAAGCAAGAGCTGGCTCCGAGTGCTTTGACTTTTCACATAATGGTTTAGTGCACTGGGGACTGCTGCCACCCTAGCAAGGCAGCACGGTGTCGTCAACTACTTTTCGTTAGTGAGGTAATGATTGCTGACTACTGATCCTGGTTTCGTGCAGAGGCAGGTAGGATTCATGAACAAAGGCTTCTTCTCCGCCATCTGAACAGAGATCCGTCTCTCAGTGAACCATGGACAGGGTGGATTAAAAAATTCATATTTAAAAAAAAAAATTTCTTTGAAGTTGACAGTTGTGTTAACTTTCAGAAACTCTACCTAGGAACTGTTCAAATTAAATTTAAAAAGCAATTAGGTAGTTCATGTTTGCTGCATAAGCTTTAAAGAACAGACAGCAGCACTGGTGACAGTCACTGGCTTAGTGCATGGCACTAAATTTCAGTAAAACGTGTTCTTAAATGAACCAGAAACTGTGTTTTCCTCCTCCAATCAACTGACAGAGTTCTGAGAGGAGAGCTACTAGTTACAGAAGACTGAAAACACACTCTGTCCAGAAACAGTTATATTTGGTAACTATAATACTTCCATTAAGCAATTATTATTCAAGGCACAACTTGACAAGACGGTCTCTTAAGAGTCCAACACAGAGCAGTTTAACCAACAAGAATGCTACACTGCTGGTCTCAGGTGATTCAGCTGCATTTCCATCCCAACACAGCTTGGTTCAAGACAGGTTAAAAATAAAACGTGTCTTTTCTTTTTAGAATAACTTTCTTTTTTTGCCATTTTGACATAACAAAATGCAAAACTAGGAGTCTGAAAAAATACATTTTAAACTATATGCATATTCTTTACAGATTTAAGCTCTTTGTAAAATGTAGCACAAAGTCTGATACAAAGCTTACACTGAGTTGTAAATGCAAATGTTGCATTGTTACCGACCAAGCGACAAGTTCTCCTTAGAGGTAAGCCAACAAGTGAATATGCAAAACAAGATTAAAATCAACATCAAAAATAAGACTTGCTGATTTAAGCCAAGGCTGAAGTCTGGCAATGTAAATACATCCACCCTGGCCATAAAGGCCCTCAGTTCTTCCCATTAGCCCACAGATGGTTTCCTTCTTAGGTCAAAAAACAAGGAACACTGCAGGGCAGCACAAGGGACACTGGCCACCTCTCCATGTTGTACCTGTATTAGGAAAAGAGGACTTCAATCTCCAAGGCTGCCATTCCAACACCTTCACTAGCACTAAATTCACAGGAAACCTAAGGACTTAAGAGACAGAACATGGAAATTTTATCAGGATTTCTAAGGCATCCTGCTGCATTCAGCTCTGCTCAGGAAAAACTGGACCTAAATAGAAAGTGTTTTCAGAGTTTGTCGAGAGATATTTTTCAAGCACTTAAAAGGAGCTAATTTATGACCTCCCCAAAATAAAGGCAGCCATAGGCTTCAACAGAAGAAGAGAAAGGGCCTAAACAAAAATTCTGGATCGGGATATCCTCCAGTTTGGAGGAATGCACATCTGGATGGGAGCATTGAGCTTTTCTCATTTCTAAAAACACACTGTTCATTGATCATTAGTGGGATGTTTATACTTTGCATAAAACACATAAGCCATTTTATGATTTGTCATACAAATTTCTCCCTGCTGAAACCTCTGCAGATCCCTTCAATAAAACATAAGTTTATCCCCAAATCCAGAGCACCACTGCAGAAGCCGTCAGCACTACGTGCACAGAGCCGCTGCTCAGCCAAAAGCCTCTACTAGAGGAAGCCAAGAGCTTCTGCAGCCTGAAGCTTCCTTTACCCATAGAATAAAAAGAAGTCTTTGTCCCATGGCCATCGGAAGCCTGCCGTAAGGTATCAGCAGCTCACGTGTACCCAATTCACACCAGGGAGAGCACGTTTCAGCCACCTTAGCTCTTACTACAGAGAGGAAATCTTTTGTAGTCTTATGGGATACACTGTTGATTGGAATGGTTTAAATGTGCCGATTAAGATAAAAAGGTTTTGAAATCTGTAGGGATGCACTACCAGGATATGAGAAAGACTCCACAGATGATGTTTTGACCATTCTTTCCACAGCTAGTCAAAGGCTAATATGTGTACTGGGCAGGAAACAGACAGGGTTTCAAACAGCAAATCCTCCTGCCAGCCTGTGTTGAGGTGGTCATTTATCCCAAATGGGGCTTTGGGCCTCAATGACACACACTCGCTATGAAAATGTCAGACTGAACTTTTTTTGGTGGCCCAGATGCTCCCATCACAGGGAACACAGAAATCCAGCAAATTAGGTGATCTGGAAAAAAAACAGGTAGTATCTGAAGGGAAGGGTGGTTGTTTTTTTTAATTTCATAGAACATCTTGCTGACAAAGCATACAGCTGTGAGTTCCTCTCCTTTGCTGCACACAGAACGGTTTCCCCACACCCAAAAAAACAAACCAAAAAGGGAACAAGAGAGGATATTGGCTATGTGGGGGAGAAGTGAAACTAATATTCAACATTATCAGAATTTATAAAAGAAAACACAAAAAGA
This sequence comes from Strix aluco, assembly GCF_031877795.1. NCBI lineage: Eukaryota > Metazoa > Chordata > Aves > Strigiformes > Strigidae > Strix > Strix aluco. Next base: position 5,713,463 of record NC_133945.1, on the reverse strand, counting down.
AGATATTTCCCTCTCCATCATCTGTGGCAGCACTGCCCTTGGGGGTGACTAACGAGAGATATTTGACAGGCTTATCACCTGAGAGCTCCTGTGCCCCTCCACATGCCCACAGGCCCAGGACTTACACTGCCATGCCACCAACAAACTCTTCTGTAGCCTGGCAGTAGATTGTGATGGCAACACGGGCATCCGCATCAAATGTGAACTCCAGGCTGTACAGGACTTTCTGCTTCCCATTCTCCTCAGTAGGACTGTCAACATCATCTTTATACCTGAAAGACAATACCAGAGGATTAGAACACGTATTTATGAGATACTATCGAGATCACTCTGGAAATCAAGACAAGAGTATTCCAATCTAGGTGTTCTGCGCAGTCAGGGCACCATGGACTTCCACCTGGGGCTTCCCAGATTTCCACTCTTTCCTCTGAGGAAGGTTCTTCCAAGATTTGACTGAAGTTGTTAAAGTGAATTATGTAACAATGGTGTTGAGTGATCTCACCCAGCCGTACAGTGCCAGGACACAGAATGAGACAGGAAAGTGAACTCTTGAATGTCAAACCTTTAGGAGAAGAAACATTCTCCTTCCTTTTAAATCTTCACATTAGGCTCAGTATTTGGGCTGAAGAAATCCTGCATGGGCCCAAGAAGTCTAAAGCCTAATTCTTTTAACTCTGTAAATGAAATGGCGCATGACAGGCAAAAAACAAGGTTTCTGTAACACAAAGAATTCCTGAAGCTCAAGAAAAGGTACCTCCAGTATCACACAAGATGATATTCAGATCAGAAAGCATCCAAATATAGGAACTTCAAATACCTTTAAATGTACAAATCACCAACTAAACCTTTGATGCTGCTAACGACTGAAGCTTGCACACATTTATTGTATGAACAAAAATTAACACATTGAACTGCGTAACAGATGCATGATAACTCATACAAGAATGCATTTAAAAGTTATATCAATTAACAAAAAAAGTGAGTCATAACTTGGCTATGGGCTACCATACAGCTGGATCCCACTGGGTGACCGCCACTGCCCAGTACTACTGCTTCTCCCTACTGCTGGAAAAGGCAGGTAACAAATCTGGTGAAGAAGGTGGTATGAAGCAAGCTCCAGGGCAGCCAGCTATGGCCATGGGCAAGCTGTGAGTTACGGCGTGCCAGGAGTGGCCAGGGAGACCAGCAGATCCTGGAACAAGCAGCCAACGCAACACACCATGAGAAAATCTTCCCTGCCTTGAAAGGCAGTGACAGACAGAATGGAGGTGATTCACTGGCAGGGCAGAAGCAGATTCTCATACATAAATTCAAATCCCACTGTAATTCTACCACTGTAGGTACCACCGTTAGTTCACACACCGTGTAGGAATGGTGAATGCAGCAGGTTGCCTTTGAGAGGTGTATAACACTACTTGATTTGCTGCCCAGCTCCAGCCTCACTTGTCTATCGGTATTACCTTAATTGCCATGATGCCTGGGTCAAAGCCAAGCAGCTAAACTATTCAGGAAAAGCTTGGCACCATCTCCAACTTCACAGTATCAGTCGGCCTCTCCCTTCATTAAACAGCCTCGATGAATATGCTGCACTGTTGAAAATACTCAGAAATGGGCTAGGCATACCTCCATAATTCAATCTAAAAATTGTCAAGGGAATCCTTATTTACTGAGTTCACTGAGATGTAATAACTGCTGCCTAATTAAGAGAGTTCCGGCATGAATTTTACTTAACACCACACTGAACAAGAATGAAATGTTCAGCTTCATCAATTTAATACAGAAGGTGCAAAATAAAATTTAAGAGCAGTATAATCAAATACCTAACACACATACTCATACTAATGTAACCCTAGTGAATCACTATAGCGTACACTTGCATTCCTGTCTGAAGGACTCGGAGAGCTCCAAACAAAACTTTTGCCAGAGCTTCACCTAGGTCAGAACAGCAAATCAAGCTAGAATACACCCAACATGCTAGTATAAAAAAAGACAAGTCCCAAGAACTGAGAGTCTGAACATCTCCAGCAGCCTGGATACAATATACAGTACAGAGCAAGATGGTATTTTCACATATGCTAGTTGCATTCAAAGAATAAAATCATGGCACTTAAAGGCCATAAACAAGAAACACTCTAGCCAGCAACACAGGTTTGCCTAGAAAACATGGGGGTAGCATCAATGTTTTCTGCTGGACTGACTCAAGAACACAGATGGCAACAACGCGCTCACAAGTGTTGTGTGTGTCCAAGAAAGCAGCAGCCCAAGCTTCTGCAAATTACCTCTTGTTGCACTTCCCTCCATTGATCCAAGGCTGGCAGCAAAGGATCCAGGCTATGACACATTTGCCACTTCTTCCAGAAGAAGTAGGGTTGGGGAGAACCAACACCCCTTCCAGGCAAGCACCGATGAAGGCTACGTCATAGATCTATACTCACTGCCTATATAGTAGGTATTAAAATAGAGATGTCTGGCACACGCATGAGTTAGAGGTCAACAACAGATCTAGATACCTGTAATGGCCCCAAGTAACAAGGTGGGAGACCTGGGGGTGGGGGCAGATCACACAAAAGCACCATGTTATTAGTAAAACCATTGCCCGCTTTGTCTTCTCAGTGAAGTCATACAAAGCACACAGGTTCCCAGATCACCCTCCTGCTCCCAACTTCACGTCTGCACCTGCCAGCACTCAGAATTTGCTTCCATCCTCTCAAGAAGAAAAGGGGTTAAACCTAGACTAGACTAGATCTGTTGCCCTGGGAAACCACTGAGGTGCCACTACCAACTGCAGTGCCTGGAGAGAAGGCTTCTGGAGGATGCATCTGTTGGGAAGTAGAAGTGTCAGAGCCCTGTCTGCCTGGAACAGCATTACTCGAGCAGGGGGCAAGGTGTATGTGCCTAAACAGTGACAGTCACAGCAGGGCTGTGTACACATCTTCCTGTTGCAACATGCCTGGTGCTGGAGCTTAAGAAAATCATCTGCCACACAGCAAGGGCTTCAGGTGAGAAAAGACTGCATAAGCAGCTATGCCAGCTGGTAGCTGGACCAAGGAACAAGCAAGGACTATTTTGGTGCATACTTGGAGAGGCAGAGACATCTCATGTTCCATCTTAAGGTGCAGAAATGGTGGGATGTAACTTCAGGGGAGTAACAAGACAAAGTCACACATTTTGCATTCCTTCTTTCTTAGCAACAGATGTGGCAGACAAGAAGGTGGATCAGGAGTGGTTCAGGTGGTTCAAGAGCTCTTCTGTCTCCACTGCACTTGAAGTTTACAGTGTACATTTAGTCAAGCCCTACAGACAGTGTTGATGTGAGGTGGCCACAGATGCATGCACAAATTTAGAAACCAGTGACTTCGCCAGGTGTGCCTTCCGGTCATGCACACAAGTCAATCACATAGCCTTCACAATCACGTGTATAGAGCAGAAGAGACTGACCACCTTTGAGAACAAAGAGCTGATCCAATGTTATGATGAAAAAGGCAAAGCCGGATGACCAAGGGAGCTGAGGCCACCTGGTCTGACATCACTTCTGGGTAAAATAATGGAAATGCTGGAACTTTTTGTTTGTCTGTTAAAGAATTAAAAGATAAAAATATAATTAACAGCAGCCATGACAGTTTTATGAAAATAGGTCGGGTAAAACCTGATTTCATCCTTTGAGGAGGTTAAAAAGTTTGACCAACAACTTTGTAGACATGCAGGATAAATGCTAAGGATTGCTTGACTTAGTATTGTGAGATACGCATTACAACACTGTTAGAGTAGGCATTAAATGAAGTAAGAACTAGCTGACATCCCTATCAGCACTGACTTTCATGGGGGGACATCACCATCATCAAATGGAGGCTTTCCTATTTGGGGCATCTGCAGAGATCTATACAGTTTAATACTATCTATGGCTGCCGAGCAGGCAGTCCCAGCACCCTCATCCTCACCAGCTCCACCACAGGATGAACAGCTCCAAGGGTCAAGGTGTGCTGGAGAGGGAAAAAATGGGACTTCCCTTCTCTCACTCAGAGGGACTCACCTGTCTCCCCTCAGTCCCTATCATCTGCCTCGCTCTCAGGCCCTTACCCAAAATGCTCTCACTACTCTCCATGATATTGCTGCTGCTTCAGACACATTCCCAATCACCACAGCTGCTGATTCGTCCAGCACTTTTGTTCCATGATGCTATCCAAAGCCCAAAGCTCACACTGAAGCAGAGAGGCTGTCCCAGGATACAACTCTTCCTTGAAACATGTTGCCTCACAAGTTGATCCTTCTCCTGCAACTGGAAGTGCTTTCCAGGGAAGAGTAAAGAGCCAGTAGCAGCCTATCAGGTACTTCAGCTCTGAAATAGAGCTTCTAATCCAGGGCCAAAGGAGGGACAGACACAAGGCAGTCTTTTTCTGTTAGTGGTTAACAGCAAAACTCATGTTATCCTCCTCTGAGGTTCAGAGTCTCATCCTGCTAGTAACGAAGTACTCACATGACGTGTTGAAGACTCAGAACTTCAACACCAATATCCACAGGTTTATTGCTTCTCTCCAAAGCTGCTGTAAACATTCAGGATTTGGCAAAGCTCAAAATTTTGTCTGGTCAGAGCTGGGCAGGAAGGCCAGCATGGACATTTCCTCATGTTTCTACAAAAAGCCCTATACTCCAAATTATGGATCAACACCCTCTTTACAGGTGAACAATTAATTTTCAATTAAACACAAGGAAAAACAAAATGCTTGTGAGGACTTTACCATCAGAACCTACTTTATACCTAGACACTCTGCTCAGTATCATTTTATCTGGTGAAGAAAGTGGTAAATTAAACTTGACTAGCTCTGGAAAGGATGTGCAAGCCTCAGCCACTGGTTGCGAATAAGCCAAACTGGAGAAGGCACAAAGTGTCTTTACATGTACAGAGGGAGAAAGGAAAAGCCTCTAGTCCAGAACAGTAGAAAAGCATGAGACAGAATGTGCCATTGGGGACTGGCCATTAAAATCTCATTTTGGGTCTACATCAGTACAAAATTAAATAGAGCAATGTTGGCGGTGGCGTTGTCAGCACTAACACCACAGAAGCAGCAGCACAAGAGTCTGTGAGAGCTCACGAGGCAGAGAAAGAACCAATAGTACCAGGAGTTAGACAGATGCAAACCTAGACACTGTCAAGGTGCATGGACATTTCAAATAGTCCAGAGCTGCAACTCTGCTTGGGGCACCGGACGTGTAACCACAGCAAGCAGAGCGACAGAACTGTACATACTAAACCCCACCAACTCCATTCACAGCAAGGCCTCTCCCAGTGAAAAAGCCACTTCCCATTTGGCTTCTGAGCGATGTTACACTGTTTCCGTGGATGCCTGCAAGAACAAAATACCCTTTTCCACAGCAAGTGTGGGAGGAAAGCAAGACTTTTTCCTAGAGAAGTACTTCACCCTTTGGCTGAAAAAGCCAGACAGCATTCAGAGCAGTTTACCAATGCTAACTTTTTCAGAAGTTCTTCCCTCTTTTCCTGTTCAATCAGTTTTGAAACCACAGGTATTTCTCATTTAAAAAAAAAAACAAAACAAAAAAAACAACCTTCAGTTTTCACGTAAAAACAAACTGAGGGTTTTGTGTGGTTATGACTCAAATTACTCACGTTACGCCGTGCTCTCAGAACCACCTTGGCTGAGAGTTGAAGCTGGCCCCCTGCCAGTACGCCAGCCCTGCGCCTGAAACGTGGAATTCAGAGAGACTCAAGGATCTTTGAGAAATGCTCTGCCTGGACATCTGCCCAGTCAGCCAGACCAAAACAAAGCACTGTGTGCTGGGGCCCTGTACTTCAGCCATCTGTTTGAACAAGGGCAGCCACAGGCCGAAGTGTTAGCCATTGCATTTAATCCAGCTAGTGCTGGTTTAGATCTCAGTGTAGAGCAGTGAAAAGTAACAGATTCCATCCAGACCTTCTTCCCCTATGCATGGGACACAAGCCATCTAAACGAATGCATAACACTAGGACCAAATGTTATCTTGGCAGTGGGAAAAACCTGAGGAAGTTTCACTCAAGGCCAATCAGTCTTCCTGGCCTGTGACTTGCACCAGAATCAGCTACTTTCTGGCTTCTCCTTGCACAAGAATGCAGAAAGGAATCTGTCTGTAGGGTTTATTAATCTGACTAATATCTTCCATCCATGCTAATGATTTCATGGTTTTGTTTACCACTCTAGCCTGTCCTGTAGAGACAGATACATCACTGGTCCTGTTTGGAAACACAGATTGCTCAAGCCTAGGGATAAGGAGCATATAAACCACCTGAAAGCTCTGATTACAAGGGAACACAGAAGCCTCTGGACATATCTAGCAACAAGGATCTAGAATTCAGCTATTTCTCCAACACCTTATCAAATACAGTTTGGCTCTGGATGACAGATCGCTGGGTTGAGTAAAATGAAAGGTTCAGGCAATAGCAGTACCTCACAAGTCGGAGAGAGTCTTTGCGGATATTCACCAAACTTCTCAGTGTCTTCACTGGCTCATGTGGAGCTGGAGTTACATAGGGAAACTGGAACAAAAAGGCAAATAATTATCCTATTATTATACTATAAAAGGTATGCCAGGTAACGTGCTGCTACAATTTACCCAAACCAAGAAATATCTTTCTTTAAGGGTACTCAGTACAACAGCCACAAGGAACAGTAATAGAGAATTGTATTTACAGAAAAATCAAGCATGTTTCAGGCTGAAAATTCTTCTCTGACCCAGCAATAGTTCATATTGGGTGTACGCACTTTAAGAAAGGGCATTTTCACATGCTCTTTTTCTGCATCCTGAATTCTCAGTCTAGAAAGCCTTGCTCTCACAAGCTTTTACTTCCACTAAAGAAACAACCTCCAGCTTGAGCAGAAGAAATGTAGCTCTTTCATGTGTGTTACAGCATGCAAACAGTGACTTGACTGCTAATCAGCATGCCAAAGCCCTGGATTACTGGAGGAAACTCTTTTCATTCTGAAACAATGGGGCAAATGTTCTGGAAAAGAAGAGACAGGGATAGGGGGCCTCATTCTATTCTACAGTCAAGAGACCTTCTCGCACAGATCGCACAGATCGTCCTTTAAATAATGGATAATGCTTCAGACTCAAATTCTCCTTACTGGTCACAAAATCTCCAGCGAGAAATGCAAAGGAAACTGCTTACTGTGAGGACTGCAACCTGCACAGCTGCAGACCTGCCTGCTGGATCTCCCATCTGCCTGGCAAAGTCTGAAGCTGAAACATCCACTCAGACAACTGCTAAATTTGATAGGTGCTCAGACTGGAGACACAGCCACGCTCCAAGTCAGAGCAATGGCACGACACAAAGGTACAGAGCTACAGGACAGGCTTTCAGGCAGAAGGTTACTCTGAAATGTATCCAGCAACAGTGCCAACAGGCAACCTCATTAGAGTTGGGGTCCTTCAAACACACATCTACTGGGTGCCCTGCACTCGAGTAGAGTGAGATGGAGCAGAAGTACCAGGGTCCACCAATATACATATTTCCTTAGAAATGAGGAGTCTGCTAAAGAGGCAACCAAAGGCAGCTGAACTTCAGGGCAGCTCCAGGACACAACCCTTCGGTGTTGTCCCCTCAGGCCACAGAAATGTATTGGTGGGCCTACAGCCAGACCCTGAGGGAAACATGCTTTTCCTGACCAACACGAGAACACCACAGAAGACCCCGTGCCACAGCCATGGGCAGCAGAGAATTCATGGAGCAGCGGCAACTACTTTCCTTGCACCCTGACTGCTCTGCACTGTGGTTGGTAGCACTGCTCTACACAGAGAGTCAAGACCTCAGTTACTCCAGAGGAAGAACTTGGCCCACATCCAGAAAGCAGTTTTGCTGCTCTGTGTTCAAGTGGTTTTTTCCTTGAAGATTAATCAGAGCTGCCAAAGGGCATTAACTTTACATAGGCAAACTATATACCACGACAGCCTCCCTTCTCTTAAACCTATTTGGCAAATGTCCCACTGTGTTAATAGCATTCTCACCCACTCCCCTCTGAAGAAATGATGAAATTCAGTGCTGGGATGTCTGCAAGGAAACCCAGGCTGAGACATGCAGGCAATTTAACTCTGCAAGGTTAGTCCCTACAGCCATAGGCACATGGGATATTTAGTTAACAGCTGCTCCTTCTGCTTTTGTTGGAGCGCTGTGCAGCTGCTAGTCACAGAGCAAAGGAGAAACAGCCACTGTCCTGCACGGGCCCTGTATGCAGACATGGCGTAGACTATGTGGTGGACATCCCCATGCCTGCACAGCGCTGTTACATGCAGAACAATTTCCATCTAAAGTCCCTCCTTCCTAATTCTGTTGCTCATCTGCACTTTCTGCTTCAACAAGGGCTTTCCAGATTCTCCCTTGTCCTACCCTGCAGAGTTCTGTTAACTAACTGTGGTGCTGAGAAGACCGATGGCACAGCTCGAGGACAACCCAGAAAGTAGAACGTGCTTGTCACCAGTCCAATTCCAACATCGAAGCATCTTGCCTCAGTTTCCCCTATCTGTAAAACAAGGGTGATATAGAACTGCCTCCAAGCACTACAAGCATGAATTAAGTAACAGTCACAGCTTTTCTGAAGATGAGAGCCATTACATCAATTTTTCATTTTCACGTTTTGAAGCTGCAGAAACAACTAGGAAAATAGCTGGCAAAGCAAGCAGCTCTTTTCCCTTTCCTCTCCAGCACTCTGAAAACATCTCCAAATGGCTCCTACTCTGTTACCTTTTGGTTATTTTTAAGCAGTTCTGAGATGCAAAGGAAATCCAAAATATAACACTGGCATAAAATTCCTATCTGTCTCTCTCAACAGTGCTAGTCCCCGTTCACAACAAAAGAACAAGCCATTCACGAGCAGGTAGCTTTCCACAGTCTCATAAGACACCTGTGAGACCAGAAATGCCTCCGTGTTCCAACTGGGAAAACTTTCTGAGCAGCCCACCTAGGTTACAAAGCAAACAAAAATCACTAAATATCAAAATCTGTCTTAACACTGCCCTACACCCAGTCAGGCCACTCGTTTACAGAGAGAACAGCACACGTTGAACACTGCCTGGAACCCATCCAACGTGCCCAGAAGCCCTGTGAAGCTCAGGGTCTGACAGTGGATCTGCTTCCCAGCCTTCTCCTCTCTGCAGCACGTTTTACACTTGCTCAGGCAGGCAATCAGAATTAGTCCCAAAATCTGTGCTCCTGAGTCCCTGTCCTTCTTCCTCCACCACTTCTTCCTTCTGCCCTAATTGAAAATAAGCCTAGAAGGTGAACACTGCTTCTTAGAAAAACCCTGCTTGCATCTGAACAGCTACATCAGCCAGCAAGCTGGGACATGGGGTGGGGCAATGCTCTTGCACCTCAGACTGGAATGACACTCCCCAAGTAGCAAAGGTCTCTCAGGTCTGTCCTCCTCTACAAGCCCTACACAAGATTTTTCAAAAGAGGCAGAAAATAAAAGGGTAAAATAGACAGCATGTAGGAACTTGCCTGAACAGGTCTATTCCCAAGGAAGTTTAGATCCATGTTCTCGCCAAAAAGGTAGCCCTCAGGGTGAGGGGTGTCAAACTTCTCGCCTCCCATAAAGAAGTGACTTGCAAAGTAGTTTCCTAGGAAAAAAAAAAAATAAAGACAAGGGAATAAAAAAAACCTCTAAATGAGTGCTTCCCAAAGAACATCTGGTCTGTGTAGTTTTTAATTCACAAGTATAAAAGAGCACAGAAAATACTTGCTAGTTCACTCCTTCCCCGTACTACCGATGGCCACTGCCACTAGTAGAAGTCCAGGGGGGCAGGGAAAAACACCCAAGAATAAGTCATTACAGTGGAGATAATTCCATTTTAACTTGTTTTCCAGAGAAGTGACAGGGAGCAGTAAGAGACAGCTCTTTCTGATATTGCTCAATTCTGACGAATTCTTCCTCATTTTTCCACCTTACAGCATGAAGTCCAGTCCCACAAACACCATCGACCTGCTCAGAGAAGGGTGAGGCTTCCTCCCACTGCAAAGCCCTGCACAGCCAGAGGGGTTCCTGTTGGGCAGAGTCTGCCTTCCCTCCCCTCCTTCACTCCCATATCCCAGGGCAACAACTACACAAAACCTTTACTGTGAGTGCTAGAGACTATACACCTTGATGCTGAATTTAATTAATAACATTGACAGTTCTAAATGCAGAAACATGAATGTCTAGAAGAGATAAACCCTGGGACTGACTAAACTGAACTTCAGCTCCGAGAGCTTCACCACAGATTTGTTTCATTATCTGTAAGGTGATGCACTACAGTGCAAATTTCAGGAGATGAAGTGTGTGCCAGGTCACTGGAGCACTGGCTTAACTGCAAAGTCAACTGAACTGATTCAGATGTATGAGAGCACCACAAACGGAGCTTCCTCCTAGAAAGACTTTAGGAAAACACTCTTGAATATGAACTTTGTGGCGTTAGAATTTCAGAGAAGTATCAGGAGAGAACTAAAAGAAAAGGCTCTGCCCAAGCCATTTCCCTTGACGTTTCAGAGTGGGGGTTTTTCATGTGCACGATGAAAGGACTGAGCCAAAAGTGCATTCACTTTCCTGGGTACAATGCACAGACAGCATAAAATTTGTTTTAAAGCAAGTCATCACAGAAGCAGTAACTAATCATCTGAATGGTTATGGAGGCATTATGGAAGGATTTGCAGTCCCTCTATCTAGGAGCAAGCATGATTTACTCTGAAATGGAAGGGTTTTCATGAACAGTTCTGGTTTTTCCATTAAGGCTTTTTTCCTTTATGCTTCAAGAAAGGCTCTTACTCTGCACAGATGGTAGCGCTTTAATGATGATGGTCGTGCTCAGCTATTGCTCAGCTCATCTTACAAGCATCCAGATGTTTATATTATAGAAACGTTCTTCTTTCCAGATACAACAATCAACTTCAGCACAGGTCCAGAATCTACCCAGAAATCTGTCCTACAGAATCAGCATAACAAAATGTAGGTTCTCCAAATGACAGGCAACCTTTTCCCACCCCTCCCAGAAGCAACAAATCAAAAAGCTAATCTGTATATAATCTCCAAGCACAGCTACTTGATACAGCTTCTCCACCTGAGATACACTGCAGTGGTTTATGCTCATGGTAAGGTTCAGAAGAGCATGACAAACACTGGGCTTTAGGAATAGATTTCGCATTTTACGTGGGCCAAGCAGGATTGCAGTTTGGAACATTTTATCTGATCAACAGTGAAGACAACACTTGTGCAGGATGTCTCAGTACTGCAGCAGCTGATTATCTGGGATCAGTCAGAGAGCTCCCCTCATATCCGGTGAATGAGATGCCCTGGGGCTCAACTCACCTCAGTAAACCTGTACTCCACGAATTCAAAGCAGAGGTTTTTTGTGGAAAAAGTCCTACATCCCCAGTGCAGAGGATGCAGAGTCCCAGCAGGCAAGGACTGAAACCCCGCGCCTGCAGGGAGTCAGCTGTCCAGGAGAGCATCCTCTCCAGTACCTCTCGGTGAAAAGGGCTCTTGCACAAGTGGAATGACACTGAGATGTATAACTAGCCTGTTCAAGGCACCTGCCACACTGCCTGTGCTCCACTAAGAGCTACTTTTGGGATCTCTAACAAACTGTTAGGATTTCTCACAAATATACCCTACCCCCTGCAACATAGCAGCACTTATCTAACCGGAAACCACAGCTTCAATTCCACATTCAGACTGAAGGCTCCCTTCATCTTCCTGCTAAGTCACCTCCTGCAATGTGAAGGACGTTTTTTTTTTTTTCCCCCAGAGGCACTTCATTCATGAGCAAACAAGAAACATAGTCAGTGCCAGTCACAAAGAGCACGAGGAAAATCACTTTGAGGAGCTCAGGGGGGAATATACTGGTGAGCAGAACACCCCTGGGCTCTACCAGTGCTGCTATAGATACAAAAGCTGCTATGTACACAAGGTCTCAACAGCAAAACTAACAAACAAGGATGGCAGCAAACTGTCTTCCCAAATTTATAACACATCTTTTAGTAGCTAAAAAAAGATATTCTATTGCAAGCTTTCAGAAATCAGTTGCTACAACAACACATTAAGTTCAGAGCTCTCAAGGTAAGACAAAAGTTATGCATTATTCCTCTCAATCACTGTCACAAGCAACTCAAAGTCTGCCCAAGTTCAAGACAAAACACTTTAAGAAAGCACTTCTGTAAATATCACACCAAGGACTAAAAGGACAAAGAAATGTCAAGAAGGAAAAAATTAGGCACCCTCTTTTCCGGTCACCGCGACAGGCTTGTATACATTTTCTATGCATTAGAATCCTGCTGCAGCTCCACCTCTAGGTTCTATTTCCAGCTCTATTACAAAGACAGTTTTAGGATTTTAGCCAGACTACCATGCCTCTTGAACCCTGATCCCACATGTCCCCCCAGCCTATAAAATGACCTTGACCTACCTTACGTAGGTGTTGCTAGGCCAGCTTTACACAGAGCTCTGTAGCTATGGACACAAGGGGGATGCTAAGCACCATCCTCTTTGGCAGGAAAGGAAAGCAAAAAAATCTTTGGATTAACCCTCCACAGAACTGCTACAAACAGAAATCCTCTGGGAAAATGCAGCGACATACTTACAAGGAAAGAATCATGCACAAATAAACAGGGATGGAATATGAGAAAAAAAGCCAGAACAAAGACAAACTGTAGCTTTACTTCCCCAGAGTAAATCAGCACAAAACATAGGAGAGCATTAGGTAAAACAGAACACGAACGGGTGACACTGCTAAGGCACATGAAGTACAAGCAGTGGTTGTAAGAGAAACTTGTGGTGGGAAACTTTACAGTGGCTGGAAAAATACCACTGGGACACCTAGAATGGCCAAGCCTGACTCATTGGCTTGTCCCACGCAAAACCAAACTGGAACCCAAGGCTTCTCCAAGGCATCAGACGACACCAAACCTCTTAACATTTAGTCCAACATGATGGGGTTTTATTACCACAAACGCACCAGCATTAAGCACCAGACTGCTCCCGCCATAATTACTTCTCCCTCGCCCAGCAACCCAATCCCACGACCATGCAAACCCAACACATGGATGTGATGCACGAGTGACACGCTGGCAGGGGACACATCACCCTACAACGGCCAGGAGCACAAAGTTGACAACACAACTGTAGCTCTGTCAAAACACAGGCTGTATCGTACAATGTTCATTAACAGAAAGCAATTAGATGTCCATTTAGGCTTCTCACCATTATTAGAATTAATGGTGAAGTGATAGAAATTGAGCCCTTTTTAATTACTCAGCCAGACACTCACCACCACAGCATGCCGAGGGCCAGACTGACAGCACAGTCCTAGACACAGCCTGAGCCTGAACCAGCTCCGTGGAGGGATGAGGCCATCATGCCTTCCTCATTGCCCATCCCTGTTGGGCCACCAAAAGCAATCACATAGCAAACAGGAATGTGACTCTGAGTTGGGTTAAATATAATTCAGCAACAAACAAGTACCAAAAGCAACTGCTTTTGATCTGTGAGTGCTCCAGTCTGGTGCTCGTGAGTAGCTGGGGAGAAGGCAGGAAGGGAATGCTCCAGTCAATGGCAGGTGGTGGTGGCCATCACCAGCAAGGTGGGGCTGCAACAGAACTACAGCAGGAATAATGGAGACAACCGCTCCACTGTGCTTTGCAGAGCAGGTGAGGAACAAAAGCTACATGTGAAATACAGGAACCTATTTCTGTCATGACGCTGTCACAGTACACATGGCTTAGGTGCTGAGAACAAGGTGATGGACTGGGTACAACTCTGGATACTCTTCTCCTATTTAAAATTGCTCTTTCTTTGATTAAAGCATCGTTGCCAAACAACAAAGCAATTCAGCTTCAGAGAGGAATAATCTGCCTCCTTTTTTTTCCTCCCAAAAATGTCCTGGGAATTCTCTTTCAAGAGCCTACTCCAGAGGAGAAAAGCCATCTCAAGGGCATGTGCTCCCTGCCCTGCTCCACACTGCAGATGAGCTCACTGGAACAAGAGACGAGCTGACGAAGGAGCTGCGGAAAACACTGGTGCATTGCTCACTGGTTGCTAAAGCAATAGGGGCATCATGAGACTGCATGCAAGAACACAGATCGTTTTACTGCTTCAGGCACAGAAGCACAGCAAAGATCTTGACTGTTCCTTGTGATTACCCATTTTTAGTCCATTTCATGGGGGCACTAATTCTTCTGTACAAACCAGGCCCTTCTCCAACCCCCTTCCAAGGGGGTCAGGCAGTTGGTCAGGCTGACCAGTTGGTCAGGCATCCACAATGCCAGCACAGTCTCCATAAAGCCAGCAAGAAAGGTTAAAAGGTATCAGTGAAGAAGGATTAGAGAAGGGAATTACAGCATTTCAGCAGCCTTAGCCCCCCAGATGCAGGAGGGGAAATGCAGATGATCCACACCCAGAGCCTTGGAGGAATAAGCAGGGTGTTTTCAGAGCATTTTTAACTACAAAACTGCATACCGGTTGCAACAAAGCTGTTACACGATCTGTGGATGCCTCATTACAAACTCTGGCTCATAAGGACCAAGGTGGATTCCACAACAACCTGCTCAGTCCTCCACAGAGCACGTGACTCAGCAATAACCACATCAAAAGTCAATAAATGAGAACTGAATATTCACCACTGCATTTGCAACCAGCTATGACTCAACAAGGTGCCATAACTTGGTACGACCTGGTAAAGTAACTGTGTTCCTTTTCACATGCAGGCTGACATACTGCCTAAATTACAGCCAGAATACCTGTACTTTGTGTTTATTTCCTTGCACAACATGTCCTTCTTGTGAGGTGGTGTATTTGCTCCAGAACACAAACACCCATCCCTCAAACCGATGCCAACCATGGACGGCAGCTGACCAGAGCCGCAGCAGCTTCCCCAGGCACTCGCAGTAAGTCAAGATCTGCTTAAACCAGGGACTCGAAGAGAAAGAACATAAAAAGGCGACAGACAACCCTCAGTGCCGCGCAAGATTCCAGCGGATGGGTAACCTCAGGTAACACTCTCTCACTGCATTTTCCAGCCTTTTGGGGTAATCTCTGAGCAGCCAGGAGACAGTCTGCATGTCAGGCTAACACTCCAATGCACACACTCAAACATCTAACGCAGCCAATGGAAAACTGGCTTCTTCCAGTCAGGCAGTCAGCAGCAGTACAGGGCTCACAGTGACAGTGTCAGGTTAGACATAATTAGCAACCGTTTAGCCTAAGAACCTTTTATACTACTTCCAGCTTGCTTCCTGAAATCCAATAAAATCATACCCGCTCACTTCCAGGTGTCTTCACTGTCAGGTTTTGTACCAGTCATAGCCAATCTTTCCAGCCTCAAGACAAACACACTTAGGATTGCAGGACCAGAAGGGACAGCATCCTTCTGAACACACTCCACCTGAAGAGGGAGGGGGGGTTGCCATCCTAACAGCCCTTACTGTTCTGCTGTTTAGTAACTTTCCTTGAATCTCCACCTGGGAAGTGTTCATGACCTCTTGAACAGCTCTCGAACAGCTCTTCTCCCTTCCTGAAGTCAAGAGGATCCTTGTCAGACAAACCTGAAGAAGGTGAAGAGAAAGGTCTGGCCTAAAGCCAGTATGCTTTCAGAAAGAGCACAAGCAAGTGCAACAGAAAATTAATTAACAAGCATTTAATTGTAGTCAAAGCCTTTAAAGGAATACCAATATTTTTCTTTAATCAGCTGCTCAGAAGCATTAGCTGTTCAGTTTTACAAGGGAAGTACCACACATGGAATGCTCTTTGGCAGCATCTAGGTGAACAGACCCCTTCCAGGGTGCATGTGAATGTACAAATCCAACCTCACGTGTGTGACAGGGTTACCTTGGCAAGCACTTTGGCTAAAACCCAACACACCATTAAATTCCAGTCTGGGTAATTACAACAGTACAGAAACAACAGGATGATGATTTGAAAGAAGCAGTTTAATGTTCATTGCACATGGTGGTTATAATTAATCCAGCCCATATCTAAAATCCTGTCTAAGTGTCAAGAGAAATCAGGTGCAACCTCTAGGCTGGAAGAAAATTGCCAGCGGTGCCCATGGTACCGTAGCTGCAGCTTAGCAGGCAGCTCACATCAACCCAGTCTCCCACACTGGGAAAGCCCCCCAGCCACCCAAGAGTCCTGCTGTAACCTGGCAGTGACATTTGCCTTTCCTGGCAGTCCAAGAAGCTAGTTCCCACCTCCTGAAAAAGCAGGTTACATTTTCTAAGAGAGCCAAAACAGCTGAAGAATTTTTCTGGGCAGGTTTCCCCCCTCCATCTCCTCCACACCACCATTCTTGCTGAAGGCCAACCTGTATAAGACAAGGTGTAATGATGGCAGGACTCTATTTGAGAAGATCTTGTACCCCCTCCAAACAAAATGGGGGGACCTAGCTCCCTCCATCACACAGCCCTGAGGATGTCACAGCCAGCAAGTCATCTGACACACATAGAACTCAAGTCTCTGCACAAAAAGGCTACACTGCACATGTACCCGAGAGTGAGGGAACCCAAATTGTTGCTCTGCAAACTCTTTACCCTGACTGGAAGAGCTCTAGCTGAACAGAAACTTAGAAAAATTTATGAGTGAATGGCTACTGTAGAAGAAAAGAGCATCTGAATGACTTGTTTTGTGAGAATAAGTAAAACTATTTAAACAAGTTAAACCAGGCCAATCTCAAACACTGGTCTAAGACAAGGTGAGTCACAGGCTCATCCTAACCTCACAGAAGTGGCACCGATGACAAATCTCTAAGTTTTCAGAACATCTCCCTTTGGAAAACAAACATAGATGTAGGCCATGTCACTCCAACAGCTCCTAAGTGAGAACCACTGCCATTTTAAGGAGTTAAAGAAGGTCGTCACATGGGAATGCTTCCATCCTATATTCCATCAGATCCGATATTCCTTCCAAGTTCCTACTGAACTCCACTGTTACCAGCAGGAAATGCCCCACTTGCCACACACTGACGACTTGCTGCATTCACGTTTCCAGAAGAGAGAAGCAAAGCCTTGCTCACCCACCATGGCCAAAGGGCAGCGACTGAGCCGGGTGGCCACGGACACTGACAGCAGGACAGGCCAACGGCTTGAGCGTTAGACTCGGGGCACACGGCCCTCCTGGACCCTCACACTTCAGCCAAACGGGGCACCGAGACAGCTTATACAATAGGTTCAGCCCAGGAAGACACATCCCTTGGCTCTCTCCACCAGGGAGGCCCCGACACGGGACGGGCACGGCCCCGAGCAGAGCCAGAGCCAGCCCCGGGCCCCGCTCGGCCCCGGCCGGTGACAGGCACTCCCGCAGTCCCTTCCCCTGGGGATCTCGCGGCCCGGCCGCCCCGGGACTTCCCCCCGCTACTCCTGTCCCCCTCGGGAGGGCCTGGGGGGGGGCCCCGGGCCCGGCGAAGGCCCGTCCCCCTCCCCCGTCCCCGGCGCTGAGGGGAACGTCCCCGCGGCCCTCACCGGACTTGGGCGGGTAGCGGTAGGCCGAGTTGGCCTGGATGTCGATGTCCTCCACGCCCGCGATGCGCCGGCTGAGCAGGGAGCCCATGGCGGCCGCGGGCAGGGCGGGCGGGCCGGGGGACGCAGAGCAGCGCGGCGGCGGCGGCGAGCGGCCCGCACCCGCACCCACGGCGGCGGCGGCGCGGGGCACGCCGGGAGAGCGAGTCCGCCCGCCCCGCGACTACAACTCCCGTCAGGCACCGCGGCGGCACCTACCAATGGCGGCGGCGGCGGCGGCGGGGGGGGGGGGGGGGCGGGAGGGAGGCGCGCGCCCCACGGCCTCCCCCGGGGCGCTGCCGGGTGCGCTCTGCCGGCAGAGGGCGCTGCAGGCGGGACCCGGGCCGGGAGCGGCGGGCAGGGGGGTGGGCACGGAGACGTGCATGGAGATGTGCACGGGGGTGTGCACGGAGGGGACCCAGGGATACACCTCGGCACCTCGGAGGTTGCACAGGGATGCCCAGAGGGGATGCCCGGGGACACACCCCGCACAGGGATGCACCTCACCATAAGTGCGAAGGCAAAGCGTGCAGAAGGAATTATGCTCGGAAAACAGCTCAGCCCCAGCAGGCTGTTTTGCTCAGCCCAGGGAATCATTAACCTGGTGGTAGTTGTTTTGCAGAAGAGCCTCGCGCAGCACCACCACAATCATCCTCACCGGCCACCTTTCCCACTGACTGGTGGGGAGCAGGACATGGTGCTGGCGGGTTGGTGCTGGGATGGGGTTGTGCAGGGAACCTGCAGGCCATGTCGGCCAGCTGGGGTAGCCGTGCACCTCCCGGGAAGTTTGGCATGGGGATGCGCTATCTGGGCCAGTTCTCAGAGGTGGTACCAGCTCCTGGCTGAGGCTTGTTGCCAGCAGGAGAGGAAGACAGCCTCCCCAGCTGCAGGACCGTGTGACATTCACGTGGGGAAACCCTTCCTGGGTTCCTTCTCTTGCAGATAATCCATGCAGGAAAGCAAACAGAGATGTCTAAGGTTTGGACGCAAGAGCACATGAGAGCATGGAACAACTGAAGGCTGTCTCACATGCCTGACGCAACAGCCAGGAGGATGGCGTGGAGGGAGAGGCCACAAAAGAGCCCCCACCAACATCCCAACACTGAGCCCTGTCCCCTCTGGCATCAAGGTGCAGGGAAAAGCCGCCGAGGCTCGGCTTGTTAAGGGAGGCACCTTCCTGCACACACACTACAGACAGGCCCATGCTGCAAAAGAACTGGGGACCCAGATTCCCAGCAGTAGTGTTGGGGAACCTCAGGAGACATGAAGGAGCTGAGGTGGCACATGCAAAATCTCTTAAATTGGCGCTGGGAACAAAAGATCAGCAGGGGAAGAGGGCTGGGGCACAGGGAGACAGGACATGGCAGAGAGTCAAGCCTGCCAGCACGGGATGATTTTGTGATAGTGAGCGGGCAGTGGGTGGAATCTGCTGGCCATAAACACAAACTAAAACACGCCCAGCGGGAATAAGCAAACAAACCCACAGGGAAACATGCTTCCGGCTAGTTATTACCCTTGCAGTTGTTGTGGCCACCCCAAGCACAGCCGCTCTTTGCCGGTGGGGCCGCAGGAGGCACGGACTGTGCGGAAATGGATGCTGGGCAGGAGGACAGAGCAGGATCAGACCTTGTTCTGATGCGCTCCGTGGTGCGGCAGGGCTGGGAAGGACAGGGAAAAGCCAGGAAACTAGCAACAGCCGCGTCCTGCCAGCAAACCATGGGAGTTGGGTACCCTGCACCTGGCACAGTGGAGACCTGGGTGCTGCCTGGCAGTGCCTTGGCAGTAACCGTGCCTGGGCACTGCCCGCTGTGTCCCCCAGGATCCTGCTGGCACCCAGAGCAATGGTGCCTCTTGCTCAATCAGCCTCTCTGTGCAAGTTTCCCGTGACAGAAATTGCACAGAGAGGGAGGAATGGAGTCTGCTGACCAGCAAAGCAATGCCCAGCCTGTGTGCGCTGCCCCGGAGCGTGTCCTGGCTGCTCCCTGCCTGCACAGACAGCTTGGAGATGCTCCTCAGTACTGGGAACAAGCGCCCGGGCAGTGCCCTGGCAGCAGCAGGATGATGCGAACAGCTCATGTGCCACCAGCAGCCCCAAACCCAGCCAGGGTGAACCCGTAACCCACCACGGCCTCACCCTGCACACCAGCAGCCAATGTGGGGCTCGGCGCAGGAGCAGACCTGGCACAGCAAGGCTCAGCAGCTCCATCTCCCTGTGCCATGCTGGGAACCAGTTGCTGGCCAGCAGCCAGCTGTTGGCGAGCATGGGGGCAAAGCGGAGCCGTGTTTGCACCACACAGCAGGGTGAGGAGGGACAAAAGACAAGGGTCCCTCTCCCTTTCCTCCCATGTCCAGAGCACCAAGAGCATCCTGCCCTTCCCCAGCCCAAGGATGCACGCGGAGGCAACTGCCCCAAAGCTGTCCCTTGAGCATTTCTGAGGACAGAAGCAGCCACCTTCCCTCTGCAGCTGCCCATGCTGCTCACCGGGAGCCTGGAGCCATATGGGTTAAGCAGGGAAGCCAAGAGGAGAGCCGGCGTCCCGGCAAGCAGCGGGGCGCTGGCACTGCTGAGCACCGGGGCCGCCGGGGAAGCGGCCACGGCAGGAGGTTTTTGTTCGTGCAAAACCTCCACCAGTGGGAAGGTCCCTCCTGGGCCGCGCAGCTCTCCGGAGCTCGGAGGAAGCGGTTGGGCCCCCGAGGGGGTTATTGTCATCTGGGAGGGCAGGGGCCTTTGCTGGAGAATATCTCCCACAGGGCCCTGCTCGGTGAGACGTATGTGACAGACAACTACAATAGCAGCAGCGTGCCAGGGACAGGCTCAGCCCTTCCGCTCCAAACCCAGGGGCCCAGAGCAAGCAGCAGAGCTGAAGGGCAGCACCTCCAGCGGACGGCGGCTCCTTTACCCCCGCCCGGCCCGGGGGACGCGGGTGCTGGCACACACAAAGGCAGGATATTGCACCACTCGCCTCCTCCGTCCCTCGCAGGAGTCACTGCCAGCAGCACGGGGAAAGGCAGGCGGGTGACTTGGGGCCAGAGCTGCTGCTAGCAGCGGGACAGGGAGCCGCAATGTCCTGCCAGCCCGTGCGTGGGGACCCAGCAGCACCACAGATGGGTTTTGGGCTGGAGGAGCAGCAGCCCCCCAGCCTGCAGCACTGCGGTAGCTGCAAGAAGCAGCGACAGGCCCTGGTGGTGCCACTAGGCGTGAGTTTTGCACCTTCACCCTTCACCTCTGGACTTCCTGAGACCATATTTCCCCCCAGTGTGGTGCTGCCAGTCCTGGGTCCTGCTTGCACCAATCTGAGAATGGAGAAGGAGGAAGGCCACAAAGGCAGAAGGCCCTCCTTGACATCCCCCAAAGGGATGAAAACACTCCCATGACACGCGAGGGAGCCTGAGACACAGGTGCCATCTTTGTGCGGAGTGAGAGCAGACAAGATGGGCCAGGGCTCCTGCCCCCGGGACCCTGCAAAGCCCCAGGGGTGGTGAGGAGGCTTCAGCTCGGATGTCTTTCCTGCTGGGCAAAATCCATCCAGGAAAAGGTGAGCCTGGAGCCATTCTCCAGCCCAACCTGGAGAAAAGCAGGAGGATAGAGGAGGGACCCTTCAGCTGTGAGCCCACCTCCTCTGCCGGCTCTCAGGGCTCCCTACCGCTCCATTTGCATGCTCGTTGTCACCAAGGTCACATCACTATGTCTCAGAGCCAGCTGGCATCTGCCACACTGCTCCTTCCTGCAAAACGTGGATGAAAAAGGAGTTCTGAAGCTGGACTTCAGTTACGAGAGCATGACCCTGGGGAGCACAACTCCACAGAGCTTCAGCCTGGTGACGAGGCAGGCGAGCTGGAGGATACCCACCCTCCCACTGCCACTCCATCTACCACCACCCTGCCCTTCAGGAGTCTCCTCGGACATCTTTGCCGGGGAGGCAGCTACGAGCACACCCATGCGAACAAGGAATTACGTTTGCCTGCAAACCTTCCACTCACCGGAGCAGCTCATCCAAAGTTCAGCTGCTCGAGGGTTTATTGCCCAGTGGAACAAGTTGCTTTGTCTCAGTTGACCCCTCCCCAGTGCTGTCACTCGCTTTGTTTGTCAGGTACTTGCCCTGGAGACTGAACGCAGAGTTATTCCTCACCAGAAGGAGTGGTGAGCCCATGAACTTTGCCTCCCTAAACACTGCCTGCTCCAAAGGGCTTGCAACCCTCCCTGAAAGCCCTACTGGGCCAGGATCAATCCTTACTCCTTCAAACATCAAACTGCAAGGTTTCTAAAGATGTCTGGTTCTCTCTGATTAAAATAATCCTGCAGGAGATTTGTTTTTCCAGCTGTATTTACACCTTGCTGACTACAGATCTCCTCTTGCCACTTCCCTCTTGGGGTTGTCTTGACCTTCTGAAAAAGACCGGTCACCTCTTGATGTGTCCCACTGCCACCACTGTACAGCTGCGCTCTCACTTTGATTTAGGCAGTGACATATAAGGAGGAGGAAAACGCCTTGGCCCTGGCATCCTCCAAGGCCTGGTGTACTTTGTGCGGTTGTTAAAGGAGACGTGGAAGATGTGGTGGTCAGCTTTGGACAATACTGGGGCAATTCATGTCCAAACAGCAGAGGTTGCAAACCCCTCAGGTCAAATGCATGACGTGCCTGAGCTTCAGCCGTTAATCCTCACGGCTCAGAAATACCTGTAGCCCTACACGAAATGCCAAACTGCTCTTGGCGAGGTTACACCCCAACCTCCCCCAGATTGCAGGACTGAGCCCAGAATCACTCAGAAAAGGTGGAGGAGGCTGGGGGGTTTTGCAAGCCCTGTGGAGCCAGCTGTTCCCTTCATCTCACCCTGTTTTTCCCTTGCTTTATTACCCCCGGCCACTCAACCACGTGTCTGTGCCTGCTTATCGTTTCCTGGTCCTTAGCAACACCATTGTCCCCGGCCCTGGGCCCTGGCTGTGCTTTCATCTGCTATGGCAATGCTCCGCTCTCAAAAGGATCCCGGGATCCTCAAAAGGCCGCCAGGAAACCCCCAGCACCTTCCAGAACCTTCCCCTGCTGCCGTCTCTCCTTTTACATCTCAACAGCCATGTCAGTGGGGCACAGGGAGTGATGGGAGCAACCCCCCCATCTTTTATTAGGCTGCCGGAGAGCCCTAGGCCAGGCCTGGGACCAAGGGGCCGCCGTCCCCGCCTCACCTCAGGCCCCGGGGCTGTGAAGCGGCGGCAGCTCTGGCCTGAGGCGGCGGCAGCTCTGGCCTGAGGCAGCTGCGAGCCGAGGGGCCCCCGCAGGCCGGGGGGCACCTCATAGCCTGCAGGGACGCCGCTGCCCGGTTAAACGTTACCCGCGGGCGAGGCGCCACCGCCCGCCGGGGCCGAAGGGCAGCAGCGGCCCCGCCGCGGCCGTTCCCCACCCCCCGCCCCGCGCGCCGCAGCCGCTCCCCGCACGTCAACAGGAAACCGCACGCGGCCGACTGTAAACACCGCCCGCGCGCCCCCCCCGCCCACGTGACCCGCCCAGCCCCGGCCCGCCCCCGCCGCCCTCTCATTGGGGGCAGCGGCGTTGTTGACCATATACGGTCAGGTACTACCGAGCTGCGGGCGGCGGTTGGCCACTCTGGCGCGTCACTCAACTCGCGCCGGCGCCCGGCGGCCGCTCCGCAAACAAAGCGGGGGCTGCCGGGAGTTGTAGTCCGGGCGGGGCGAGGGCGGCGCGGCGGCGGGGCGGCCGGGAACTACATGTCCCAGCGGCACCCCGCGCCCCGGCCCGCCCCGCCCCGCCCCTGGCGGCCGTCGGCGGGGCTCGCCGGGCGCCGTGAGTCAGTGCCCAGTAAACATTGGCGTGAGCCGCGCCGGCTCCGCCATGGTGGCGGCGCCGTGAGGGCGGGGGGCGGCGCGGCGCGGCGGGCTGGGCGCGGCGGCGGCGGGCGGCCGGGGCCATGGACGAGCTCAAGCACCAGGTGATGATCAACCAGTTCGTGCTGGCGGCCGGCTGCGCCGCCGACCAGGCCAAGCAGCTGCTGCAGGCGGCCCACTGGCAGTTCGAGGTGAGGCCGCCGCCCCGGTACCGGCCCCGGACCCCGCTGAGCGCTCGGAGCGGGTCCCCGCGCAGGGGGTAGCCGGTGGGTTTGGGCAGCGCGGTGAGCGTGGGGCCCGCCCGGCCCGGTACGCCGCTGCCCCCCCCCCCCGCCCTTCCCCGCCTTCCCACCCGCGCGGCGGCGTGGGCCGCGTGGCGTGGGCCGCGCTCAGCCCCCGCGGCGGGGTAGGGCCTTGGTGTGCTCGCGTGGGGCGGCTGCCCGAGCGCCGGGCGAGCGTGGGCCCCACGCGGGATGCGGGGGGCGGGGAAACGGCGAGCCACGCTGCGCGGGTGGGTGCGGAGCGAGGGCCCGCCGCCCGCCGGGGCCCCACTCCGGACCGCGGAAAGGCCGGAGGCGCCGAGGTCTCCTCCCGCCGCCCCCCCCCCCGCGGCCGGCTCCGGGCAGCGCTCCTCCCCGCGCCCCCCCCCCCCACGCCCCAACCCTCCCGCGTGGCCGTGGACTGGAAAACCCCAGCCCAGCCTTTCCCACGTCCCTGCCTCGGAGAGTTTGAGTCCTCAGGCAGCCGTGGGAGAGGAGACTTTGTAGGTCAAAGCTCTTCTAGCTCCAGATGCCTTTTTCTCTTGCTCGCGGGCAGGGTACTCCGTGGCATCGACAGGGGTTAACGTCACGCGTGGGGCAGGGGTTGCGGGTGAGGAGCTCCCCGGCAGCCTTTGTGAGTGCTCTGCTTCTCCAGAGAACCCCGGAGCGAAAGCGCAGGGAGCAAAGGGAGTGCGGCGGCTGTAGCAAGCAAAGCTCTTTCTAAATAGGATTTTTTTTTTTTTTTTTTCCCTTCTGCAGCCCCAGCAGCTCTCTAGTCTGGAGCTGATGGATTTGACGCTAATGGCACCTTTGTAATTGAAGTGTCTGTTTTGTGATGCAGGAGGAGGTCTGAGTCAGGCTGGAGAGCAGGAGGTTCAGTTTGTGTTCACGCCTGTGGCTAGGGCACCCCTCCTTCAGCGCGCACAGCCCGGATGGGTGGGGGTCCCGGGCCAGCCCTCCTAGACGTTATTCGGGGGTCGTGCTGTAACGTGAGGGCTGTCGGGTGGATCGGGTGCGGAGGCTGTTCATCGCCATGCAGTCTGCGTGCAGTCGCAGGATTTCCAGATGCTAAACCAGAGGCCAAGAGGCATTCAAAGCCAAGCCGTGCGTGGCCAGGGAGCGGGAGGGGGGGCGTGCGGAAAGCCGAGCCGGTGTTCCCCTCTGCCGTGCCCGTTCAATAAATACCACAGTTCACTGACAGAGCACCGTTGGTGGTGGACGTGTTGCATGTGTAACACACTCTGGGTTTTGTTTACTAATACAGTTTGACAGTGGCCCTCTGGGACGGGTGGGATCCACTTCCACCACCTCCGTGCGTGTCACAAAACAGCTGGGAACGGATGACAAAAGTTTAACTTTTCTTTCAAAAGGCTTTTTGCAGAACTTTGCCACCGTTTGGCGAGTTGCACAAGTACAAACAGCCGTCTCCTGCCGGCTTGGCACTCACATGACTCAGAGGAAGCTCAGCTGTAAACAAACGCGCCGCGATGAGCAGTTACCATGTTCCCACTCACTTTTGGTGCAACGGTCAGATAATTGCCTTTGCAAAATGGCCGCTGGGCATGCCTTCTTCGGGGAGCTGTGCTGGGGAGGTGTCTCCTGACTCCAGCGTGCTCTCACCTCTTGCCTGTGATACTCTGAGGCTTTTGCTATTCTAGTGCGGCACCCATTTGCTGGCTGGCCCTGCATCTGCAGTGGGTATAAATTGGTGGAGTTCAGGCAAGTTCAGTGGTAATTTATGCTGTCTTCACTCATAGTCTCCTTGGATTCAAAGTGCTGCTCCAGGGGTGCAGTGTGAGTCGGAACAGTCCGCGTGCACCCTGAGGACATTGCTCCTCCCTGTAAGAGCACGGTGGGGAGAGATGTTCTGCACAGCAGAGCCAATGCGACCTAGACGGGCTGGTGACAAGACAGCAGGAGCTGGGTTCACCTGGGTCTGTGCCAGGGTGCTCCTGGCATCCATCTGCCCTACCCAGGACCTTTCCTACGTGGGCACATGCCCTGCTCGCTGCTTGTGACAGCCAGACAGGGAGCAGGAGGCATGGTGTGTTGGGTCACCGGCAGGAGGGAGAGGGAGGCCGCTGTGAAATGCGGACAGCTTTGGACTGGTGGGATGCTGATGTTTTGGGACCGCTTTCCTGGGCTCATGCTGCTTTGGGGCTGTTCTGGGGCTGTTGTGGCTAGTGGGGGTGGCAGAGAGGGTTTGCTGTGCATGCTGTCCTGCTGGCCCTGGCAGACCCGGAGTTTGTCTGGGGGGAAGGAACGTGATCCAGGACAGTGAGCAGGAAACCGTTGGGGATACAGCTGCCTTCGATGCGGCACAAGCTGATCAGAGCTTGTACCATACTCAGGGGCGTCATAAGAAAGCCGTTTATTTTGCATCCCCTCCATCCCTGGGGAACCGGGCAGTTTGTGGGTAGCTTGTGGATTGCCTCTCCCACTCGCAGTGACTCCACTCCTGTTTCTCAGGGACCCGGGGCAGGCTTTCTTGTGGCACACCCGGCGTAGTTTACAGCTCTTGCAGTGCCGGGAGCTCTGCTGTGCTTCCAGGGACAGCTGCGGTGGGTGCCAGCAGGAGCGGCCGTGCCAGCCCAGCCCTCTGGCAGCTGGAGCAGTGCCATGGCTGATCAGAGGGGGAGGTTTACAGGCTGAAGAAAGCAACTTGGAGTGTCTCCGGGTGAAGGCTGGCAGTCAGCCTCCGGGGCTGCAGGTGCTGGCTTTTTGGGAGAAGCCAGGGAGGGCAGCAGGTACTACCAGGGAGACATTTCAGAGTTTGCAGTCTCACATTGGGCTGAGCAGTGGATCAGGGTCCTTCCCAGGTAGAAGAGTATTGTTCAGCTTTGTAATGCGCTGATTGCCCCTGTAGTTGCTTGGGAAGGATTAGAAGACATCAGCTTTAAAAAAAACACCCATTCCTTCCTTTTTCCTGGTGCGAAGTGTCGGTCTCTGTTCAGTGTAGTGAGGTTGTATGTGGGGAACAAGAGGAGGAGCAGGCATCTGGCTCTACTCACTGTGTTCATGGTTGGATTTCCTCTTCCGATGTATTTATGTTTTATCGAGCCCCTTTCCTTTCTGGCTCAAGGGCAGAGTGCCCCCAGGGCTGCTCTAGCACCGTGGACTCCCTGTGCTGGCAGCAGCTGCAGCTCACGCATGCAGCTGGGAGCGGGTGCAAGTGCAGCTTGGGCAGCAATGGGCAGGGGATTGAGCAGCACCCGGGGTCCCATCTGAGCAACTGCAGAGGCCTGGGTGTCCCACTCTTCCAGGCTGAGCTTATTCTGCTCAGCGCCCAGGTCTCCTTGCATTCACCTCCCCACCTGGTGTCTGCAGCCATCCTCCCTCTGACTTGGTCACTACAGGCCTCTCTTGGCACCCTGGTAGGATCTCTGTGTGATCTGCCTCCTGCAAAGCTCCTGTTTTTGCATCCGGGGGGGGGGGGGGGGATGCAGTGGCCTGGTTGCCTGCCGAGTGTGGCCAGGCAGTGGGTGCAGGGCTGCCCTCTTCCCACTCACACCTAGGGCCATGGGGCCTTTGGTCCAGGGTCAGGGCTGAGCTGCAGCTCAGGCTCCTTCTCAAGCAGAAGAGCCTTAATTGGCTTTGCTGTTGCACCGGTTTCCCCTGGCACTTGTGACACTGGCTGAAGACCAGGTGGCATCAGCAGCTTTGGTTGTATGTGTGGCCCTGGCACCCTGTGCCACCAAGGGGGTGAGTGTGCGGGCCTCTCGCCCACCTGGGTTGGGGCTGCTGCAGGTCCTGGGTCCTGATGGGAGACCATTCCTTGTGGGCAGTGGACATTGTGGTGGGCAGAGGGGTTTTTGCCACACTTGGAAAGGGGCAGGTGGAGGGGAGGAGACACAGCGTTTTATGCACAGGGGCCTGCAGTGGTGGAGTGCTTCCTCCACCCAGGTCACGGCTTTCATCCCAGCTTTATCAGGGATCGGTGGGCGGCTCAGGGGGACAGCAGGGACCTTCTCTGCCCCGTCTGCTGATGGCACAGTCCCAGATATGAGGCCACTTGGAAAACAGGAGCACAGAGCAGATTTAATCAGCTTATGGTATCTGGCTGTGCCCACACCTCAGCCTGTGCTTCCCGTTTGCCGTTACCCCCGTTTCTTATCACGATCCTTCCTGTGTCTGAGTGATAGGGCCTGTGGGTGTTGACATCAGACCTCACCCGGGACAAAGGGTAGCATGGTGATGGGAGTGTCGCTGCCTCGGAAGCATCTGTGTCTGTCGGACCTTTCCTTGATTCGTAGACATGTGCGGGCCTGTTCAGAGCTGGTCTCTGGGGCCACAGACCCTCTTCCTGCTGTATGGACATTGCTGAAATCTGGCAGGTCCTGTCTGTGAGTGCTCTCAGGTCGCAGCCTGGCTGGGTGCAGGGTTTGGGTACTGTGTTATTAAATGCAGACAGAGAAATGCAGCTATTGTGGGGAAGAGCCTTGCCAGCCCAGCTATTGCATGCTCCCTCCGAGGTTTGGGAGCTGCCAGACTCTAAAGCAGCTATTGCTTCCCCCACCCAGGTCTGGATTATTGTTTGCAGACATTGCTCCTCACTGCCACCTGGTCTGGCCAATAGTTTACCCCTGTTTAGCCAGGAAGCCATAAACCCTGCTGTGAGTGGCTGGCACCAGCTCTCCAGCTCCCCACTGGGGCGAGCACAGCCCCTTCACCTTTCCAGGGCCTGCCAGCCTGGGTGTTTGGGGCCAGAATAGTTTTCCATCCGATCAGTGAACTGAGCTGACTCGCCATTGTTCATCCCGTCCCTGGATGGGATACAGGAGTGTGTGTGTGATGGTAGGACTGTGGCTACTGCAGTTGTGCAGGGTTTGCTACAACCTACCTCTGCTTTTTCCGGATTTTTCTGCTTCTTTTTTTTTTTTTAGTAGCTTGGGTAACCCTAATCACTGGCTTGCGGGAAGGGTCTTGGGTGGTGTGGCAGCACCTGGCTGCAGCCCTGTGCCTCACACCCCAGCTTGTAGACCTGCAGGCCAGGCTGCCTCTGGGGAGGGGACTGAATGGGGGTTGATGGGGGCTTTTCCTCCAACCAGAAGTGAATCCGAACCAATTCTTTAACATTCTATCAAGTCTGATCTGCAACTGAATCAAAACATCACTTTCTAGCCCTAACTCAGTTAAAGCCTGGTAGAAAACAGAGGTCAGCTTCACCTTCGCCTGTCCTGCGACAGCCCAGTCTTGTGTGCCCCCAGAGCTCCTGCTGCCTCTGCTCCTCCCAGACCCAGGCTGGGTGTCTGCCTTCCTGGCCAGCCTGTGCTCCTGGTGTTTCCTCCCTGCAACCCCCCTTGTCCTCTTACATGCCTTTGGCATTTACCAGATTATTACTGGTCTGAACTGGAAGCTAACCAAAATGATGTCAGTCATAACCGTACCGTGCCTGTCACTGAACTGGAAATGCTCTGGTGTATAAGGTGGGCTGCCTGTTGCAACCCCAGCCCTGGGGGTCTCCCAGTGAAAATATGGTGACCGTGATCTTGTCCTGTTAAGGACGTGCATCTAACCGGTTCCTACTGGGCTTCCCCTGCTGGGTTTGGATTTGGTTTCCCTCCTCTCTGTGCAAGCAGTGGTTGTGGAGCATTGCTGTGAGTTGTGAAACACCTGCCGGGGTCTGCTCCAGCAGCGGCCGCTTCTCAGCAATGAGCACGGTGATCCCAAATACGCGTGATTGCCGCCTGCCCTGGTGCAAGCAGGTGGCAGGCGCGGGGGTCCCTGCTTGGGGACATGGGAGCAGCTGCGCACAGCACTCTCCTGTGCGGGCAAGGGGGCTGTGAGCACAGTCCAGCCCCCCCTAGGGCCTGTTTTGGATCATTTTGAGGTCTTGTAAAGCCCTGACATTGTGTGCAGAGATGAGGTGGGTGCCCAGTTTGCGTGCTGGTGGTAACATCATCTTCCTTCTCTTTTTTTTTTTTTTTCCCAGACTGCTCTCAGTGCTTTTTTCCAAGAAACAAACATCCCTTACAGCCACCACCATCAGATGGTAAGTGCTTTCTCACCTCTCCAGTGCTCGCCTGGGGCACAGCACCAGCTGGCGGGTGCGTCGGGCTGTTGCTGATGCCCAGCTCGCTGCTTCACAGCTCCGGGAGGGCAGGCAGGGAGGTTTGGCCGGCACTGGCAGAGCTGCCTGCCAAGGAAGATTTTCCTGGAGAGCAGCCGGGAGTGGCATAGCCTGTCCTACATGGTGGGACAGTAGGTCTGGGAGTGCCCTCAGAACCCTGCAGAGGGGTTGGGGATGGACTGATGGAGGATGTTTTGGCCATGGCCAGTAGTCCACGTCAGCCCCAGCGTGGCAGAGAGGCTCAGGGAGCCTGGAGCACCAGCCCGGTGTAGGCTGTGTAAACACATGTGCAGATACATGCATGCTCTTCACCCCGCAGACCAGCTGCATACATGAGTCCTTGTGTGCTTGCTGGAGCGACTGAGTGTGCAAACCCCTGGAGCCTCACTGGAGTGTGCCTCTAGTATGGCGTGCACAGCGTCTGGGTGTGTGTAAACACGAGAGAGCATGCACGCGCATGGGTGCTGCCTGCCTCTGCTTTCTCCCAGCTGTCCCCAGACTTGGTCCCTTAACTCTCGTGGCCTGGCAGCCTGTAATCTGCTTGGGCAGATGTGTCTTAGGGATTTGCTGGCTGCCGTGGCCTCATTTGACTCTCCAGAACAATTGGGGATTTGGAGCATGCAGTCAGTGTGCGGAGCGAGTGCCCGGCAGGGCCTGAGCATGCCCAGTCTGCCGTGGGGTGGGAGCTGAGCCTCAGCCTTGCACCTGCTGAGCCAGAAAGCAGCACGCCAAGGGTGGCACCAACAGGTCGTGGGGTAGAGGGAGTCCCCAACTTGCCTGGGCCCAGGAGCAGGCGCAGTGGGGTCCTGTCTGGGCCCTCTGACAGGAGCTCTCACCACAGCATTAGTCTTCAGAGCCTTAAATAACTGCTGCTTGCAGGCAGCATCGTCAGCAGAGCGCAGGGCCAGAGCTCCCTGTGCCACAGCAGTGGGGGCAGAGGGGTCTTGTGCTGGGCCCTGGTGGGAGGCAGAAGGTGGAGACTCCCCCTCCACGCCTGACCCCGTGTCTCCTTCCTGCAGATGTGCACTCCCGCCAACACGCCGGCCACACCGCCCAACTTCCCTGACGCCCTCACCATGTTCTCCCGCCTCAAGGCCTCCGAGAGCTTCAACAGCAGTAGCCCCGTGGCCTCCATGGCGACTTCCCCACCGCCCCCGGCCCCGCCGCTGCCCCAGCATGGGGCCTTCAACCCCGCCTGGCCCGCAGCTTCGCCCCCCGGCCAGCAGCAGAGCATGTGGACTCCGGCCCCCCCGGCGCAGCCCGCGGGCTGGCCAGCCGCCGTCTCCCAGCAGGCCACGGCAGAACAGAAGGCCAACGTGACCATGGAAGCAGAGAGATGAGGCCGCGGCAGAGAGCGAACGCGGCGGGGACCCCTGCGTATAAATATATATATATTTTTTTTTTTCCCCCTCCCCGAAGAGGAGAGGAACTCTGCTGCCAGGGCGTCTGGCAGCTGCCGAGACACACGAGCAAATAGCTGCCTTGCATGGGTTTGGTTTGAAGTAGTTTTTACTTGTCCTCGAGCTGAACAGAGCTCCCCAGAGACAGCGGGAGGCTGCGTGGGATGCAGGACTGGTGCTGGCCTCTGCCTGGGACCCCGCCGCTGCCGGGCTCTTGGGGAGGGAGCACCCCCTCCTCTCTTGGGACACCGGAGTTTGCATGCGAGTGACATTTACAGAGGAGGTCCCTTCTTCACGGTCCCTGGGCCACCCCACCTGGCAGAGTGGGTTGTGCCTGAGTGTTTCCCCCCATCCCTTGGCCCCACTTGACTGGGTGGGGGGCAAACATCCCACACGGCTTGGTTTTTGTAAGGGGGGGGGCGGAGAGAGAGCAAGGGCTGTTCCTGCTCAGCCACAGCCTCCACCCTGCATGCGCCGTGCTTGCTGGTGAGCAGGGCTGGGGGGCACCGGCTCTGGGGAAGGTGCCTGGCCCCTCGCCCAGCCCTGGCGATTGGGGAGCAGGGCGTGAGCCAGGGGTGGCCCGGCTGGGCCAGCACACCCTCCCTTCACCCTCCTGGGATGGGGTTTGCCCCGGGGCTGTTTGCATGACACAGTGTAACCCTAGAGACTGGGATCGTTTTTAACCCCTCTGTTCTTTTCTCCCGGCGGCTGGAAGTCTCTCCGGATGTGCCGCAGCCGCTTGCAATACATGCTCTTCTGCTTTGAACCCTGTGTCTTTGCTTCGTTTGCAGCAGCAGTGGGTCACGGGGAAGGCTGGCCTGGGGCCGGGGTGTTTCAGGATCCCCTCTCCAGGCGGCTCTGTGCATGCCGTGTCTCTGAGCTGGGGCTGGCTGTAGGTGTGCTGCTCCAAACACCCTGTCCCCACTGTGTGGTGACTGCCAGCTGCCTTTGGCCAGGTGCAGGCCAGGGCTCAGCCCCAGCAGAAGCCAGCCTGGCTCTGCTGGCTGCCCCACCACATCAGCTGTGGGTGCGAGACCCCACCAGGAGCCAGGGGCAGGCCAATGGCAGGGCTGCAGTGAGACCTCGGGCTCCCTGCGTGACACCCACAGGTCCTGGGTGTCTTGCTGTGACCTGGCTCCTATCCCCTCTTCACCAGATGACAGGGGCCAGGTCCCTTGGAGGTTGCCATCCCTGCTGAGCCCTCTCCCTGTGAGGCTGTGCCCCTGCATCCCTGCGCTTACCAGTCAGTAATTGAATTTCAATCTCTTATTTGTGTGGCTAAAATAAATATTGTAGGAGTGATGGTTTTGCCCAGGCTGCCTCTTGTACAGCCTCAGCAGAGGCTGGGAGCAAGCGCTGAAGCTGGTGCTGGCCCTTGGGAGCTTCCCTGCGAGGGGTTGTGCCAGAGCTGTGTGCCTCAGTCCTGTTCCACTGAGGTGGACTGGGCCAGGCTGGTGGCATCTGGAGCAAGCCAGGGCCGTGGGCCTCGTGTCCCAGCTGTGGTGGCCTGAGGGCATTGAGGCCAGTGTGGAGTCCTTCTGGGAGTGGGGACAGTCTGTGTGCAGCACAGAGCCTGCCCAGGGGAGACTGAGAAGGGATCTGTCCCCAACTGTGGAGGGAGGTGCTGCCTGTGAAACAGCTGAAGCTGTGTGGAGACCTAGGTGCTGGGGAGGGGAACCTGCCTGTGACTGTCCCACGGCCACCAGGAGCCATAGGGTTGGAGAATCCAGGGCCCAGCCACAGACCTGAACATCTGACTGGTCAGAGGGAGCTCACAGGGACATGGCACAGCCCAAAAGCATCAGGCTGTGGTCGCTGAGTCCCCAAGGACACCCCTTATGTCCCCATGAGCCCAGAGACTGCTCAGGAGAGGCAATGGAGGAGGGAGCATCTTTATGGCCTGCGGTGTTACCCTGCTGCAATGAGCAGCTGCCAGGGCAGTGTTGTCCCCATCCCACTGTCCCCTGAGGCCAGGCAGAGCAGCCCTGGCACACCTGTCCCCTCCCCAGATCCCCACGACATTTCCCCGCTCCCTGTCCGGCTCAGACCCCTGCTGTCCTGCTGCCACCAGTGTCAGCCTGCCACTGGCCCCCCGAGACGCTCGTCTTCGTCCGCATGGCAGCACCTGCAATGCAGAAGGACAAAGAGCCTTGCATGGGGCATGACACCCCCAGCAGCACCCCCGGGAGTCCCCTGGGGAGTGCTCGGCAGCAGGCTGAGCCCACGTGGCAGGGCCAGTGGCCCAGGGGACACCCAGGACAGGTGCTCACATGAGTATGGGGACACGTAGCGGCTGCCATACTTGGGGATGCGGCACATCTTCTCTGTGCTGTGCTGGCAGTGGGGCTGGGGGGATTTTGTTGCTTCGGGGTGAGAAACAGAGACACTTAGCACAGGGAGGTGCAAAGCTGCTGGTGGCTCAGCCCCGGTGGGGCACTGAGCCATCCCAGGCACTGACGGTGGGACACATCAGTGCAGGTGGCTGCACAGCCTGGGTGGAGCTAACGCGGTGCCCCGGGGCTGCTGCCCTACCTGGGAAGTCCTTGTCCATGGTGACAGTCCTGTTGGCAGCTGGTGAGCCCAGCCTGCCCTTGTAGATGACCCTGTTGATGCCCAAAATATCCACTTCTCCCTAGAGGGAAGAGCAGCCAGTGAGTTGGAGGTGCCCCGAGGCTGTGCCCAGCCCGCAGCACTCCCACTGTCCCAGCCCAGATGGGCTTGGTGGGTTTCCAGAGCATGGGGACACGCAGGGATAGGGGCTTACGTTCTTGCAGACAAAGTCTGCAGGGTGTCCGCAGGAACAGAGGGTGACGAGGGAGCTGGAGGTGGACAGTGGCCTGGCAGGACTCACAGGACCCCGGCTGGCTCTACCACTCCCTTTGCTCTCCCTGGGCAGGGAGCACCTACATTACCCCTCCTGCCCAGGGAGAGGGACCCCAAAGGGAGAGGGAGGGACATGGTGGTGCCTGGCAAGCCTCACCTCCCCGGCAGCTGCTGTGCCAGGCAGTTGGAGCCGCCGGCGCTGGCTGGCTGGGGCTGGAGGAGCTGGCTGTCCTTTCGAATGGTCACCAAGTGCCTGCAGATGAGGATGTGAAGGGGCAGCGGTCTCTCGTGGAAATGAGCGTGGGGGTCTGTCCGGGGGGGGCTGCACACTACTCACGGGGCCGGGGCCATGGCCAGGGGTCTGTCGCAGGAGATGCACTTCACTGGATCAAAGAGCTGCCTGCAGCAGGGGGGGGCTGATGAGTGCCCCGCCAGCACCCCAGGGACTGTGTGAGGTCCCATGGGTGGCCAGCACCCCGTGGGCAGGGTGTGGATGGGACAGGCAGGGCAGGATGGGACAGCATGGGAGGGGATGGGGCAGTACAGGAGAGGACAAAGGGGGACAAGGTGAGACAGGATGGGATAGGATGAGACCCAGCAGCCCTCACCTCTTGAAGCCAGCAGCACGGCTGGCACCGCAGCAGGGTCCCTGGCAGAGGCACTGCTGGTTGAGCCTCCACACCTGCTCCAGCTGCGCCTGCAGGGGAGCCAGCACTGCACGGTCCAGCTGCAAGGAGGGCAGGGGATCTCCTTGGGACACCAAGCCCATTTTGAGGGATGCTGTTGCCCCTGAGGGACACCGGGGACACCCTGGGACACATGGCCAGCCATGACACAAGGACGATTATCTCAGCATTGACAGATTCAGGGCTCACCCTCCCCACACAGGGATGTGCTCCCTGGCCTGGTGCATCCCTCCATCCTCACAACCCTCCCTGGGTGACACTGTTACCTTGGAGTCCATCTCCCTGAGGAACTTCTCCAGGCCTTTCTGCCTGTCCTGCTCCAGCAGGAACATCCTCTGCAGCAGGTCCTGCATCATCTCGCTCAGCTGGACCATGGCATATTGCTGCTCCTCCTGCCTCGCGTTGGTCTCCAGCGCAGCCATGTCTGCCTTCTGAGGCGGGGCATGGTGTCAGCCATCCCCTGCGGACCCCCAGCCTTGCCACCATCCCCACATGCCTTTTCTTGCTCACAACACCCAAGCCCTGCTCCAGCAGCACCTTGTCCATGTCTGGGTGCTGCAGCATCCCACGCAGGCTCCACGCCTGCCACGTGCCCCCAGCCACCCACCCTCCCCTAGGCCTCCCTCGGATCTGCTCACCATTGTTGGTCCCCAGCTCCGCCAGCATGGCGTAGCCACAAAATCCTGGCACACTGAGCCGCTTTGGAGTGGGAATGCACCAGGTCTGGGCAAGCATGTACCCAGCCTTGTTCAGATTCCAACCATGGCACAAGTGGCTCCTGAGCTGAGCCCAGGGCTGTGCTCACCCGGGTGTCCTTGGTGTCACCCCACAGCCTCTCCACAGCTTCCTGCAGCCTCGTGCACTGCTCCTGCAGCTGCCCCACCTGGCCCAGCACTTCCCTGCTGAAATCCACCCCCTGAGGAGGACAAATGTGGCCCTGGGTGAGAAACAGGGTGGCTGCAGGACACGGGCGAGGCAGGGTATGCTTATGAGTGGCTCCAGTGAGTGGCTAGCAAGGACATCCTGGGAGATGCCCCAGTGCGTTCCCGGCAAGTGGGGTGTGGGGCTGCAGCCCCCAGGCCCTTGGGCAGCCCCCCCCGAGGCCTGGGCAGCTGGGTACCTTCTCTTCTCCATCCTGAAGGTGCCTCATCTCGCTTGGCACCTTCTCCAGTCGGGCAGCCATGTCCTCCAAGGTCCCTGAGTCAGCTGAAAACAGACACCAAAGCTTTGTTCCAGGCAGCAC
This sequence comes from Strix aluco, assembly GCF_031877795.1. Classification (NCBI taxonomy): domain Eukaryota; kingdom Metazoa; phylum Chordata; class Aves; order Strigiformes; family Strigidae; genus Strix; species Strix aluco. The sequence continues at coordinate 5,677,642 of NC_133945.1, read as the reverse complement.
CAGCTCCTGCAGGTCCCCAGCATGGCACCATCCCAAAGCCAGGTGGCTTTACAGCTGTGGAGACCCCCTGGCACTGCTGCCAGGCAATGCCAGCACCAGGGTGCCACAGAGGGCAGTGACCAAATCCCCACCAGCTATGCCAGCGTGGCTGGGAGCAAGGCAGAGGGACAAGGGGGCTGCAGTGGCTTGGGGACTCAGATGGGATGGCTGAGTGTGGCCCCACCACCCACCAGTCCTGGCAAAGGTCTGGTGGCACAACCTGGTGTGGTGGCCCAGTATGGTGGGGATGTAAGTGCTCACTGTGCTGCTGGAGCTGGCTCTCGCGACAGCTGACGTGGGTCCCCTCTGCCTCATGCTGCTCCAGCAGCCAGCTCAGCCTGCATGGGGCTTCATGGGCCAGCTCCTGTGGGGCCTTGGGACCGAGCTCCTGGCTGGAGAGCTTCTGAAACGAGACAGCCCCTGAGATTTTGGGGAGAGAGAAAAGCCCCAATGCCATTCCAGAGCTGAGGGGCATTGCCATCCCCCAGCAAAGGAGCCTGGCACCTGGGAGTCTGCACACACCTCGCCAGCAGGCACCCTGCAGGGAGAGCTCCTGCGCAGCTCCTGATGCACCTCCACCTGCAACCGGGAGAGAAATCAGCCCTTCTGCCCTGCTCTGGGAGGGGAGAGCCTGGGCAGTCCATGGGATGGGGAGGGAGACTCCAGACCTTGCCACCACCCCCAGCACCATCCTGTCACAGGCCCTACAGGTTTCTCAGGGCACTGCAGGAGGGACAAAAGCAGTCGAGGTGGCCAGGAAACCGAGGCACACAGGGACAGATGTCTCTGCTCTGGTGGCCTGGAGGGTGACATGGACCCTGCCGGAAGAACCTTGCAGGGCCAGATGCTTGCCCAGGCAGGTTACTGCAGCCAGGGCAGCCCCTGGGAGGCTTGAGTGAATTTTCTATAAGGATTTGCCAAAGCCAGACCCTGGACAGCTCAGGGGCTGTCCTAGGGATTGGGTGCTGAGTGCCTCTGTGCACCATGCCACAGATGCTTGCTCCCAGTCCCTCTGCCGGTGCTCCCCCCACTCACCAGTTGGTTCAGGATGCTCTGCAGGAGGTGGCCGTGCTCATCCTGCCCCACCAGCCGCTCTTGCGCTTCCTCCAGACCAGCCTGTTAAACAGAGGCATTGGGGGGTTCGGCATCCTCAGGGGTTGGGAGCGGTGGGGATCAGCATCAGCACGGACAGGCAGGGATCAGCAGCGCCCAGCCTAGGCCAGGGCTGGGCTCTGTGGCTGCAGGCAGTGTCTATCCAAAACCCCCAGGCCCCAGGGCAGAACCCACATCTCCCAGCTTGGCCTCAGGGTGGGAGGACACTCGAGCTCAGGACCTCATCCCTGTCACCCCATGCACCCTTGCTGTCCATACAGGTCCCCAGGGAGCCCAACCCCTCTGCCAAGAGCTCTCCAGCAACTGTCACAGCTCTGCGCACGCACCTTCTGGAAATTGTCCTTCAGGAGCTGCAACTCCTCCTGGAAGCCCTCAACGGTGGTTTTCAGGGAGCCGATGGTGGTGAGCATCTCTTGCAGCATGTCCATGACCTGAGGAACACAGGCTTGAGCAGTGATGCTGGGGTCCCCACGGGCTCCAGGGGACATGGAGACAAGGGAGGCTAAGCAGTGCGCAGCGAAGACTGGGGCTTGAAGATGTCTCTGGGATCCCACAGGGCTGCCACAGCATCAGCCACATCTGACCAGACCATGGCCATGGCCATGGAGCTCCCCCAAACTGAAGTGAAAGATGTTCAAAGGGGACAAGAGTCTCAGCTCCCAACTTCCTCGCCCTGGCAAAGTGCTGTCACCTTTTCCCTTTGCTCTGTGGTTGTGCTCAAAGCCAAGGTCACAACATGGGACTGGCCTGGGGCTGCCAGGTCTCTCGCAAGGGTTCAAGAAGTGTTGGGTTTGCTGTGGGCCAGCCCCATGCTGCTTGTGGAGATGACAGCAAGGCATAAGGCCACCCCAACTCATACTTGCGCTGCAACATGCTGCTCAGGCGAGGAAGATGGCTCTGATGTTACATGTTGTGTTTCCCACTCAGAGTCTAAACTTGAACAGCCAAATAACTTGAACTTGTGCCGTGGCAATGTCTCCCACAGGATCCTGCCTTGGTGTGGGGACAGCCTGCCTGCGAGGCAGCACCGCTGTCAGCCACAGCTCAGCCACTCGCTGTGCTGCAGGGAACAGAGGGGCTGAGGAGCCTGCCGGGGAGGCTGCTGTTCTGCCGGGGGAGTGGGGGCTGTGTGCTCCAGCCCAGGGTGACTCCAGGCCCCAGGCAGAGCTGCCAGGGCAGGATGGGACCCAGCAGACCTAAATCTCAGAGCAAGTATCACTGGAGCCCCAGGGACAGGTGACAAGTGACTGAAACCACCTTTGGCGAGTGGCTGTGATAAAATACTGCTCTTTAATTAGTCCCCACAGTGGAGCTGGGGCCACTGGAGCCAGAAAGGTGCCTCCACACTTCACTGGGCTCCCTGGTCCTGGGGCTGTTCAAGTTTAGACTCCGAGTGGGAAAGACAACATGTAACATGGGCATGTCACTGTGTAGGGCAGGACACTGCGTGTGGCAGGATGCTGTGTCGGGTGGGACACTGCATGGGGCAGGACACCGTGAAAGGCAGGATGCCACCCAGAGCAGTGCATCGCATAGGGCAGTACGTGGCATAAGCCAGGACACCATGTAGGACAGGGTGCTTGTGTAGGACAGGACACTGCATGGGGCAGGACACCATAGGGCAGGATGCCACACAGGGAAGGCCCCTGCGTGGGACAGGGTGCCACACTGAGCAGGACATTGTGCAGGGCAGCACATGGCACAGGGCAGGACCCTGTGCAGGGCAGGATGTGGCATGGGGCACACCCCACTGTGACACTCTGTAGGGCAAGACTGGCAAGCCAGCGGCCCAGCAGCATGACTCCATCCAGAGCGGTTTCTCACCTTGGTCATCCCCTCCTCAGTCACTTCCATCCTCTTCTTCAACTGCAACATCTGCCACTCCTTGGTGGCTGCCCTGCCTGGGGCTGGCGGCTCCACGGTGCCCGGGGGCTCGCTGCGGTGGCTCGGCTGCCCCTCCGCCCTCCCCAGCCACGGCCGCCTCTGCTGATGGAGGGAGCTGGGCTTCCCCCCGGCCACACTGGCGGTGGGCTCCAAGAGACCCCTCTCGTCCTCCCCGACCTGTGCCGTGGCCTCCTGCGGATGGAGGTGCTCCAGGAGGCCGCGCAGGAGGCTGCGGACCAGGGGGCTGCCGCCGTTGGCTGTGCCAAAGGCCATGTCCGCCAGCTCTGCCAGCGTGATAGTGACATTCATGTTGCCTTCAGCCCCCCCAGGGGCGCCCCGGGCCGGGGACGCTCTCGGTGGGCCTGGCGCTGAGGTCACAGGGGACGTTACCCGGAGATGGCCCCGGGGTTCTACCCCAGCAGCCTGGCGGGGGGCGCAGGCCCTGGCCCGGCGGGGCTGGGGGGGAGCGGGAGCAGGCCCGGGTGCGGCCTGGTGCGGCCTGGCGGGGGGGAGCAGGCCCCGGCCTGGCGTGGGGGGCAGGCCGCGGTCCGGCGGGGGCTGCAAGCACCGGCCCCGGCTTGGAGCGGCCCGGCGCGGGCCCCGGCTGGGAGAGCGTGGCCCAGGCCCGCCCCGCCGCGGCACCGCCCGCCGCCCGCCCCGCCCCGCCCCGGAGCCGGCAGGTGCCGGAGCCGCCGCCGGGAGCCGCAGCCGGTAGGTGCGTCCCCACGGGGCCGAGGCGGGGGCCGGGCGCAGGGCCCGGCGGGGCTCCGCGGAGCGGTGGGGCCGGGCCGGGCGAGGGAGGCGGCAGCGGCGGGGAGGGGAGGGAGGCCCGGCTGGGCCGGTGCCCCCCAGCCCTGGGCAGGCCGCGGCGGCCTCCTGGCAGCGGGGCCAGCGGCAGGCGCGGGGACACTCAGCGCGGGGGGAGCGCAGAAGTCCAGCACCATCCGCTGCTGATAAGAGGGATGAAAATAAATCCCCGGTTAACTCTCAGAGGAAGGACATAGCCTCTCCAGGCAGAGGGAAGGTCTCCGCGCTCTGCCGTGGCTGGAGCGTTCGCTGCGGAGCTGCGCGTCCCGGGGAGAAGAGGTACGGATAGACGGTGGTGTGGGCCGGGGGGAGCAGGCAGCCCTGGGCTCGGGCTGGCCTTTAACGCTGGCTGTAGCGGCCACAAAGTACCGCAGGGTGCTACTAAAATCTTGCAAAGCTTCAGCTTTGTACCCTCAGCAATGCAGGGAAGGGTCGGGACGGGAGGATGGGAGTGTGCTGGAGGGCCGGAGCAGTGGGTGCAGGATGAAATTTAATCAGATGAAAAGCGAGGTCATGTACTTGGGAAAAGACTTTCCGCTGTAAGGCGAGCGCTCCAGCTCGGCTGAGGTGGTGCCAGCTTGCAGAGAGGACGGCTGGGAGCTGCCAGCAGGGCACAGCTGTGAGAACAGCAAATATGATCCATTACCCAGACAGATCCCTGGTAGAGGAGGCAGCCAGGCCTAGGTACAAGTGTGTGTGTTTCCAGGTGTCCCTGCTCCGGAGAGATGAGCTGAAGCTGGAACTGCCTGTTCAGTGATCAGGAATGATGAGCCCATTTTAGAGGAGCTGAAAGAAACTCGGATGTCTTGACAAGCAGGAAGAGAAATTATAATGATGGGGATGATATTGTCCATCAGCACATTGGCAGTGTGAACCCTGTGAAACGAGGAGAGCTCATTCAGCTAATGGGTAGTGCAGCACAACAACAAATAACCAATGAATAAATGTTAGCAGGAGGCTGGGAGATCTTTAACCATTAGAGCAGTGAAATCTTGATTCTGCCTCCCAAGAGGACTGGAGAGGCAAAAGGGTAGGAGCTGTTAAAGCAACATTTGGGCACTTTATGCAAAGCACAGTGAGTTGTGATTGCTGCTAAATGAAGGGATGGGGCTTGGGACCCCAGGAAGAGCTCCAGGACCGTGCAGGGGAGCAGGAACAGGCAGGCTGAGATGAACAGTGCCATGCTGATGTCCTCTGGATTGTCCGCAGGAGTTGCGCTCAAGGTTAAACTTCTCCAAGTCACTGCAAGCATAGGTGTGTGCCCCTTGGCCTAAGGCATCAGTGGAAAAGTTGTCTCCTTGCACCAGTGAGAACTGGTGAGGGAACTGGTGGTTCTCGTGTTCCAGGCTGAGCCTAAAATATCAGGTGGTAGACTAGGTCAGGCACAATGATTTTGAGTAGAACTGTTTTAAATGATAATTATAGTGAGTTTGGGCTGTATGTAAAACTTGCTGAGAAACACTTTGTGAATATGCAAGATACCCTCCTGTTTGTTCCCTTTCAACCAACGTGCTTGAAATGGGGCTTCCGTTTCAGCAGGGGCCCTTCTGCTTCCCAGAGTGTGTGACTGGAGTAGGCAGTAGGGGAGACTAGAGTATTATGTGGTGTAACTGTATATATGTGTATAACTGTAGTATGTCATTCATTCATTTTTAGGAACTAAACAAACTCGGGTCAGCGTGGAAAGCACAGGCTGAAAACTTCCCTTTCCCAAAGGCTTCTCTGTCTACATGTCGTAGCCAGGAAATCCCTGGAAGCATTTAGTGATGTACCTGCTCTGTTCTCCTTAGGTGTTACTTGAGGAAGGAATTTCTGCTTGGAGATAGAGAGGCAACAACTTTAGGAACTGATATGAGGTTGTCTAGTGGTGTGGCTTGAGCACAGATGGGGAATGAGGCTGTAACAGGGGCAGTGTGATGGAGCAACGTCCCCAGATGTCCCCTGAGTGATGCCAAGTGGAGCAAACATGCTCAGTCCTCCCCAGCTGCTGTTGTATGGTTGGTGGGGCTGCGGTGGCTGTGTCTGCTCAGGGCTGCACTCAGGGAGGTGTTGGGAGAGGGGATGTGCATGTTCGTATGCTGACTGCCAAAAGGTCTTGCACAGGTGTGAGTGGGACAGTTAACAGAGAGGGAGCTTCTCTTTCAGAACCTGAGCCTTCCTAAGAAGATGGAAGACCGTGCTGAGTTTCTTGTGTTCCCTCAACAGGTCCTACACCTGAAGTTCAGTTCTGAAATTCAGTTCCTCGTGTTTCTCTTCTGACTGGAGCTCTGTCTCAGCTGCTGCATGAAAGAAGGGAGGGTGTCTCCGTCAGTGCCTTGTTTTGGTTTATGAGCATGTTTTTGAAGCTCTTCCTAATCAGCCATGCTTTCTGTGCGTGGGCAATCACTCAGTGATGCAAAGTGTGGAGACTGCTTTCCTCCTGAGTGAAGCGCAACCGGGAGGTGCACTCTGGGAGCACAGCTAATGCACTCCTGTAGCTGAAGGGCATTCAGCCAGGGACCAGACTAGAGCCAGTCCACAACACCCACACTGTACGTGTTTCAGGGGGTTTTGGGGTCCTTGGCACAGTGTTATCTTCTGCACAAGTGTTCCCATTGCCAGTGCTGCCACCCCTGAGGATGCCGAACCCCCTGATGCCTCTGTTTAACAGGGTGGTCTGGAGGAAGCGCAGGAGTGGTTGGTGGGGCAGGATGAGCACATAGCAAGAGAAGGGATGAAAGTAGCGTTGTTATGTAAAATAGTACCTTTTTTCCCCTTCAGATGTGAATTTAGGAGATAAATACTTGCATTTAAAGGATGTGGTTGACACAGAGATCTTCCAGTATGAGGATGAGTGGTTTTGGATGGAGATACACAGGCTTCTAGTATCTGCTCTGATCCAAGACCGGTTTTTTCCTTACAGGTAAAGAGAAGTATGAAATGAGGTGTTCTGTGTCTGTTTGTGGTACCATTGTAAAGTCCTACATTTGATTTCTTGTAATTGCTTTAATCAGGAGAGAATACCCTAGATTGAACGAAGATAAGTTTTTAAAACTCTTTTTAATAGTGTTTTTTGTAGGGTCTGCGACGGGGCTGTGCATCCCTTCTGCTGGTACTACCACGGCTCTGTATGTGTGCTGAATGTACCTTCAGTGCTGTGATAGTTTTTCAGTGTGCAGGTTCCCACTTACTCAGCTTTGCAGCAAGCCGAGGAAAAGAGTGATGTCTGCCAAGTGAGACAAGGAGGAAATAGTATTTGCATAATAATGAGATTAAAATAATAATGAAGGCAGCAGGACTGAATATACCTTTGAGCTTCTAGGCGTTCAAACTGCAATAAGAAGGTGTTCTCCCAGACTGATCTGTGCAAAGCTGCTGAGAACAGGGAGGACAGGAGAGTTGGAAAACCACAAATAGATGCTGATATGCCTCATGGCTCTTAGCAGCAGCCAATGATGTTCTAAAAGGAAAGATTTTAATTTTACAGTACTCTTTTTCCCAATACAGTAAAAGCGATGGTTTGTAGTGGGAACTTCAGTTCTGCAAATCACTGAAGGTTTTTGGTTGGTTTTGCTTCCAGGGACTTGATTTTACAACTGTTATGCAGGCAAAGTACTCTAGCCTGAAACTGATAGAATCTCCTCAAGATTTCAGAGCAAGGCACCTGAGCACACAAGTTTGCAAACACAGATTTGTATGTACCTTTTTTTCCTTCAAAAAACACATGATGAGCAACTTCTGCCTTGGGGTGTGATATTCACCTTGCTGTTTTCCTGTTGTTCCCGATCGGCACTTGGTATCTGTTTCGCAACTAGAGAGAAGCAGTGCGATTTTCATAAGCAGCGTCAGATCTTACCTCCTTCTCTGATCAAAGGGAACACAATTAGAAGAGATGCTGTAGGAAACCACAATCCATTTTCTCAACAGTATAAAGTCTCTGAGGCAGGGGGAGCACAGTTTTTATTTCTGGCATGATATGCTCAGGGAAACTCTTGGCTGTTGTTACAGTTTTGCTTTTGGCTCATTCATTCAGAGTTGCCTCGTGGCTGCATTCTAAACTTTATTGTATTTCTGGTGGTGAAAAAGGGCTGTTTGAGAGCACAGAGAGCGTAACAGACCTGTGCTGGTCATAGGTCTGTGTAGAGGATGGAGGTAGGAAGGAAGCTGCTTCATGCCGCACATCTCCTGTGTGAGGCCCCACTTTAATGCAGCTATCTATAATCTGAACTCTCTTAGCAGGCCTGAATTTAGTGTAAGAAAATACAAGAAATAACCCCAAAAGATGGCAATGTAATTAGCATCTTAGCAATTGTGAAGAACAGCTGCCAGCCGTGTGTGATCAGAGAACAAAGAAATGAGCTGGGGCTTTCTGTGCAAATGAAGTAATGTATTTCTCTATTACCTGTCGTGATTAGTAAAGTATCTCTACGTTAGTTATGTTTCCTGTACCTCCTTTATACATAAGAAAATGGAATAATACCCAGTTCTCTTATAGATTAAGAGAATTTAAGATAAAGCATTTGTGCTGAGATGGTGGTCCCTCTGCCCTGAACCAGTGTGCAGGTGGACATTCCCTGTTGTGTATGTCCTCAAACTTTCTTTGATACCCACTCTCTGCATTTAGAAAGAAAACTAACAGGCTGGCTATCTATTAACAGTTTTGGAAAATGTGTTTTTGGAAGGAGCGTTAGAGTTTTAAGTTTACAGACTTACTGTTTCATCTTCCATTTTACAATCATAAATTCCATCCATCACATCTTACTGTGGTACATGCACATCCTATGCTCTAGCTATATTTCATCTGTATTTACTCATTGCATTATGTGGTCGCAGAGAAAAAGAATTTTACTTACAGTTTGAACCATGAGAGCCTGTTTGCTTTGGGACCGTTTCCTTGGGCTCTCATTTTGGGTGTTAGTGTCTAGGCTGGGTCTATGTGTGAAGGTGTTGCGGTTATCCCAGCAATCCTGGAGCTGGCAAGAGGTTACGTCTGTGGGAGCTGCCTTCTCAGCAGGGTGCATTCCCCTGCCCTGCCTGGGACAGGTGGTGGGAGACCCGGGGACCTGTGCGGGCTGCAGGGAGAGGCTCTTTGACCGCTGCAGAGGGGTATGTTAGGCTCTCTGAGCTCCCCCCGTGGTTTATACGGGCTCCCTGAAAAAAAACCAAAAATACAGTCCGCTTTCAGACAAAGGACTTTGCAAATGTAAAAAGGAGGAAGAGCACAGAGACTTGCTCCCCCGTGCTGTTGGGTTGTGTGTGTAGACACAGTACGCTTCCCACCTCACTCCAGATCTCAGCCAGTATTGGTTTTTGTGAGCACTGACGTCCCCAAATGCTATCTGCTGCATGTATCTTTACAAAGGACCCTGACTTATGTCATTTGACAATTGAATCTTTTACTGAGACAAGACATGGTGGCTGAGGCTGAGTTACGTGTGAGCACAGGTTATCTGCCAAAGTCAGGATGGCAGGCACGGTCAGCCTGCTCCCTGCAGGGATGGACTCTGAGGGTCTTCCAACTTCTTACCTTTGCATCTTTAATCTGACAGTACCTCATGGTGCAAGATAAAATTAATTGGAGGGGTTTTTTCCAAACATGTTTTGAAGCACAGTTATTTGATTGAAAAGATAGAACCCCCTCCCTAGTTTGTGAGGGGTCATCAAGGAACTGTATTAAAATAAGCCCTCATTGATTAGAAATCCTTTGTGCTTTCTCCCAGAGCCCCACAGCTGGAGAGCAGGCATAATCTTTTAGATTATGGGTGAGTGAATAAGATTACTGTCCTGAGGAGAATTATTGTAAAATTGATTTCATTTAGGTCACAGAACAAAGATTATCACATGGGAAGACTTGAGCAAAACTTAACCATAGCCTGTCCTTCCTGGGGGCTAGATGGGCAGTGCTGAGGCTGGCTGCGAGATGGGAGCACTTGTCTTCTGCTCAGCCGTTCGCAGAGAGTCGTAGGAAGCCCGTCCAAGTCACGCTTCACCTCATGCCCTTCCAGTGTGAGTAAGGGAAACAGCTTCTCACCCTCTGCTAATAGCATCCCTGAAATGGACTGCACTTTCCCTTCTGGAAAGCATTTGTCCAGCCAGTAAGTCTTTGTGATATTGGGATGCTAACGCTGTAGAGGAACAAATAAAGGCAAAGGTCGGGGCAAAACGGGGAGCAGTTTGTGTCCTGGCAGCCGCACACGGCCGAGCAGGCATTGTGTTGAGAGGCTGGTGCTGGGAAGCACCACCAACTTTGCCTGATTCAGCCGGAGCTAAATTTGCCTCCCAGGAGCAGAGGGAGGGTCGACTGCTTTTTATGGCAGTACCATGTGTTTGCAGAGCTTTTAAAAATAAAGATTGGCTAATATGTTCTGGATTGACTTGTTCATATCTCCAAGACCCAGAACAGCTGCTGTCCACTGTCCATGTTTTTGCTCATTCCTTTTTGGGTTGTTTTGTTGTGGGTTTTTGTTGGTTTGTTTTTGGTTTTTTGTTTTTTTTTTTTTTTCAAATGGCAATGACTCAGCCCTTCCCTGCTGCTCTCTGAGTTTCCTGGTTTCTGAATAGGCTATTCTTGGGACAGTGGTTCCTGACAGATAGGAACAAGGGGAGTGTTGTGTTGTTTTGTTGTTTTTTTCTCCTCTGGCCTGCCTTAATGCTCTGCCTCCCTCTGGTTTTTTCCTTGTTCCCGACTTACTGAATCGTTCTAAATTGTTGGACGCCATCTGGGGCGTGTTCTTGCCTTTGTACCAAAGGACCCCTCTCAGGCATGATCCAGACTGTGATCCTTGCCCAATGCCAGCTTTTCATTTGCAGCAGGATGGTGGCGTGTGAAGGGTTAGACTGGTAGGGCTATGTCTATTATGAAGCTCAAAACCCCCTTGGTTTAGCCCCTCTAATTCCAAGGGACTGTGCTTGGCTCTCCAGTGATCTACCTTGCAAGGTGTGGATCCATGGGAGGACCCTTCAAGCTGGGTCCGTACCACACAGGTGATACAGTGACTCTCATTGCAGAGCTGAGAGGCAGCACACTCCGGTTCACGTGGCTAAGTGTGACTTTGGATGTGTGCTGCCTCTGCGCGTGCTTTCACAAGTGAGAAGAAAGTATGAACGAGAATTTAAAAACAATGAAAAAAAGCTTTCTGGTTGCTTAATTAGTTATTGCCCTCCCCCATGGATGGCAGAGGCTGGAAACCTGAAGGATGCTCCCTCTGAAATGCTTCATGCTGCAGTTACACAACTTCTTACCACAGAGGGCTTTTGAATTTCTTCTGAAGTTTATTCCTCTGTAATGTGGGCTGGGGAAAGTCACCTTCCAGTAGCAGGTAGTACATCCCGGGCCAGGCATGCTGGCAACTGCTCTTGCTGTGCAGATACGTAGTTGGAAGTGAACATGGTGTCTAATACTAGACAATCTTTGCTGGGTTTTAGTTTTATTAAGAGCACAGCTCTTTCTGTCAAGACACAGTTGTATGCGAGGGGGAAGTAGCCGAGCTGTTGTATATTTTGCCTTTTTTTAAAAAAACAGAGGCACTCTATGTTTTCTCGAAGTCTGTGGTTACCAAGAGAAATTTCTCAGACAAAAGTACTAGAGGACTCCAAACACAAGGGTAGTGTTCTTCTTTAGCATCCCTCCACGTTTTTGGATATGCTGTATTGTTGTTAAGCCAACCAAGATAAAAGCTTTTCTGTGTGAGGAGGCTTTGAGAACATTCACTGCCAGATTAAATTAGCCTTTCTGAGAATAAATTAGCTGTTGTGATGTAGGCAGCCCTGCTCACTGCAGCTGTAGACTCCATGCTAGTACCCACAACAGATAACTTAAATGGTGGATGTGATAGCTGTGTTTGGGGTAGTGCTGTTAACCTGAGATTAGATTTCTGGCTGGTGATGAATGAAAATCAGCCCATTGAATTTTATTGGTTATTTCTCCAAATAAGAAGCAGGCCACCCTTTTAATAGAGGGAAAGGAACCCCTGGGGTTCAGCGCAGCTTCATTCTGGGAGGAAATCATGGACTAAAGCCAACACTGTACCCCTGCTGCAGTGACTGTCCAAGCTGGGATGCTTTTGAGGTCCTCGGGGGTCCCAGTCACCCAGTGCGTGGCAGAAGGGGAGTGTTGGAGCTTTGTGTTGGAGGGGAGGACAAAGACTAGAACACGAGTGGAGGAGGGCTGTCGTGATAGGACAGGCTGCTGACTCCTTTGGGCTTGTGTTTTTAACTGACCACTGGATAAATAGCTGCTACTGGTGTGTGCGTGCTGCCCTTTTCTTAAAGGTGTGTTCAGTTTGTCTTAGTGCCTTTATTCTGCTTTATGGTATATAAGGAAGTGCTCGCAGGAGGCGTGGGTTATGTGCTGAAGGCTCAGCTTGCTCTTCCCACCTACTCTGCTGTGACCATTCAGCTCCTCTAAAATCTTAACATAGTCTTTGAGCAAGAGAGTGAAGCTGGATCTGGAGACCATTTCTGTTGCCATTAAATATCAACTCCTCCCCTGAGCTGCTGCTCATAGGTCTTCCACAGAGATGTCATCTGGAGCATATTTGTGTTTTGGGAATGGAGGTTCATGGCTTCAAGCTACAGGTGTTGTTATTTTAGCCTTTCAGACTCCCTCTTGGGTGCCACAATTCAGGATGCATTAGCATAGTGGGAGCTTGGTTTTGAGCTGGCTGCTGGGCTATTTTGATGAGAGGGAGTAACAGTTCCCAGCTTGTTTAGTGTTGTAGCTGTGGGAGCTGCTCTGTCTTCATCAGGCTCAGGAGAGGATTTCAGTCCTGAATCCTCCAGAACAGCTGAGCTGTTTACCTGCCCCAAGGGCATTGTGGTATTATGCCCTTGAATTTTCACCAGTCTTATCCCCTGCTGGGAGAGCAGTGACCCAGCCTTAGGACTGTTTGAAACCCTCTGACCAGTGATGGTTTTTTTAGTTTAACAGTAAAGCAGTGAGGTGTCGCCTTGATGGAGGCAGAGAAAGGGTTTAGAACTTAGAACAGGGACTTGAGGAGGCGCGTTGGTGCGTATTAGGGATGCATTGAATCCGGCTGCTGTGTCAAGATTTTTCAGGGAAAGTCTTCTGCTTGCTTTGCAGTTCTGGAGTCGGTACGGCTTATATCCAGGTGATGTCCCACACATTCCAAAACTAGGGTGGTGCCTGGAGCCGTGGCCTGGAGAGGTATGAGGATATCATCTCTCTTCCTTCACCCTTGTTTTCAACGGGAATACAGCTCTGTGTGCTTGACTGCAGATCTTGCTGAACTTGGCTAGCTGATTTGTATCTTGGTCAATGTTCTTGTCAGATCTGCTTACCTTTAAGTGAGCCAGGCTAACGATGTGGCTTTGCGTGTCTTCCTTGTCTGCCCTGGAGGACTGCTGTGTGTTGCCTCTGAGCAAGCAATAGTGGCAAATTAGGCTCATGGGGAAGCAGCTTTTGGTGTGATCTGAGGGACAGATACGTAGCAGCTCCTTACGTGGCTTTGTTCAGCAGGTAGCAACAGAGTTTTGGGGAAGGGGTTACGAAGGAGTTGGCAGGAACTTGGTGCTGCAAACTGAAACCAAAGTCACGAGATGCTTTGGAGTAAAAATGACTTCCCTGGACCGGGAAGTCACTGCAGACTGGCCCAGTCTGCCTGGAACTGGAGGGAGGAATGGGACTGGCAGGAGCTGTGTGTGACTCGGGTGCATCCCAGAGCTCCCTCTGCACCACTGCTGTGCTGCTGGAGACAACCCAGCACTGGGCACACTCAGTGGCCCAGGGGTTTCCCCCTCTGTGAGCTGGGACATTGTCATCTGTCTTTGAGTAGCCCAGATGAGCTGGGCTTGGGAGCAGGGGAGTGCAGGGTACCCTCCTCCTGTCAAACTGCCATGGGACAAGCGAACCCCACACTAACAGGGCCCTGGGCCACCCCAAGAGAGGTCCTGGTCTGGAAACAGGAAGGTCTGGTCACGCTTTGGGAGCAAGAAGGTGAGTGTGATAACATGAGTGGCCTCAGCATGGAGGAGTTCCTCCAGTGCATGTGTCACTGGATGTGCAGGGGTCCTCCCTGTTGGCAGTAGGACTTGGGAGAGATCTCGGACCTTACACACACACTCCTCCTTAACCTCTAACCACGCTTCTTTGCAAAGAGTGAGCCATGGACTTAAGTAAAATTGAGTGACATAGAGCACTTCTCACTAGTCCTAAGAAAAAAAAAAAAAGCAAGGTGACACTGTACCTGTTAAATCTAAATGTCAGCAGCTTCTCTGGCGCCACGGCAGGGGTATCTGTGAGGATAGAAAATGCTAATGTTGTTGGAGACTGGAGTCAGTCCTAGCAATAGCTGGTGCTGTGCCTCGGATAAGAAAGCATCAGTACCATGACATATGTTTTGTACATCACTTGGAAGGAAAATGGATCTGGAATCACCACCAATGTATTCTAAATTATTTAATTGTGTTGCAGAATCTGTAAGGGACTTCTGAATAGGCTCTTGGGCTCTGATTAATTCTGAAGCTGAAATGTGGCTACATCTCCACAAAAGTGCTGATCCTCTATGACTCTCATTTCCTCCTCCCTTGGAGCTTACTGTGTTATTTAATGGAAGTCACACATCTAATCAGTTTGATTCAGCAATGATGTAGCTATATTGTTTGACTTTCTCTCAAAAAGTTCTACAGAATGAGGGAGTAATGAAAAATGGGGTGCATAAAGGAATAAAATATTTTTAGTATAGTTTTGAGAAGGAAATCTATAAAATCCCGAGTTGTGCTATGAGACATAGTGGGTAATCATCCTGTATTCATCTTCTGTGCAAGAGCCGGGAGGTGCCATTGAAATGGGCAGACAGCAGGAGACACTTTTTTGTGTAGGTAACCCAAGAGCAGAACTTGCCACTGCTGTCTGTGGCAGAGCTCAGCAAGCTGGTGGGCTATAAAGGAATTAGGGTGGTCCATGGAGAAACTCCAGGCTGCCTAATCTCTAAAACCCTGGGAGGGGCTGACAGGGGGGTCATTCTGCCTTCACTTGCTTCCTAACTCATCCTTAAGCATCTGTTATGGGCTGCCATCAGAGGTGAGCTACAGAGCTGTGCCTGTCTTTAGGAACTGTGGAGCTTCTGCCCGATCTCTGGGATTTCTGCTTGCTGTTAAGCTTCTTGAGCTGGGGTTTTTTTGTTTGTTTGTTTAGATAAACAACTAGTCCTGTGGCACAATTCAGTTTGATGTTATGTTAAAACACTAGTATTGGAATAGATCTCGGGTTTAGTTGCTCTAGATTATTGCAGGTTGTGTTATTAACATTATTAACGAGATATCAAATGGATGATGTAATGCAGTATTTATCCTCTCGGGGAAAATCAAGTAGATGCACAGGACTCCAGGCAACAGCTGCTGATATCACTGGGTGCTTTCCCATGGATGTTATCAAGTATTAGTTCGGGCTGTTTGTGAACTTCAGTGAAAGTCTCATGGCAAAGCTCTCTGGTTCCCCAGAGATTTGGCTTGCAGCACCTTCCTTTTCTCATCTCAGTCTCTCTGGAGCAAATTACTAAGGTGCAGAGTAACTCAGGTTTGTCCTTAATGTTTCTTTTAAATCCCATCTTTGCATCCATGAGAACACCTGGCATATAGTGGTCTGTCTTCTCTCCTGAAGCCAGGTCACCAGCTGGTAAGGTCTGACCAGTAAGCACCTCCTTGAGTGCAGGGGAGGGAATGTGTTTTCCAGGGCCAGTAGCAGCCTGCAAGGCAGCCTGGCTGCAGCGTGCTTGGTGCTTGCTCCGTGTTCAGCAAACTGCCTTTGGGGGGCTGGGTTCAGCTGCTCTGGTGCTCCAGAGTGCTCTGTGCATGCCTGAGCCTTCCTCGGTGCCCCTAAATGTGTAAGTTCAGTTCTGGGGTTCAGTTTTGAAGTGTGAGGCAATGGCCTCTCCTTGCTGGTGGCTCACAGGCTCCCTTGCAGCCCTTCTTGGCTCTTGTCACCTCCAGCACGGTGAGCTCTGCAGACGCGTGATGCTTCCCGCAGCTGTGTGCTGTGGCTTGGGAGCCCACAGAGAGCAAAGAGCTACCCCAGTTCATTCTTTTCATTTTGGCTGGTTTTTCTTTAAGTGTTCAGGTTAACCAGGTCCTGGCAATGCTGTTTCTGCAGCCTGGGTGTGGAGAGCCAACGAGCCTTGGTCAGCCCATCTGGAGGCAAATAGCACTGGAGAGAATCCCAGAGGCAGCAGCAGGTCCTGATAAGTGCTCCTCCTGCACGTAACCCTTTGTGGGTGTTGCAGATAAACCATCCTTGTTTTAAGCAGGGGGATTTTGTGTCCACTTTTCCTGATATCCATACAGAGGAGCTGCGCAAAGCAGTAATTTGAATCTCTGGCTGAGGACAGCTGAGCCTGGGCTGTGTCATGGAGATTATCTGACTGTGCTTTGGGTTTAATGCCCTGAGAAATCTTGCGTTGGACACAGCACCTGGCTTCCAGTGAGGATCCTGCTCTTAGTTGGTTTGCCTGCTGGGTTATGGTGACACACAGAAGGTCAGATGACATGTCTGAGGTCCCAAGGTAAATGACTGCAATGGGGATGCTCCTCCAGAGGTTCACATACTGTAGAGCAGAGCGGGGAGCTTTGGCCATCTGATGTAGCTGGATTGAATGGTGAATAACCTTCTCCTTGAGCAGTCCTCTGCTGCTTTGCCAGCAGAGCTCTCCATCCTTGCACTGAAGGAACAGCCTGACCCTCCTGGAAGTAGCAGTTTTCTGCAGCTGAAATTTGACTGCAGAAGTGTGGGAGAAACCTGCTGTTCTGCGAGCAGCCTGACTGTTCCTACACGATGGGTTTGCGCTCCCTGGCAGCGGCGCTGGAGGCGCAGGGCTTGCGCTTGGGGAAATGCAGCTGAGTCGCTCAGAAAAAGAACAGACCTTTCCCTTAGTCCTTAACTTGGGTTTCCATCTGTGCCTTGCGCAAGTGTGTTGTAGGCATGCGCCCTCTTGCTGTCTTGCCCAGGACCAGGATGATGAGTTGAGGAGGCGCTGCTAGGGTTAACAGCGGGGTAAAGGAGGGGGTACTGCTGCTGCCTGGTCAATGATTGCCAGGGCATCCTCTTTCTAAAGGAGGCTGCAGCACTTGTCTGCTGTTTATGCCTTCCCTCCTGGCTCTGGGGAGATGGTGTGCAGGCTGGAGGCAGCAAACGCGCATGGGAAGAGGCAAGGCTGAGGGGGAAGTTTGGCTCCCTCACAGGGAAAACATTTCTTTTTTTTGTTCTGCGTAAAAACCAGGCAGAAGTAACAACTGATACTGCTTTTTCAGCATGGATTTTTGCTGTCTTTCATTTCAAGGTAAGAGCTGTCTGCTGTGTTGCATGTGGTGCTTTCAGGAGCAGTGGGAGTTGAGCCACGTCCCTGCGAGCTGTGTGCGAGCGGGCATGCGTGTGGAGAGGGCAGCATCCTGGGCTCACTCTGTGGCACATGTGTAACGCAGAGAAGACGCTGTGGAGCAGGTCCAGGCTGGGCTTTGGAGGTGCTGCTCAGAAATGCCATTGTGGAGGAGGGCAGTTGTGATTGCCACGGTCAGGGTATGGCTCTGTCCACCTCTCATCTGGCCCTGCTTGGTTCAGTCTCTTCTTACTGCCCCTAAAGCCCTTTTAAAGGGTAACAGGCATTTGGTCAAATGACATTTTGCCAGCATCTGATCTGCCTTTTGTGCTCATACCTAGCATATTTGTCTGCCTTCCTAGTCTCAGTATTTCCCCGTTTCTGGAGCAGGTAGAAGTCCATGGTCAACAGGTAGCTTTCCTGGGGCCAGAAAAGCTGGGGTGGTGTTGGCCACAACACTATTCCTTTTTTAAAAGGAAGGAGGCTGGTCTCAGTGAGGGAGCCCTGCTTCTTTGGAGCTCTCGACTTTGCTTTTAAAGATGTATTTACAAAAGCTTGAAAGCTGAAATTTGTGTCTGTTTGATGTGCAACAAAGCTGGAAGTGGTTGTATCCTTTTCTCTTATTTATTCATTTAATTTTAGTGTGTTTCTTCCTTTTCTAAATATCGGAAGTTATTTTTTATGGAGGAAGAGCTCCAAAAATGTGCAGTAGGAGCTTTTGAAGTGCCAACATCACTGAACGTTGTTGAATATGAACAAATGCTACTTCCTGTCTCAGTGGCTGGAGCCACTGCTCATGTAGGCAAAACAAAGCCAAATCACTGTGGGTCTCCAGTTATCAAAGGCAGGAGGAGCAAGGACAATGCACACCGTGTTTCTGCTCGTGGGAGTGGATCTCAGCTGTGCTGTGAGGCTGACTCAGAGCTGCACGGGGCCAGCACTGCACCATCAGGGTTTGCACGTGAGTTAGACTTGCCAGCGATCTGGTCTGTCCTTCTCAGATTTGTCTCACCCTTGGTGATTTCATCTGGGAGGAAGCAGCCTGGAGCGCACACGGCTGATGCCTAGGAAGAATGGCATTAACAGACCAAATCTTTGGGTCACCAAGAAGTGCAGGAATTATCTGTGATTGTGCTCTTCATGGCATTATCTATTTTGTGGTGTGTTAGCATATGTT
The DNA here is from genome assembly GCF_031877795.1 of Strix aluco. NCBI lineage: Eukaryota > Metazoa > Chordata > Aves > Strigiformes > Strigidae > Strix > Strix aluco. The sequence continues at coordinate 5,659,315 of NC_133945.1, read as the reverse complement.
CAGCTCGGACCTGTTCTGGTGGTGCGGTGTTCCCTGGTCCCACTGCATGCCACAGTTCAGTTAGTTTTTGACAAGTGGTGCCCACCATACCAGTTTGGAGAGCGGGGCAGATGGGCAGAACTTTCCTTCTTGCCATGTTTGAATCCCAAGCAGTTTCCGTAGTGATCCTGTGTGATATAGCAGACGGAGGTACAGCCAGTGGGGAACACTGGGCCCTAACACATCGGCTCCTCTCGTTGCCGTTGTAAGCAGCTGGGAGGGCTTTGTGGTCACCAGTTTTGGATGGGTCGGTAATGGGAACCATGGACTTTGGGGTATCAGTCCCTAATTAACTAGAGCTGGGGTTGATGAGCACAGGAAGGAGGTGGATTAGAAAGCCTTGTGCTTCCACACACAGAGCTGCATGCTTCCCCACCAGCTCTTTGGCTGTGCTCACTGCTGTAGAGAAACCTCAGACAGACCTCTTGGGGCTGGGAGTTACACCCTGATCTGGGGGGAATGAGAGACCTGTTGCCACAGGTTTGTTCTCCTCACCCAAAATCTGCCTGGAATGAGACCTTGGGTCCCTCAGAGGGAGCACAGAGCCAGCTGTATGGGAGGACACACGGGTTGAGGCCGTAGCCAGGGTGGGCCAAGCCCTTTCTGCCTTTGGGGCTGTGACGGAGACGTGCTCTCCTGGTTGTGTCTGTCATGCTGCTGTGCCCCAGCAGGGCTAATGGGAGCGGTGGCAATCTGGATCTTTTCTCTTTTGTTTTCTTTAGCAAATCTCCAGCCTAGCCTGTGCGTAGGCTCCCACGCAGCTGTGGTTTAGTCCCTCGTGTCCACACTGAATCCAAGCCACCCATAAAGGCCACAAGCTCCGAGACGGTAGGGGGGGATGAGGGGTGGCTGGGTGCGCCTGTGCAGTCCTCCAGCAGTGCTGCAGGGCAGGTGAAGCTCGCTGGAGCAGCCAGACCAGCCACAGCTTGCTGTCCCATCCGTACTGCAGCAGCACATGCCCAAGAGTGTGCCAGCACGGGCGATGCTTGCTGTTGCCACAGCTGAGCATGGCTTCAGGTCGCCATTCTAGACCTGAGGGAGATAACTGAAAACACCGTGCAGAAATACCCCACCAGAGCTTGGTGTGTTCAGCCTAGCACAACAAAGTCTGAGTCAGGGTATGATGGTTGTTTGCAGCAAGCAGGAGTGAAGGAAAGCTGTTCAGGCTCAAGACTGGCTACAAATAAACTAGAAACTGTAAGGCTGTCAGAGCAGCGGGGGCCTGGAACAGGCTTCCCAAGGGAATAGCAGGAGCAGGACGGCCAGCACACCGCTGGCATGTGAAGGGAAGTTTTGGGGTGTTGTCCCTGGAGAGGGAAGGAGGGATGGGCTGATCCCGTGGGTCCCCTCTGTTCTCTGATCCTTTTTCTGCTTGGTGTCATGCTGCCAGCCCGTGGGAGCCCTTTGCTTGTCTCCTGTGTCTGTTGTGTGATGGGTTCACCTTCTGTGGTTAGTTTACAGAAGAGGCAGTGAAAGCTGTTCTTCCAGTTGAGAAGAACTAATCTGCATTTTTAGCTGGAAATAGCATCTCCTCTGTCCATCCTTTTACTGGTAACCGACTCCTTTTGAGTCTTACGATCTTGCAGTGGGTCCTTGCTCACTAAGGACCTGCGCTAGACATTGATGATTCCATCAGATCTTGAACTTAAGCCTGGCAAACTTGGCCAAAATTATTGGTAAAGCTTTTATTTTCCTCTAGGTGTTCAGCTGGTCTATAAGCATGGTTATTCCAGTAAGCCCTAGTGTGGATGCAATTTCTGCAGTCTTTGGCAATGTTTCTTCCCATGTGAGACCAGCTAGTTTTATCTCAAGCTGTTTTCATGACACAGAAATGCACTGGTGGTTCAGCTTTAATAAACCAGCGTGGTTAACTTTGTAGCATGCCAGCAGAATGGCTCCTCGTGCTGGCATGGGTGGCTGGAGATCCTGGGGCAAAGCGCAGTCTGCCAGGGCTGTCATCCCAGGGAAGGGCACTCCAGGCTCTGCTGTGAGCTGCCACTGGACTCCCAAGTCCGTGTCTCTATGGCGGTGCTGTGGGCAGGAGAAGTCTTACTTCTCTTTTGCAAGACAGACGGAGCAAGATAAGTCAGCTTCACTGAAAGCTAGGGGGTAAAACCAGAAATTACCAGCAGCAACAGTCCTTGTTATGTGCTTCTGGGGATCATGTTTTGATGCAAAATGCTGCTGTGGTTTTGTCTAGCAGCTGGATCTTCCCAGCTCACCCCCCTGTGCACAGATACCATCAACCTGCTTCTGCCCAGAAGGTGTCTCCCAGATGGGCACACTCCAGGCTCCCCTCTCCCTGTGGTGGGGGGGTGCTGCACAGGGAAACTCGGCCTCTTTGCAGGGGTGCTCTCAGCTAGCTCCTGAGAGCAAGGTTGCTTTTGTGTGCAGCTGTGAGGGGGAAGATCTGGGTTGCTTTGCTTTGACCATGTTGCTTTTGAGAAGCAATGCTGCAGGGCTGTCCATGCCAGGGCGGTGAGTGATGTTCTGGGGTTGCTCCTGTCCAGCTGACCCCAGCTAAGGGGAAGCTGTGTGCCCTCCAGCTCCCCACAGAGCTCTCTGGCGGAAATGGGCTGGGGCGAGTTTTGTGCTTCTCACATTAAGATAAAAGAAAGCCCAGGAGAAACAGCTTCTAAGAGGCTTAAAAGCAACAGGCTTTCTTTTCCTCCTGGGAAGGGCACACAGCCAACATCTTGCTCTTTACAGATCCCTCCTAATAAGCAGAATATTGCATTAAGAGTGACCAAGTCTGCCAAGTACGCACAGAACAGCTCTGCAGCTTCCTTCATCCCAGCGCACGCGTGGCTCTGGGCTCCGCTGGCCGTCGCCCTCGTGGCTGCCGTCTTCTGCTGGTCAAGGTGGCAGGATTAATTGCTGGCTCAATCAGGGGCTGTTGCTTCATCTGATGGGTGTTTCTAGAGCGGCTGGTGGAGCACGTGGGTGGGATTGCCTCTTGGTCTCCTTGTCTCCTGAGGTTTTCTCGCCAGCTGCTTTGATGACAGGGGGGAGTCATCAGAGACAGGGCTGGCGAGTGTTGAAAGGTGTTATGTTATGGGAAGGCAGCATCTGAGCAGTAATGGGAGGAGATCTGTGACATTAGAAAAGCTGTGGGCTCAGCTGGCCTGCGAGAGCAAGGAAAGCTCCTCGTCAGGCTGGTGTCCCCAGGTAAGGACTCGGGGATGCTCCAGGCTCATCCAGGAGCCCTGCAGGCATGGGGACAGGAACGTCCGAGGCTCCTGGGTGCACAGGGTGGGTTGGTTGGCTGCTTTCAGAAGAATAAATCCTCCTTTTCTTTACATCCCTAGTGAAGCTAAAAAGAGCACGGCCCAATTTATAGCTTTGTAGGTCACTGAAGGAGAAGGAGGGCTCTGCAGCGCGCTGCACTTCGGGTGCTTTCCTCTGCCTGGCAGCGCTCTGTGCCGTGGCAGCTCTGCCGTACCCGCTGCATGGGCTGTTCTCCTTCCCCTGGCTCTCAAGGAAGAAATTGGAGAAAAAAGCAGGAGGAAGATGACCCCCAGCTGCCCCGGTACTACACTTTGAAGCTGTGTGTGCATACCACTTCAGACCTCTGGGGAAAATATTCGTCAGTAAATACAGACATCCTGGGCAGACCCTATGCTGGTCGGGGCTCTGCTCAGCTCCTGGGGGATCAGCATGCTCCTCCGTGATCAGCAGCGGGTAATGGTGCTTCTCCACAATCTCATGGTGCTCTGCTGTGGACTTGTGACCTGATTAGGTTTCCTGCCACCTTGCAGGGAGGCAGGGAGTGTGAGCTAGAAAAACAGGAGTGGAATAAAGAAAAGCCAAGCAGGTCAGGAAGGGATGAATCTTCCTTCCCGTGCTTGCTGAGGCCTTGGCTTCTTGACCCAGGAGCTGCAGATGGAGGTGGCTGTGCCCCACAAGCACCTCTCTGGGCACACCTGCAATGCAGGCAGGGCTGGGCAGCGAGTGCTGCCCGGCCTGGTGCCTGTGGAGGCTTGTGCCATGCTGCGCTCTGGAGGTTGGCGTGCCCCGGGCAGGTTGCCCAGCAGGTGGTGGCATTGGTGCTGAGGCCAGAGGGACCCTTGCTGCCTCTTCCTCCCTAAGCAGTGACTCCAGCGGGGTGCTGCACCCCTCGGCTCCGAGCTCTCTGGGGCTGAGCAGGTGGTTCGTGCCTCGCCAGGGCCGCAGGGCAGCCTTGCCGGTCATGCCTCAGTGCAGGTAATGTGGCAGCAGCGCTTTCTTTGGCCATCTCTTGGGGTCTAGAACCGCCTGGTTGTGCCCATGGGATTTTTGCAGCTGGTTGTAGCCTCAGTGCGTTTTTCCTGCTCCGTCAGGAGTTGCTGGAGTGAGACGTGTGGGACCGGCTGAGAAAGCACCATGCTTGCAGCGTGGTGGGCTGCCTTGAGGAGAGCAGGAGAGCAAGGGGAACGGGACAAGCAGTGTCACATTTGCTCCGGGCCCATCGGGGATGAAGGATGGGGGGTTTGGGTAGCTGCTCAGACCGCAAGGGGAGCTCCTAGGGCTGCTCCCCGGGCACTGGCGGCAATGTCACCATGTCCCATGCCTGATGGCAGCCTTCCCAGGCATCGAGTGAACAGCCTCTCATTTGTATTTCCCAATTTAGTCACATCGTATCAGATATAACTGAGCCAGAGTAAACAGGGAAATAGGGTTTCTTGATGTTGTTGCACTTCCTTGGAGTTCAGATTGTGTCGGTGGAGCTTTTCCATGTGCTGAGGACATGTAGCCTTGTGCCTGCCATCACGGGGGCACACGTGGGTCCTGCCCAGAGCCACTTCCCCCACACCTGCACTGGGTTTGGCATGGCGGCCAAGGCAGCGCTGTAGCAGTGGCTCCTCTCCATCTCTGTAACGCGCTTGCTGTCTCCTTTCACACAGATTCGGTGGGGTAAGGTGGCTTCAAAACTGCGCTGCTCAGAAGAATTTAGTCAGCTCTGTCGAGGCCTCTGAGCTCCTTGCTGCAAGAAAGAGGACAGGTAAATTTTACCCCATGTAAAATATTGTCTCTAGCTATTAAATATGGTCTTGGCTTGACTCACTCAATGAGAATATTTAGAGATGCTCTCTGTGGGTTTGCACCCTCCACCTCAGAGTTTGTGCTTCAGGCTCAGAGGGTCCTGCCATCCACTCGGGGCGCAGTGTCACATGTCACTGCTGGGTGGAGTTGGGGGGCTGTGGGCAGCTCGTCCCCATCTTTGGTGCCGAGGCGCTGGGCAGAGCGGCTTCTAGCCCGGAGCTGCCCCGGCACATGGGTCTTGCAGCCGAGAGCCGCACCGACGAGCTGCTGTGCACCACGCGTGGGCGCTCAGGGGGGCCCTGTGGAGCCGGCAGGAAGGTGTCACACTTGGGTTCACTGCCTGGGCAGCAGCGTGTCCAGCTTTGGGGCTGCAGCCTTGTTTCTGCCTGGGGTGGGTGCTGAGGCCAGTGCAGCGATGGCACCAGCCCTGGATCCCTCCGTTACCTGCCACCACCTTCCCCAAGCACCGCGCAGCTCCGGGCGGGTGCCTGTATGCAGCCAAAGGCTGGCGTCTCTTCTAAAATCTTCTGTCCTCGCAGGGCTGACCTGAGCCATGTCCAATGACCCTCCGCCACCCTACCCGGGTGGTCCCTCGGCACCGCTGATAGAAGAGAAGCACGGCCCACCCCCTGCCACAGGTACTGGGGGTCCCAGCTGCGCCGGGGTATCGGGATGACATCGCCGAGCGGGCGGGAGCCATGTGAGCGTCGTTTTCCCAGGAGTGCCTCGGCCGTGGCTTCCCCTCCCAACTCTGCCCTGCGGTGTGCAGCGCGCTGGGGAGGGTGGTGCGATGCCCGGCTCTGTCTGTCACTGTATCACTCTTTGGGGTGGCAGGGGGTCCCAGGGGAAGTGAGGAGAGCAGCTCCCTGCTCAGAGCCTGGCTCTGCTCACTGCCATGGGTAACAGGGGCTGAATTTGGGCTTCTTGTGGCCCAGAGGATGCAGCTTGGGGGGGGTGCCCCCCACCCCGTGTTGTGTCCCCCTTCCCTGCTGGTGCCAGTCCCCAGACCCCTCAGCCAAGCTGCCATCTCCCCCTCGGCTCTGCCGCCTCCTGCCCTGGTGCTGACTCTGTGTTTCCTTTCAGATGGCGTTGCCCCAGTGGTGGGACAGCCCCAGGGGGTTCCCATCCCCCCTCCTGAATTTGGGCCCCCCCCGTACGAGCCGCCCTCGCAGCCGGGGTTTGTGCCCCCCCACATGCCCACAGACACCTCTGGGCCCTACATGCCGCCTGGTGAGTACTGCAAGGGGCTGCATGAAGCAAGGGGTGGGGGGTGCCGTGACCCCCCCTCTGACGTATGTGTCTCCCAGTGCCCCAGGGAGTGGGGGGAGCACAACAGGGTGTTGGGGGCTGCCCTTAGGGCCTTGCAGCGAGGCTGCTGGGGGGCGGGCAGCCTGGAGCAGGGTGCACCTCCCTCCCTGCCCCTGTAAGGATCCGGCTACTCCTGCATACGAAGACGTTCACCTGTGCACATTTCTCACTCCCAGCAGGTTACTACCCGCCCCCAGGCCCTCACCCCCCCATGGGCTACTACCCTGCTCCGGGCCACTACCCCTCACCTGGCGGCCACACAGCAACAGTGCTCGTCCCGTCTGGGGCTGCCACCACAGTGACGGTGCTGCAGGGAGAGATCTTCCAGGGTGCCCCCGTGCAGACAGTGTGTCCCCACTGCCAGCAAGCCATCACCACCAAGATCACCTACGAGATCGGGCTCATGAGCTTCCTTCTTGGCTTCTTCTGCTGCTTCGTGGGGTAGGTGCTGCCAGCAGCCCAGCGGTGATGGTGGTCGCTCAGCCCTGGTCCTGGTGGCCTTTGCCGAGCTGTTGGCATGGCGGGGGCCTCGGCGCTGAGCTGTTACTGGGGCAGCGGATGGGTTCCGGGGGTGACAGCTCCTGGAGACCTGGCCTTCAGCCAGGGGAAGGTGCCACCTCCAAAGGCCTCTTGTAGAACCTGGCATCAGCACAGGAGCTGTGCCTCCCGCCGACCCCCTGGCGCTGCAGCCTCTCCTCACGGCCAAGGGCTGGCAGCAGCAGCTGGGACACTTGTCCCAGCCCCCTGCCCCGGCGGTGGAGGTAGGTGAGGCCTCAGCGCCTGCGTGCATCTCACCGGCTCTCCCTTCCCTCCCCGAGGGCCAGGGGCTTTGGGCCGCCCTTCGCAGTGGCACCAGGGACACGTACTCCCCAGTCTTGCCCATGCCCCAGAGCGACCCCCCTGCATCCCCCTGCCCCGAGCCGCCTCTGAGGTGCTGAGCTTACCGTGCTCTGCCTCTCCCTGTGCTCCAGGTGTGATCTCTGCTGCTGCCTGATCCCCTGCCTGTTTGATGACTTCAAGGACGTGACCCACACGTGTCCCAACTGCAAGGCCTACATCTACACGTACAAGCGCATGTGCTAACAGCACCCCAGGAGCCCGAGCCGCTGGAACGACACCGGCCCCTCTCCCGCTGCCGCTGTCCTAGTCTGCAACACTCCTTTGCTTAACCCTCCTCCGGTGGTGTGTATGTGTGTATCCCCGGCTCCCTCCCGCTCAGAGCTGTGACCACTTTCCCCGAGCTCCGGTCCTCGCTGTGAACGGTTGGATGGGCAATGCTGGCGCGGGTACCCAGGCCCCAGATGCTGTGTGTGGGGCTGCCCTGCAGCACGCAGGAGTTGGGGGGGGGGGGCTATCCCTCTGCACCCCCTTACACTCCAGGGCACTAGTGAGGCCCCTCTGGCCTGGAGCAGCCTGGGGAAGAGCAGCAGCTGCTGGAGGTGCCCACCCCCACCCTGTCCTCTGTGGTGCAGGGGGTGCTGGCTGCAGCGGTGTGCTGCCCCCCCCAGGGAGCTGCTGCAGGCTGGGGAGCACCAGGAGGGGAAGGGGGGACCCCAGCAACACACACAGGCAGGAACCACCACCCTGGTGGCACTTTCAGGAAGGGACTCGCTGGCAAAGAGACAGAGGGGGGGGGGGAGTGCCACGCGTGCCCCGTTTCCGTATGGGTCACGGCCCTCTCCAGCCCGTAGGCAGAGCCCTGCCCAGGGAGCGGCAGGCACGCTGCGCTGCGGGGGGGGACCGGCAGCGGCACTGCACCCTCCATCAGCACCTCCGTCCTGCCAGCGCGGCCATGCCGCCTGCATGCGCCTCCTCCCAGCCCCTGCTGCGGCTCTTTTGGGGAAGGGAAACCCCTGGCAGTTCCTCGCCCACCTGGCACACTGTTAGTGAAAAAATGCACCCGGCCTGTCGCTCCCTGCCCCGGCGCTGTAGAGTAGAGGCGTTTGTTCCCAGGCCGCAGCTGGCTCACAGCTCTGGAGCAGACCCCTGCCCGCCTGCTGCGGAGCCACGTCCCGAGCCCAGCGTGCACACCCTGTGGCACCCATCCTGCCGCCACCCTGGGGGGGTTCCTCCTTGCATGTGGGTGTAGGGGTTTATTTTTAGCTCACTTGATGGGGGGGCAGAAGGAAGGGGGCAAGGGGGCAGTGACAGGAGCTGCCAGCAGCACTTGACAGAGGAGGGCAAGAGGACCTGGGAGCCATTTTCAGCCTCTCCGTGGCTGCGCCTCCTCCCTCCCCTGGCCCCCCGCAGCCAGGGCTGCTGGGGCATGCAGCCCCCCTGAACAGAGCAGGGGGTCTCAGTACACAGGTCTGCAGACAGAGCCTGGCCTGCACAGGCAGCTGCTGTTTGCTCAGGGGTGGAACTGTGGCACTAGTCAGTGTTTTTCTGTAAATAAATAACAGACCCTGAACTCGTGGATATCTTTTCTTCTCCTGTGCTTCAACTCCACAGCAGATCTACCCCCAGGGAAGCTGAGGATGAGGAGGGATGGCATGGCTGGGGCACTGGAGGAAGAGCAGCAGCTTCCCTAACCCAGCCCTGGGCAGCAGAGGCCCTGGGGGTACCAGGAGCTTTCTCTGCCCCTCCCTGAGCTGCAGCTGGGGCTTCCCCAGCTCCACCCTCTCCTTGTGCCCCAGCCCTCAGCTGAAGAAGAGAAAAGTCCCCCCAAGACTGGGCTGGAGGAAGGCCGAGGGGTGCCCATGTCACCCAGCCCAGGGCCTTTCTGAGGCCCAGCACAGTGCCAGAAAGCAGAGTATGAGGGGCCACTGCGTGACCCAGAGCTCCTCCCCTGCCTCAGGGGAAGCATCTCCCCAGCAGAGCAGACACCCCCTCGCCCCAGGGGAGCCCTAGGCCAGCCCAGCCCAGCTGTGCCCTTTGGGCAGGGGGGGTGGGTCCCCTCCTGGCAGGATCTGGGGCAGAGCAGGGTTTAAGGGCAGGAGGGTCTCACAGAGCGCATGAGTCAGAAAGCAACAGTGTGGGTCTGTACCCCCTCTGTGTCCTCCCCAGCCTCCCGCATCCCCCACACAGCCCTACACCTCAGGGCACAGTTCACTCATTCTCCCAGTGATGTGTTTCTGGCTTTCCCAGCTACAGAATTGCAACTTTTTATTCCAGTCAAGGCTTCAGGAAAAGAAAGAAACCAACCCCCAATGATGCACAATACACATTTGTCACCCTCGTACCCCCACCCATGCACATGGTCCTGTCCCCACCCCCAGGGCGCTTTCTCCAGCACCAGTGAGACTGGTCCTGGGGACACCGCACCAAGTAGGAGCCGATGGCCCCACGGCACAGCCACCGCAGCACAACCGAAACATCAGTTTCTGGGGTAGGAAACTGCTCTTCACCAAAAAGGCTGATGATACGTTCTTGGGTTGCAGCCAGAGCAGGAAACTCCCTCCAGCGACTGCTCCCAGGAAGGAGATGAAAAGCCAAGCACGTGAGGCCTTTGCCAGTACAGGACAAGACATCCCTCACCTTGAAAGCTGCCCCAGCCTGGGTAGGCAGTGCTGCAGTGGAATCCTCACCCCCTCACACCGGATCAGTCTGTACACTACTCAGCTAAAGGCATTATATTACAGTGCTTGCATTATTAGTGTGCAGAGAGTCTTTGACAATCCTGCAGGATTCCTGTTTATTTTCTTACTTCCACCCTGCAGTCAACTCACCTCCACCACCAAGGGAACGGCTTGAGAAAGGTCGGGGCGCGCGCCTCTGCCCTTGCCACGGCCGGGAGCCACGCGCCGCTCTCCCCATCACATGCTGTACCAGGCAGCAGCCCCTGCGGCCACCGCCACACAGGCCGCCAGGATCAGCTGCACCAGCGGCTGCTTTGCCAGGGCCACGGCAGCGTGACAGGGGCAGCCAGCTCCTGCCTCGCCTGCTAGAACACAGAAAGCACCGTTAGCGCTGCGAGTCTCACGCCGCACGCGTGGGGCAGCTCTGCCGTTGCCCACGACCTACCCAGTTTGTCTGCATAGTAAGGGCATTTGCGCAGGTCTCCTTTCCCATCGTGGGCTGGCAAGCCTCCGTCTTGAGCTTCTTCTGTCAGCGACCTGCCAATCTCATCCAGTTCATCAAACACCTGCAAGGAGTCACAGCAAGTACATGAAGTGGGCAGAGCCAGGCAGGCTTCATCCAGACCCCTGGAACAGACCTGGAGAACAGGCAAGAGCTGCTGCTGCCTCCCTCCTTCCCCCCGCAGAGACACCACGTGCTACTCACTCTGCAGCACCCAGCAGGCAGACCTGCGTGACACCGGCCCCTGCTGCGGCTCTGAGAAGGCACAGCCCATTCCAGGAGCATCAAGGCAGCCCCAGGAGTGACACAGACGCAGCAGCTCCCTGCTGCAGCCCCTCCCTGGGGATCACTGCTCCTGGGCAGGCAGCCCCTCCAGCCCCACTGCCAGAGGTTTCCCTAAAGGAGCCTGACAGAGGAGCCAACCACATCTCAACACATTTCTGGCCAGATTAAACCACACCGACCTGCTACAGATTAAAACTTCCATCCAGCAGCTAAAACTGTGTTCATTCTCCTGAGGCAAGTGGCAGCTCAGACAGGTTTTATGAAAGGCAAATACTATGGGAAGGAACAAGAGGCTACAGACATTTTTGGCCATTGGGCAACATGTCAGACAGGAGAGGGGCACCACCAGAGTGGTGCAATATGCTCAAACTGTTTGAGGCTGTCCCAGAGCGAGAGCTCTGCTCCCCACACTGCTTCAGAGCCACACAGCCCACGGGAATCTTGTAGTGAAGGCAGCTTAATTTTGCCCTAATCAAAGGCTCAGCTGTGGTGGTGGAGTATGGGAAGAAGATAGCGGAAGAACCATTCCAACCAGAATCCCACCCCCCTAAGAGGGAAAGGCTCTGGTGGTCTCAGACCCAAACCACTGCCTGGATGACCAGTCAGACTGAATGAACCCAGGCCTAAGAGTTGGTCCAGACCCAAAAGCAGCAGCACCTACACATACAGGGCCTCAAGGGGTTCAGTACCTGCATGTTAAATCTGAAGGCTCGGTTGGCCTCTTCCACAATCCGTTCCTTGGTGTTCTTGTCCAAGTCCAGAGCATTCATCCTCGCTCTGTAGAGCTGCTTGAACTGCTGCGCATTGGAAACGTTGTCAAACACATAGAATTGGATCCCTTCCTCAGTACTGGGCAACTTCAGGGCTCTCTGGGCTACTTTCTTCAGCACTTGGCCACCTGAGAGGTCCCCCATGTAGCGTGTGTAAGCGTGAGCCACTAGCAGCTCTGGCTCGTGCTGTCCCACATGATGGATTCTGTCCACATAGTGCTGAGTTGCCTCTGAACACTGGATCTTCTCTTTCCAGCCTTCTCCATAGAAATATTTCAGGTCTTTGACCAACGCTTCTCTCCGGTGAAGCTCCAGGGGGAAATACAGAGGAGCAAAGACTGGGTTGTCCTTGTTGCGATCCATTTCCTCTTCCAGAGCTGAGTATGTGAAGTAAAGTGCCACAGTGGCCCGCTATGGACAAAGCACAGCTGATGTGAGAAGCCATTCGCTAAATCAGCACATCACACCTTGTGACTAGGCCCCCCCTGCATGGAGTTGGGGTCAATGAGGAGGAAACCCCCAGGCGTGACACAAAACCAGCCTGGCGAGCCCAGACCAGGCATGTATCACTTGAAGGATCAGAGGCTCTTCTCTACCTACGTCCATAACGACATTGCCTACAGAGCACAAGCGAAGAATTAGTCTCCTGCTGCCAGCTGGGTGCTCTGGGTCTCCTGACACCTTGAGAGCAAGGCACAGGGACTGACTTCATCCCAAAGGTCCAACTAGCACCAATGGCCTTGTGCTATAGAAGACTACTGGATATGCTGCCAAGACCTGCAGGATCTGACAGTGCTGGTCAGACCCAAAACTGAAGAGAAAGCAATCCAACCTGAAGTCTGTGGACAACAGCCTAGTCTCCAGAGGATGGAATAAGTGCTGTAATCCCACCAGGACTTCACTCCTAAATAGTTTATGCCACCAGTATCTGTGCTCCAGCTGCACTTGCCTTGAGTGGCCAGCAGATGCGTGGCCAGAAGCCCACCTAAGCAAATTTATGCTGGGCCAGCACGCTCCTCACCCCTCAGTCCAGCTGTAGGACACATCAGGCAGGAGTCCCAGGCAAGTGCCCTCCCGTAGTTTTGACTCTTCAGTCCAGATTCCCCCATCCCCTACACACAGAGCCGTGGGGCTCTGCCTCAGTCACTGGCTATGTCAAAGAGCTTCTCCACCACAGGAGCAGGGCAGCACTCACCTTGAAGAGCTCCTTCTTGATCCGTCCTTTCAGGAAGTCTTTGACAAACTGAGTGTTCTCGGCACGGTCATGGGATTCCTTAGTCCCCTCCTTCAGCAGCTCTGAAAGGTCGGTGGGACTGCAGGCAAACAGGGAGAGCTCCTTTCACCCCACTTCCACTCACAGTAATGAGTTTGTCCCTGCAGTGTTTGGAGGGATCTCCCCACTCCCTACCACCTCAGGCCCAGTTTGGAGAAGGAACAAGGTGGGATCCCTCAGGCCAGCCCCACAGGCTGGAACTCGCACCACCAGGAGGAAGCAGCAGGGTGGCAGCAGCCAGAGGCTCCTTCCACCAATGCAGGTGCCCGTGGGCCAACCAGACTGGCCATTCTGGGAGGGCTGGGGCTTCCCTGGGGCTCAGAGCCAGGATGTTGAAGCAATTGCCAAGAATCCTCCAATCCCTGCACCATGACTTTTGCTTCTCATCCACGTGAGCTCCAACAATATCACAAAAGGAGGCCTTGAGCATATAAAGGGCAACTACCAGAGCAGGCTAAAGGGCACAGGAGCCTCAGTCACATCCTCCGTGGTCACTCTGGAGGAGGAGAAGGGCTCAGGTGAGAGCAGATGCACACACAGGCAGGACCCTAGCTTTTCCAACTTGGGTATTGACTGTTGGAGATGCGAGCCGAACAGCAAAACAGGGCAAGAACACCCTGAAAAAGTTTATTTATCCTGAATTACACTGTTTTTGCAGGTTTCCACAAGTTGTCTTTCTAAAAAAGTAAATAAATCTATGATTTTAGGTTACAGCCACTGCACCTACCTGGAGTTTGGTACCGTTAACAACTACACTCACTCAAAATTATGCCAAAGCGCACCTTACAGTTTTTATGACTGGTTTGCTACAGATAGAGTGTTCATGTTAGCTGTAAGAGAGACAGACTTTGAACACTCCAGACCCACCGAGTGGCTGAACACTGCAGCCAACAAGTTAGACAAGGCCTGCATGTGCCGGAGAGTCACGTAGCATTAATTTCTCATGAAACCGAGTCCATCAAGTCAAAAAGAAGTCAACCAGCCTATCTAGGTGTTGTGGGAAGCACCCTATTCCCCCTTTCCATTTTCTGAAGCCTTGGCTTTTAGAGTGTGTGTGTGAATATTTTTTTTCAAACTAACCTCCAAGAAAATATTCTTGCCTAAACCAGTGGGTATTCTGCAAAGGCAAAAGCAGCAGCTCACTGGAGCAGAGTTCACCTCTAGAGTCATCTTTCAAAACAAGAAGCTGCTATCACATAAGACTGCCCAACAAGCCATGAAGAACTGGCTCTCCTTGGCTCACCTTGACTAGGAAGGCACAAACACAACTGCCAAATGGTCAAAGCATTTCTGAAATGCAAGTGTGATAGTAGAGACTAAAAAAAATAACTGCTTGTTGTCAGCCTTAGCCACATTGCTCCTTCCTATCCCATCCAGTACAGTTTGATTAAACAGATTTTACTGCACATACATTTGATTAATCACCTATTGGAGTCCCTCACTCCTTTTCAGATGAGGAGAACGATCACTCCTATACCTGGAAGGTCTCCTGCCTTGCTCAAGATTGTGTCTGTGCCATGTTGTGAGACAGGACTCACCTGACATTGTCATCTTCTGTTTCCTCATAGCTCAAGATTTCCCCTTCTCCCCCCTCTGAGCCCTCCATAGCTGATGGCATTGCTGGTCAGTGCTGGAGATTAGACAATCTGAAAGGCAAAATTAGAGAGGGGTTTTAGAGGGAAGCTGCCCTCACAACAGGATGGGTATGAAATGCTGAACAGCCTAGCAAGGAGCCTCTGAGCTGCTCCACCATGCAGGGCGGTGAGGGGCAGCCACTGGCCATTTCCACTGCACACCAGGCACTCTGAAGGATGGAGTCTCACTTGTTCAGTTCAGCTACCTGGGGTGAACCTCAACACTAACATCCAGTTCACAGAATATTAACCACACAGACCTCCAACACAGCGAGCAGCCTGCATTAGGTTTCCCACTTCAGGATGGCTCCTGGCTGAAGATGATCAGAGACCTCCACATTAGCAATCTGCACTGAAATGGTGAGCAAGCTGCTTTCCACTGGTGCTACCAAATATTGCATCCAGTGTTAGACTCTGAGCAGAGTCACTGGAAAGGGAAGCACCCCTCCTTCAGTCAAGAGAAAGAGCGAGTGTTGTGGTTTAACCCCAGCCAACAACCAAGCACCACACAGCCACTTGCTCACTCCTTCCTCACCCTCAGAGGGATGGGGAGAATCGAAAAAGAACCAAAAATCACAGGTTAAGAACCTGTTTAATAACCAAAATAAAAATACTAAAATATAATAATAATGATGAAAATGAATAGAACAAAGAGAAATAAAGCCCAAGACAAGACAAGTGATGCACAACGCAATTGCTCACCAACTGCTGACCGATACCCCAGCAGCAATCTGCCCCTTCTGGCCAACTCCCCCAGTTTATATACTGGACATGATGTCCTATGGTATGGAATAGCCCTTTGGCTAGTTCGGGTCAGCTCTCCTGGCCATGCTCCCTCCCAGCTTCTTGTGCACCTGCTTGCTGGCAGAGTGGGGGAAACTGAAAAATCCTTAACTTAGGATAAGCGCTACCTAGCAACAACTAAAACATCAGTGCATTATCAACACTATGCTCACACTAAATCCAAAACACAGCACTGTACCAGCTACCAGGAAGAAAATTAACTCTATCCCAGCCAAAACCAGAACAACAACCTACTTCGTTTCCACAGCAGCACAGAGCCTCCCCTGGAAGAAAGCAGTGGTAAATTAGGCCAGCTAAGCTCTGAAGTCAGGCAGCACACAGGGGAACAAAAGCCTTCCCTGCAACAGAATATATGAAGAGGAACTTCCAAAGCAGGGGCAGATTTCACTGCTCTGCCTTCCCTGGGCTGAGCTCCATGAAGAGTCCAAGCAGCTGCTATCTGAACAGAGGGAGCTGAAGATGGTTGCTGCTACCAGTCACACAGTCCTCTTCTGCTTAGCAGGGTTTACTTCAAACCCCAGAAGTAACTGGGATCTTCCTCCCTTTTAGCAAAAGGAAAAAAAAAAATCTCCTCGGAGGTAGCAGGATGCACAAGATGCACCCAGAAGCAAGACACCTGGCTTAGGTCAGCCAAACCCCCCTGTTAAGTCAGAAATCCAGCCACCTCATTTATAAAATGGACCTGTAATCAGCTTTGTGCAGAGCAGCACCACCACCTTACAGGCAGCACTAAGCTGTGGCTGGCTCTTTGGAAAGCACTCACTGTAAGAGAGCCCTTTCTCATGCTCTCCCACTTCAGTTCAGTCCCCCTCGGGGGCTGCACCGCAGGCTCGCTGCTCAGCGCACGGCGGGGGCTGACAGGCAGCTGCCAGCTTGCCAAGCTCAGGGTCAGCACCAGCACATCAGCCGCTGGCTCCCAGCTCACAAGAAGCACTAACTGCCCTCTGGTTCCTCACCCCCAAGTCCCTAAGCCCTGTTCTACAGCCACTCTCGCTGCCCTCCACACTCTGGTGCAGAATGCGGCCAGGAGCTGGGTCTGAGCACCCATCCCTGGGTGCAGCACAGCAAGACCCCCCCTGACTTGGGCACAGCACTCAGTTTGGAGGACACATCACCAGGGTGATGGTTTTCCTTGTGCTCACACAGCCCTTGGGCTCACTGGGACAGAGCCTTCCACAAGGGGAGGACTGACCAAAACACATGACTTCACGATGCCAGCCAGGCCAGTGCAGCAGCACAAGTCATGCAGGGTGACAGCCCTACACCTCACTGCCCTGCCCCACGGGACAGGGCACAGCGCAGCCTCCCTGCCCCTCGGGTAGAGAAATATAGGGCAGGATGATGCCGACGGGGCAGAAAGCAGACCAGCACAAGGGCTCAGATATTTGAAGAAACCAGGTTCAGGTGCTGTATTGTCTATTTGATCACTCACTGGAAGAGCAAGCACCTCACACCAGGTCAGCAAACGGGACCTACCTTCACTCATCACACAGCTTCAGCTTCAAACATTGGGAAATGCCCACCATGGCGAAGGGAAACTAAAGCAAAGAGGAAAATAACCTGTTTGGGCTCAGTCAGGAGCCTGTCACGGGCACAGGGGGGAACAGTCTGCTTGCCTCACAGCACAGCCAGCCTCCTGCCTGTACAGATGCACAAGTTGTGATGACACCCTGGCTTCCAGCTCAGCCTACTTCAGGCCAGGCACTTCTCAAGACATGCAGATTCCAAAATTAAAGTAGATGAACTGGTTCCAATTTATCTTATACTTCATAAAGCCAGAGTCCTGGAGGTAGGGTGTGCTGCCTCTGCATGCTGCCAGGCCTGCAACAGCCACCAGTACAAAGCAGGAGGTGAAAATAGAGTGACAAAGAGCAGTTCAGCACCGACCATCCCCTGGAAGAGGCCTGAAGGTTGATGTTAAATGCAACCCAAAGGAACACACCAGATCAAGCCTCAGGAACTCGTAGTTAACAGCAGCAATGGCTGAAGGCTCCCAACAGCAAAACATACACAGCATGGCTCCCGAGACCATCACTGTACAAGACACATCTGTTAACTTACTGATGAGAGCCTCCACACCCATGCCTTGCAGCACACTTGTGTTCAGCAGCGCTCACCAACACTGAATTTTGCTCTCTGTGCTACACAGGGACATCTGGTGGGGTCTCAGAGGCCTTTACCCAAACTTCTTACAAGCTTTGTAGAAGCACAAGCGATCGGAACGGTGGATTGTTGTTCCAGTAGCACTGTCTGCTGTTGGAAGAAGGGGTCAGCACACAAAAAGTCATTTAAGGACTTCGGTGCACTCTCGGACTTGTATCTCCCATGGCTTTTTTTGTAGAGGCTCAGTCTGACACGTTCATCTCTACAGCAATACGCAGGGCAGTGACACCACCAGTCCCTTTAGCCCAAGGTGAGGACAGTACACATACAGGAAAATATGGACGTTTAGATTTTTCCCAATACCATCTCGGGTATAGACACCTGCCTGATGAGCCATGAATTCAAGAGACAAGTCAGCACAAATCAAACCCCTGTATTTTTCACCATTAGGGTACTGCACAAGAACTGGGAGAAAGGGAAGTCAAAATCATAGTATCTCTCTTACCACCGCACATCATTGCTTTTATTCAAAAACTGGCAGCAGAAAGCCCACAACATGGTCACTGGTCACAGCCCTGGAGTCTCGGGGCATTCTGTTCCTCTGAAAGAGGCAGTGTCCTACACACCAAGAGGGAGGTTCCAGCAGCTGCCTACCTCCACTGCAGAGGCTGGAACCTCATTTCATTTGCTATGAGGAGCTCTGCTCATCGAGATCCTGGCTGATGTTCAGGGTAAACAAATACCTTCCCAGTGCCCTGACAGCAGCCTGCTTGGGAGGAACCCAAGAGCTACAAGAGTTGGGATAGCAGGGCTGGAGAGTGGAGGAAAGGTTTGGTACAGAACACCTCAGCACTCCAAACATTTCTTTCCCAATAACAGTGTTCAAACCCTCTGAGAAAACATCCCTATCTCATCTAGCCAGCAATTAGTTTGCCCCTACACACGTTTCTGCAGCAAGCTTCACACGCAAGATGGACAGCCATTCTTCTCAGGGTAGGAAGACACTTAATCCCAATAATCCCATGCCTTTTGAAGGAAGTAGACACTGTTGCTGCAGGGAAGCAGGACTGGAAGTCCTGGCTTTGCCTGGCCACCTCTGGCAGAAGTTCAATAATTCACAAACACCCAGGCAGTACAGAGTTCATGTTTGCTGTTCAACTAGCATGCAACTTCAATGTATTTCCCTACACGCAGAGCTTACATCCTTGCTTTAACAAGCAGCAGAGCGTGGCTGGACCTCCCCAAGTATCACTGCAGCAAGGACAAACCCCAGAACCCCAGGCCTAGCAGCTTAAAGAATCATCATAGAAGTAACCTGGCAATTGCACCAGGAGAGCTTCATGTCTCTCCTCCTCCCTCTGCGGAGGTATTTGGTACTGGCAGCTGCTGGAAATGGAGCCTCACAAAGTTACTACATTACCTGATCCCAGGTAGGATTAAGATTTCACCAGGACACAGCCTAAATTTAGGCAATAATTCAACTCTAAGACACTTCTAGCAGTGCCCACGCAAATGCTACTTCTGTCCCCCACAGCTGCAGTCCAGCACAACAAATTGACCGAGGAGGGAAACTCCTGGTGAGTTCACAGATCTTGCCCAGTTCTACACTTTGGTAAGCAGCCCTTGAATCAGGAATCTGTTTTCTCACATCAGCCAGGAGAACAGCGCAAGGGGTAAGTCAGTCAGTCAGGGTTAGATCTGAGGGGAGGAAGAGCGCAGTGTGACAGACACACATGAATATATCAAAAAGCCTTTGCTCTGGGGAGAGCCCGTGCTTGCCCTGCCTGTCCCAGCACACAGTCAGCTGCACCTGGGACACCCCATGCGGGGCCAGTGACAGGCACTTACGGGTGATGTATGTAATGCAGCGCTGTGTACAAGTGCTAGGCACTGTGAGGCTTGAATAAGACATTTGTTTCACCCGACAATGGAAAAGCAGGGACAACAAGAGGCCTGAGATGCCTTCATCCTCCAAGCTCTTCATTGAGCTCGACTAGGTCAAGAAGAGCCAGGCGCCCCCCGCGTCACTGGGAGAACCCAGCACAGGACTTGGGTCCTGAAAGACTGGAGCATCCTTTGCAAGAAGCTGCGCACAGGAATCACTGCAGGGATGTGAGGCAACTCTTCTGGCACACTTCCTCAGCTGCTGTGCAGACGTTGGCCCATGGGAGCAGAAGGAAGAGATTAGGGAGGCCTGACAATTGCGGGCCCGGCACACCGCCAGACCTCGGCTAGTCACGAGCACACATCTCGCAGACGGGTGCTGCGGACCCCGGACAGCTTGAGGCGTCGAGAACCATCCTTCCACGACCTTCGATGCGCCTTACCGGCGCCGCAGCCAGCACCCCGGCCCGGGGCAAGGCGGCCGGGCCGGCCGGAAGGGCAGGAGGCAGAGCCACGGGTTCGGCGCTGCTCCCAGGCCCCGGGCCGGTCCCCCCCAGGCTCCGGAGGGCAAAGGCGCACGGACACGGCCCTGAGACGGCCCGGACGGGTTTCCCGGCCGAGCGTCTCCCCGTCGCAGTGTACCAGGCCCACCTGCCCCCGGGAGCGGGGAGGCCGGGGCCGCTGCCCCCCGCGGCGGCTCCAGGGGAGCCCAGCCTCCTTCCCCCGGCGGGGAAGCGGCGAGGGCCCGGGGCAGGCGGAGCGGAAGCCCCACAGGCGGAAGCCCCGAGGGCCTCAGGCCGGTCCCGGCCCGGGCGGCGGGAGAGGGGCGCCCCTCACCCCCAGCGCGGCCCCGGTCCCGCACCGCCCCCGGCCCCGCCGCGTTGCCATAGAGACGCGCCGCGCGCACTCACCCGCCGCCGCCCGCCCTCTGCCCCGCGGCGCGAGACAAAGGCCCGGCTCGGCCGCCCCGCATTTATTGACGGGGAGGGTGACGGCGCGGCCAATCAGAAGCCACAGGCAGCACGCGCCGGCGCCGCCGATTGGTAGAAGCGGCCGGTACGTCACACAAGCGCCCTCCCCCCGCCCCACCTGCCCTCGCCGTCAGCCAATCGTGACCTCCAGCGTCGCGCGAGACCCCGCCCCGGGGGCGGTGGGCGCGTGAGGCCGCGCAAGCGCAGGCGGGCCCGGGGGAAGGTTGCGGTGGTGAAGGAGAAATGGTGGAAATGGTGGGTTTTAACGATGGTTTTATTTGGCAGTTTTAGAAACAACCAAGCCTCGCTAACAGCCGGGGGGCTCTGGCCCTTGCCCAGGTGGGCACCACGTACCGTACCCTGCCGCAGCGAGCAGCAGCAGGCGGGCACTGAGGGCTGCGAGCGCCGCCGGCACAGCCAGGCAGGCCGCCGTGGGGGGCAGCACGGGGGGCTGAGACGCACCAGGCTTTTGGCGGCTGCTTTTTAGGCTGCTTCTGTGCGCTGAGGAAGGTAATTCAGAGCCTCTGAACAAAGCAGCGGCAGGGAGGGAAGGCAGAAGCTTTTGTTTATCTAGCAGAGCGTTGCAGGCTCTACGATGGTCCATTTGGTTCACTCTACAAATTGTCTGAAACGTGTGTGCACAGAGAAGCAGCAAGGTACCTTCCTGTAAAATACACCAGCAAGTACATTCCAGCCTTTTCAAACTACCTTTCTCTCCCCCTCCCAAGAGCTATCCTTCCCCTGCTGCGTCACATGCTCTTTCCCAAACTTCCAATTCATCTCCTTGCACTGACTCTCCCCTTACATTTCTCTCTTTTAGGACTCGTTCTCCTGAAAAGAAACTGCTTTCATCCTTCGCAGGCAAAGCGGTCAATAGAGCGAAGGGAGAGAGACACTGGGCTTTGCTCCCCGGGGATGCTCACAGGGTATCAGACCTAACTGCTCCCCACACTCACCCCTCCTAGGGTTCCCCACCCCTGTGGATCTGCTGGTGCCGGAGGAGCGCAGAGCTCACGGTGAAGCCCTTCCCGCAGTCGGCACAGGCGTAGGGACGCTCCCCGGTGTGAATGCGCCGGTGCTGGATGAGGTGGGCGCTCTGCCGAAAGCTGTCCCCGCAGTCAGCGCAGGCGTAGGGCCTCTCCCCTGTGTGGACCCGGTGGTGCCGGAGCAGGGCTGATCTCCACAGGAAGCTCTTCCCGCACTCGGTGCACTCAAAGGGGCGCTCCCCGGTGTGGAAGCGGCGGTGCTGGATGAGGTGGGAGCTCACGGTGAAGCTCTTCCCACACTCAGTGCACCCGTAGGGGCGCTCACCCATGTGGAACCGCCGGTGTTGGATGAGGGCTGAACTCACGGTGAAGCTCTTCCCACACTCGGAGCACTCATACGGCTTCTCCCCAGTGTGGACCCGCTGATGCTTCATGAGCTCGGAGCTCTGGCTAAAGCTCTTTCCGCAGTCGGAGCATTCGTAGGGTTTCTCCCCGGTGTGGACCCGTTGGTGTCGCGTCAGGGCTGAGCTCACACTGAAGCTCTTCCCGCAGTCGGAGCATTCGTAGGGTTTCTCCCCGGTGTGCACTCGCTGGTGCTGGACGAGCTGTGAGTTCCCAGAGAAGCTCTTCCCACACTCGGCACATTTGTAGGGCTTCTCCCCGGTGTGGGTTACCTGGTGCCGGATCAGCTTTGAGCTCATGCTGAAGCTCTTTCCGCACTCGGAGCACTCGTAGGGCCTCTCCCCTGTGTGGATTCTCTGGTGCTGGATGAGATGCGACCGCTGCCGGAAACTCTCCCCGCACTCGGCGCAGGCGAAGGGTTTCTCTCCAGTGTGGATTCTCTGATGCTGGACAAGGTTGGAGCTCACCCGGAAGCTCTTCCCGCAGTCCCCACAGATCATCAGTCTCCCCACAGAAGGATTTCTCTGCTGGATAATATCTGGCAGCCTCCTGAAACTTTTTCCACGCAGCATTGCTCGGCTTTGCCTCTTCCCCAGAGGTCTCTGAACCCTTTCTGACCTGCGTGGGAGGACTGGGTCCTGTGCAGGACTCTGGGAATTGTTCTTGGAGAGTCCTGAGAGTAAACCCTCGGACTCCACTGGCCCGGGGATGCCTTGGTGGTGGGCATTTTCCTCTTTCTTGCTCACAATCCCATCTTCAGCTGCAATAAAATGAGAATCCAGCGAGAAGTCACAGGCAGGACAGGAAACTTTGGACAGGGGAAATAAAAAGGGGCCAAATTCCAAAAATTCAGCGGATTGACTTTAAATATAAAAAGTTCTGATATATCCCTCCAAACTACACAGTGGGTTTTTCAGTGTTCACAGAACAAACCCTGGAAATAGCCCTGCGTGCTTTGCCAGAACCTGAATCTACTGAAACTACTGGCATATTAGAGGTAAAAGTTTAGCACTTGAATGGGAAAGATGGCTGCTCGTCCGGGATATTATATCTGTTACTAAAAGTTGATCCGGGAGTCAGAGGAGGGCCACCAAGAACTTCCTTGTTCAGCAGAACATTACTTCGGTTGCAAGAGATGCAGCCTCCCTGCTTTTGTGCTGCTAGTACAGCAGAGAGAGAGAAGATGCTCAAAGGAGACCCTGGCCCTACAGCATGAGACATGGAGACTGCCTGGAGCCTGGCTTATGCCAGTCTTAGAGCAGAAGAATAGTAACTTTATGCTTCCACTGGCGCAGAACAAATCCGTTGTGAAAGGTGGTTGGTGAACGGAAGATCTGCCATGGCCGATTCCAGATTATGTGCTGAGGAAATCCGATAAACGCAGAAGATGAAGGTAGTGCAAGTCAGTGGAAGTAAGGCTAGCTGAACAGTTATGGGTGGCTCCTGGGACACAGTCAAGGAACAAATCCCTGCCCTCTTACTCACCTAAAGACTTGCAAAAGCATAACCAGTATGAAGCTATGCTGCGCAGACTCAAGGTCATCTGAAAGCTCTTCCAAGACAAGGGGCTTGCACAGATTTCCAGGATGTTTACACAGAGCAGCGACTCCTTCCAGCCCACTGCTCTACTGTGGTTTGATGAGCACCCTAGCAGGTTCAAAAGCACGTACCCCCAACAGTGCTGTGCCTTTTGCTGTCAGCGGGGACATGTAGCTCTTTGCAGGCCTACAGAGGGCTTATATGCTAAATTGCAAGACAGGACCTGTGTGGCACGCACCCTTCTGCTGTCAGGGAAGGGTAAATGGACGTCAGGGGGATGTACATGGGATGTAGAAATGGCAACATGCATCTCTGAAGAGAGACATCACATCCAGGTTTAAGACAGATCCATTAGGGAAATATATTTTCAGATGCTCCCTTTATACAGACTTCCAGGGGTGAAGGATGACTTGCTGTTGACTATACGTAGACCCAAAATATGGAACAGGGTGAGGACTAAAGCTGCAAACATGCAGACCTCCAGATTTGCCTACTTAAAGATTCAACAGCTACCTCCTGGTTCTCTGAAAACTCTTGTGAAATACATTGGTAACATATCAGTCGCATGGGTTCGATATACAAACCACAGGCACTTCCTGTGGTCTGGCAGAGTTGCGATAAGGAAGTGCATGCCTTGGAAGAGGAGAGTCCCCGCTGAACTGTAAGTATGCAATAAAGGAAGGAGAGTCTAGAATTTCAACCCAGACTGATATACGTACATTATTTAGTCTTCCTCTTTCTAGTCAGTATAAGAAAATATCACAGTATGATTTCACAGCGAACTCCTGAGATACCTTTTATGGCAGTTTGGTGTGGTAGTGATGCCACTTCTTCCCTCATATAGTTTTCATTAAAGTCATCCCTTGAGAGGAACAGAAACTGGAACTTTGCTATTCACCATGAAGGCTTTTCCATTTGTCTGCAGCTACTTCATCCAGGCCTGGAGGAGAAGA
The DNA here is from genome assembly GCF_031877795.1 of Strix aluco. NCBI lineage: Eukaryota > Metazoa > Chordata > Aves > Strigiformes > Strigidae > Strix > Strix aluco. The sequence continues at coordinate 5,635,322 of NC_133945.1, read as the reverse complement.
GAAAGGTGATATCCAAAGGCAGGATAAGAAGAGGACATTTCTGGCAGGCCAGCATGAAGCTCTTCACCTGTATGTCAGACTTACTGAGTAGACAATGGAGCCAGTGAAGTTATTCTGTTGCTGTTGTGCCCAAAGAGGTATCCTTCACCTACACTGGCTTTGGTACTTACACAGAATTTTGGTTCTTTACACAGAACTTGAAAAGGCCTTCAAAGTACACAAGAATCAAGTCTTCTATGGCGTTCTGTACTTTTTGGAGAAGATCAGGAGTTTCAAGCTTCTTATTTCAATGATTACAGCCATGGCTCCAGCTCTCAACTTCTACAATCATTTTTGTTACTTCTGAGCTACAAGGTATCATCACTGGCATCTGGGAAAAGTCTGTAAAGGGTTTGATCAAAATCATGATGACAGGAACTCAGTGGAGGTATTTTAAGTGGAAGGAGAGTAAGTTCACAATGCTGAGAAATTAATACTGGAAGCAGAAGGCTGAACTGGCAAAAATGAATAAGCAAGAGAGATAGGAAGAACGTGGTTCTTCCTCAGCCTATGCCAATTTGGGTTGATAGTAAGACCTCCGATATGCCCAAGACTGCCAGTGCTATAGCTACAAGGCAAGCTCCAGACAAGCAAAGTAAGCGTACATATTGGGAGAGAACCTAAATATCACCTTAAATGTACCCCTGGATCTCTTTCTCAAGAGAAGTCAGCAGTAGAAGGAGTTTTGGCTGATGCTCTGGCCTGTCTCACAGCCGCAGGAGAACACAGCAATCATTTCTGGCACTGAATTCAAGAGTTCAAGAAGAGAAACCTGTGAGAACTATTAAAAATAATACACCACCATCGTGAGTAAGCCTCAGGCTGCTGGACAACAGTAGACTGTGCTGGGGATGTGTCAGTGTATGCTTATCTTGTCCCCTTCCCTGGCATCCACCTCTAGCCAGGCCCCAAGTCCCTGAGCTCAGAGCTACCCAGACCTTTGGTCTAACCCAGCAGCGCTGTTCACACAACCTCATAACACTGCTGGACTCCCACTGTGGTACCTCACTGTCGGAGGACTGGAAAGTGACTGATGTGATGCCAGAGAAAGGACTCGAGGGGAGATCTGGGGCCCAACATTCCAAGCAAACAAACAGAAATCTGAGTAAGAGAATTAATGAACAGATGGCCAAAGAGGGCAGACTGGGGAAGAGCTGGCATGGCCTTTGGAAAGAGATGTCTCCCTTCACAAACCACTTGGAGTTCTTCAGAGATGTCACCAGTTTTAGCAAAAGGGAGATCTAGAGTCCAAAGGCTTTCCCAAAAGACATTTGTCCTTCACCAAAACTGATAAACTAAGCTGCCGTGGGATGAATGACCCTCATAAGGTGGTAAGGGAGGGAAATGGGCGGTGGAAACATCTGCTGATGATTCTGTGCTATTCAGGGTTAAAGACACAAAGGCTGACTATGTGGTGGAGCCTTATGATACTGAAGCAGGTGACAGGGGAATGACAGGGGACATTCACTGCAGATAAACATAAAGAACTGCAGAGGGGAACAGCCTCTATACCTTGCACTTATACCAGGATGGGCCTAGGATGTTTTGGTATTATTCAGGAATAGCACCTTGGAGTTAGAGCAGATGGATGAAGACTGCAGCTCCTAGGCAGACAAAACAGCAAGTCAAATGTTAGTGATTGATGGGAAAAAAATAAGAGAATAAAATTCTACCTTGCTGCTGAAACTCCATATCCTGACTGTGTGCAAGGGGGAGGATGGATCCCCCCATTTTAGAGAAACTCTAATAGAGCTGAGGAAGATACAGAGGTGTGACATGATCAAAGAACAGAACAGCTTTAGTATAGGAGATGACTCAACTGCCCATTCTGCTGGGAAAAGGTACAGCTGACAGGGGATATCACAGAGAACTATAAAAACACAAGTGGCCAGTGGGGTGGGTAGGGATCCATCCTGCACCGTCTGTTCTAAATTAAGATCTACTGACATCAAGTGAGCTACTAGAACTGGCAGCTTCAAAGCAAACCAAAGGAGGCAGCGACTCCTAAAACAGCTAAATAAGCTGTGGAACTCCTTGCTGCAAGCTGTCACGGATGCTAAACCGTACACAGCTTCAGAAGGCAACAAAATAAATACAGAGCTGCAAGATATCGAGATATGACATGTCTAGTTCAGCAGTTTGTGAAGCCACAGGTCGCTTGGGCCTGGGAAAGCAGACAGGGACACACCACTGCTCGTCTGCTCCTCTCTGCTTCTCCAATACACAGCAGGCAGAGCTGGAAGGACCATGGTCCAACCCAGTCCCGCCACTCCTGCGCATTCCGGTGGGATTTGGGGAATTCTAGAGCAGATTTTCTCACGACAGGTTGACAGAGATCGCGCCGGCCCCTCACCTGCACAGGTGCCACTCAGCGCAGTCTTCCCTTCGTAGGCGTGGAGGTGGGAGAACCACAGTTCCTCCTTCTGATCCATGTGGGAGATCATCTCCAGCTCGGCTCCCGGGGGTCCTGCTCCGGGAAGAGGAACGGGGAGGGTCAGGCGAGCCTGACAGCCACGAGCAGAGAGCGGCTCCCGTTCGCGGGAACCAGCCCCTCCCCGCTCCGCGGGGCGCACGGCGGGGAGCACCGGGCTGCCTGTCAGCACCCCCAACCGCCCGGGGGAAGGGCTGCGGGGGGGGCTGGCCGGGCGGGGCGGAGGCTCCCGCGGGGCGTCCCGGGACCGGCCCCCCCGTACCTGCGCTCGGCGGCGGATCCCGGGGCGCCGGAGGCGGGGGGGCGGCTGTCACGTGACGGCGGCGGCCAATGGCGGGCGCCGCCTGCGCCTCTGAGGGGCGACCGAAAATGGCGGCGCCGGGTCTGGCGGTGGCGCTGGCCCCGTTCCCCGGCTGGGCTCCGCCGCCCAAACCGGGCCCTTCTCCGCAGGCCGGGCCCAGCTCTGCCCGCGCTCCGGACACCTGTAGGGCCTCTCCCCCGCGGGCGGGCTACCCGCTGCCGCGTCGAGCTCATGCGGAAGCGCTCTCTGGAGTCGCAGGGCCTCTCCTGGGGGGGTTATCCCGTGCTGGGGCAGACGCCATCGCTGCCGGGGGCTCTCCCTGCAGGCGAGGGGCTTCTCCTCTGAAGAGACTTCAGCGCTGCGTGGCTGGGCAGGCTCCTCCGCCCACCTCGGGGGGCAACAGGGACCCTTCCTCGCCGCAGCTCGGTGAACAAGACACGATAGCAGCCAGCGCTTTCTAAGAAGAAAGTTATCCAGAGGACACCGAAGCAGAGCTCTGGAAATTCGTACGTGGGCTCGGTGCCCGTTCCAAGAGATGAGGCCCTACTGCCAGGCTGCTCGAGCCTCTCCTGCTCCTGAGAGTGGAGATGTGGCCTTCGGCCTTGGGAAAGTAGAAGTGAGCTTGTGCTGAGCTCAGGCATGAGCTTAAATCCTTAGCAATCACTTAAATCCTTAGTGAGAACTCATTCCTTAGTAATCTAAGCTTATAAGGTGACTCTGTCTGGGCAGAAGAGTAGCTGGAGAGGTGAGGAACCTGGGCAGAGAAATACTGCAGGTACCTCTGAAACCCTCTTCTGGGGACTGCAGCTGAATCACAGAGACGTCTTCGCTGAAGGCTGAGTCACCTCTCCCAGGCACTTTGTGTTTCATTAAACAAGTAACTTCTATGGAAAGTCTCTGAAAGAACTTTTGAGCTTCAGAATGATCTGAAAAGCAGAGCAGCACATTTGAAATGCACTTCTGGAACAGCTCCAGTCCCCCTGAAGAACTGCAGGAAGGATTGCTCTCGGATTTATCCCTTTGGTATCTAAATGCTGGCACTGGAAGCATAATACCTGGGCTCTGTGAACCCAACAGAAGGGGAAAGCACAGCAGTCACCTCTCTGTACTTTACAGCATTCTCATGTTTTGTAGTTAAACTGGCCCCTACGTGGGTCTTGGCCATGGCAGATACCACGGTGATGGATCACACCCACTCAAGAAATGCCATTAAGACAGGGTGACTTCTGGAGTAAGTGGACACCCAGAACTGTGCCCATGTAAGAAAACTCTCACCTTCAAGATTACTATGTAAACATCTGCAGCACAGCTTTTCAGAATAAACCTACTATTTTTTCAGGTAGGAAATGTGACAATACACAAACCAACACTGTGGTAGCTGAGAAGGAGTATCCATAATCAATCCCACAGGTCATTTGATTGTCACAGCAAGTTTAGAAGCAGTGTTTTCCAAAGCTCACTCACAGCTTACATGGTGCATCTTGGTAAGACAGAAGCTTTGTGCAGTGCCAGTAACGTATCTGCTCCTTTCTTTAACTTAAAAAAAACAACTAATACCTTAGTTGAAAAGGTATTATTTTTCTGCAGCCTTGGAAGTGTTAAACATAAGTATCAAAGTATTTTTGATAGCTATTACTACACAGTTGGAAATAAAAAATGATTACAATGTATTTTCCAAGACAAATGAGGCTGCATTAGGAAGGTAAGAAAACACAGAAATATATACAAATTGAACTGTTTGGCAACACATTATCACTGGCAGATGGCACCACCAGTGTCAGCTTGGGGAGGCACGCTTTGCTTACAGATTAATGAAGCAGGTGAATGAGTAATTGCTTTCAGATAATTTGCAGTGTATGTCGGATATGTCCTTGTGGTCTTGAAGGCTGTAAAAGATTTTAAATCCTTTTCTCATCATCTGAGAAAAGTTTCAGAATTACAGAAGACATTTTGTTAGCTTCAGTGACAAGGAATCACTGAGGCAAGCCTCTGCAAAGCGATCACCTCCAAACCCTGACAGCACAGATGTGATATTTAAAACCATCTTTCTGCATTAGGCAAAGACTGCCCAGTTGCAGGGTTTAAGGATGACAAAGGAGATGGAGACACTTTCAGTGACTAAAATTCAGATTTTTCTTGTAACATGCTGAACAGTTTTTTATGACGCAATGCTATTTGAACGATAGTAATTTATACCCACTGAACTGTGACGCTGCATTCGCTGAAGCTTGAGAAGTAATAATTGATTGCAAAATCTTTGATCATAACTATAAGTCTTACCTAAAAACAGAAAAAAGCTGGGATCTTATTTATCTTAAAATCTTATTTATTTTCCCATATGAAGACTGGTAAGTAGGACTGAAGCTTTTTCTGTTTATGAAGTGTGTATTTGAGAGAGAAATACACGGTACACTGAGAACAACGTTTCCTAGAATGCCACTTAAGGCAAGCCTTGTCCTTTTCACATAACAAAGCCACCTCCTGGCAGCTCTTGCACAAGAAGGTAGGGGAGGAGAAATGATATGACTGCCAGGGAAGAAAACTATCCCAAATTTGTGAAAATTCACCAGACGTGGCAGAAGGCTTTGCTAGGAGGTCCTCCCACCATTATACATACCACAGACACCTGACAGAGGAGGTTCATTTGGCAGTCGCTCCATTTCCCCTCCACCAGCAGCCCTCCCCTCCAAGGCCAGACTGGACCCTCCCTGCAGACCCCAACACCTTCCCCCCAGTCTCCCTCACCTCTGGGCTGCACAGAGAGGCGCCGGGCAGCTCATTTCTCTCCAGGCAGCCATTTCACCAGCCGCTGCCAGGTGACCTCTCCCATTGCACCTCTCCTTGCTGCCGGGCGCCCCTGACAACTCCTCTTTCTCCAGGTCTCTGCTTGGGGTTCCAGCCAGTACAGGCACAGACTGCAGACTCTACTGCTCTCGATTAGACCCAGCGTTGCCACGTAGAACCCCTCCCCAAGTCTGTCATAAGACATTACTTAGAGTTTGTCATTAGTACCTTACAAGTTGTTTATTATATAGAATATAAATCAAATAAGACTGGGGATATACTGTATCAAAAATAGAAAAAATATTTGTATGTTCCAAATATATAAATACATTTAGAAATCCGGCTTCTTTTTTTGAAGTGTTGTGTCGAGTGAGACTCTCTGCAGACTCAGAACTGCCACAACAGACAAAAGTCAGAAGATGTTGTGAAAGTAAATACATAAAAGATGTCAATTTAGAGTCCAAGACCTCCCCAAGAGTCCCAGACAGTTTGCAGCCTGAGATCAGTCCAGTTTGGAAATGAGACTGATCAGAGAAGTGGGTTTAGATCAGGTTATAAGAAGTGCTGAAGAGATCCAGTGGTCACTATAATACTGCTTTAAAAACATCTCAGTTGAGGACATGCTCAAGCTACACTGACAAGGTAAAATGTTGCTCAGAAAACGGAGCAGACGGTATCTTTAACACAGATCCAGCATGCAAGTGAACATACAGAACTGAATGTTCGCATCTAAAGGGCTTTCACATGATGTCTGGTGTCAGAGGGCACTTTTGGGAGACGTCACAAATACACTACAAAAACACATCCACCATTTTGCAGCCATTTAAGAGACACAGATTAAGGAGTTTTACCAGAGATTGCAAATCGAACCAGGGACAGAAGAAAGGCATTGTGTTTCCACAGTGCTCCCTGCCTTAACAATCAGCAGGGCAAACGGTATGCTGGAGAAACGAAGACAGAAATCACTGGGGTCTAAACACTCAGTGCTTTACACAGGGGAAAGGGGACTGGTTTCTTGCAGGTGGGTTATTCTGCTGAATACTGAACCTTGAAGGGTGAAGCATTTCACAGCCCAAGGCCAGGGGAAAGATCTTGGCAAGTGTCACTGGGGGGACACACTTGCCTTTAGAAGCACCAACACGAAGAAAAGTTGGGGACCTAAAACCTATTAGAAAAATGGAAAGAAAAGAAAAGGCACAGGAGGAAAACAGGGAGAAAAAAGAGGCTCCAGATGACCTGCGTGCTGAAGGCAGGACAGCGACAAAGGAGTTTGTGCAATTCGGAGCAGAGGGCTGGGACCGGGAGCTCAGTTCAGACCCATTCTCCAGCGTGTCATCTGGACAGAGGCCGCAAGGAGGAGCAGTGCACCCACCGATCACAGCACCGCTGCTAGCACCAGCCTGGAACCGGGTTTCCAGCTTATCAGGAAGGCCTCCATGTACAAAATTTTCAGGATGGAGGAGTGGGCTTCATTCTGTATCGTCTTCTCTGTTTTTTGTTCCCCTTTCTTTTCTGTTCCTTCTCTTTGCGGGCTCTGGCAGTGGTAAATGTGATGCAGTGAGCATCTAAAAAGTCCAGCAGCTTTGCCTTGGAAATTTTAATGCCGTTCTGTTTCAGCTCTGTGTGCAGCTCAGCCAGCTCAATTGGCTCATAAAAGAGAATTTTGTTGTAGAGGGCTGTGTTCGAACGGATGTAGCACCTTACTGCCTCCAGCTTATCTTCTTCTCGAGCTGCTGCCTGAGATGCTGGAAGCTCCTCTTCCTCCTCCTCAGATGCAAAAGCACAGGCTTCAAATCCATTCATGAAAGAACTAAAAGCAAGATTAAGTAGACCAGAGATCAAGAAAGAACAGGCCATGAAGCACAGGACCAGAGCTCCCCAAATCCCTGGAGACCAACCCTGTGACTACCTTCTGTAGTGTCACAGACTCTCCAATACCAGCACCCACAAAATGAGCGAGGCAGAACACGGCACATGTTCTGCAAACCTCCCCATCCAGCCATGACAGCGCTGGCCCTGCTCACCCAGCCCCGGAGCTGCCTGGCATTCCTTGCTGCTGACCACACTGTGGCAGCCTCTGCCGAGCAGGGCTGGGCCATCCTCTCCTGCTCTAGCTGCAGGTTCTTGGTTCACACCAAGTGCTCCTTGTCGCTCTAACTCACAGAGACCAGACATGCCAGATTTGGGCCTTGCCCTCATGCAGCCACAAGTGCTTCTGTGTTCTGAGAACAGCTCACTGGGAATTAGACTAAAAAAACAAAGCCTGTTTCTTTTGTAGGAGAGTGTTGACCTTCAAATGACACCTAAGGAGGTGGCAGGGCCACTGTAGGCCACATGAACACTCACCTGTTTGCCACATTCCTAGCTCATCTCTGTCCTGCACCAGTGGCTGTTTTGTTTAGTATTTTGTTGCCCTACCTCTGTGAACCAAAAGAGATGTCGCTTCCATCCACTGAAGAAACTGCAGACTCCTGAGATGCCAAGAGCATTGGTTCCTCGCCATCAGCTGCCAGAGACCATCTCTCTGGAGATGCAGATGACCTCTTCTGCTCTTTGGCTCCTTCTGGGGGATGTGTCATTTCAGTTCCCTCCTTGGGTGCTGCACAGCCCGCTTCACGGGATCCAACAAGGTCATCATCAGCCCTCCCCACAGGGAGCACTGAAGAAGCCGTAGCAACCTGCTTCTTTCTGCCCGCAGCCCTGGAGGCACTGGCACGCTTTCCACCTGCAGGCCCCTTTGCCTTTGACTGCCTAGAGCGTTTGGCCGGGGACTTCTGCAGGGGAGGCTGGGAAGACGGGATTTCATCCTCAAAGTCAGAGTCCATGTCCTGATGAGTATACTGGAATATCTCCTTCAGCTTCAACACCATCTGGCGTTTTGGGAGAGCACGAACTCCAAATCTGAAAGAGAAACGTGGGAGCTTAGATTTCAATAATGCTGCACCTTCCACTGTCACAGCTCAGGAAGAGGCTCAGGCCAGGAAGTCCAGTGGTCAGCTGGAAAAGTGGGACATGACCTCAGAAAATACTGACTAGAGCTTCACCATGGTTTCACTTTCAGCCCAGGAGCTTTCTTACACACTACCTGCCAGCAAGTTTCTGCTCAGAAAGAGACGTACTCGTGGAGGTAATGCTAACCTGCTCAACTCCTTCTTCAGCTGTGGCGTCTCCATGATGGAGTAAGCTGGCATTGGTGTCACTGGAGTGCTGGGAGGCTTGTCGTTCTCCTGACAGGAAGGTTCTGCAGCAGAATGAAATGACCATGATCAGAATTAGTATAGAAAGGACTTAAAAAGGGGTATCTTCCCCTTTTAGTGGCAGATATTCTAATATTATATAATAATTGTTCAAGTAACACTACTTTCCTACAAGCTGTTTTAATTATTACTCAGCTTCATATTGGACACAACAGTCAACACTTTTTTTTTTCCTGATCTGGACAGAACAGTCAACACTTTTTTTTTTCCCTAACCTGGGATACTTGTTTTTTATTGACTTTAAATCAGAAAACAGCTTAAATTAAGACATATGTCACGTCTGAATATGAAGCCCATTCAGGGCTTTGTTAGAACAGGCAATGTTTACAGGGCAGTTAAAAAAACCCCGTGTTTACTGAATTCTGTAAAGTGGTGGTTCTCCTGGGAAGGAGATTCCATAATAGGGACTTGAAGAAGAAACTGAGCAAGTCAAGCTTCTGGGGTCCTGAGTTAGATACTGATTTAATGATACCAATTTACTGATACTGTGAAGGACAGTCAGTCTCTAAACACCTGTTAAACTAATCACTTAGTATGGCACAATTAATAATATATTTAATTAGATACTCTGAGATCAGTTACTGGTCTTGGATGGAAGGAACCACGCATGGATACGTGCCAGGTACGCAGAGGTCTGTAGCAAGGGCCCAGAACTAGTACACAGAAGGCAGCACAAGACAGCAGTGCGCCAGCAGAGCTTTGCAGGAAAACACGCGTGACACCCAGGCACGGGCAGGGAGAGGCCATCCCTCAGCCAGCATCAACACAAGGAAACCCTGTGCCTGCACCACCGTGTTGCTCACTTGATGTCCTCGAGTACGTTAGCACATGCATCGCTTCATGAATGTGTGAAAAGCAGGACTGTAAGAGCACCCACTACTACAGGGAACAAATACCCACCAGCATGCAAGCTGAAGGCTGTTTTGTGTTCTGTTTTGGTTAGGTTTTTTTCCCTCCAGGTTACCCGGAGCTTCTGCAAGGAGTACCATCACTATCAAAGAACCAGTGTGAATGAAATATAAGAGGCTATGCTCCAGGAATCCCACATTTAGATATGCTCTTTCCCACATCAGATGACTGTACCTTCTTTGTGCCTGGCCCCAACAACTACTTCAGATCAAAAGGCCAAAAGACCCTTTCAATGTATCGAGTGAACCACAGGTGAGATGACCACTTAAAACAAAACCAATTTAACCTCATGCAATAAAGCTAGTATCAATACAAGATCTCACCGGGAGTCTTTACAGGATCTGTCTGAAAGGCACCTGCAACAGCTGGCAACCTCTGAGACAGAGGAAGTATCTCCGGAGATTCAGCTTCCTCTTCTCCATTCCAGTCATCCCAGATTTTGGAGTTCAGGTAACTCGGTCTATGGCCCACTGATGAACATGCCTCAATAGGACTCTTTTCAAGACACAGCAAAGTTGTTCTTCTGCCAACAGGACTTCCTCGAAGAGGGGTACTGCCCTTAATTTCCTGCGCGTGGATTGGGCTCTCCCACTGGTCATGCCAAGAGCCAGGTCTGGCGCTGCTGGCCGTGCTGGTCTTTGCACGGCTGACCTGGCTGGAGTCCTGGCTGCTACCTCTGACTGGTGACAGATATTCAACATGCCAGCAGTCATCAACGGGGATTGGGGGCTCGTCACAAAGCAAGACACTACTACTCAAAGAAGGCAGACTTATTTCCTTTTCACTGTCCTCTACTTCAATCACACTGATATTTCTTCTATCCTCCATTGATTGTTCATGGCATGGAGGCACAGATTTGGATAAAAATGAGATCTTGGCACATTTGCTTTTTATGTTGGTGTGGCCAGGGGAGAGGAGAACTGGATCCACAGGAAAAACCAGTGGGGAGTTCTTGGAAAATGATTCTGCTGCTGGGCTGCTGGGTGGGCTCCTTTCACTGACTGAGTTCTCCATAGGCAAATGTTTGTCTGACAATGTCGTTTGATGAACTTCTGTTAAATTTCCAGTCATTTCATGGTTACTATTATCTGTTGCTAAGTTCTTTGGGCTGAGTTTAGATCCTGGACTCTTTAAAGAATTAATACTTGTGACCTGAGTCTGTGTTGAGAAACTTCTCAGAGCCGGTGTGTCTGGCACTAGCCAGGAGCTGTCTGTACCTGAAGACATTTCATGACTGAGCCTTTTTTCAGGGCTCAGGTTTGGACTCCGTTTGGTCTCTGTATAAGCATTTGTTTGTCTGCTGAGAGGCAATTCTGCAGACATTTTTACATCATTACTTATATGCACTGTATCTGTAATGCCAAGTGAGACTTGGGTTGATCTCTGCTCTGTTTCAGTGACTGCTGAGTTATGTTCAGGTGTTGGTATCTCAGGACCCTGTTCTATGTCTGTACACATCAGTTGCCCAGGGATTTCCCCTTTCTTCAGAGCAGACCCTGACTCTGGCAACTTCTTGTCTTGTAACTCCATTTCATCATCAGAAGATAGAACAATAACATCACCCTCCTTGTTCCTCTGAGCTGCAGCATCCTCAGTTCTGACGACCAGTGATGTATGCTTGTTTAAAGCAATGTGGGGAAACTCTGTTGAAGAAATTCTGTTCTCATTTCTTGATGCAGTATCCAGCTTGTTGGCCTTCTGAAAGTGTATTTCATCAGATGGGAATGACTTTTCCATTTTGTTTTGCTTTGGTGTTGACACATGTTCTCTGGCAAAGTTTCTCTCTGATTTTGGAGATGCAGGTGAAGAGCCAACAGCAGGAAAAAGGAGCACATGAGGTTTGGGAGGAGGACTCCCATAAAAACCATTCCTACATGGAGAGAGGTCTTTTTGTGACTTGCTGTACGGAACTGAATCATTAACATCAACATGTTTTTCACTAGGGGCCTTTCCTGATTCTTTGATAACTTCTTTCATTGGGGGAGGCTCACAGTAATCTCCTTGAGTTGCAGAAAACAAGCGTTCATAACTTTCATTTACATCAGTATCACTGTGGAAGCTAGGAAACTGTTTTCCACAGTGATCTGCCTCGTCATGTAAGACCCGAGATGACTCGGAATCCTTCACACCTTCACATCTCCTAACAGTCTCTCCTTCATTAGCGGTGGCACCATGGGATGCTACGTCCCATTTTTGAGGTTCACTGTGGTGAGGCACAAAAGTGGTCTGTGGATCATCCGTGCTCTTGCACCTATTTATATTCTGCATTTTCTCTTCTTGTGCAGACAAGTCACATTTAGATCTTTCCACATCATTGTCATCCCTCAAATCTTTGAAGCTGTTGCTTATTGAAGCAGATTCAGATCTCTTTACCTCTTCTTCCTCAGTTTGCTGGTTTGTACCTTGTGCTGCTTCAGTATCACTGCAGATGCTGCAGTCTGTTCCCTCGCTCACCTCTGTTTCACCTTGAACCATCCTTCTCTGAGTTGCCGCAAACTCATAGATTTCCTCCAGCTCCTGTTCCCCCACCCCATCGTCATCTTCCTTCTGGCATTCAGGGTTCAGCATAGCTACTTCTTCCTCATCTTCACCCACCCACACTGACTTCAAGAGGTCTTGGAAGTTCTCAGCTCTGTCCTCACAATCTTTGTCATCCCTCACAGAGATAAGATCATCTTCTGAATCCACTCCAGAAGACACCTGACTCTCTCCAGTGTTGTTTTCACACTTTGCCATCAGTTCCCTCACACCAAACCTGCAAGAATATAATAGTAATGTTAGTATTTTCCTCCTCCAGTATTTCTTCACTATTTGGCTGCTCACTCTTGTGAGCCTTGTGTAAGAATTTGCATGAGGATGCTGGTCTCCTAAGATGTCCAAGATCCAGTATACTCCTAAAATTTGGAATTCCCTTTTCCAGGTGTCACCCACACAAAAGCATGAGGCTCGCTCTTCCTTTTTTATGTTCAAGACTAAACAGCCATATGACTACACTAAAACCCCTTTGCCATTTGCACTGGTGAGAGCCCCGTGGCATGGCTGGGGCTGGATAATGTCTGTCATGTGCAAGCTTCATGGCTTTCTGGAGTGACAGTACATTCATTTTGGCAAGATCGAACCATTTTCCCCCCGCATCTCAGCAACTGCTCCTACTTCAAGCACTTTACTTAGCACACGCCTGGGATCACGACCGAGAGCACGGCTGACACAACGCATTAGAGTTCTAAGCATCCAATACATTCTGCAAAGTGTTGTTCAGATTAAACACACCACTAGTGCAACGCTTTGAGGATCACGTATAGAAGATACGCTCATCATCATCAACATCAGCTGCCAATAAACATCCTGAGACAAAACTCTCGGCAAAACTCTGCTAAGCATATACTGAACATAGAATATCTCACACAGATATGACCTGAAGAGAGACTCATGGAAAAAATGAGAGTAGGATGTTCTTATGTGCAAGTTTCATTTAAGATGAAAGCAGAGGACTATGGAATTTGTAAGCCACTAAAACTGCAACAGAAGATATCAAGTTGTGGCCTGCGGGGCTGAAAGCATGAGGGGATCCAAAACATGCTCACGAGACAAACCTGGCAGCCAGAGCCCCGACCTGGGGCAGCACCCCAGCAGGGATGTCAGCATCAGCAGCATAAAGGTATCGCAGGAACGCACACACTGCCTCTCCTGTCACGTCACTCAGCAGCACCCGGCGCGTCTGCGCGTTCCCATCCTCTTCCACTAAGAACCCTTGGCTGTGAACCTGGAGAAAGAAGAAAGCAAACAAAGTCTGTTTGCTAGTAAAGGAACAGCAACACCAATGCTCTTGCTCCTATCAGCTTACTCCTTTCATTCGCCAAGTCCTACCCTGGGACCGGGACCTGATGCCTCAGAGGGAAGCTGAGATGACCAGTTATGCAGAGCTTCATACAGAACAGGCCATTTCCTTCCTGACCCTACAGCTGTTAGCTTCGATAAAGTTTAATTACTTGTTTTAATCACACATATAAAAGGTGGTCTTAGAGTTCTCCAGTTAGTTTTGGAATCAAATTACTTCCAGAACACAATTTCCACAGTTTTCTACACCTCTCTACAAGCGAGCTTCCTCTGATCTGTTTCGAATTTACCTACCCTTGATGCACTGCCAAAACTCTGGTGCCTCACAGGAAAAGAGACACCATACAAAATACCACTACACTGAACTGGACCGTTATCTGTGTGGGCCCAACTTGATCTCAGGTTTTGGTGAAAATGTATCTCCAGTTAAGTGAGGTCTCACTTCCTTTCCAGCCAAATCACGTACTGTGCTATCTGAAACTCTCCAAAGTTAGGGGATGCCATGCAACAGAAAACACGAGCTCTGAAGTCATCTCTGATTAATTCCTGTCTCCTTGTTACCCAAAATCTTCAACAAAGAGGAGCACTCCCGCACCTATACAGAAAATAAACATGAAATGCTGCTCTGCAGGTGGGAACTTATAGGAAAACCACCCTCTGCAGGCATCAAAAATACAGCATAGGGCCAATTCCACATCTCTACCCACACAGTGGATGGGAATGCTGAAGCCAGAGCTGCAGGGAAATAATAAGAGAACATGGCTAACCCAATAGTTTTTAAAGTCCTTTGATTTGTGGGCACATGCATATTTGCTAAAAGTTGTGAAGATTCCTTAAAAAATTCATATTAAGACTGCTGTATGAACTTGCTTCCCCTCCCTGAACTTTCGTGGACCCCTCAGAAATGGTCTGAGTCACCTTGGGTGGAAACTACTGCCAACAGGCATGAGGATAAAACTAAACTTTCCAAAAAGACAGCTTTAAAGAAAGCTCCTTTCATTAGGAAGCTGGCTGTATGGACTGGTGGCAGCTCTGTGAAAGAGTAGAGTTCAAATGTTAGGCTCGGAGCCTTTCACTGTCCCGACAGGAGGCTGCATAGGAACAGGCTGGGAATTATTCAACCCAAAATGCTTCTGGGAATATATGAACTACTTCACTAGCCTTGTAAATAGCACAGTTCAGTGCAGCTACCCCCAAAGCAACTCTGAGAGTGACAAAACTTCTGTGGAGGTTATTTTCAAGTACTTCCCAGAATCTTGCTACTCCATACTCAAGCTTCCCAGCCTGGGTGACAGGCAGAACACACCAAGATGGACAAGGCAGTCTGCACTTGCACAGGTACAAATATTCCAGGGCAAAAAGCACTCAGGAAGCTTCCTCCATTGCTCATGGGCAGAATGCAAGGAAGAATCCTTGCCTCCCCACAGTCCACCCAGATAAAGTACCACGTTTTCCACCACCTTGTCAGGATTCTGTTTTCTGGAAAAACCAGTGCAGGTGCAGAGGCACTTGCCATTAGGCCCAGCAGTGCTCTGCGCTGATTCTGTTGCATTAACTGTAGGGGTGGGCAGTCTGGGCTTTCCTGAAGCAGAGAAGGAAAGTGAGTCAGCAGTACTTACAACCTGAACGGCCTGTGGACACCGTGCGTACAACACAAACATGTGGGCATAAAGGACTTCCCCACAGTCCACCTGGAACTGGACATCACTTAAGTGGGGGTTGTTGACCATTGCACTGAAATCTTCAGCCAGCAACCTGAGAGAGGACTAGAACACAGAAGGAACACAAAGACAGAAGTTACGTTACAGCTGTCCAACATTCCCCTGAAAAATAAGAAGGGAACAACCCAGTTTATCAGCATTGTTGTACCATGGGCCCCAGTCTGGATACACTGCCTTTGCCTCCTGAAGACAGCCATCAGCATTACCAACTTCATGTCTTTCATATGACAAATAAGCAGACAAGTCTAACAGACATTTCTGTCTTTGTTTTCCTCTTCTTTTTCACAGTCTGGCAATTGTGAAGAAAGAGCAGTTGTGTTCTACTGTACTTGTTCTGCCTCATATTACAGCACATTATCACCCTCAGATCTTCACCACACCATTTCCTGATGTGGTCTAGCCACTGCCTATAGTTGGTCTCTTGATCTACTGCCTTCCACCACATTTTTAGGAAACTGTAATTTCCACTTTGACGGACTTGAACTCAGTTCACTATAATTAGAGGAAAGAGAATGACTCAGGGATGGGGTAATGAGCCTTTCTTCTCCCATTCACTGTCTCGCGAAGACAGCTGAGAAGAACAGCTCTGCAACAAGGGGCCCACATAGAATAAAACTGATATAGGTGTCTAGCTCAAATGAACTTCTGCGCTTGTTACTGAAACCCCTTTTGAAAATTCCACGCAGTTATAAAAAAGAAACATAATTTCTATTATTGTTCTAGAACCCCTTGCTGAAATTTTGGGCAGGGCTTGTTGACTGAGCTACCTGTGACTGGTCACTGGTGATGGTAAGGTCAGGGCTGGGGCATGGTGCCAAAGACAGCAATGATGCTTCTGCTTCTGCTTCTGCTCTGGAGCTGCTCCCAGTACAAACCCACCCCAGGCAATCTTCTAAAGACTCGGATCCCTCCAGGCAAGTGTTGTAGCTCTGGAGGTGGCCAGTGCTTCAGAGAAGTGTGAAATACCCTCAGCTCATGGTTGAGAGGCTGTCTGACTGTAAGCTGGAACCGGTGTAAGTTGGAACCAGTTTATAGTTAACACACTAATCACTGACCTTGTGCTTTTCAAACCTACTGCAGAGTTGAGGAACTGCAAGTTTTATTTCAGTGAACATCTGCACGAGATGCAGACCCACCTGGAACAACATCGCTCTTTAGGTTTCTACATTAGCAGCGGACCGTGGAAACCCAACCTTTCTACTTGCTCCAGCATGTGTTTGCAGGCAGCCAACACTAATTAGCACCAAAACAGCAGCACCCACCAGAACACTCCTTCCAGGCCTTCATAGGTGGGCTAGAGAAGACTGCATGTCGTGGCAGTGGTGTGGACTGATCTCCAAGGGGAAGACAGGAAGCTCAGTCTGAAAACTAATCTGATGTTTCTTGCTTTCTTATTCTTGGCAGGTAGGATACCTGCAAGACAGTACCTCAGGAAGCCAGCAAACACAGACTCCTGATGCTACGTTCCAGGCAGCAAGCCCAGAACAGCTTTCCTGCTGATGCTAAAATTATGAATCAGGAATGGGGAAATTAAGTAAGGCTAGAAACCTCCTGGCTGCACCATTCTCTGTGCAAAGCAAACAGACTGGTCTGAAGACAGCTCCGAGTGGGCATGTGCTCCTGTCGGAGAACATACCAGAACACTCTCTCCTACCGAGGAGGCCGGCTAGGCTGGACTCCACAGATGTGACAAGCGTCTAAAGCATGGGTGAGGGATGTGTTACCCATGCAATGGATGTATTTGCTCTGCATGGTTACACTCTGTGCTCATATAAAGCACAAATCTCTCCCACTGGCAATCCAACTCTTCAGCAACGCTCTATTTGCTCAGGAAAACTATCGTGGAATCAAACTAAATCTGAAAAACTGATCATACTGGTTTTGCTGGTAGTAACCGAGTTTCAACAACAGCATCAGGACAGTTTCTGTATTGCTAAAGGCCTCTGGTTTAATAGACTCAGAAGCTTATAAAACAACGTGTTTTTCCTGCTAAGGATTTCTTTTTTTTTTAATACCCCCGAAGAATATCTAGAGTTTCTGTAACAAGTAGCTGGGATGCTTAAGTTTAGTAGATTCCCACCTCACAGAATTGTCTCCCTTTAGAAGTCTCTTAATTCTATTAGCACAATATGAAAGTGCTTTCTCAAGGCATCAAAATTTATCTGGCATCAGAAGCTACCAGCTTTCATAGCATGATTATTTATTATCAAACAAAGATAGTAAGTTTCACCAGATAAAGTGGATGACCCTGCTAAGAAGATCAGTTAGGGTTTTTTTTAATACGCACTTCAATTGAAGAAAAGTGATTATACATCCATAGAGGATTATATATCCACTGGTGCATCTGGGGGAAGATGTGATCTACAGAACACTAGTGGCTTGATACAAAGGTCATCTGTGACTTACTCGTCTGTATTCTCCACCCAGTCACCATCGAGAGCACAGATTTTCAAGCTAGATCCTCTGATATGTGTTCCCACAATTGAGTATTTTCTATACTAAATCTTTTAAAAGCTCACATTAGCAGCAAAAAAAGTGCTCATCTTCCCTCACCGCATTCCACATCATTGACCAGGCTTTTATGCCAGATGAGAGAATTTAGTGCAAGTCAGCCAGTCCTTGCAAGAATTCTCTCTTCCACTGCAAAGCACGGTGTGGAGAGGAAGGTGTCAGAGGAGGAACAGCTCCATCCAGCACCACTCGAAGTAGCTGGGTGTGTGAGCCTGCAGGAAGCACCAAGCAGCTCTGTCTCTCCTGGGCTGCAGACAGTTTTCTCTTGGATAGCCTCGGCATTAAAGCAGAGTACTGCCTAATGTGGTGCAGCTGCATCCCTAGTTCCTACCCCCAAATACTCCTAGTGCTGTAACATAACTCTTTAACCTGGTTCTCTTTATATAAACTATGGACAAATTGGCCTTATGTTACCCGTTATTTTAAATCATCTCTCTCTCATCAGGTAGGACAAGTACTGAAAAATCCACCACTGGACATCAATGAAATACCACCTCATGTGCTGATCTCACCTGTGCCCATGATGATTCCTGCATGACTGTGAACCTTAAGCACCTCTTTGTTTCTATGGAAAGGAATGGGAAATATTCCATACTTCTACGAATTGCACAAATGCATTAGCTTCTTTTTTACAGTGATAAATTTAAAAAAAAGTGGAAAAAATGGGTTGTCCTTACTCTTTTACAGCTGCTCGTCGGAAGGCCCTTCTCTTTGGATGGGGGTACAAAGCCACTATGTGGAGTATCACTGGAAGTCAGTTCTTTTCCTCAAAGAAGAAAATGCACATCACAAATCACATACAACTTCTCTGTGAGACACAGTGATGTAAGAACTCCTGACAGCTCCCCGAGACAGCTGCTATAACCAGCCTGACTGAGATGAAGGCTCAGCCTCTCCCTCGGGCCTTTACTGGAAGGTTTGGCTCAGGCTGTGACAGGCTGTGGGTACCCCAGTACCAATTTACTGCAGACCCATTGTGTGCCAAAATCATCCTGGAACTGTGGAGTGGGGCGTGCTTCTCTGCTTTCACGTCTCAGTTCTCCCCCAGTGGGAGAAAACTATGACACAGAGTGGGATGGGACATGCCACAGTCTCATCCTAGCAGACAGGCAGAATGTATCTGGGATCTGCATTTCAACTTAGACAAAATGCTGTGGGCCCTCGTGCTCAGAGGCAGCCAGTGAAATGAGTTTCACACAGCCTGACCCCTGTGGTAGGCTCCAGAGTGCACAGAACAGGATGCAGAGCAAGAGAAAGAATTGATGTCTTCAGAAATGGCTTCTGGTGCATCTGCGTCTGCACAGTTTTTCTCCACCTGTCTCATTTACACACACAATATACATTTATGCGTGGAAATGATTCCCCTCACCCGGGAAGCTATACCTCCACTGAAATCCCAGGAGTACTTTTACAGGACCAGGAATCATTTGCTGCAGTTTAGTAGGGGAAGTGAGGAATATTATACACAAGTGAAAAAGCAGACAGGTGAATTTAGCAACCATGTTCTCTTTCACAGGTGAACAGGAGACACACAACACATTCTGCTGAACAGCCAGGCCATTTTAAGGGATACCACTGACCTTGAAATGTGCAGTTGTGCACCACATGCAGCTATGACTGGGAACATTAGAGTTGCCCATAGAGGAATTCTAAGTGGTGTAATTTTTCAACTCTGTGTAGGTGCAGATAAACTTCAGGTTTGTGTAATTGATGTACCAACATAAAATCATCCCTCTTGCACAGCTCTCTCGCCCAATTGTCTCAAGAGCTGAAAAGACAGTGCATATAACAGAAAGACTGTCCAAATAGCAGGGATGAGGATTTTGTCCCAGCTGTTGAACATGTCCAGGCTCCCTCCTGGCAGAAAATACTTCGATATCTTTAAGGGAATTTTAAAATAAAATTTAGTATCTGCTGTCCAGGAGTTCTCTTAAATGCTGGGATTTATGAACCATTTCAGAAATGTTTGTCTTGACTGTATCTAAAGCTTACTGCAGAAAAATGTCTCCCCACAGTATCACCTCTTGGATCAGCAACAACATTCTGTGGGTGCTGTCACAGCTCTCCTAACTTAGCACAGCCCAAGTCTGGCTCTGTGTAGCTGAAGGGACCAAGGACAGGGCTCACAAAGCTGCCAGAACTTACCTGCCTGCTCCGCTGCCTGAACGTTGTCAACATCAAGTTTCCACTGAGTAAGGGTAAGTCCTTCCCTGGCCAACTCCACTAGGTCCTGCAGGGTCTGGACATCCTTCTGGCTGTGAGATAAAAACTGCCCGTCTCCTTCACAGCCGGACTTGGATTCATCAGAAGTTTGGCCTGCAACCTCTGTGCAAGTGGGCTCATGAGAACTGAGGTCAGGCTGAATTTTCTGGGATGCTTTTGGCTGATCAGATTCCACAGATGGCAGAAGGCTCTCTGGTTTATGATTCTAATCAAAAGGGGAGGAAGGAAAGACACAATAAATTAGGTCTCATTTTATGTATGTGTAGAGTTCAGAGTGCAGTCTCTACTTCATACTTGTGAAACATCCAGTAAAGGATTACAGAGCATTCCCCAGGTTTGGGGGCTTCTGAGACAAAAGGTCTCTGCAGTTTTCTGAAGGACTCTCCAGACATAAGACAGCTCTGAACAGGAGAAAGGAAACTACAACAGAAAATGCAGAAAAGGTGGTTTCTCCAGGAGCATGTCTGTGCAGGCAATTACCAAGAAGGGAGAAAGGATGGTGGAAATGCTCCCACTCCAACATCTAAATATTTCACTATAGCTGGAGCGCCTGGCAACAGTCACAGCTGAAGCTCTCCAGGTGCTTCTGTTCTGAGTTCTGAAATGCTTTTGCAGTTACATGTAACTAAATCAAACTTTCACCTTAGAGCTGATATTTTCCAGGTTTGGTCTCTGTTTCCCAATAAAAATAGTTGTGTTTGTTTATTTCTAAGTAAAAATGGTTTAGCCATTTCTGTGAACGGAAAGAATCAGAGGGAAAACACACTCTTGCCATGATTTTAACAGCCCTTCTACTTTTTATTTTTAAACCTCTCTGGCACTTTTTGGCTTGAACGAAAGGTCAAAAATCTTCATAGAATGGAGTCCCTCCACTACAGCCCTAGCCTGCAATAAGCGTGAAAAATTCTGGTCTTTGAGTAGGGAAGAAGCATTAAATAAAGCACCTATATATGCACAATAGTTTTTGAACAGCAGCACCAAATAATTCTTCAAGGAAAGAATGAGGGAAGGAAGAGAAGTGACATCCTTCTTCTCAGAGAGCAAGTATGTCATAAGATAAGAGACTAAAAGAGCTTTGTCTATTTCTGTAGCCACTTTTTATAAAAATACAGAGCATTGAAAGAGGCAGAAGATCTAGGTGGAAACTGGAATGAAATAGTGGAACTGAAAACTGGATCAAAGCTCATATGCACCAAGAGGCAGTGGGATGCACAAGGAAAGCCTGAAGAGCAAATGCTTGACTTTACAACTTTAGGTGCTCCCATCTTCTCCTCTGTGCAAGACAAATATCAGTCTTCAGTTTAAACTTTTCTCCCAGATCCTTCCTGAGTGCAGTACACGGGCAAAGCTCATACTAGAATTGATGAGAGAAAAGTGCCAAGAAGGAAAACAAGAGTCAGGCTGCCGTAAACAGGGACAAACTAGTGGCAAAATGAGCAGTATGGGGTCCCTTTACTCAGTACTCTCTTCCCATCAGTTTTATATTTTGAAAGCTCAAGGAATATCATTGTAACATGAGCCTCAGTCTCCTCTCCAAAAGGGAGAAATGAAAGTTCAAGATCATAAAACTTAACTGTGTAAGACCAGGGGACAACAGGGCATGAGCAATGAGTATGCAGAAGCAGAGGATCACTTATTTAAATACCAAATGAGGAAACAGAAGGGTTACAGGGCAAGTGAATTATGGCACACAAATATCAGAGCAAGGACAAAAGAGCATCCCACCTGCACAGGCTTCCAAGGTACAATTGGAGGGGTTAATGCAGCAGTGTAGAATGATTCCAGGTCGTAAGGTCCTGTCAGAGCACTGATATTCCATAAAAAGCACTCCTTCGTTTTGGACAATGGCAAGAGCCACGTTGCTTTCCCAGATTCATCCTCCAAAATCCTACTAGTGGGAAGACTAGGGGTGGGAGGGAATTCCACTTCTTCTGCAAGCAACATAGCTACTCGCTCTTGGATCCTTTTGCGGGCCTTCTCCGGATCCTGAAGCAGTAATGGTGGAGGTGCAGTTGGGCCTCTTTTACGCCGTTTTTTCTCTTTAAAAAGAAATGGAAGAGGAACTCAAATAAATAAACAGCTGCACACATAGGGCAGAGGAACTCAACATGCCAGCTCCTTCAAGTGCTGTAGTCGGTGACCGAAAGGCAGCTACCAGCTGAACACAACTCTTCAGATTTCCGCAGGTAGTCTGAAGCCTCGTATCGCCCTTAGGGGAGAAATGAACTCCAGAAAAAACTGACTACTGCTCACGCCGCTCTGCTGCCTGTTGGGAGCTGTCACGTCTCTACAGAATCTGATCATTATGGAAGCAACTGATATCCATGCAGTCTCCTTCCCAGACTCATGGAACAGTGCCTGTATGGCAGTGCTTCACAAAAAAGGAAGAGAAAAACGCCAACAAATCCATGAAGGACTCCTTTTCTAGTGTACTGGTCACTGATGATATCAAACCACAGCTCACACAAATGCTGAGCAGCTTTCATTTGGAAATTCTGTGTCTTACTACCTTTGCCTTACTAATGCCCAACCCCAAATCCAACTGGGAGTACTTATTGGCAGGAGGAGACCTGAGCAGGGTCATGAAGAGTAAAGTCTCCGCTCTACATGGCACAACTGCTCTGGCAGTTGTCTTCCTTCCTAAACCTTTCTGCTCACCAAAATAGCGAAGCACACGCTCAAGAGCATGTAGTATACACATTTGTCCACCACAGAAAGAAAACAGAGATAAGGCTGAAAAAGCTGCATTAATTCAGGTTGCAACAGGATGAATAGGAAAAAATCTACTGCAGGAGAAATAACAATAATCTTTTCATGTTATTTCTTGTCACTTCCATGCTTTACAAAAAACAACAGCTTATCTTAAGAATATTTTACAGATTCAGAATAATCAATCAGTGGAAAAAAGCATGGGATTCCTAAGGGATTTCACTGAAATGACATGGACATCCTGCAGCCTTTCTTGACTGTGTGTGGATACTGCATATTGTTGAAGCTCTGACAGCTTAAATAAAACAAAACCAGGGCTGTCATCCCTCCTATACCCACGGGAAAGTTTTAGTGAAGATCAGGTTGTCTTATATTACTCTCCAATAACACCGCCTTTGACACTAACTTGCTTTAACACATACCTGATCCTGGCTTCCATTTGATGGGCAAAGCAGCCACTGGTTTCACATTTGTAACTGATTTTGCTTGTTCCTGCTTTTCTTGCTCCAACAGAGAGCGTGACATTGCCATGGCAACCAGCAAATCTTCATCCTTAGTCTCCATTTTGGCCCTCTTCTGCATTTTCTTTGAGTCCTCTTTGGAGGAGCCTTTTCGCTTTGACCTGTTTGGTTGATTGCTGAAATACAAGAATGCAGCAAGAAGCCCAAGTTAATGTGACTGGATTGGAGACAAGAAACACTGAGCGCTCCAGACCAGCTGCTCTACTTGCTCAGAGAGATTCCTGTATCAAGGATAATGAAAAACTATTCAGTACCTTCTTCCCTAGCAGGGCGCAAAGGATTCTTATCATCCATGGAATTTAGAGCAATTTAGAGAGTCTTATTTTGAAAAGGTAAGCACAAGGCCACAGCACTGCTGTAAACATCTGCTGTCTCTACCTTGAATGCTTTTTTGTACCAAAGGGGAAAAAACAAGTTGAAGCAGGGCAAAACCAAGACGACCAGAAAATGCTTTCCCCCTCTTCTGCTTCCACAGGGAACAGGCGACGGTCCTTCCTCAGCACAAAGGGACTTACCAGCCCTTCTACAAATTCAGTCAGGCACCACTTGCTGTACTCTGAAGATTCTGCTCAAATCCAAGACAGCAGATGCAGCTCTATACTGAGTACATTTCAAAACATCACGTCTGCTTCCTCTTTGGCTCGGGATGTAAAGCACATACATCCAGGACAGCCACAACCCAAATAGCTGAGGCATTGGCACGACAGATGAGGAGAGACTGCATACTCGTACTGTGTGGTTTGCTTAATAAGCTCAAACACACCATTCAGCTTTACTGCATAATTGCCTCATAGAGCACAAGTAATTCTGACAAACCAGTGTAAGATTATTTATTCCCCATTTTGCTCCTGCCTGCTGACTTTTAAAGCCATCCACCACCCGACCACTTCTGAAGGAAAGCAAGATGATTTCTCCAACTAACTACCACATTCTCCTCATGTGGTACTGGGTCACAGCTCTACTTGACCTTCTCTGGACTTGGGGCTCACCCAGCACGCGAGCCTGCCTTGCTTCTACCGTTCATCCCCAGGAGCACGGGTTCAATGTCTCTCAGGCCAAAGAAAGTAACCAGCATCTTTTATCTTTACCAGCTTACCTGGGACACTGAGGAGGTGCATCACCAAGTGTGGACACCTGCAACTGCACCGCCTGAAGAAGCAGCTTAGGAGGAACATCCATCTCGACAGCACAGCGTTTCAAGTGACTGACTCGGCTCTGTGAGGTTTGGAACTGCTTCCCACAGATGGGACATTCAGGGACCAGTGGTCTGCTGGAGGCTGACATCTGCGCTTCTTCCATCTCATCCAGACACCTGTGAGACGATGGCAAAACTTACCTCTGAAGACTTTAAAACTGTGCACGCTAAGATTTAAACCATATTAAAGAAAAGGAAGCACAATCATCTCTAATATCTGTAACAGCCAGAAACATCCCCTAAAGAAACAAGAATTACATGCCCACTGCTGTGATGAATATGACATGTAACAGTTACATGGAGATTATGGCCTCAGAAGCATATTAAAAACATGTTGCTCAGAAGCAAGTGCAGGTAATAACCTTCTTCAATTAACCTTCTTCAATAGGTGTTCATCACCTAATCCCTCTTTCTGCATCCATTTTAACTTTCCAGCTAATTTATGAACCACTGCTAAAAAATGAATCACCCTACCAGAGAAATGGTAAATCTTCCTCACCCAAAACTTGACTACTTCTTGTCCTTCATACTACTTTTGCAGGCATGACCACATGCAGTGTCAAGAACACAAGTGTTTTCAAGTCAGGTATCTCACTTGACAAGGACAGGGGTTTATGTCACAGAAAAGGGAGCAGCTGAAATCAACACTGCACTCAGGAGTGCAGGATGATGAACTTGTAATAATTTCTGGTGGGCCAAAACTCTGTAAAAAATTTTAATCGCTCTTTTTCTGTCCTCTCCAAAGAGATTCGGGGTGTGAACTCCTGGATCTGCAGTACCTATTATAAAAATCACTCCCTAATTAGGTAATGACACACACTACCTACACACACAGGGCTGTGTTAAGAGACCATTCATCTGATGCACTAGGACTGGTGATTACTAGTTTGCCTGTGCATCTATCCATCTACAGCTTTACCTCCTGTGATGAAGACTACAAAAAAAACCCACTGCTAATATAACCTTGTAATGTCATCATACGATTACACGCTTAATATTTCAGAAAGCAGACTTAATTTCCAAAAACCATTTCTGACACACTGTCACTGTTTTACAACCTCTATCCTCTCAAGCAGCAGTAAATACCTGAAGCCAGAAACAGCAATAACACCTCTAAAGCTGCAGGTGCAGACAACCCTAATGAATGTGAGCCACTCAATAACATGACGTAGGACTGGACAAATTAAATCACTTTTGCCTTCTGAAAGTGCTCGAATTAAGAAATTGCAAGCATTCAAATGTGCTGTTTCTGATACTTTCTCAACAGAGCAGCACAGACTTTTAAATTACAAAGACCTATCTGTACATAATATATTAACAGTACTTGATGTTTACCACTAAGGAGGCTGTTAAATTAAGGACACTAATTTCAGTTTAGTCATCTTTCTGAATAGTATCACCTTTCCCTCCGCACATAGCTCAGATACACAGTGACATGCCAGATGTTCTCAGATGAACAATTTTTAGCAAAATAGGGCAAACATTACTTTGTCGGCTGAAATTGGTAGATCTCAAAATCTGCAGCAGTGGGTCCTCATTAATTTTGATAGCCCCTTTACAATCACAGCTCCTCTGCCACACTGCTGCTGAAAGCAGCACTGGCCTTACCACGCACATGCAGAAGCCCTGCAGGGCAAGACAATCAGCCTCTGCTCTGAGATCAAGCCGCCTTGTTAATTCAAGCCATAAAGGTCAATGCCACCGTGCAGATTCCCCTGCCACCATGTTCTTTAATGGCTAAGCTGAGTGAGCAGCCGATGAGGTTAAGGGGGAGAAGATCTGGAAAGGACACACCATGCTGGTCTTTCACCTGTTAACATGCTGCTCTCGGCGCGTTGTGTTCATGGCTGAGAGATCCTTCTGGCAGATCTGACAAAAAAACAAGCCTGCATCCTCCAGGCTTGCCAGGGCTTCCTCTTTGGTTTCCTGCTGAAGAGCCAAAGCCAGAGCACCATCATGCTCCATGGATGGAAGGTGGTGGGTATCTGGCAAAGAAGGGAGAGATGACCTAAGACAGAAAACTAAGAATCCTGTATGAAAGGTGTGGAGCTGTTATACTTGTCATTATTAGTTTATTAAACTAGACACATAAAAATTAATTGCAATCTTTCTCTTGCATCTTCCCATCTGATCTCTCAGACGGGAATGTACAAACTACACTCTTTAAATGCTACAAGACTGCACTAGCCTAGGAGCAGGAGGTGGCAATTTGTTCACAGTACATCACATGTCAGAGGGTAAATTTTGGCTAAAGTTTCTGGGGAGAACATGGGGTCTTAGACTTTACGTATTAAAACACAGCAGATTTTCACATCCATATAGAACCAACAGGGCCCTGACTTATGAAGGAGCAAACCAGAGTAAAACTGCTGTGAATTCAATCCGTCTGCACACAATGTATTACCTTACAGAGTGCTTGGAGATCTACCAAAGATGGGGGCTACCTAAGAGCCTTATTTACCTAACAGCTACCTAACACTGTCCCAAGGGAAGGATGACAAAGTTCACTGATCCTGCTGGAATCTCAATCCAAGAAAACAATTATCCCTCTGGAATCTAACATGAGGTTAATTCAGCCTTCGAGAAGAGCTGGGAGAAAAGAACAAATAGTCCTTTAACAACAGAGAAAGCAAGTTTTTTCAGTGATATGGAGTGATTTATTCAGTGCTGCACACTGAGCCACCAGGCTAGCTGGGAACAAAGCCCAGGAATCCGGACTGCTTCTCATACAACCATTCTCACCAGCCCACAGCACTCTTTCTGCACGTGCAAGAGCTAACAGGAGAAACATACCATTCTCTGGTGGGTTCTGCTCCTGGACTTCATCAGGGAAATCCCCGCTGGCTACAGACTTTGGCAAACTATCATCTGTGCTGTGTTTTAGCTGCTCAGGTGCCACTCTCTTGAACTGCTGCATTCTCTCCACTACCAGCTCTGCCACCCGCATCTTTGACCCTGCGAGCGGCGGTATCTTTGAGGTAGGTGAAGAGCAGGTCCCTGGCTGTGTAGCAGGATGGAAGGATAATGTAGTCTGGGAAGAGCCATTCAGAGTATTTACTAGAGGGGTAGAAAACACCAAAGATTTACCAGTCAGTTAGCTGAGCTGCCCAGAGAGCTGCTGGGAAGCCTTCCCCAACAGCAGCCTAAGGCAGGCTCAGTTTTGCAACAGCCATTGCTACAGAAAGAAGTGAACAATTCGTTTAGCTATTACATGATTTTATACTTCATCATCTCAGTATCAGGTTTCTGTGCTACAGTGGAGTTTAGGTATCTCTATATCCCTTTTAGAGGAAGGAATATTAGGGAAGGCCTTGCCTGAAGGTCACTAGCAAGAACAACAAGCAAGGCAGCCCTACACCCCTCTCGCCCCAGCGTTCCCACTGCAGACAGTCCTGTGGTTCCTGCTGTTCTCTGCTCTGATCTCCAAACCCTATCTGCGGCTCAAACTTTCAGGCTCTGAGCTGAAGGAACCCGGAGTTCCCAAAGACGGGTGGTAACAAGCAGGAGGCAGAGGCAATGCCAGACTAACACCTCACCTACCACTGCTCTGCTTGAGGTGTCCTGTGGATATGGGCAGCACGCAAGATGGGACCAAAGATCTCGCCAGCCCAATATCTTGTCTTTGAGTGCAGTCAGCAACACATACTTAAGAAAGGCTGATCAGGACAGGACAGGTACAAAATAATCCTTTTCCTGGCTGACCTTATTTATCAGCTTAAGGACTTCTGGCACTAGTGACTGCATTCTGGCCATCATGTTTAACAACCACCGAAGGACTAATTCTTTATGAATTAATCCAACACCTTTCTTCACTCATTCATATTTTTGGCCTTGACAACATCCAGCAGCCATATATTTCACCATACAATGATGCAGTGGGTGAAAAAGCACCTCAATATATTCTAAGTTTGCTTCTAGATGATTTGAGGGTGCTTTTCTCAGTTCTGATAGTGCAAAAATCACTGAATAATGACTCCCCAACACATCACTTTGTACCAAGGCTTCACCTTACTGAAGGACATCTTCTGCCTGCCTGTAGCACAGAACACACTCCTAGGTTAAAGCCCTAGATAAGCCTAAGTAGCTAAGTGTAGATGAAAACACAAGATGCAAGCCTGCTTCGATCAGTGCTGCTGTATGTCCCCTTCAGGTGGATTTCTGAAGACCTCCACTGAACTACAGAGTCTTTTCAGTCCTAGCCTATTTTCTGTTTGAAAGACTTTGGTTCACTCACCTGTCAGAGTCCTCTGGCTGCACTCACTGGTCACTGTACTCAGTTGGCTGGCAGGGAGAGGGCTTCTCTTTCCATCCCCTTGCACAGTCTCACTGCTACTACAGGCCATAGTGTCAGCATCTTCTTTGTGCACGAATGTTTGTCCCTTTAAACCCAAATCTTGAGGCAAGTTTGTTTCCTTCGCTGCTGGTAAGTGATGATGGTTTTGGCTCTTAGCAGCAGCTTTGCCTCTTCTTACTTTGCTTCTTGTTGCAGTGCTCTTTGACCTGTTCTGAGCCCTCTTCGCTGCCTCAGCATCCCCAGCTTTTTTCTTCGCTCGACCCAAAAGATTCGCCCACAACTCTTTAAAATCATTGTCCTGTTCATCCATTGGCCTGCAGGTTTCAGTAACGACACTGTCAGGACTGGAGGGCCAGAGGAGATACCAGAATCAGTTCAGGTTTGCATCATCTGTGACCTGCAATTTTCAGCAATTCCCTTCCACCACCACAGAGATCTCCATTCCCCAGACTTCAGTGAGGTCAGCAGAGCGGGCACTGCTGTGCTGTTCTGACAGTTCATTCTTCCATCCTTAACTCACAGCCATTTAGTAGTGCACATTCTCTCTCCAAGGACCCCACCCACTTTCACAAGTTCATTCTTCAGAGGTCTCTAGACCATTAAGTCAAGCACCTCAGTTTGTGCAGAGCACTTGTAGGATCTTCATGATATGCTACAGGGCTTCAGAAAGACACTTACTACAGCCCTTAAACAAAGAAATAAAAAAAGGTGATTACGTAGGATGGTATATGCAGAGGTAGTGTGGGACAGGGCTGGTGTAGAACTTTGAAGGAGGAGAGAATTTATATAAAATAGTAAGATTAGAAAAAGCACATATTGACCCAAAACACTATCTCTGTAATTGTACTACAGACATGCACAAGCCACATTAGGAATGAAGAGGAAAGCTTTCAAAACAGATATCTGATACTGGGTAGGCTTTTGTCCTGGAGCTCAGGATTTGAGACTGTCTTTTTTTTTTATATGTATTCATACTTACATTTATATAACAGAAGACCAGCGAATGCAGCAGGGGAGAAAAAAGAAGTCCTTCAAACCAAGCAGCTATTCTAGAGTGTAGAATTCTGCTTTGCAACACCACAGCTTAGAAGAGGAGAGCCCAGCCTCATTTTGAGAAGTAGATAAAGGCAGTTTCTGGCATTTCAGAAGGGTTTCTGGGGCAAGTCTGACAATAATTCTACAAAACATGTTCATCCTTTCTCTCCTGTTACCTCCATGGCTGCTCACCATCAGGATTAGCTCTCCTGCTAACTAATACTGAACTCTTCCTCTGAGTACTCAGTAAACCATGGCACTGACCATGTTTCACAAAACACTGTCAAATACACAGGGTAAACAGACTAAACAAATGGTATTTTTAAATGAGTTTCTTAATCTTTTCAGCTACAGTAAGAACAGCGGTACTAGCTAGGGATTACTTGGAAGAGCACTGGGTACAACGTCCAGATGGAAATGTCATCAACCCCCAGGCAACATTAAAACCAGATCTCTATTCTTAGACATTTTGATTGTCCTCTTCTTCCTAGTCCTAAGTTCACTATGGTTCTGGCTATTTTACCAGAGGTTTTATATTGCTCCCAAAACCGATTTCTTTCAAGCCTAAACTGGAGTGTTTCACTTGGAATGGCAGCAGCTGTGGTTCAGTTTCCCCAGTAAAGCTCTGGGCACAGAAAGACTCAAAAAGCAGGAAAAACATATGCGAGATTGTTTTCTCAAATGGCTTGGCTGCAGACATGTGAGGCTAAGGAATGCTGGTTACACACTTTCATGGGTCAGCCTTTCCTATAAGCAATTACAGATGTTAATGGATTTATTTATTTTAAACTCAGGCTCCCAAACCAGCAGAGGATTTTGCTGTGAATCTTGGAGTCATTTCCTGTTAGAGAGAAACTGAAGTTTTATGTAGCCAGTTCATAAATTTAGTTTTCCTTGACAGAATCTTGGTGTAGTTATCACTGTAAATTGACCATTTTCTTCTAAGTAGGAGATGGCATGTGGAGAAAAACAGAACCTCACATCCTCCATGGCTTTAAATACCTCTCACAGACACATTTGTACTGTCACATTATTTATGATGAGTTCCTGATATTAAACTTTGAAACAGATCTGCACTTTTGCATTTGCAATCAGTGTTCAGTGCCCCAGGTAGACCAAGTCAGACGTACAAATGATGCAAAACTAACTAAGAATTTATCTGTCTTACTCCTCCCTTTCCAGACTTGTTTTTACAGGCTCTTGCTCTGTTCAACATCTCAGTATTTCTGATGCTGCTGCTATTGGTGTACCTAACAGCCAGCTTTGGCACCAGTTTGTAGAGCTCAAAAAGTAATGGCTTTGAAAATAGTTTCTTTCAGTATAGCATTCAATTCATTTTGGAAGCTTTTAGGACTCAACAAATCACAAAGCTGATCAAATAAAATAAACAGCAGCACTTACCTATCCACTTGCATGCCAAATCTACAGCACAGCTGTGCCCTTCAAGTAAATGTGGATCAGCAAAACGGGACGAAGCAGGACCAGTAAGAATGAAAGACAGAACCTGGAAAATGGAAGGAAAAGGTTAGATTTAGTGTACTTTTTACTGACTGCTCTTTTTGCTCGAGTTCCAGGTTGCAGGGAGAAGGAGACAGCAATAGCACGTGCTCTAAGGGTGCTAAGTTCTGCCCCTTCCATTGACCTGAAATATGCAGGTGAGTTAGATGTGCTGCTCAGGACCTGCTCAGCTCAGCAGCATGTGCCCAGCAGTCAGCAGCACCGCACACCGCTGCAGAGAAAGCCCAGAACCCTTCCAAAGGCAGAACAGGCCAGACAGACGGGATAAAGCCCTGAGGACCCTGCTCTGACCCTATAGCTGACCCTGCTTTAAGCAAGACGCTGGACTAGAGACCTCCTGAGGTCACTTCCAGCCCAAGTGATCCCTGTGATCCTACAAATAGTCTGTCCTTGCCTTTTCCACTTGGGACTAATTTTGATTCCTGGTAACTTTCTTTAAACCAGAACCACAGCTGTTAATTCTTACAGAAATCCACCAATGTTACTATCACAAACCTCCACCTTTTTGATCTTGTCATTTTTAGATTCATAGACATCTAATGAATTGAGTTCCTTGGTTTAACTGAAAAAATCCAGGAGGAGGTATCCCTTTTCATCAGTTCTGTTTGCTTCCTTTGTACTTCATTGACTGTCTTCTGTTGAGACAAGGAGGACAGAGGCTCCAAATCGACTCTCTTTAGACCATTCAGTATTTTATTAAATTATATGTATCACATCCTCCAGTGTCTGTGCTCTAAAATAAGAGTCCCAGTCTTTTCTCTTTTCCTAGGAGAATCTTTCCTGGCCCCTAACTATCTCCATCATATTCCCTGAATCTCCTTCACTCTCCAGTGCTTTTTCTGAGACGCGTTGACCAGTACTGCAGACAGCAGACTGTTGATGAAGAAGTTTTATATTGTTCACATTTCTTTCCCATCCAGGCCTCACAGATCCTAACATCTTCTTTGCTTTGTTTTGAAAGCATCTGCTTCTTGAGCAAAGGTTTTACCTGAACCGACATACCCAGGGCTCTTCCAGTATCTGGTATCATTAAGGTGTTCCATATGATTTACCTCTTTTTCCACCTCCATGCTCTACTTTACACTCCTCCACACTGAAGTTCATGATCTTCTGTGTTACCTGCAGCTCAGAGCCTGCTGGCACCACCTCTGATCTCAACAGAGCTGAAAAAGCTGCGTCACTGCTCAGCAGGACCACCAGGCACGCACCAAGACACATTCAGAACGAACCCTTGGATGCTCTTTGCTACCTTTCAGCCAGTCTCCTCTTTCAGATCCTTTACCATCCACAATAATTCTTTCTCTCTTTCCCCTTTTCAAAGGATTTCTGAGCAAGCTACATTAATCCATTCTATATTTCCTGATTTGTTGACAAATTCAAACCACTCCATTAGACTACTGAGAGGCAGTCTACTGGAGCAACTAGGCTACCATGTTGATAAGATGCTATCAGGTTAAAATATCTCAAATAACTTGATGATCATTTCAACCAGTTTAATAGGTACATATAACAGACTTACTGCTTTGTAATTACTTAGTTCAATCACAGAATCCTTGTTAAAAAAAACCAAAGCAGCAGGTAAAACACCTGCACGCAAAACACCTTTCAGAGCAGCTTCTCTTTTAACAGCTGAAAGCGTATTTCTACCAGCAGTCCAACCACTTGACACTATCTCTTCTGAGCTCTCAAATATACAACATCTGGGCCTGCTCACTTGCCACTTTAAACTGTCCATTTGTTCCAGTAACAACTCTCCTGCCATTTCAGTCTCCAAGAATATGTCATCATTGTGGCTAGAAAGCGTAGATCAATGCTAGGAAGGCCTCAACAACTTGCACCCAGTAGATACCTTCTCCCCTCTCGACCCCCGCAGTGGTGCCTCAGTGCATCTCCTCCTCAATTACTCACCTTTAAAGAAAGCCTGACTCTGTACCTTCAGAAAAGGAAAATGCCATGCTACCTTGGGAGCAATTTCCTGGGTTTCACAAGAAATACTAGGGGAAGTGGGATTATTTAACACTAGAAAGCAAGGCAAAAAGTAACCCGAATTTTTTTTCATACATACCATTTCCTTGTGGTGAAAGTACAAATTACCCCATTCTGCAAACAGATCCTCTCCCCACATCTCCACCAGTAGACCAGCCTAACAGGTGGCTGCATTCCTAACTGGTGCTGCTGAGTCTGCAGCACCCGTCTCCACCAGGCAGGAAGCATGAAGTGAGGCTGTCTGCGTGCCAGGCAGAGTGGGCTGCTGCAGGAAGGGTGGCACCTTTCTCAGCAGGAGCACCTTCTCCCACTTCCTCCACCGGCAAGATCAACATAGGAGTGGTCCTGACAGTCCTGTAAGGCTGGCCAGAACTTAACGGAAAGTCAAAAAACAGGATTGAAGTGACTGATATTGCCTTCAGAAGCCAGCTAGCTGCCAGGGCCTGTATGAACCTAGGCTGCTAACTACAGAGTATTGACAGCGGACAGGATGATGGGATGCACAATGTTGTGTTTGCACTGAAGTTTTGTCACCCCCTCCCCTTCTCTTTCTGTGAAAGCTGCGGCCTAAGGATCTCAAGGCTGGTAGCAAATCTTTCAATCAAGCCAGTCCAAATACTGCAAAGGGAAAGAATTTCTGTAGTGTTTGTTCTGGAAACCACACCAGAGGACGGTCCCTAGGGATTCTTCCAGACCAAATCCTGTAACTAAAAAATCTTCCTACAGGTTCCTGATGGAGAAGAACCTACACATCAACAGTATAACTTCTGAAAAAGCATATTACCCTTCATACCTTTAGAGACTCTCATCACTAGAGCCTGTTCTCTCCAGGTTCCTGCACTAACCAGTACCTTTATCACCTACACTACTCTACAACACAACAGTAGATCTGTACAGTACAGGGTCTCGGTGTTTGTACAAGTGCAAATAAATTAACACTGAGGACAGCAGCGCTTGTTCTATATGGAGAGAACAAATGTAAGTGCAGAATGGGAATTCAAGGTCAGGTACTAACCCTCTTGTCCTGGTCCCTGCCAGCTTTCCTGTGCCAGAAAAGGATAACAAAACCAGACATGGAAAATAGGAAATGACAAAATTAAAACTATATAAGCAAGAAAATGATAGCTAGAAAAATCATAACAAGCAATCTTAGCAACAACCAGTATCAATGTCTACCTGGCACTACCCACTTCTATTACCTGATATCATGTCAGAGTACCATGCTCACTTTTCAAGACCACACCTCCCCCTGCTAGTACCTTGTACATATGGCAAAGCACTTCATAGCCAGTAAAAAAATCTATCACATTCCAGACATGAATTTTAAATCACTACTTACATGACAAAACGTCCCTCTACCTTTCAAATGCTGTAGAAACGAACCTTACTTTATAAAGCACTTCACCGCAATAGAAAATTTTTGCTTCATACCTCCTCTGGAAGGATAAAGGGGAAGTGACTATAAAAATAAAAACTAACGGTTGCTCAGGTGCAAATGCTCATGGTTTGTATGCAAACACAGTAGCATACAAATCAGAAATACAGCTGGTGTTTCAAAAATGCTTATTTGAGTCGACTGCAAACAACAAAAAAATATTAACTTAAACAGAAAAATATAACTGAGAATTAAGGACTAAATAAAAACATTTCAGTAGACTCCCACAAAATCAATAAAGAGGACAATACTTATTAAAACCTAACTTGGATTTCAGAGGAAGAAAAGTCATCAGAGTAGTAATAAAAACAATTATGAAAAATAACATCATGGTAAGGGAATTGGATAGCACTGAATATAAACAATGAATTATATTAAAATGAGAAGGAGGTAAAATTATATAAGATTAGTTTTCTGGTCAGAAAAGTTAAGGACTTTCAAAAAGATCTTTTTGGTGTGCATCAAAACCAAAGAGAAAACCCCACCAAGGCCACTAATCATTATAAAACAAACCGTAGAACTCTTAATACTGAGAATACTAAATAACGTGTATAATATCCACCCCACGATGGATGAACATAGCCCATTCCAACAGTAATCCAAAGCTTACTGAACAGCAGCCATTGAAGGTATTTCTGTCAACACAATCAGATCATTTGCAAGTAGAAGTCACTGTGATTTTTCAAAAAGTACAATTAGGGAAGTAAACACCCATCCTTCAGACTGAGATCAACGCCAGGCTGTTAGAGAAATGGCCTATATGGGAACTGATGAATAAAGATGGATAATAAAATTAATACCAATCAACACAGTTTTATGAAAACCAAGATCTGTGTTAAGCTAATACCTTTTTAATGAGACCTCTGTGTGTTATCAGAGGTGTAATTCTTTTGTAAACCATTAAAGAAGTATCAAGGGACAAAATGATTCATTAAATTCATACAAAATCAATACAACACATTTAAAATTATTAAAATGTAGCTAAATAGGCTTCAAAATGGAACTGCAAACAGCAGTCATTGAGCACATATGTTTCTAGTACCATTCCACAGAGATTAACTCTCTGCCTATCTTGGTTTTCTATTATTTAGACTTAGGAAATGAGTTAGGAGAGACACAAACCACCAGTGATCAAGCTGTCTGATGATGCAGAGAAGGGAACCGTTAGTTAGTGTTGACAGAGAGGCAGAACAATGCAGACCACTTGGTAAACTAGCATGAATCTCAATACAAAGTCCCTGTTTTGGGACAAGGCCATACTTACAGGATCCGTAATTCTATCCTGGAAAGCAACAACAAAGGAGTCAGGAGTCCGGACAGGTAATCGGAACAACATCAGGCCCCTGTATGAGTGTGTGGCCATATCGATACATAAGTTGTAACAGTAAAAAGGTTGTATTTCCTTTGTAATTGGTGCTAGTGAAAACTGTGGTGAAATTGTCACAGTGAACCTGCAGCAGGGCTCATTCAGAAGAGGCTGCGTTGCCCACAGGCCGTTCAGCGCCGGCGGCACACAGCGGAGGAAAGGCGCCGTTCGAACTGCCTCCTCCGTGCCCAGCACAAAGCCTTGCCCTGCCCATCGCTCCTCCAAACTGACCACCACCGACCTTAGCCCAGGCGTCTGACTCCACTCCGATACTGCTAATTCTGACCACGTCAAAGAATTCTATCATTTTGTAGATCAAGAATGCAGCAATCGGTGTTATGGATGCTTGTGGCAAGACCATCAGCTGAATAATTAATGAAGAAGTGAATATAAAGAGAAGTAAGAACGCTTCAGTGTTAAACATTCAAGCCATTTCTTTCCAAGAAGACAATGTTATTCTAAAGGGCCCATTCACTTAAAACAATGCAAGTTCTACTGATGCTATTTTTTCCCAAAAAGTGTATCTTCTGATCTGTGATTATGTCGAACTTATCATCATAAAAGCCAAATATAAAGTGAAATTTAACACAGTGTCTTGATTTCCCCACATTCTCTAAAATAGAAAGGTGCTTGCTTTGAAAAGGTGACCAGACTGACCATGGGTTTCTGCAGGTGATCTAATATATCTTTTACACCAACGTTTCATTAATTTATAACAAAGAATAACTCGCTCTCTTCTCAGCTAAAATCACATATAAGAGCTACAGTAAAATACACAATGTACTACTTTGTGGCTATGTTGCTTTATGATGTTTCCATCCTACCATACCTCTTCTCCATACACCAGCATCTATCATAAACAGGCTTGGTTTGCTACTCTGGAAATACTTTTTTACATTCCTTCCTATTAAAATATCTTCTGTTTTTATGAAATTAGTTCCTTCACCTCCTCAAAATCAAAATATATTGTTACTTATAGACTTGATGTGAGTGCTCTGGGAAACTCTGGTATCATACCAATGATGTCAGGGACGCATAAATGTGTATCTTCCACGGACTGCTACAATAACAGCAAGAGGTCAGCTCTCAGACAACGATATCAAATTCCTCTGTGTTTAGCTTTCAGGAAAATTCTTTCTAGAAACTCTGGACAAGGGCTTTGCATACAACTGAGGACCCTGAAACACAGTTTGAGTTTCACTAGCACACAATAACGTGTGAAACATCCTGTTTAAATTGCTATTTTCTACCATTTGACAGGTTCTTTGGAAAAAATGTGTACTGACAATTGACCCAATGGGAAAAGCAAATGCTCAAAAGAACTCCAGGTCCGTTTTCTTCCAAATGTAAAGCTTATGATAAAAATTCTTTCTGTTTCTGTTTCCAGTCTGCCTCTGACACATCCATATAGTGTAAAGCAATACAGTGACTTCTGGCTATCCAGAAAACTGTTTTAATCCAAACAGTAAAATCAAAGGGGAGAGGAGAGACCAGGAGGGAGATGAAGAATAGGATTTTAAGTAGCTATGAAAGCAAATCACTCAAGGGCCTCCTTTTGTAGTCAGAACAGAGACTGTACTCTGTGATTTTTGAGAGTTTATACAGGAGCCTACAGACTTAGCATCAGTCAGTGTTACTGTCTTTGGGCTTTACTAGAGACAAACTATTTAGTACAAATAATACATGTTTTTTCCCAGCAAATGCATAAATTTAGCTTTATTTAAAGCCAGCATGGTTAAAAGCAGCACCTGTGTATCTGCAGGATGAGGGACAAAGCGTTGTCAGTAGAACAGCCAACACCCACTGTCTCCCCTCAAGGCAGGCCCTTACGCTGCTCCTTGTGCCCCTGGAAGAGAGAGATAAAATTCCACGTTGCTTCATGAAGCAGCTGACAGACTCCTCGGAACTGCTTTCCCTGACAACATTGCTTGAAAGAAGTTTTCTTTGAGACTGGATGCATTAAACAAAGTTTTTAATGAATCTTCCTAGCAGTCAGTGCATGCTTGTAATCAGGCTGTCCACTGAACAATATCACTGAATTTTTGCTTTTGGTGCCATCAAGGGTGGGGCTGCACCCCTACGGAACAGCTGCAGCGCAGCAGCGAGCTCCCATCCGCACCCAACCTGGGGTCCCCTAACGCATCACCGCTTCGAGGCCGCGCTCGGAGGCGCCCCAAGGTTTCTGCTCCCCACCGTGGCTGTGCCAGGGAGGCCTGTGGCGAGCAGGCCCCGCCGCTCGCCCCTGGGAGCACGCCGTCCCCCTGAGGGACCCCCCTCCCGCTCCCCAGGGGATGGCGTCCCACCACTGCCGTCGCACCCTCGGGGTGACACCAGCCCCAGGCCCGACGCCACCGCCTCCCCGCCGGCAGGTGGCGCCGCGCCGC
The DNA here is from genome assembly GCF_031877795.1 of Strix aluco. Taxonomy (NCBI): domain Eukaryota; kingdom Metazoa; phylum Chordata; class Aves; order Strigiformes; family Strigidae; genus Strix; species Strix aluco. Next base: position 5,596,866 of record NC_133945.1, on the reverse strand, counting down.
GCTGATGGCGCCGGCGTCATGACGTCACGCCGCCCGGCCCCGGCGGCGCGGCTGGCACGGCCGCCGCTGTGAGAGAGGCTGTCCCGCCCGCTCGGCCCGCCGCGCCCGCCCGCCGCTGACCTCTCCGCCACGGCACGGGCTCCCGCCGCTCCTCGCGCCCCGCCGCCCCGGCGGGGAGCCCCGATGCCCGGCCCGAGCGCATGCGCGGGGCGCCAACCGTGTCCCTCGCCCCGCGCCGGGCAGGGTGCGCATGCGCGGGGCGCCTGTCAGCGTCCCGCCGGCGGAGCCTGCGCATGCGCGCGCAGCGAGGGCCGCGCCCTCCCCGCGCAGGCGCACGGGCTTCCCGCCACTGGTTGCTGTGGGGATGCCCTGCCCTCCCCACCCCTCTGCCCCCTCAGCGGGGCCCGGCCGGCTTGTGAGCGGGGGGGCGGAGGCGACCCCGGGCGCTCCCCGCTCCTCAGCCCGGCAGAGCGCCCGGGAGCCTCCCCCCGGGCAGGCAGCGGCGCTGGGCGGCGCCTCCTGAGGCGAACTCGGCCTGAGGCGGGCGGCCCGGCGGCCACCGGGGGCGGCCGTGCTCCAGGGGAAGCGGCGGCGGGCCGGGCCGCCTCCCGCCGCCTCGCAGCGCCTCAGGGCCTCCCCTCAGGGCCAGCCCAGGGGAACCTGAAGTGCTGGTGCGTTTGCTTAGGGCCCCGGCTCTGATCGCAACTTAGGTGATTTAACTAGTCTGGAAAAAATACCACCGAAAGCATGCAGCATAGCATTGCTTAGTAATATTTTTTAAAAACTCGAATCTGTCGAAATACTGACATGTAGAGAAATATAAATTGTAATTAGGGAAAGAAATACCACCTGTTCTTGAGCATGGAACTACCATTTAAAGTCACTCGACATCTAAAACCCAAGGTACACGTTTGCAGGCTCCAGAGCTGCAGCTAAAGCCAACTGTAATACTTTGGGGTTCTAATGAATGCTGTGCTGCTCATATAGAAATTTGAGGGAAGTACCGAAATTTCAAGGTAAACGGTTGCATAGCTCAAGCTTATCTCTCAAAAGAAAGAGCGTTGCCTTTTTATTTCGTACTTCTTACTACCTGGGTTAAACAGGAAAATGGATGCCGTTTTCCCACTACATCGAGTTCAGGCTCAGAGACCTGATACTGAATATTAACTTGGAGTTGGGATCAACAATCATTTCCTCCAAAGGAACAGTTAATTGTGGGGAGTTGGGATCAACAATCATTTCCTCCAAAGGAACAGTTAATTGTGGCCAAAGGTCTGCAGGTATAAATCACCAGAGAGATTGGCGGGGGGGAGATGTTCATACACTGGATTTGCATTTTGAATGCATGTTTTGTGTTGAAATCAGGATTTCTTTTTCAACACTTGGTATGGATGAGGCAAGAACCAAAATCACTCCTGGGTAACACTTCTTCACAGGCCGAGAGGCAGAGGGAAGAGGTTTAGCAGCACACAAACATGCTGGGGCTGACATTCCTATTAGCCTGCCTCAAAAACATCAAGACAGGCACTTTACTAACAGATACAAAGCACTACTTCTAATTGCAAGGATGGCTCCTCTACACATAACATTTTTCCATAATTACACCTTGAGCCATAATTTGACATCCCCAAAAGAAACTGACACTGTCATAGCACTGCCTCTTTGGAAAGCTTATAGAAAAAAAAATTGACTAAAACTTTTTAAATGCAACGAGCTCCTCAGGCACCATGCTTTTAAAGCAATTTAATTTTTAACCTATGCTAAATTCAAACAATTTTAGCTGAAAACCCTTGAATTTTAAGCAAAGAGTTGGTGCCCCTGGTGATTCTGGCAGGACTGCTGGGTGTATTTCCTGCAGTGAGTCTCCCCAGGAGATGCAACATGCCCGTGTCAGTATGAGAACCCAAAATGGATATGAAGAAATCCTTTGGTTTTGTGTCTTTCAACACTTCTGCTAGTTTATTCAAGTTCTTTCTCAAGTTGCTACACTTAGGGGAATTAGAAGCACTCTGAAGAAAATCCTGCAAGAGCTTGCAAGCGCACATTGCACAAACGTACTGACGGCTTGTGCTGTACTGCGACGCCGCGCTGGTTCCACAAGGACGACTAAGCCAAGTCACAGCAACGTTTGGTCACACAACCCCCTAAATGCAAACACACCAAATATTTAAAAGAATAACCGGGAGGACTCGGAGGAGCTGGACAACCTGCAAACCCCTCGCACACCTGCAGTCGGGGAAACCGCCCATCGGCCTTCGAAGCGACGCCGAACACAGCAAACACACGTCTTCAGCCAGACCAGCCTCCACATCGCGGCTGCCAGGCAACGCTGCAGCCTCCAGCTCTTCGACTGCGTTTCATGTAGTCAAACGCAATTTTCTGTTCCAAAAGTGCTGTGGCACCCAAGAAAAGGGGCCCTGAGAAATGTGAAACACAATGCACACGCATCTGCTTTTTCACCACTTGAATCCTGTAAAGCCTGCTGTGCTCAGTGGGAGGAGCACAAACACCCTGAGCCTGGCTGATGTGTGTAAATGAAGCTTTTTAAAGTCTGCACTGAAAAGAGCCAAAGGAATCATATTTCCAATACAGACGGGTTCAAAAGCTCCGACGTTTAGCAGTATGTACTGGCTACCAAACTATCTATTTCACAGCACGTTTCAAGGCCTCTAACCATTCCTAAAGGCAACGAGGACGTGCTTGCTGCAACAGCCGCTACTGGCCATTTGTACCAACACTGGGGAGAAGATGCAGCCACGGGTGTAGAGAGGAGAAGCAGCTCTCCCAGAATCGGGCAGCTGACCAGAATCAGACTATCTGATTCCCTCTGTAGACCTACTGGACTTCTGCTAGCAATTTTTTAATTATTCACTTTTTCTCCCTACCAGGGCACTGCTCTGGATCAGAGATGGCCTAGGGCCCCAACGCTTTATAGACTCTAGTATGAAAATCTCAGCTTAATTTAATGCGTGCGAGGGGTACACTCCCATGAATTACAACTGTAGAGATGCAGGCAGGTCCCTGAAATAGCAACACTTCGGATATACACTGTGAAAGCCAGGATATTTACTATCACACTTTGGTTTTGAGCTGCCTCTGCAGAAAATGACGATTAGGGAACTTGTGGACACAATTTTAGCATAGCCAATGCTAAAAAGTTTATAACAACTGCTTGAATTTGCTATGCAATGGTATTTATAATAAATCTGTAAATATGCTTATCTACATATCAATGAATACACACATTATGTATTATATGTACGTATATATATTTATCAGTCAGCATTTCTCAAAGTTTATGTTTCACTTTGTAACCTGCCCAGTCGGACGGGCAGATCCACCGATCTGTGTTAAGGCTTGTAACGCTGGTGGCTCTCTGGCAGCTCCAGACCAACTTTTTGAAGCTTTTGATACAAACTGATTGAATCCAGGTCAGCAGTATTCAGAGAAGCAGCCACAGAGGCCAGTTCCAATGAGTAATGTTTAGGTTTTACATTCATTTAATGTGTTAATCTGCCCTCCTCATGGACTTTGGCCATGCTGGATGACAGAGCTCAGCATGACACTTGGCGCTCTGAGTATCCTGAAAGGGCAAAACAAGCAACAATGCAGCACTTTCCTCAAAAGCAGGTTTGGTTTATTTTTTCCTCTATAAAATGTGAATTCTGGGATGCTGCATGCCACCATCCATCCCCTCTTGTAAACCTGCCAGAAAAATATGCACGTTTGCATTCAGCACGTCACACAGCACAAGTCAGAGTGTGCATGTCACATTAACTTGTGATAAACCAAAATCTGTCTTGTTCTCCTGGAAGGTGAAATGAAAGATGATTTCCAAGAAGAATCACCATTCAGTAAGGACACTGGGCATTAAACATGCTAAGAATCTCTAAATGCATAACAAATACAGTGCCCAAACTAAAAAAAAAAAAAAGTGATCCATATCCTTTGATTTCTTGAAGCACATTGCAAGATAAGTTAGAACACTTGTTTTTTAAAATGTCTGCTAAACCACTTGAGACAGAACAAGTCCAGTGATTGAGCTACATTAGCGAAACAAACCTCAGGTTGAATCTCCCTCTGCTTCCTGTCACAGCTCTGACTTCCCGAGTTTTTAAGGGTTTAATTTGGGACAGTTCCATGAAGGATTTACTTACTGATTTACTTCTGGATCAGGTTTTAACCCCAATTACCCCTCATTTACTTGGGCTGCAAAAGGAGAACCACGCTTTGCTTGGCCCCACAGACTGCTGCACTGTAACCTGACCCCAAATCCCCTGCAGATTGTATCTTGACATTTGGAATAAAGTTGGACAGATACATTCAACGGACAATTCATTACAATACCTTTGGCCATAGAGATTTAAAAAGAGGGGGAAACTCTGTTTCTTTCACCAATTCTTCATCCTGCCTGCTGCCGTAAATAGATCAACAGCAATGCGACAGTCAGGACTCCTTACAAATTTAAGTACTTACACAAGCCTCTGGTCCTCACACTCCTGCCAACTGTTCCATTTTGACCAGGACTTACAGCAGACTTTTTTACCCATTCCCACCTGTTCACAGTCCAGACTGTTTCCAGGATGGGAACGGGCATGTGACTTGAGATTAAACTCTTGCTAGAAGGGGCTCTGGGACTGACACAGCACCAAGGAGCACCCTTCTGTCACGGGTGAGAACAGGAAGATGACTGTCCAGGCAGGTGAACTCCTCTTGGCCTGGGCTGTGTTGCATTGGCATCCACCAGTAAATGCTCTAGAGACGATGGAGGTTAAGTGTAAGGGGGGAGGTAAAGGTGAAACAAAAGATGATTCTGAGAGCAAAGGGAGAACAAATGACCTTTTTTTTCCTGCAAGATTCTTGCTGATGAAAGAAAAGGAAAACCCATGTTTAAGCCACTTCAGAAGCGTCAGGAGGTGAGCTGTTCTGGGCAGAGAAAGATAACAAGATAGATTTTAGCCTGCCACCCTCTTCTTCCCAAGCAATAGAGGAGACAACCAGCTGGAAGGGACTTTGTACAGCATAATTCCAGTAAGCAGCTAAGCTTCCAGGTATTCTCTGAAATCCCAGGAATTTTTGAACCCAGGAGTTACTGGGAAACCACATGATCTCAATGGGTAAGATTTGGGCAGACCAAGAACTGCTCTGGGAAGAATTTCCAAATGACCAGGGTATTGGGCAGAGATGTCTCAGAGTGGCTGTTACATTTGTGCTGATTGCCTCATCCAAACCCAGCAGGTACTTGTCTTCACGCCTCTGGATCTTGGAGGAGGTTTGTTTCAGTTTGTGCTGGGATTCTCAAGTCCTGGGCTGTGTCCCCAACTCAGATTCACTGTGTTTCTTAGGGAAATTTATTTAAGCTCCATGCAGACCTTATTTGTACAGTAAAAATAATTCTGACTTACTTCACAAGGGGAGTGGGAGGATTAATTAACAATTGTGAGGCACTACAGAAGTGCTAAACATTATTAATGACTCCCAAGTTTTCTTCTTTTGGAAACAGTGGCCGTTTCTTCCCATAATGTTTTAAACAGTTGCTGCTCAGGGAGCTTAGATTGCAGATTCCTGGCCTGTGGTTTGTCCATAAATCACAGACCTGGAGCCTACCCAAGACACTCTCGATAGTCTCAGCAGGAAGTCTGGACGAGAGAAAACTCTGTTCTCGATCTGGCCCAGTGAACTACTTTATGGGCCAGTCCAGTTTCAAGGTCCCGAGCCAGACGTGAGAGGGATTGTGTCCAAGTTTAAAAGCACGAGGTCTCAGGAATGTCCTTTCAAACTGGATTTCACTGCCTATAAATATTTTCCATCTTCTGCTCTGGAGGATATAGGTTTGACTCCACAGCTGATGAGCCTGGGCAGAGCAGGAGAGAAGGCCATGCTGTTTATCACCAACAGTTTGTCAGCACAGACTTTAACTTGCAGAAAAATGAAAAAAAAAAAGACCAAACAGCAAAAACAACAAAAAGAGACAGGCAGCAGTTAATAAGGTCCCAGTAAAAATCAAACCCGATAGATCAATTTTCTGCACAAAGCAGGGTTCAGCGTTGTTTACAGCCAGGAAACCAAATAAACTTGATGAGATTCTTCCAGGTTGGCAATCCCTAATTCCATGGGGAAATCTGGTAGAGCAAATGCAGAAGGACACAACTAGCCCGTGCTGGGCACTTCACAGCACCATTCCCACACACTGCACACTCTTGGAACTCTTGGTTCGCCTCAATATGCTAGAAGAATCAGGGGGCACTACTATCACTGCAGGAAGAGCACAAGCCGGATGGAAACTGGTTAGTGACACAATGCATCTGAGGATGAGTAGTTCAGTATCTGAGTGGTGAGGATGGGAGCTGGAAGAGCATGGGCTGCACAACCGCAGCTTCGCCACCGCGAACAGCACTGAAGTTCTGATGCAAGATCCACACAAGCCATCTCTGCTCGCACAGCATGTTTTGGGGTTGTGCAGAAAGTGAAAAAACAGGTTTTAACTAGCTTCCCATGCCTCCCTTTTACCATCACGTTTGAAACAACTCATCCTTTACACTGCTGCTTTACCGAAGAGCCTCTGTCACATTCCATGTGGAGGCCCTTTCAGACACAAAGTCACATACAGGCCAGCTTCCGAGCACCTCACCTGTATTCCTATCAGCACTTCAGTTTGTGTTCGCCAGCACGATGCCATACATCCCCCTTTTCCACTAGGATCTTTTCTGCTAGCCACACACGAAATCTTCATACACCAACACTTTGTGCAAAATAAAAGGAAAAGCTGAGCCTGAGAGGTGAGGACCCAGAGAGGCTGCTGGTGCACGCAGTGATGAAGCTTAAACAATGCAGCATGAAAAATATGTGAGATTTGGGTCAAAATGCCCTCCCAATCCTGCAGCTACTGCTCCCTGCTGCGTACGGGCTCCCAGGACTAGCACCACCTCTCAGCGTGTTTGGTGGGTACAGTGACAAAGGGTAGGTTTGCATTCCAGTAACAGAAATCTTATTTGATCTTTTAGTCACAAGTCTCTCGAGGCAAAAAATTAGCACCTCAAGGGCTGCTGGGATTCACAGAGGATTCCCAGGGCTGGAAAGGTTAAAGACATGTCAGGCAGTTGATGACTGTCTCTCAGCAAGCATGCTCTGCTTCTCACTGCATCAAATTTTATAAACTAGCATCCACGTTCAGTTCAGTCACTGTATCAACAGATGCTATTTTAGGCACTATCAGTGAGCACCAGGTGACGAGCTTGCAGGCTAATGCACTCACCTACTGTACTGTTAGCATCAAAAAAATCACCAAAGGTTTTAATTTCTTCAGTCTGTGTTCATGAAACACCCTGCACTGGGAAGTGGCCACACTGTATTGCTCCTTTCCAGTGTCCTGCAAGGTTCTGTACATCCATATATAGCAGCTAGTAATTTTTCCTGCATTATTTACATCAATTTTGATGGCAAAGGACCTTACGTTGACTTGCAAGACAGGAATGCTGCCCAGTCTCCAAAGCGTATAGCTGAACTCCACATATGTTGTCTACCTCCAGAAGAACCTTATGCATGTTCACCTATGCCAGTTTAGCTGCTGCCTCACTCTTCTAATCTTTGAGGATGGACAATTTAAGGGTATTTTGTTATTGCACTATCAAGGAATCCCAGCGTAATCAGAAGATGCCATCTGTATCTTACCAGGAGCTGGAAAAAGACCTGTGGTCTCTAGCTGAGGTACACAGCTACCCCAGAATCACAGAATTGTTTAGGTTGGAAAAGACCTTTAAGATCCAGTCCAACCATTAACTGACCACTGCCAAGCCCACCACCACTAAACCGTGTCCCTGAGCGCCACATCTACACATCTTTTAAATACTCCCAGGGATGGTGACTCCACTGCTCCCCTGGGCAGCCTGTTCCAATGCTTGACAACCCCTTCTGTGAAGAAGTTTTTCCTAATATCCAACCTAAACCTCCCTTGGCACAACTTGAGGCCATTCCCTGTCATCCTATCGCTTGTTACTTGGGAGAAGAGACCGACCCCCACCTCGCTACAGCCTCCCCTCAGGTAGCTGTAGAGAGCCATAAGGTCTCCCCTCAGCCTCCTTTTCTCCAGACTGAACACCCCCAGCAGCTCCTCACAAGACTTGTGTTCTAGACCCTTCACCAGCTTCATTGCTCTTCTTTGGACAGGCCTCAGCACCAAAATGTCTTTCTTGTAGTGAGGGGCCCAAAACTGAACCAAGTATTTAAGGTGCGGCCTCACCAGTGCCGAGTACAGGGGGACGATCGCTGCCCTAGTGCTGCTGGCCACGCTATTGCTGATCCAATGCATCAGAAGGGCTGCAGGATGTAGAAGGTGGCTCCTTGTTCTTCTCAACACTCTCTAAACTGTCACATTAGTTCCTCTTCTGCGTCTGAATAAAAATGAAATTTTAGGTGATGTTAATAAAACTTCTAAAATGACATCCTATGCAGCAGACCATTTTCATTCCTCTTTGCAGACCCAGACCTCCTTTAGCTTGAAGAGCTGGGGGTTGTCCAGTTCAGCAGAGCATCCAGTTAACCCAATCCAGTTTCAGAATCTTAATCTGGCAATTTAAAGATAAGCAAAACAAGTATCACAGCAGCCTCAGAGCCCTCACTGGGAAGGAGAAAGAATTCCTATAAACCAGTTCGTATGGTGTAAACCAGACGCACAGAGGGAAATCTAGTGCGGCATTTTCTGTTACAACGGCTTCTTCCGTTGAACAGCTGTTGCTCCTTAGAAAGGACTCAAAGGGCTAAACTCCATTTTCACGGACAAGGCTAACAGGGTTCATAGCTACAGGTTCTCCTGTTTTCCCTCCATGCTCTCTGCTACTCCCTACTATTGTTTTCACAGCCCCCTCTTCCCACCACTGTCCAGTGCCTGATGCCCTGAAGAACCAAGCAGCATCTGAAGAGAGAACCACCAACAAATCACCACCTGGAAGACACAAAGACCAACAAAGTAATAGGAAGAGAGAAGAGTGGAAGGGTCTGGAAAAGAGGAGGAGTTTATTTATCATAAATACAGATCACCTAGACATGCAGTTTATCCCACAGAAGAGGCAAAAACACCAGAGACTCTCCAGAAGGCCACACACTGGAAAGCTGTTTCCCAGTTACTTCCCTTTCTCCACAGCAAGACCAGGATGAACTCAATTGTCCAGCAGCTCGGGGATCTTTTCTACCATGGGATTGAACTGACATGTTCCACCAACTGGATCTGTGTCTGCTACTGGCAGCAGTCTAACTCCATGCCAGCAAACTCCTCCTGCCTGGTCAGAGGTGGAGGTTTCTTAACAAATTAATTAATTCTGTCAGTGCTTGTTTGGAGCACAATGGAGCACAGGGGTTCAGTGGACAGGGGCATGTATTCACAGACCTAACTGGGAATCTTGCTGCCAACATCTGTTTTGGGAAAGGCCATTTCTAGAAACAGTATGAAATGAGGCTCTTCAGGCTCGTGTCAGAAATTTGGGCATATTGTTTTAGCAGCGACCTCTGGATTCTGTTCCCACTAAGAACATCGCACTTTGAACAGGTTGATGACATATGATCTAATAATGGCAACTGGCTGCTCTCTGAGCAGTGAGGGTTGGAAGTCCCCCGCGTTCTCCCTGGCCCTCTGCCACGTGAACCCCTCGCTGCACGGCGCCTGCGAGCAGATGCTGCAATAGCTGACAGAGTGACTGCACTTGAGGGAAGGGAGATCAGTACAGAGTTCATTCTTGAGTCTTCCGGGGCTCAGTTCTTCTCCAGGATTCTGGTGAGGAGTTCATTCAGCCGGCTCACCATTGGTCTGGGATCCTCATTCAGTCCTGCTGCTATCATGGCATTCTCATAAATCTGAAAAAAAGGAGAAAGCATTAAATAAGCAGTAAAAGCGAGCTGGATGAGAGCTGGGGAGGAAGCGAATGTCACTCTCCAGGACTTGCATGCCGAGACCAACCATGTCTCTTCTAGGCTGTCTGGTAGGAAAACACATGGACCACAAGTACCAGAAGTACCCAGAGTGGGGAGCACAGAAGGATGTGATTCTTGCCCGCTACAAGGGCTTCACCCTGTTCCCTGCCACACGTGGTCTGCGAGCTGGCTCTGGGGAGGGTGGTGCTGCTCACCTGATCGAGCACCAGCTGGGCCAGATCAGGCTGACTGTCCTTGAGCTCGTTAAGCTTCTTAATCAGAGCATGCCTGTAAGAGTGAGAGAGATCAACACTGAGACTTAGTATTTTTAGACACAATAAGAAATTTATTTCCAGAATGAGCAGCTACGCCAAGATGGGACAGAAAAGGTTCTACCTAAAGGCCAAAATAGCTCCAACTTCCTCGCTCCTATTCTGGGGGCTTCTCTTGTCTCTCCCATCCTGTCCCTTAACCCCCATTGTCCTTGGGGGGGTGGACACAGTGTGTGTGGGTGGCTCACGTCGACTGTGCCACACAGCCTCACAGATTAAGGCACTGTAGTACACACTGTACACAATGGCGAGGGCTCTGCTAACTGGGAGCTTTACATTGCCTCCTCTCTGCCTCCACCCCAGAAAGACTGCAGTGCCCCAGGCCTAGCACTGGTACTGGGGGGCCTAGCACTGGTATTGCTCCCCCTTACCCCGTGTTGATCTCTAGAGTGGGCTGCAGGAGCTGGGCACGCTCCTCTTGGGTCTTGGCCAGCTGCTGCATGCGAAGAAAGTGACGGGCAGCCCCCATCTCAAGCACAGTGATCATGGCGGGGTGGGTGTCCAGCCGCGTCGTCACCTGCGGCAAGAACAGCCATCAGTGCCGACATGGAAAATGCACGTGGGTTAGAGGTGGGGGAGGTTCAAGGATTCGGAGTCTCCTCAGCACAGAAGCACACTAAACCCCCACACGATTCATCCCTGCCCCACAGGAGCTGCCTAAACCAGCAGGAAAGCTGGGGGCCCAAATGTCCCCACTGGTCCACAGGCAGTAGCTCGCCACTGGACCCAAAGCACTCCTTGCCAATAAGCCTTTCTAGTCCACAGGCAAGACAGTCACCAGCCTGTTCTTCTGGTAACCTGAGCATGAACTAGTAAAATGGGCTTTGCTCATTACACATTGAGATGTGGTTCTTCAGCTGCCATGCTGACCATCCAAATGGCAAATGCCAGCGTTCACCATTTACAGAAAGGAGCCATGGAGAAGAATGATTCTCAGAAGAATCTGTGGCAGCAGATCTCCAATCAACCACCATCTTTTTTCCCTAGAGTATTACCCCCGTGGATCTCCTGTACTCAGTTACCCAGACACAGAACACCTACCTTAACACCCGTGACTCGAGAGCCTAAGGCATTTCTCATCCAGGCCATCAGATCCTCAGCCTCTTTCTCTGTCAGACGTTCTGCAGCTGGCAGGGGAAAGAGGACACATCTGAGCGTGCATTTATTGTGTGCCAGTGGACAGTGAGTTTTACTCCTGAGTTCAGTCCATTTCATACTTCCATTTATCTGTTCTCTTGTGGAAATGGGAAGGCAGCACTGCTCAGCACACCCCTACGTACATGCCCTCATCCCAGACCGTGCAGGCTCATGCCCTGCCAGCACCTGCCTGCCTCTGTCAGGGCACCAGATGCACGTGTGTTGTTAAAACTCAACTCACAGAAACTCCACATATGACATTCCATCTGTTTAAATCAGCAAATTGCTTAAACTTTGATCATGTGGGCTGAAAGGGACCTGCAAGAACTGCAAGTTGCCTCAGAGCCTGAGAATGGCAGGATGGAAAGGAATGGTCTTGCTCACAGGCTCAGGAGCTGCAAGAGCAGCTGTGTACCCTCACTGGCACGGGGCGGCGGGTCTGCGTGCAGCAGGAAGGGCCAGGAAGCCTCGCGATACCTGGGCAGCTCTCTTCAAACTTCTCTTCCTTGTAGTGATCAACAACAATATCTGTCTCCACCGAGATCAGCTTCTTTTTGTCAAACTCCCGGAGGTGCAAGAGTGTCAGCTCATCAAATTGCTCATAGCAGAACAGGACCTGTGCCAAAAAAGGGACAATAACACATTGTTTGGGATGTAGCAGCATTTCCTCCTTCCCAAGGCAACTCTGCACCAAACAGCAAGAACAGCACAAAGGAAACTAGCAGGTTCAACCCCACGGTGATTATCGCTCAGGGCCCCAGACAACAGCAAACCCTTGGAGGGCTTTGTTATCATGGGTGGCAGGTCTGCAGCTGCACAAGTCCTGCTGCCCCATGGAAAGTGAGAACCAGCACCGACTCCAGCCCTGAAAGAGCCACCTGCCTGCAGAGGGCACCTGTAACACCATTACCAGCCCTGCACAGCAGCTCCTAGGCTCCCGCGCTGGCGTTCAGCGCAGGTGTTAAACAGATGTCAGAACTAGATGTCTGCACAAGTACTGACCCGCCTGCACAGCGTGTGTGACGGGTCCTGCCTGGCCTCACGCCGCAGCAGTCAGTGTGAGCGGAGACAGAAGGAGCCTGGGCAAAGACGCAGCAGTGGCGGAGTGGTGGGGCCTATCACAGGCCTCGCTGCCCGGCTCAGCCCTGAGATCCAGGTGAGCCCTGACCACTGATGCCGTAGCTCAGGGTGTTCCCCTGGCCCTGGCACACTGCTCACCCACCTCCATGTCTTTTTTCTTCATGGCCTCAAAGTACGGGGAGTGCTCGGCCAGGTGCCGGTTGGGTGCACACAGGTAGTAGATGTTTCTGCTCCCTGCCTTCATGCGGGAGGCGTAGTCAGTCAGGCTGGTCAGCTGGCCTGCGGGCAGGGCGGACGATTCATAACGTAGCAACTTCGCTATGTCCTCCTGGAAGAAATGGGCTCTTGTGAGCTGAGGGCAGGCGACTACAGCTCTACCTGGCCACCCCAAGCTCCAACAATTCCCTTTGTAGCATGCAGACCCGTTTGCAGCCCTGCAAAAAGGCTCAGGGGATTCCGACTCCCTCCTTTCCTGCACCAGATATTAAGGAGGCAGAAGAATGACCTAGACAGGATACAGGTCAGGCTCTCCTGGAAATGGGAATCGAGGCAGCGGAAAACAGTAGGGAAAGCCCTACTTTATTGCCTGTTGTAATGCATATTGCATCAGGAAGGGCTGACAAAAGTGTGGGTACAGAGACTCTGCAGTGTCTCAGATTAAGTGGGAAGCAGCACCCAGTCAGAAAGAGCCTGGGCACTAGAGAACCTGTAGGTCTTGTTAGACCCAGGAACACAAGTTACAGGCATGTAAGATTCACAGAGAATTAGCAGTCCCCCCCATCCCAGGTCACAGTAGGAGCCAGTAATCTTTCTCATCACTTGCAGTGCTTCAGGACTCCTGGTACCTTGACATCCTGCTCTGCTATTGTGACAATCCCCTCTCTCATGAACACCCCGTAGTCCTCAAAGAATTTGGCATATTTCTCAGGGTCCTTCTTGCTCTGGTCAATGAAGAACTTGATCAGTCTCTTCTGCAGAACATCTCGGAGCTTCCTGCAGCAGGAACAAGCCTTTTTAAAGACAGCTGCTAGGCCAAGACAAGAGATTTTAGATGAGTATCTCTCTCCTTGTGCAGTATTTTAGTGATGCATTTGCAAACATGAGGATAAAGAAGAAACTCTGGGTCCACCGTCTCCTTTCCCTCATGGCTCTACATCTGTTCTTTGTATCTCAGTCAAGAGCAGCTCTCGAGCTGGAGAGATAGCTAGAGCTGTGGTACAAATGTACTGCTGAAGCTCAAATCTTCACTAACTCGTGACTCAGTGATGCTGCAGTACATAACCAACTGTGCACAGGCCATCTGCCTCACTCCCACAGCTACCCTTAAACATGGGAAGGAAGCAGCTATAAAAGGGTTACACTTGGAGGAACACTTTCTGAAGGCCTGAAAACCCACTCTGAAGTGACTGGGTTAATTTGGTGACTATAGTGAAGGTAGAGACATTTCACCAGCCATGGAATACAGGGTTAGCCAGCAAACCTAACAAGGTAACAGCACCAATGATAAGGAGGGAGAGCTTACTCTTATACTTCCTTCAAGCTGCAACAATGGCAGATGTTTGAGAGGGGACTTGAAGGACAAAAAGTAAGGAAAACCAAAGCCAGATCTAAGGTGTTCTTAGAGGAGACTGGCCTGCCGACAGTCAGCTTCACGGGGCCTCAGCACCAAATGAAAACCCTGCTGGCTGGCACTCAATTTGTGATGAACGTGTGTATGAGCACAGCAGAGCTTTGAAGGAAGTCTGGAAACAAGAGGCACAAGGTGCTGTTTGAAGATCTACACATAAATAATGGTAACGCTAAAGTATGGCCCAGCTTCCCAGTACTGACAGCTGACTTACACTTTGGTTTTGTTTTCCAAACCACTTGGTGGTGCAGACCAGACACTTTAAATAGCAAATCCACTGTTACTGCTGCAGACAGAGATGCCAAAAGGCAGCCTAGGACATGAGGGGCACGAGACCCAAGCAGGCAGCAGCAGATTGTACGACACAGGACACTGCTCCCACATCTCAGGATGTGACCAGCATGGCTGAGAAAGAACTCACTTTATAGACTACAGAAATTCTCAAGGATGGAAATGCTGCAGCTTACATGCCAGGTCCCCCCAAGCCCATCTAACTGTCCCACAATGCCCCCTCCTCAACCAGCAAGAAGCCAGAAGAGCCTCAGCAGTTCACAGGACCTACCTCTTGCTTACCTGATAAGGGCACTCTCCTGCAGCAGCTCCCTGCTAAGGTTCAGGGGTATATCCTCACTGTCCACAACACCTGCAACACAGAGCAACCCTTGAACAGGGAGGCAAACACGAGTGCCAGTCTCAGGAAGGCAGCCCCTCGCCTCACCCCCCGGGGAAGCCATAGTCCACAGCCTGCTATTCCTGGTCCCAGCACACACCTCTAAGAAAACGCAGCCATTTAGGCAGGATGTCTGCAGCTTTGGTTTGGATGAGGATTTTGCGGCTGTAGAGGGCAACGCTGGAGCCCAGTTCCCTGCTGATGTCAAACATGGATGGTTTCTGCAGGAACAAGAAACAGAAGGGTAACAGCAGCACTGTGCAGGATGCCCAGCTGCACACCGTGCTGCAGTATCTCTGTGGCTGCACCAGCTGGCCAGGTCACACTGTGGTCTTCCCTACCAGTGCTGAACCCAATGAGAGCTGAAATCTTGGCTACCTTCCCTAGGGATCTACTGAGCCATCTCCCTGCTCTTGTGACTCAGTATCCCCACAAGTACCCCGTGGCACCCAGCCTACTGCAGAGACACCACACTGGCTATGCCTCCCTGCCGTCCTGCAGCCTCAGCTGCCTCCTTTCCCTACGGAGCTCTCCTGTTCTCTCCTCTTCAGGGCAGCTGGGCAGGTGTCTCCCTGTTCCCTGGGCAGAAGGGCACGTACTTGCTCAGGCACATAGAAGATGCTGCGGATGTTGAGGGGAGCATCGGTCTTGTAGTGCAGGATGTAGCGGGGCTTGTCGTAAGCCTGCGCTATGAAGCGGTAGAACTCCTCGTGCTGCCACTCGCCGATGTCCTTGGGGTCCAGCATCCAGAGTGCCTGCGGAGGAGCAGGGAGATGAGTTCCCATCAGCTCTCAAGACCTGCAGCCTCACAGCACAGGGCTCTTCTTTCAGAGTCACACTTTCCCTCCAGGATGCTGGAGCAAGGAAATATGATTTTTCAAACAGACAGACTCCTCTGCGCAGCCCGAGGGCAGTGGGATGTATTGTGGTTAATGGACATTATCACAGACCAACAAATTACTGCCCCTCACCTGGTCTCAGTCACCTCTCACAGAGGTACTCTTGCCCTGCAACATGTATAACACAGCTTTGTTTAGCCCAAAACAAAAGGGATTTGGCTAACCTCCATTGTCCCACACTTGCTACTGGTCAAGAGCATTCTGGACAGCTACCACAGCTCAGCTGACTGGCTGTACTGGTCAAGTATCTCAAGGCCTGACCAGCAGGCAAAAGAAAAAATGAGAGTTTAAGTGGGTCTGTTGCAACTGGCCCGCCTCCCTGATGGAGGTCACTATCCCACAAAGTCAGCTGAGTGCCTGTGAGGCAACTCCTGGATTGCCTGTTTTCTGCTGATTTGTTTTGGAGCAGTCAGAGATGCTTTGTGAACCACTCGGCCACCCCTGCTGCAGGGTCAGAAAGTGCTCCAGAAGTACCATTTCACATGTCAACATGTGAATTGAAGTCTCGAGCTCCAGACCGGGTCCTCTCCCTTGGCCATGCTTTCCACCTACTGCTGCTCTGAACCCCCCAAATCTTTCTGAAGCATTCAGCCCACACATCACATTAAGTTTTCAGTACCTCAGCAAAAGACTAGCATCTAGCAAAGACACGGGAGGTCCTGCCCATTTAACAAGCACTGGGACTCAACTAAGAGTCTCATGTTTCCAGCCAGGGGAAGCCCACTACACTCACTGCCACTCAAGTCCTAATGAGTGATAGGAGTGATTACTGGGGGCAATACAAACATCCAGCCCACCCTCCACCTACCAGAGCCCAACGGATGCAGGGCTCTGGCAGCCCTGCCGTGCTGCCACACTCTTTAAAGATTCTTCTGCCTCAAAGCCTTGTTCCACAAGTGGCTTTGTAACATTTTCAGCACACACAAGTGTCCTGGAGGGTTTGCAGGATCACAGGTAGGATTACAGACTCAGCTGGGTACTAAGGTGCTTTACAGCAGCTGTTGTTAGGTAAAGTGCTGCTTTCCCAGAGGCTTTCTTGTAGCTACAGTTATCACAGTTAGACCGGAAAAGCCTCTAACTCCACATCACCAGCTACATGGCAAGCATTCAAGAGCTTATCTAGGAAAATCCACACCAGGGAACTACCTATGGCTCTGTTTACAGTGAACTGATGTTGATGTGTGGAAAAACGCAAGAACAAGATCCTGGATAAAGAAAAGGCCTGAAATGGGAGCATAATGAGAATAAAGCTGCTGCTGTATCCCAAGGGAAAACAGACTTTCTGATAAGAAGATAAAAGTACATGACTCTATTAAGGGCATTTCACCCCTTGCTCTAGTACTACTCTTCTCTAGGGAGTCTGTTCTATTGATTGTCAGGTAGAAAGAGCAAACAGCTGTCTAAATCTATTTCTGGTTTTGTAATTTAAGGGAAATAGCTAGAAAGCCTTTGGAACAGAAACACTATTATGCAGGAATCCAAATAAATATCAGTGACTAATAATACCAATTACAGAACCTTAGATAAATTAACATGATAAAATATTAAAGTACAGTCTTGACAGTCTGTGCATTCAGTGCCACATTCCAGGAAACAAAAAAGCCACACATACACTCTCAACCTCCTCTCTTAGGTGAGGAAGCTTTAAACAACCAGAAAAAGGAGATGCCAGAGGACAATGATTCATGGATTTTTGTTTTAAAGATAATTAATTTCACCTAGGTGACTCCTGCAATTGGGCCAAGAACTTCTGACTAAAATGGATCTGGCTGCAATATAATTTTAAGTGGTCAGAAAATGCCAGCATCAAGCAGTTCTCAGCTAGGAACCGTGAAGAAAATCAGGCTGTGAGCTGCACCACTAAGAAAACCAACCATTTTCTGGCACTGGCTATCCCACGCTGAAGGACAGAAAGAACTGCAGCAAGAGGTGTCAGCACACCAGTGATATGAGCAATCCTTACATCACTAACGTGTCACCTGGCTTAAATAGTTAGAGTAAGTATTACAAAGCACTGAAATAATAATTCTGATTGAGGGAAAATCCAGAAGATAACTATAAATAAAACTGCTTTGCTAATCTGCAAGCGTTCTCTCCAACAAATGCAAACAAGCAGTTCCAGGCATGACTTGGGCTGGATTGTCTCCTTTTGTTCTAATTAACTGATCACTACAGGGTCTGTGATACCCTGGACAATTCTCCCCTGATTTCCAGGGACAGCAGCAGCTTTATGCTGTTTCCTGTCTGCAGTGGAGGATTACAGTGGTTCATCTCCATGGGTGACCTGCCTGTGTCCCTCCTGCTCACCTGTAACGTGTTAATTCTTCTCCCATTGAGGTACAGCGGGAAGCTGATGAAGTTGCTGTATTTTGTCACCACCTCTGGCATGGAAAGAAGACATAGAAGAGTTATGTTTGTGAAAACAACACCGTAAGAATTTCCTCAGTAACAGCAGGTGAAAGGTGTTGCAGGAGAGGAAAAACACTGTAAATTCACCTCCCACTCATGGGGCAGCAACAGACTTCACACAGCCCCTCAGCAGGTAACAGCATTTCCCTCCTCCACTCACCCTTGACTCGGTCTTCATTTGCAAACTCCTTGCAGTCATCTTTGAGATGTATAATAATCTTAGTCCCAGTTCTGACACCAGATGCTTCTGCAATCTCAAACATTCCTGAACTAGGATTAGAAACAGACCCCATGTCAGCTTGTGCCTCAGATACATCCATGACGGGACATAAAACTGTTTTATTAAACTAAGAGCACACAGAACACTTCAGTACCAAAAGAAAAAGGCAAAAAATCTTAAATGCCCAAATGCTCTCTGGGCCTCTGAGAAGCCCCCCCAAAACATGTGGCTGTCTTCCCTACAGAGACTCCAGACCCAGGACACACCGCTCTGCACAGACACCAGCAGCCTCTACTGAAAAGGAAACAAACTTCAAACAAACTTCAGGTTGTGCGAGCACAGCCTTCAACTCCTCTCCTACGTTTCCTACAGTGACTGCAACACCCAGGCTCCTGCCTTCTCCCTTGACAACTCTGCCTTGTTTGTGTGCCCTCATTCGCAGCTCCACTGGAGTATGCAGCAACCGGTTACAATGAAAAGCAGCTGTGCTCTGCTGAAGACAGCCCGTTCTGGCTGACCATCCCTACCCTGCTGCTAAGTGAACGCCCCGAGGGGATCAAACACTGGTGAGAGCACTGACCCAGGGGAGAGACAGCACAGCGATGACAGACGAGCACGCCTTCAAAGCGTACAGCAGTACAGACTGCCGTAGACAGCAGCTTGACTGCAGCCCAAGTCTCAGTTACAAGGTATTTTTTCAATAATTTAAATAATTTCATGAATTCTTTATTCCTAGGGGATTTTAAGGGGACGCAGAGCTTATCACCCCCAGAAGCTCTGATTTCAAGACGGTGCAGCAGTCATAGCTTTGCCAGCACAGACGTCCGCAACTTCAAGCAAAAAACAAAGGATGAGTGCACAGATCTGACCCACAGAAGACATGTACCTGCAGAGCCACAGCACTGCACAAGCCCTGCCTACTGTGGGTGCCCTCGAGCAAAAACCCAGGGGACGACTAGACCAAGGAGGTTAAATCTGTCTCTCCAGTCTGGGGCACTGCAAAGACGGTTGCTTGCCAGCAGGGAAGGAACAGGAGAGGCAGGTACTCTCTTTGTCCACAACACGCCTGCTCTGACAAAGCAAGTTTGTCCCTGCCATTTTCACCCTGGCACGTTTGGCCACGCTCTGTTACCATGTATAATCTGAGCAGGATCTAAACCAGTAAGCCTGGTCATGAAAGACCACACAAGCCCTGTCTTGCTTTGCACAGCTTTCAGTCCCTGCCTGGTCTGGACACAGCCTCCCCATGCTTCCAGCCCATTCTGCAGCCTTACCCATCTGAAGACCAGTGGTAGCCTGGGCTCCCCGGCTCTGCAGACTGTGAGAACACCTCCACTTTATCGGCCACCATGAAGGCTGAGTAGAAACCCACTCCAAACTGGCCGATGATTTTACTACTGGCTTCAGCTTGGCTCTGGAGAGCATCTAGAAAAGCCTGGAGGAACAAAGGAGACATAAAAGAGCACACAGTGACTTCAGGTACCACCGGGAGGCTGCAATCCAGGCTCCAGCTGGGCTCCTCACGCACTGATGCAGCCCTACGCCAGGTACCGCAGCCTGGCAGTCCAGCACCCTCATCCCACACTTCTGCTCTGAGGATGGTGCCCAAGGAAAAGGGTTTCTCCCACAGGGACTGTACCTCTGGAAAAGGGGAGTGTTGCTTAGGGCAACACTCACTGCCACTAGCAGTAAAGGAAAACAAGCAAGGGCTCAGTCAATCAAGAGCAGAAAACCTCAAAACGGTGACTCCAGAGGTGGAAAAAAAAAAAAATCGGGTACATATATATAACAGCATGAGGACACAGCTGCTGCGCTCACAGACACAGGGTGAATGCTGAGTGAGCATGTCCCCCTCCAGAACAATGGCCCAGGGAGGAAGGCGTTGGGGAGCAAGGGCAGCCAGGTGCAGCAGCATTACACACAGGGCCCATTAGCGCTGCTTGGGCACCACAGGCCTCCCACAGCACACAGCAGAGACCATTAAGAGCTAGAAGACTCCACAGGCAGGTTTCACCTTCCAAGAGGGGTGTAATTTCACAGCTGGTCTGGGGGCCAAGGGACAAAACAGAATGAAAAATTACTGGGAGAACAAAAGTGGCTGTAATTGGAGAAGACTCTTCTAAGCAGGGGAGAAGGGGTGCCTCATCCCAAGTTACCTTTGAGCCTGATCGAGCAATGGTACCGAGGTTAGAAACCAGCTCCTCCTGGGTCATCCCAATACCTGTGTCCTGAAAAGAAACAGCAACTGTAACTGAAATGTCAGTAGAGAAGCGTTACTTTAGCAAACAGCACCTGAGAAACTTTCACCTCTGACTCCCACTCTCTCCCAGCCAGCTGAGTCTGCAACAGCAGACTTCCAGCTGTGACTCCAGCTGCACATGGTCAGGACAGTGGACTTGAGAGGCACACAGCTCTAAGGGACAGCCACACCTGCCTTGGGGCTATAAACCACCAGAAAGCTCAGAGACTTGAGCCATTTCTTGAGGAAGACAAAACCACACCAACACAGGCTGGTTTCTACATCCCCCTAGAAACACACGAGATGACAGTGCTGGAAAGCCTCGCTGTGCCAGGTGCCATGCACATACAGCGACGGTTTCCACTCCTGAACAGGTCCAAAGGGGAGCTGAGAAGCAGTGAGAAACAGCTTATTTCCAAGCTGCAGATGGGGAACAGATGCCCTCACACCAGGAATCGGTGGCAGAGCAGAAAATCCTTTAACTCGCAGGTAATGCAGACCCTTGTCTACAAGCACCACGTTCACTGATCTCCACCTTCTTTTCCTTCCTCCTCTCCCCCTCACGTTATCCTCCACAAGACCTGAGTATGAAGCTGTCAATGTCCAGGCCCCCAAGAGCTGGGTACCCGTGGGAACAGGCTAACCCCAGCTGGGAGCACAGCGCACCGGCCACACCTCCCGGTGCTCTGTCAGACTGCAAAGGCACCTGGCTTGTTCTCATCCCCAGTTCAATCCAGATTTGCATTGCTGCGTGCAGATAAACATCGCCCTGCTGCTAGCGCATGCCTCTCAGGCAGCAGACCCTGCAGCAGCACGCCTCAGACTAGGCTGCAACTTCTTTTGCTGCCACAACACATTTCCACGACCCCAAGCCAACACGGCTAACAGTGAACCCCAGCTAGAGATGGCCACCCTCTCACACAGGATCCCAACAAAAATCTTTCCCATTTTTTAGTCCAACGTATTTTCAGACTTGCTCCACACGCATCTTCCACAGAAGCAAAGGGCAGGCTAATGCCCTCCAGGATGCCACTTCTGAAAACCAACTGCCATTTCTCCTCCCAAATCGCAGCAGCTTCTCTACCTGACAGAAACATCCCGAGAAGCCACTCTTACAGGTTCTCTGAGCCACGCCATAAGGCGGCAGCAGTGTGAAAGTTAGCCAAGTGAAAGGTGATGCTTGTTCCTTTGAGGAGTTCAGCTTTACCTGAGTGTCTGTGAGCACAGTTGCCGCAGCTGAGAGCAGCCTGCACATCCTGAACTGGGCTCATGCCCTCCCAGTGTGGTTAATGCAGGGGTGGGATTCGGTGTGCAGGAGTCAGCAAAATGAGCTAGAGTGCAACTGGCTGCTGTTAGATGGCTCAGAGGTGAGATGCCAGAGTGAATCCTGGCACAGCACACCTCTACCACCCATATGGGGCATTTACTGGGCTTATTTACTAGCAAAGTAAGTTAATGTCAGTACATATTTTTTAATATAGTGATTAACTCCACTGAAGGATCAAACTGTGGTCAACTTGTGAGGTTACTGAGTGAGGTGCCACGTGGGTAAGACATTTTCCTGCATCCCCACAAATCACGGCACAGCAACACCTTTCCCTTGATTAACTATGGTAAGGCCAGTCAGTCAGCTTGGCGGAGAAGAAGGATGATGCCCAGTAAGATCTCAACAGTGGGAGATGAAAAGCCAGGAAAAACAAACAGGGTATGGCAAAATCTCAGGAATCTGACATGGTCCCTTCCCCCAGGGAAGAAAAAGCCAGAAAGAAAAGTTTTCAGCATCTGGTTCAGGTTTTGTTCATGCCAGACCCTGAACAGAACTCTTAACTCCTCTGATCCACTCCTATTTATAGCACAGCATGTCATTCCCAAATTCCAGTATGTTAAAAAAAATATATCCCTACCCTGTGAATTTATTTGGCTATTGAATTCCGAACACCCTGCCAAACTTATTGCAAAATGCTTAATGACAATTCCTGGAGACTAGTTTGAAGAGGGTGAATCGCAACGAACAAAGAGAACATGGCACAAAACATCCGCTCCCCCCGCAGCACCGAGTCGCTCAGAGGGAAAGCGGAAAGTGTCCTTTGAGGCGGCTGGCCCAAGATCCCGGCAAAGCAGGCATTTCCTACTGCAGGAAAACACCTGGGCGGATTAGGATGAAAACGCCATCGAGATTCAAACAGCTCTTGCCGCGTCCGCGTTTCCTGCGGCTGGCCCTCGCGCTGTGCTTCTCAGCTCCCTTCACCAGATGGAGCTGCGCCGGGGAACGGGGAATAAAGTGGTGGCGGCAGAGAGACGGAGCTCGGCTTCTGCAGAGCAGGCCCTCTTCAGCGATGGGAAGCAAATGAACCTGCCCACGAACAGCCCGCCTCGGGCAGGGCCGACGCAAGCGCTGGCAGCACTAGCTCCATGAAATCCAAGGAAGGAGCTGGCAGGATTTCCACGGCTCTTCTCCATGCTGCACAGGCTGCTGCTCGGCCTCCAGGCATCTTCACCAGGAGCCACCGTGTCATCGCACAACCCTCTGCAAACACTTTGTACTCGCCACTGGCCAGCAAAACTGCAAGGACTGCTGTTGCTCCACCATCAACATTACAACTTCTCTTCCCCTGCAGACAGTTTCAAGCCCTCCCTTCAGTCTGCAAGAAAAGTTTTATCAGGCTGAAAACAACCACAGCAGAGTTATTCATAAAAGCACGAAGCAAACTGTACATGGGGCTTCACAAATTACAAGACGCGAGGGGTATGTGCAGAGTTTAAAGTGCCAAATGCTTCTCCACAGCTTGGAGAAACCAACCACTGTATACCATGAAACAGTTCAGTGCGCTGACACTTCATTAGCTGAAGGTTAATTACAGAAGCCCTTCTGTTACTCAGCAGAACCACCACCTACTCATCTGCTTGAATTTCCCTTCTGGGACTTCTTAGGGTGCAGAGTAAACAGCCTCCCCCTGAACCATCTCCTCTACAGCCCTGTCCCTCTGCAAGACACCACAACAGGCTACAGACTCTCACCCCATCTTCCAAGGGCTACAAAGAGCTCCACGGCCACACTTCTATAGCAAGTAACATTTACCCTGAAGAGACAGCAGCTGAACATTGCTTTTGGCACCTTTTTGTGCGTGGAGACCTCCCAGATACAAAGCCTGCAGCTGAACTGCACAGGACCTTTGTGCTTTTTCTGCACTTTGCTCTAACCTTTGTGGTGTGGGTGCTGGATGTTTGCAAACAGAGGCTGTCCTGTGGAACGATGGCTGGATAACGGCTGGGCACGCGGGACCTCAGCGCTCCCACCATGAAATCCTCCGGGTTTGCTCCGCAGCCCTGAGGACCTCGGTCTTCCTTGACAGAGGAGTAAGTGAACACCTTCGGCCCCACTATCTGTCTCACCAAATCAGTCAGTCCACAGCTCTTGTATTCATATCATACTTTTTGTAAAGCAGAAACAAACTGCACATAATTACAGCAACAAATCTAGTTTAAAGCAACAAATTGCTTAGTTTAGCTTGTAAACAAGAACGGAGGTAATGCAGCATCTTTGCTCATTACCTGAGTCCAATTTAAGGTATTTTAGAGCTTTGTTAGACCCAAACAATCCATTAACTAACCATTAACTGCTGCCTTTGCCACGGCTGCACCTGAAAGAATGCTTGCAGTTAGAGGTACATATCTGAGCTGCTGTGCCTTTCATTTTGCTTTGTTGCAAAACGAACACTTGAAACACATTTCAGTGCAAAATCTCAACAGGGCATCGGAAGAACATTGACTGTATTATAAAATAAGGACATGCTGCTTTCACCAACTGATAAGGTAATAAAATCCAAAAATGTCCAATTAGCAAGTGTCCCCCCTGTTATTTAAATACCTTGCTTAAAGAGACTTAGAATTCACAAGACCAGGACAGCAGCTGCACTGGAGCAGCGTTCTGGTTTAGAACCAATACGGCATCTGCAGCAGCAACCAAGAGGAGAAAAGCCACAATAAAACTGGTGCATACAGGTACAAGGTGATCTTGGCCTAGTGCATGGAAGCTGTCCAAAGCAGAGAGCCTGAGGTTTCCTTTCCTTTCCAATACCCTGTGTCAACACTATTTTCAACAATGCTGAGCATTGCTACAGGCTGAGCCTCCACCCGTTCAGGTCTAAACACACGCTGTTCAGAAAAGTAGTTCCTTTTATCCACTCTGAATTTTCCATCTTTAAATGTGACATGCTCTTATTCTGGCACGAAGAGGAAGAAAAGATTCTGCACTTCCTTCCCCCTAAGCCACAGGTTATTTGAGACACATTTATATTTCTGGTTCCCTGGCTTATTTGTTAAAGATGATGCAACAACTGGAAGCTCTAACCCACCCCTGCAATCAGTGCCATGTTTCTGCAAGCTTAATTCCACCCAAGGCTTGTTGAAGTACAGACAGCTTTACCCCTCCATCTCCACCTGCATTACTGTCCATCTCCTGCTCCCCTGCTTCCTCAGCCCGAGTGGGGGGTGGATGCTGCAGTGCCGCACGCAGCGAAGGACATAACCCCCTCTCTGCTGCAGCCTGGCAGCACAGGGCGGCTGCCAGGACACGACCCTGCGTGGAGGGGGACCGGGTCCCCACCTGCACCAAGCTTTGTTGGACATGCGGGTGCACCTGCACTGAACTGCTAAAGCCCAAACATCTCAGTTCCTTCTTAGAGCCTCAGGACAGCCCAGTCCTTGGTGCAGACTGTTTATAACTCCTAAGTCAGGAGAGATCTGCTCAGCAATACAGGGAGCTGTTGCAGGGAGGAGTGGTGTTTGCAGTCATTTTAACTCCTCCCAAACACAGCAAACTTGTTATTTTGTGGCTTCGCAGACACTGATTTTGGATGACTGCAAAGTGAGAAGAAAGCCCAGCAAAGAGAACTGAGCAGCCCAAGCTCTGGCAGCAATTACGCTGCTTACCCCTGTTAAAACAGCAGTCACACTCCCTCACCCAGCAGCAGCAGCTATTAACTCTGTAAACATTTCAAACAATTTCCTCTAAACTGCTAGCACTGTCCTAGCCCTAAATTAAGCACCAGCACCGAGCACAGCTCCAGCCCCCGAGCTCACACAAACACAGGGTTACCACCAGACACCGCAGTACGGCAGAGCTGCGTAGCTGTGGTGACACAGCTAAGCGCCTGTCACCAGCCAGCCGCCAGCAGCCTTCTGCAGGTGTTGAAGGAGAGCTCTGTGGTCACAGGGCTTTGGGGTCTGTAAGGGGTTCTCTGTTCCCACCTCAAAGGGTCCAAAAACACGTCTGTAAAGCCTTAGTGTGCAGGACTGCAGAGCTCTGCAGATCTGTCCTCATTGAAAACACACCCTTATCATTTTCAAGTGGATTTTCTTACGGGATCTGACCTTGCAGGCTGTGCCTGCTACCAGATGGAGCTGTCCTAGAAACAGAATAAGGCAGTTTTCAAAGGGATGGAGGAAACCACGGAATTTGCTAAAACAACAGGACTTTGGTGAAGGAACTGAGGTGGTGGACTAGATGGTGAATATTTCCCTCTTAGCAGATACAACACTTGGCAATGCTTAGGTAGGGTGTCCCTGAATTGAGGACATCATATTAATTCTGAGTCTTGCTGTGCTTACAACTGAAATTCAGTCCTGGCAGAGAAGCAAGCAGAACTGCTGTCACTTAAGAGAGATGAACACAGTCCTTTACTGGAGCTAGATAATCTCCCCAGGAACGTGCCTGTAGCAGAGGCCGTCACACGTTACAGACCTGCCTTTTCTCAACTGGTGAGACACAGAGATGCTACAGGGCTTGGAAGGGGAGGGGAAAGATCCAGCAGATGTAGGGGCCAAGAGCAAGAGGATCTGAGGACAATGACGTAGGGATCAGAGGAAAACAGGACCTTTCTAGAAAAAAAACAGGGTGACCTCTGCTATAGATCACACACAAGGGACCTGCTGCTTCTGTTTTGGTGGGTCCTGGTGAGTATGTAAAACAAAACAGTGACTAAGGGACAGGTTCATCTCTTCCTCAATCGTTGCAGGCAAGTTTTCTTGCACCTTTGCAAAGGTAGGCAGGCAAATGTTCTGAGTGAGGCTTGTTCAAAGTAATCCTTATATGCAGTATGTTTCTTCAAGAGGTTATAAATAAACCCTTCACTGGAGGTAAGGAGCTTTACGCACTACTGAGAAGGCAAACCTATTAAAAGAGATTGGAGTAGCGCTGTTCTCTCTCCCTTCTCAGAGTGCAGCACTGCTGCAGTTCAAAGCTTCCGAGTTAAGACTCATTTAGTCGTATTAGAGATGCACAGGCAGGCAGGTAGGGGGTTATAAAAAGACCAAGTCCCTCACACGTCTAACTGGGTATGACATCAAATGCACCCTGTCTGCAAGGTGGGCAAACAGGTCTCTTAAGCAAACTGCCAAAGAAGGGGACAGCTTCCACAGCTACAGGGCATGAGTTGGAGGAACGTCTTAATGGGTTCTGAGGCTACATGTCCACTGGGATCGTAAAAGGGAAAAATGAGAGCAAGACAGGAGTGATACCCTGCTTGGGGCTACGTGAGAGCTCAGTAAAGAATTGCTGTTACACAGCAGTCAGAAAAGTGCGATAGTCAGGTGTGATAGGAATAGCAAAGCCGCTGCATTACAGTTTGAGCATCTTTGAGTTGATGAGTGTGTTGCCCACTGATGATCGCTAACTTCCCCATGGCAACCACAGCTGCTTGTTCTGCAGAGAAAGTATAAAATAACTGAGCAGCCTCTCACAGCCAGTGCTTTTGTCC
Organism: Strix aluco; assembly: GCF_031877795.1. Classification (NCBI taxonomy): domain Eukaryota; kingdom Metazoa; phylum Chordata; class Aves; order Strigiformes; family Strigidae; genus Strix; species Strix aluco. The sequence continues at coordinate 5,569,592 of NC_133945.1, read as the reverse complement.
CACGTCAAAAATATCAGATTGTGTGCTTTGTCTGTGCCACATCTCCCCTGGACCCGCTACGGTCAGCCTTCACTGACACACTGCTGTCTGCCTCATTCTCTGCTCTCCTGAGAACAGTCCTCAGCTACACTCTCATGCCTAACACTGGTCCATGAGGAAAGTTACTGATTTGTCTTCTTTGCATTAAGAACTTTGTAAAGAAAACACCAAAACTGAGCTTCAGCCTTTCACCCTGGACAACAGCCATGAACAAGAGCAATCTGAGTACAGAGAGAAGGCCCAGCTCCACCTTCCCTCACCACACTGAGGCCCACAGGTGAGCATGCTGACGCTGACTGCCCCACTCCTGCTAAGCATGTTGGCACCAGTAGGGAACAATCTAAAGCAGGGCTGCAGAAAGGGGGACAGGTAAGTGCTATGGTATTGCCACACTCTATAGTCCCATCTGCATGTTGGGGCAGAGCCTCAGCACCAGCTGGACTTGGCCTGCCCTGGAGCAGAAGGAGAGAGAGACAATCAGCAATGGGAGGTTCTTCTCCCCATCACAGCATCTCCCAGTGACTGAGGTGAGGGGGAAGATCTGCAAGCTATCATGTAAGGAGGTGAGGGAAATCCACCCCAAAGGTCAGGATGAAACCAGAATGCCAACTTTTTCACTAGTAAGAAATGCACACACACAACCTGGGAAGTGCACCAAACAAGGTACTGGGAGAAAAGCTACTGGTATTTCCTAATGTGGAATGAAGGAGCAGCAAATTTTCCTATGGGGACAAGTGAGGAGCAGATAAATTGGTGGTTTCTCATCAAATCCTGAGGTTACAGCCTCATGAACCAGAGCTCAGCTGAGGACAGCACACTTCTTCAGGCAGGCTTAGGAATCCATGGGACTGTGCTGCCTCTCAGCTTCCACTGCTCCTTCACAGGACAAAGGCTAGTGAAGAGAGCAGCAGGGCATAACGCTCTCCTGTTACCAAAGAGAGGTACCTGGATAGTGATGGTTCCCTTTCCACTGTCTGTCTGCAGATGGATCTCCATCTCTGGCAAGGCCTTCCCCTCTGCCATCAGCCGATGACGCAGCTTCTCCAGCGCGTCGCTGCCATTGGAGATCAGCTCCCGGATAAATACCTGGGAACAAGACACAAACTGACTCTGTGGCCTGGCCCTGTCCACTGCACACGACTCCCACAGACCTGGGAACTCACTGCCTACTCACAAACTAATTCCCAGCTTGCTAGAAGAACTGCGTTTCCCCATTATCTGCCAGGAGAACAGCCTGTCTGAATATTAAAATACAGAGGCTCTGAGGCTCACAGAGTCACCTGGCCATACCTACAAATTGTTTTGAACACACATTTTCAAAGTGTCTTAAGAAAACATCATTCAATAAAGCAAGACATGTGAACAGCACAGGACTTGCTGAGAAACTGAGTAGGTATTCTCCAAGCTCAACCGTTCTGGATGTTCCCCTTGACAGAGACAGGGCTTTGCCCACAGAAAATCTACCGGCAAGTAGTGGGTGCCTTACCTCCTTTTCCGAGTACAAGGAACGGGCAACGATGTCCAGCAGTTTCTTTGTTTCAGCCTGAAACTCATGTTTAGAGGCTGCACCTAGAATAAAATCACAAACACACCTTTAAGGCACTTCACCAGTCTCCTCTTGGGAAGGAAGGCAAAACTGCAATCTCACCGCGTGCTTCAGCTTCCCAGGAGCGAAAGCCTGAAGCAGGATGGGACACAGGTAGCTGTGGCCTCCAAAGAGATGACAGTAAAGGTGTTGTTGACACACCCCTATGAGGCAGCACACTTTGCCAAGCAGACACTTGGCCTCTGTGCCTCAAGTCCTGGCACACAAACCTGACGGCAGTCAAAGCCTGCAGGACCGCCATGCTGGCCACCGCGTCTGGGCTGCAGAGCAATCAGTACACGAGGATTCCCCCTGCTCCTAACGCGTGGCTCCATGCAATCCCCAACCGCTCTCTCAAGTGTCTCCTGTGGTTTATAGCCTGCCTTCCATACTCTCCCTCGAGTCAATTTTCAAGGGAAGCATCTGCACATGCCCTGCTCCAAGAGCTTCTACAGGCAGGTAGCATTTCTTGTGCCCAAACAATACTTGGAACCCTAAGCAGAAAAAGGCAGATTCTCAAATGTCTCTGTGGAGCAGGCAAGGGAGTGCATACATACAGTCACCTATGCAGGCTGTGCCCAGAAAGAGAATTTTCCTCAGAAATAACAATACTATAAAACATCTCAGCTGAAAGACCATCCTTGGCCTTTGAAAAATAGCATTTCTCCTTCTAGAGGCATTAGGGAACCCTGAAGCACCCTGGGGAAAGCCACGGGTCACACATCACCTCTGCCATGTCTTGCTGGAGAGCACCTACAGTCCCCAGCAACAGGGGCGAAGCCGGGGTGTGGACAGCAGCAGGGGCAGTGCATCAACCCCACTGGGGGCTTCACAGCCTGGCAGTCTCAAAAGTACCTACCAGAAAAACTACGGGAGCACGGAGGTAAGATGATATTTCTGTGCTTGAATAACTCATGGGACTTTGCTTTAAAGCACCTCTTCCTGGAGACATGCAAAGCAATTCATTCTAACCAAAAGGTTGACACCAAGATTCTCATTAGACCTCCATGATCCACAGCAATGACCTGGGCAGGCACAGCTTGCTTCTGGGACAAAAAGTCTCTTTTTAGGCAAATTCTAGTGCCCGTGGAGCCTCTACACATATGCATGACCATCAATTGCCTGGCTAAGCCCACAGATGCAACTTCTTCCTGCAGTCTTGATGGCCCCATTTCTCAGTAGAGGCCATCCCAGTTTTGGGAGATGATGGTGCAATACAGATTCAAACTGCAGTCTGTCAGCTACAATGCGATGACCAGTACCGGCGCCTCCTCCAGAGGCAGAAGCACTACTGTGGAGGGCTCACCCTCACAGTCAGGGCACAGCTACACCCAGACCTTGTCCCAGGTCTGCCTGCACCCCAAGGTGTTCCCACAAGCCATCTGTGTTCATGCCCACCTTTCACGTTCTCCGTGTTGCTGATGATGGTGTGCAGGGGCTCTTCTTCCTTGTTCTCCGCTGTCTGCGTGCTGTATGTCCGGACAGCAGAAATGCTGGTGGCAGGAATGTTGTACCGGAGACTCCAATGACGGAGTATTTGTCTTTGGAGACATGCTGCTCCTTTTGCTAGAAGACAAAATTGAAGATATTTCAGTATAAATCACAAGTATCAGCAGCAACAGGAGCACTCTTTAAAGGTCCCACTTAAGCAATCCCGCAGGGAGTTACACTGTCTGAGCAAGACTGAAGTTCCCTCAGCCAAACACCCACCATTTCCCTCCAGCATTGCCTTCACTGCAAAAGAAGGGCAAGTTGCTACTTTAGACTCTGCTGAATGAAAATTCCAGCCAGAAGATGACAGTTAGTAGCTTTCACAACGAATTAACCGGTGAGGAAGAGGCAGCCTGCAGCTTCCAGTGCTGCTACCTGGCCAAGCTGAAGACAACAGGGAACACTTCAACTCCCACATTAGTGAAAAAGTAAAACCCTGGTGTGAGTGAGGCAGCCTGCACCTCCAAGAGATGCCTCTGCTGCGCATGCAGCTTCTCTGGATGCTGTACTAACACAGGCAGGCCTCTAGGCACCAACATCTCTTTCTCCTGCTCACTTTCATCCCACTGACAGCAACCAGCTCCTTTACAAGAAGCTCACTCCCATATCTAAGAACAACTCCAGCCAGCCCCGTTTGGCTCCTGTCAGCCAGCTGAGCAGTTACATTATGGCAATAGATATTTGGCTCTTGACTGTTAACAGAGCACAGGGATTACATCCTCCAACAAAGCCAGCTCTGGGGTACGCAGCACGTGCAGCAACAAAGCCACTAGTTCAACAAGTCTCTCATTTTCCCCACTGATAGTGTCAGGAAACGGCACGAGCCCTGTTAAGGACTGGGAGTCCCAGTTCTCCTCCTTCATTGTGCCCAGGTGCACCGAGCAGTCTTCTCACTACTGGGGGATGAAACAAAGCTAAACCTGACCACAAAAAAACTATTTACAGCACTAGAGAGCTCTGTCCAAAGCCAGTTACTAGGTGTGATTTCTGAATTGGAGCGAGAATTGGAGTAAGAGCCGGGAGGGTGCGGATCTGAACACGTGGCTGCACTGGGGCAGGCGGTGACTCGGCCTTCCCCAGCCCTGCCATGAACATAACAGACAGGGCTGTTTTGGGAGGCAGAGGAGCGACCAGGCTGGCCTGGGCAGAGTGGGGAGAATCTGGCTAAGGAGCAAAAGTGTCTGGAAGCAGTGACAAGCCCGGGCTTTTCTTACGACTCACTTTGTGCTTGCAGGTTGTTTCATCAAGCAAGGAAAGGAGGCAAACCCTACAGCCCAGGCCTGCAAGAGGCACATTTTCAGGATGTCCTACACCCACAGACTGAACAGAGAACCATTAGTATGGTGAGAGGACCAAAGTGCACCTGTGACCCCCCCTGGAAACAGCTTCTGTGGCCATCTACAGTCCTCCAGTCCAGCTGACATGCTGGGAGAGCTCCGTTCCCTCCTGAGCCTTCCTCCACCCTGTCACAGCCCCTGAGTGAACTCAGCATCCCAGCCCTTTCACCAACATCCCTCGTCATCCTCTAGCCCATCTTGGGAGGTCTCAGGCTCCCTTCACAAGTGCTCTGCAAACCTCCTGCCCACCTTAGCAGGTACTACAGCCAGTATGGTCATCGAGAACAGGTCTTGCTGTTCCAGGCCATCAGGCTAGCCTCTCACTCACTCCAGATCAGGTGAACACAAACCCCCAAGCTTTAACAGTACATCTGGCTCCTGCATCTCATCCCCAAGAGCTGATCGAGGAGGCTGTCAGTCCTTGTTCTTCCTCCTCCTCGTAGAAAGCTTTGAATCAAGATCCACTGCTCCAGCCAGAAGCTTGAATTACTCCCCAGTCATTCTGCCCTTAAAGAAAAGAGCCCACAAATAGTTCTTAATGCATCTGAACACCTCCTACACACATATAACTGTTCGCTTTCTGCGTCACAAACAGTTCTGCCGCATTATCATAGGACATGTTCTTTATCTTTCATTCGACTGCCTTTGTTGGGCTCATCTGAGAAAACAACAAGGAAAACAGCCTGGGTGACTGAAGCGGAAAGCAGTGGAGAGCTCGTTGTGTGGCTGTCCAGCCCGTCGAGCTTCAGAGAGGAAGGGCCCGAGACAGCCCAGGGTTTACATATTTTATTTATGTATTTAGACAGGGTTTACATATTTTATGCTCATTGCATGCTAGATGGTGTAGGATACCCTGAAAAATCTGCACTTGTACGCACACACACACACATATTTTCCAACCAGCAGAAATAAAAGGGGGAATTTTGCTCCCTCCGTGACTCCAGGATCCAAAAGAGAAGCAGATCATCAGCAGCTCCGTGCTAACCTTAAGGCCACTTCTGTCATCAGATCTCCAGGCAGCAAGGCCCCAGAGCCAACAAACAGGTCACCCCCCAGCCCATAAACACTACCTGACTCTAGAAAATACAGCTATTTACAATTTTTTGATATATTAACGTTTTTTGTCTGCCTACCTCTAAAGCACAATAATAAATCACCGCCCATCAATTCAGAAAGTTATTTTTGGGTACGTGTAATGTTTGGTCTTATCATCCTTAATTAACAGCCCGTTCCATGGCAGGTGGAGACAAGGCTCGTTAAGTGCAAGCTGCAGCATCTTCAGACCCTTTCTTTGTCTCTTGCAGAGCCCTTACCTGGCCAGCACAGGAAAGGCTCCCGGCAGTTCTGGATACAAAACCAATTATCGGCACACAAAAGCTATTGAGAAAGTATCTGCTGAATTAACAGGGTAAAGTGACACTCAGAATGAGCCTGAGAAACAAATTTCTAAGACCAAGAGACAAAGAAGGAATGGCTTTTGCCCTGGTCGAGCACTGCGATGTGCTGGGGCAAATCAGGTCTTTTTATATCGAGTTAATCAAATGCTGAGCTTTATCACAGCCTACATACCCTCCTATTTGCACCACTGCCCAGCCTGCACCGTAAAAGACGGCAGATACCCACATTACTCTCTGACTTCCAGTTCTCTGTGAGTCCCAAGCGATCCTAACCAGAGCGCCATGCACAGGGGGAACACGCCACAGGAGAGAGGGACCCTCGGTCTCGGAGGCACCAGGACGCCTCTGGGATTCCCGAACCCAACCAACCCCCCAGGAAACACAGCTTCTTCTGGAAAAGGACTGCAGCGAGCCAAGCCAAATGTCAGTTCGAAATTTAGGGTGGGAAATCGAGCACAAAGCAGTACGCAGTTCAAAACAAAGAGGAGAATTTGGGTCAGCAGAAATTACCATAATAGCTTGATTGCTGCGCAGTTGCAAGCCTGAGGATGCTCTTGCAAAGAGGAGCACTAGCAATAAGATGCTTTCAGCTCCGATCTCATTAGAAGAAAGAGCTCTCTAGCTGGGCACCAGATCCTGTACAAATCTAGGAAGAAGAGAGTCCCTGACTGATCCGCTCACACCAACGCATCTCCCACAAAACTCTGCACCAGCTTCAGCCTTCAGCACTGCGAGAGCCAAGAGAAAAGACTGACCACTTTGCACGGCTGAAGTGAAGGGAGAAGGGAAGGGATGGCTGTCTCCGCAGCCAGGGATCTCCGCCTGCATCCAAGTGAAAGGACACCACCTCCTGCTCCTCCCTATTTTCCACCCCACACAGCTTCTGCTCACTATTTTTTCCCGGAAGGATCTGAATGACAGGTTAAGGAATAAAACTCTGGCTCTGCCAGAGCATGTCTAACCCAAGGGAGGCACACAGCTTCTCTCAGACACGGATGCTAACAAGCCACTGGGGGTTTCCGTGGTGGAAGAACTGAATTGCCCGAAGTGGCACTCAATGGCACAATAAATCTAACAGTCTGACCCTGATAGCGACCCTATTTGTCACACCATTTCCTTTGTCACAGTCTCTCTTCATAACCCACGGGGAAACCACAGACCACATTGGCCACCTACAAAACTGTTGATTAGGAGCCAGACAACAGATAAGGAAATACTGAGCACAGCACAGGCCGCTCACAGATGTGCAGGAAGCTTCTCACCGTGCCTCGGTTAATGACAACTCACAAGCACGTTTCCAGACCTACACGCTACGGCCTTGATATGACAATATGTCCCATAATCGAGACCTCAGAGTTTGGATTTTCTTAGCTGTCCATCTTGCCAGCTATCTTAGGTGAAATCTTGAGTGCACCCCTGGGAAACAAACCCTTCAGGTGTTACCTATTCATAGAATCACAGAATCATTCAGGTTGGAAAAGACCCTTGGGATCATCGAGTCCAACCCTCAGCCCTACTCTACAAAGTTCTCCCCTACACCACATCCCCCAACAGCTCATCTAAACGACCCTTAAACACATCCAGGGATGGTGACTCCACCCCCTCCCTGGGCAGCCTATTCCACTCTCTGACCACTCTTTCTGGGAAACATTTTTTCCTGATGTCCAGTCTGAACCTCCCCTGTTGCAGTTTAAAGCCATTTAGGTAAAGTCAGGTTATCTAGTGCTGACACTCTGTCCTCTTCTGCTCCTTTCCCAGAACCCCCCGAATCCACACGTGCCCCACAAGATGAACCTGACCACACTCCGTGACCTGACCGTGCCCTGTGCCCCGCCTGAGCCCGCGGACGGCCCTGAGCATGCGATATACCCTGTACAGGCCTCCACGAACCCGCCTCCCAGCCAGCGGGTTGGGCGTTTACAGCCGCGGTTCCCAGCAGAGCGGGAGCTCTGGCGAGCCGCTCCCGGGCGGGCAGGCGGGCACGACGGCACCTCAGCGCCCACCCTTCGCCCCCCAGAGCAGGCGGCGGCCGGAACCAGCCAAGAGCGAAGTAACGCTGCCGGTGCGCACCCGGGCCCGGGGGGGGTCCCGACGGCCGCACACGGGGGCGAGAGCAACCCCGGGGAGGCGAAGGACGCGATGGCCGGCGGTGCCGCGGGCCAGGGCCGAGCCGAGGGAGTCCAGCCGTCCCCTCAGCCCCCCTCACGCCGCCCGCCCCAGGCCCACCCGCCGGGCCTGCGGCCCCGCGGCCCGCCGGGGCTCGGCGCAGGCTGCCAGTCGCCCGGTAACAGCGGGGTGACGGCGCGGCGGGGCCGCCCCAGCTCACCTGCGGGCGCCCGCGGCCCGGCCCCGAGGCGCAGCAGAGCCGCGAGGCACCGCCCCCGCCGCGCCGCCGCCGCCGCCGCCGCCATGCCGCGCGCTCCCGCCTCACGCGGCGCCGCCCCGCCGCCGGCGCCTGGCGATGACGTCACGGGGCGGGGACGGGGCGCGCACGCACCGCCGGGATCCCGCCAGCGCGCCGCGGCGGGGCCTGCTCGGCCCGCACCCCCCGGCCCCCCCCGCAGAGCCCGGGGTGCGCCCCCCGGCCCCGTCCTCACGGCGTGGGGAGCACCCCCGCGCCTCTCCCGCTGCCGCCTCCTCCCCTCAGATCGCTTTTTCCCCTCCCGCGGACCCCGCCAGGCGCAGCCACCATTTGGTGCCGGCTCATGGGCCTGAGAAGTTTCACGCCTCAGGCTCTGCCCGAGCTCCTCCAGGAAAACCACCTCCCCCGGCGCCGGCGTGCAGCGGCTCCACACCGAGTCCCTCCTTGCTCGGCCCAGCTCGGGTCGCCCCACTTCAGCATCGGTGAAGCAGATCCTAAGCCTGTGCCAGGGGCCCTTCTGCTGCGGGTTTTCAGGGCTCGCAACAGAGGTTGTAACTGCAGACACCAACCCCAGGACACAACTTCCAAAACTTTCCTGTTTTGACCGTTAAAATCCCTTCCATGTTTCTTCTATCCCGAGGACTTGTCAGGAATGGCAAGCCAGATACAGGTGACAAACCCAGCCACCTCTCCCTGTACAGACACCCGCGAGGGTATCTCACACTTACCGACCCAGAATTTGCTGCAGGGAGCCCATTTCATGTGACAGGGTGCAGCAGGAGCTCCCAGCAGAGCTCAGTGCGCCGTGTCTCTCCCAGCTTCCCCAGCAGCCCTTAGGAAGCCCCCAGGTGCCACACCTTGGCCAGGCTCCCCTGCCCAACTTTGGACAAATTGCTTAACATCTCATTTTCCTGTTTCTTTGAAATTCCTCATCTCCTGGGGCTGCTGTGAGCGTAAATCATCAAGACCTAAAGGGCCGAGGTATTGGAGAAAGGATTTGGATGGGGTAGGAGTGAGAGAGGAAATAAACCACTCTGCTGAAAGCCGAATTTGGAACGTGCATGAGAGCAGAGCCTGGCCTGAATGAACACCACAGCTAAAAATAAAAGATCGAGCAGGTCTCATTTCAGGTGAGTGCTAACCACTTCCAGACAGAGGAGATGAGGGTCTTCAGGAGGGAACCGTGACCACCTAACAGAGACAGATTTGTAATTCCCAGCTCAGGGGAGCTCATGGGAAAGGCTACACGTGCAATTCACTTCTGCTTGCAACTTATCTTGGGACTATGCTGATCCACATGTTGCTCTAGGGGTTTGCATCTAAAAAACACTTGCCTGCAGTGGGGTTTGTGCAGTGCTGGGTGTTATGGATTAGGTGCAACAAACCCAGTGCAAGCCTTTGCATCACTCCGGCACCCTTCTGCTGGGTTTCCACCTGGAACCAACCCCAGCCCCTCCTTGAGATTCCCTGTGCTGCAGCCAAAACCAAAATGACTTTTGAGCCTGTTTCAAACACTTCCCTCGTGCTGCTGCATTCACTGCTACCTCCACCTGACCCCACAGCACTCCTAAGCATTGCTCTGCCACAACACGGTACCGGAGCTCCTGTATCTGCTGTAGAACATCTGAATCCTCCTCCCACCTCACCTTGTGCTGCGTCACCCTCCTGCCTTGGGCGTGCTTTGACTGTTTAGCCATGAAGCGTGTTCCTGCAGGGAAGGCTTGGGGGCCGCAGGGGATCTGGTACAGATCCTCCCCTCTGTCCAGGCTCATTTCGATGATCGGTGGTTGGCACTGACTGGCTTCAGTTGCTGCCCTGGCAGCATGCTGAGGGTGGCAGAAATCACCCCGCTCCCCATTTTAACTTCCCAGCCATGGAAAGGGAGTGCAGGGAAGGACAGATTGCCCCCACGCAGCAACCTGCGTGCTCTGCTGTGCTCCAGAGTGGCTGCTCGATCTTCACTGCAGAGAAAACCACTTTGGAAGAAGCACCCGGTGTGCACCCAGATCCCCTTGTAAGCCATTAACTGCTTTCACTTACTGCTGTACACTGCCACCGACTCAGAGGAGCTTTACGCTGCTACAGCTGCAGACACATACCGCTTTTGGCTTCAGACACAGCGACTGACAGGGTTACTGTCCCCAGCACTTGTCACCTGCTGCAGCCCGGACAGGAGGGCTCCTCTTCCTCAGCCCGCTGCTGCGGTCAGACCCTCGCCCCTCCACTCTAATGCATCCAGGTGGAAGACCAGAGCAGGGAGCGCTTACACACGTGCTGTGGGCAGAGCTCTGGCCCGGCGGGACATCGACGAGCAACCAAGAACCTCAGCTGATGTGTCTGCAACAAGAAACATGCTCAGAGCCTGCTGCAGTAGCAGTGGTGGTAGAAGTCAGGAGAGCCAGCAGCAGAGAGCGGAGCACGGTGGACAGGTGAAGGAAAGAGCAGCAGAGAATCAAACTGTTCAGATTTAAGCACCTTCTTCCCCTCCAGAATTCAGTAAGGGGGAAGGTCTTAGCCACCCCCTCTGGTGATAAAGATCCTGCACCGATCTCCAGTGTGTTCTTGCCTTATAAATTCTTGTGTTTCTGGGATGCTGTCCTTATTGCCAGTACCTCCCCCATCAAAACACAGGCAAGGACCTAAAAAATCAGATGCCCGTCCAGTCTTCAGACATGCTGGATTTCCTGTCAACACTCAAAGGAGACTGGAGCGAAGCCTCCCCCAGACTGTAGGGGCTGTACACGAAGCCCAGTCCCTCCTCATGTTTCACTTCAGCTGTGCACTTCCCTTCTTTCCCTGGTAAAATACCCACTCTTATCTAAAGCAACTGCTCCAGCGAGCTGGGATTATCAGATTTAAATCTGTCCCTTGCTCCATGCTCTCATCATACTCCAGGTTGTACTTAAGAGGTATTCTGGTATTTACTTCCCATCAGGTTGTTTTTTTTCCACTCATCCCCAGCAGTGGGAACCCAAGTGAGCTGCAGCCCGAGCGCCACAGCACCTCTCTGTGCTCCAAACAGGACTCAGCTTATCCAAATCCAGAAGCGGTGCCGACGTTTTTAAACTGGACACCACTTAAAGGTATTAGCAAGACTGAGTGCAGTGATCTGGACCCTGGGTGTCAGGCTTCGCTGATCCTAGCGGGCACCAGCCAAGTGGAACCATCCTTCAATCCAAGCAGTTTTACCAGCTTTTATTAGAAACACCAGCACATTTCAAGTTTCCTCTTTTTGATCACAAATATAGTATTTTTCCTCTTTTAAGTACACAGCATGAGACACAGCATCAGGGCTTTCCATCTTTTTTTTTTTTTTTTTTTTTTTTTACAGCAATTTCTTTTGGACAAGCTTTGGGTTAGTGTTCACTGACCTCACCCCAGCCCCAAATTTTGACATCTTGAATTGCTGAAGACAATTGTGTGGGCAATGAATCCGATGGTGGTGAAAAAGGTACAATAGTTAAAAGTTTGCAAGAAAAGTTTAAGCAGAGACCCTCTACAATTAAAAAGAATGAAGTAGTGCAGCAGCAGCACACTACTATTGTCACAGTACGGGGATAAAAGTTGAGATAAATCCTTTGCTCTTCTCCCCCCGTCCTCCCCCAACACCGTTCCTATAAAAACGTAAGGCTGGAGAAAGCACTAACTTATCGTGAAAAGCCAAGTGTGCCCGTGCTCCCCGCGGGAGTGGCAGCGGCGGCCAGGTGGGATACCTTGCTGGGTTTGCTGCAAATCCCATGCCAGTCGCACGTAATCGAGAAGCCTCAAGATCTGAGTAATGGCATTTTAGGCTAGTCGTGGTTTTAAGCTCACACCTATGCTGGGAAAGTTTCCCTGGACTTTTTAACTCCAAGAAAGCAATTCACTGTGGGGAGGAGGGGCAAGTATCCCAGGAACATGAGGGCATGGTGACAGGATATTAAAGGGAACATGTACATGATTTGTTATTTTTTATTCCACAGAAAACCCTCAAATCTAGACTCAGAGTTAACAGCAGAAAAATAGTGTTAAAGTCAATAGGTTCATATTTTACTGTAGACTAAATAAATTAGCCTAGAATTAACTCAATACTCTCTATTTTCCTTTCATTGGTGATCCTTCTCTAAATTAATGCAGTTTTTAAAAAGCAACGGCTATTAATAATTTATTCCAGTTAACCCTTATGGATGAACACCTGCAAATATTCCATGTATGGGAACCACTCCCCTCTCCTCTCCCTCCCCGAAAAGGAAACAATCACTAAAGGGTGTTGTAAAACAGACATGCTACCTACAATACTCCATGTATCGTGCCACTCCTATCGATGCCTCTGGCTGCTCTGTGTAATGAGTGAATATTCATAGCTATGTCTTACAAAGAACATGATCAAAAAATATATAAATAAATAAAAACCTTAAACATTCTTACATGGATTTTAAAGAACAGAATACATGTTAAAAACTTCAGTAATTTATATCAATTTTAAGCAATACTTTATATACAATGGAAAAAAGACATGCATAGTCCAAATACAATGTTGAAAACAGCATTTTCATAACAAAAAACCCAAACACTAAGTGTTAATACCATGTACATGAATTCAAGAAGGACCACCCTTTTTGTCTGTTGCACACAGTTTATTTAACAATATGATATTATAAGTAAGAAATGAGTTTGTTGTTTTTTTTAACCATTCTATACAGTGATTGAATCTTCTTGGATTTTCTTATTTATAGTAATTATAGCGCTTGCATGATTTACACTAGAATTGCTTTTCCTCATTTCAAGTTTCACACAGAAGAAAGAAAGAAAAGAATGCTTCTTCTCTATTCAAATCAGCACGGTCTAAGAGTGATCATCCCTATTTTCATCTAAAACCAGTTTTATCAGAGAAACAAAGCAACAATTTCTACATCTGCAAGACAAGGATTTTGGCATTGGCCAATGTGTGTTTTTGTGTGCAAGAGTCAATTCCTATCTTTCCAGGGGTAATACTTCAAATGCCTGCAGAGTTCACTATAGAAAAAAAATCTTCCAGCAACGTGTCAAAGTTACCGGGATACATTATAATGTTGCATTATTTCAGGAAACAGTTTCTGAATATTATTTTTTCTTCTTTTAAACGCAAATGTTTAAAGTCTTGAAAATACAAATAAAAAATATGAATATAATGAACTTGTTTTCCCCATTAAAAAAAAGGTATGAGTCAACAGCAACAAAAAAATAAAAACCAAAAAAACCCACAAAAGAGACCAGATATTTTAACCGCCTGGCTTTAACAAAAAAATATATTCTTTGTATTGTTTTTTTTTTTTTTTCTTTTTTAAACAGCAATTCATTCTTCCATGTGTAGGAAGCAGCAGTTCCATCTAGGATTCAAAACAACCCAGATGTCTGAATTTTCAGTACAAAATGTCCAAGAACACGAAAGAAAAAAAAAAAGTGATGCTCCCATAATGCTACAAACCCTCCACAAATTTTTCTAATGTGTCCCCGGTGGTGTCACCGACCAGAGACAATTCGTTAGACAACGCACTCCTGTTCGGGGTGTTTAGTTGTGGAAGCATTGCACTCTGTTCTGGGTTGCCCAAGTGTCCCTGATCCATGGAGCTAGCCATAGTAACTGCGAGTCCTGGGTGGGGGGAACCAGTCTGGGGAGAGACGTGGTGAGGTGACGGTTGGGGCTGTATCCTGGGTGACGGGCTGGAATGTGGTGGCTGGGACTGGGGACGGGGAGACTGAACGGGTGCTGGGGACCGCACCTGGTTGCTGAGGGAGGTGGCGATCTGCTGGCCAGGGAGATGAGACGCCTGCGGTTGTCCTGAGAGCATGTGCTGCTGTGGGCTCATGGGGTTGGGCTGCCCGGGGGACCCTATCTGCTGTTTCATCTGCTGCTGTTGCAGGATCCGCTGCTGCAGCGCTTGCTGGATGTTGGGCGTGCCGTCCGCCCCCATGCCGGGCTGGCCCATCTGGTTCAGCTGCCCCATCTGAGCCATCTGTCCCATGGAACCCCCCTGTATCGATATATGCTGTTGCATCCGCTGCTGCTGCATGGCTTGAGGGTAACCTCCCGGTCCTTGAGGCTGCTGGAACTGGTTATGTCCTGCCATCCCTCCTGCCATGCCAGCCCCTCCTTGCTGCTGCTGCTGCTGCTGCTGCTGCTGCAGTAATTGCCGCCTCAGTATTTCTCTGTACTGCGGACTCATGTTGGCCATGCTGGGGTTGTGGCCGGGGTTCATGATGTTTATCGCTTGTCCCTGGGGATTCATCGCTCCTATCCCTTGCTGCTGGGGAGGAACGCTCGGTCTCTGCACTCCTGCTTGCATCGCGTTCATGTTCTGCAATCCTGCTTGAGCGTGCATGCCTGGCTGTTGCATGCCCGTCTGCGGCTGCTGCATCCCGGGCTGGGGCTGGATGCCTGCTTGCGGCTGCATCCCAGGCTGGTTAGCCACGTATTTGGCTGTTCTTTGCTTTATAAAAGCTGCCATAAGCTGAGGGTTGGATTTAAGGATATTAAGAACCTGCTGTTGCTGCTGCGGAGAACTGGGTGATTTCAAGGTCCTCAGTAAGTCCTGAAGTGCATTCGGGGGGATGCTCCGGGGCGGCTGCTGCACGCCCGGCATCCTCGGCCCAGCCACGGCTTGCGGCGTCGCCATCGGCATCACCGGTCTCGCCATTCCTGGCTGCATCGGCTGCTGCTGCGGCATTGGTGGGGACTGCCACTGTCCAGGCTGCATGTTGGACATCACTGGACCACTTACGGGGTTGGGCCGGGGTACATTCATGCTGACTTGCTGCATCTGGTTCACTGAACCCACCGTCGGGTTTACTAGTCCTGGGCGACCAGGAGGCAAACCATTGTTAATGTTGTTGACCCTGTAGAGCTGCTGCTGCTGCTGGGCAGCTTCTCTCTCAATCTGCCGAGCTGCTTCCACTGCGGCCGGCGGAGGCTGAGCCGGAGGTGGAGGCGCGGAAACCGGGTTTGCAGGTTTTCCTGTTGAAACAGTAGTAGGGGGCTGAGTTCTCGACACACTGGGAAAGCCAGCCGGTGACATACTTACAGGGGAAGGCTGGGGCTGGGGAGGAGGCTGTGGTGTTTGCGGTGTACTTGGCTGCTGTGTAGGGGTACCAGGCGTTGCTGAGGTAGGAGAAGGCAAACTTTGCTGAGGCACGTTTCGGGTGTTCATGGTGGCCATCCTTCTGCGCATGAGCTGAGCCTGCTGCAGGCGATGCTGGATCTGCTGCTGTCGAAGTTTGTGTTTGATATTGAGACAGAATGGCACAGGGCATTTGTTCTCTTGGCAGTGTTTGGCATGGTAGCAGCACAGAGCTATGAGCTGTTTGCACACCGGACAGCCACCGTTGGTCTTGCGCTTGCAGCCCTTGGTGTGCTGGACAACCCGTTTCATCTTCTGGCAGGATGGCAATGAGCAGTTTGCATTGCGGCACTGACAGGCGTGGACAAGGGACTGGATGCAGCGCTGGATGCTCAGTCGTCGCGACTCCTGGGGGCTCTTTGACTGTTGCTCTCCTTGGCTGTTGCTCTCATCATCCAGACCCAGGCCCCACTTAACCATCTTGTGGTCATGGCTCTTAGTGTTGTAGCAGTTAATGCAGAGGTC